>NC_092587.1:55145000-55770000 GCF_047663525.1 Anas platyrhynchos
TATTAGATCACACTGAAGAGCATAAACGTGGCTATTCTGGGCCGGGCAGAAGGTCTCTGTGCTCCAGCGTCGTGTCTTTGACAGTGTCTAATGGCAGGTACTTAAAGCACAGGGAGCAGCGCCAAGATTCGGCGATACTTCCCCTGCTAGGTACTCTTTAAGCAGTCTGGTGGCTTTGGGATTTCCTGGCCATAGATTCTTTTTTTTTATTATTATTATTTTTAAGGTCACCTGTGATAGATTTTTCTTTATTGAACTCGTTTAAATGCTTGCTGAGGCTGTCTAAGTCTTTGGCATCCACAACATCCTGTGGTGACGAGTCCTGCACTTTAGGTATATTTTATGAGGGAGGGGGAAAAAAAAAAGTCCTTCTGTGCACAGCTAACTTAAAACTGAGCTGTTTTGGGAGCTGTCAGGGGTGGGACAGGAACAACCTGCGGGCTCAAGGCCTCAGTTCCTAGCGCATCCACAGCTGCACTGACACGTATGGGTTAGGATTTTCTTCCTAACTGGGGGGAAAAGAAATCACAACAGAGAGTAGAAAGAAAATGTGAGTAGTTCATGTGTATTTAACACCTTTTTCTTCCTGAAAGGCTGCACTGCTTTTGCAAAAGCGACTCCCGGGTTCCCCCAGGCAGGTGTACGTGCTGAGGAAGGACAGGCCGGGTTCCTGAAGCGTCCCAGTGCAGCATGGTGTGGCGGTGAGCGATGGGATTTGGGGCTCTGTGGAGGGCCCTGGAGGAGCAGGGAGGGTGCCCCGATACCTGGGCAGCCCGGCTGGGCCCAGGGCCTTGGGGTGCCCGGGTTGGGGCTGGCCCTGCGGCTCGGGCTGTGGGCTGCCAGAAGAGGGCACCCAGCGCTCAGCCAGCGCCTTTCTCCTGCCTCCGCTCGTTTTCCAGAGCGTGCCTTTGGGGTTATCTCTTGGTTTCCGACCCTTGCCGTGAAGCAGGAGCACCTCGTGCTTCAGGGAGAGCAGGGGAGGGCGATTCGGTGCCCCGTGTCCAGCTTGGTTTTGGCCTCTCCAGGTTCCCTGGAGGCTGTCTGTGTTCTGCAGAGCAGGAAATCTGACAGAACCACGGGATGGCTGAGGTGGGAAGCGACGTGGTGGCCCCCTGCTCCAAGGCCTGCCACAGCAGGGTCACCCGGAGCAGGCTGCCCAGGACCACGTCCAGGTGGCTTTTGGAGGTCACCAAGCAAGGAGAGAGTCCACAGCCTCTCAGGGCAAGCTGCTCAGTCTCAGAGCCTTCAGGGAAATGAAGGATGTACGTGTGTGAATAAATACATAAACACTATTTCTCCATCCTTTTTTCTGTCTTTTATTTTTTTAAAGGGAGAGCTCAAGGAATAAAACCAGTCAGTGTAGTTACAGGACCGAGGAAGATGTTGAAAAAGATCGGATGCTTACAGTCAAGATGCTTTACCAAAGGAAATTAAGGCAACAGCAGACAGAGATTGCTAATTTTTAAGGACCAATCATGTCAGATGAATTTAATTTTCTCCTTTGACATGGCAGCAGGCCTGGCAGATGGAGAAAGCTACTGGCTTCGGATCTAGTCCGGCCTGACCTTTACATAAACTAGGCAAATGAAAGGTGAAATGAAGAAGCGCCTGAGCACCTCATTGGAAAACTATGTCTGGAGTAATTATGTCATGCTTTGCTCTGTGTGTGTGGTATCTGGAGTCTTAACATGGTCTGTCCTGGCTGCTGTGCCCTCCCGTGCTTCTCATCGAACATCAGGGTAATTCAGTGAATGAATATATGTGTGTGTGCGCACTGGCAGCCTTTGGAAGGCAGCGGTAGGTGTCAAAAAGATCCCGGTAAATTGAGGAAATGGTTTGAAATTCAACAAAACCAAGCTGTATTAATGAAGGGAGCTGAATTCCCAATGTGAAATGGAGAGTAGCTGGCTAAGCAGTAGTACTGAAGGAAACATCTGGGGTAACAGGAGATAACAAACTGAGTACGCGGCGCTGGTTTTTGTGGTCTTAAGAATTTGGAATGGATTTCCAGGTGTGTCAAGTAACGAGGGAAGGTAATTATTCTTCAGAGCTCAGCACGGTGAGTGGAGCACTGTACCTGGTTATAGGTGCTTCAGGAAAGATGCAGGCAGGGTTTGGAAAAAGTCCAGGGAAACAAACAAAAAAAAAAGGAGGCTTCAGTTGCGTGATATATGAGGAAAACATTTCTTTAAAAGCAGGAAAAAAATAAAAAGAAAAAAGAACAGAAAAGTATGGAGGATGGGGGATGATTATTTACTGTGTCCATTAAAGACAGCATAGTTTGCATCAAAGAAGACCTAAATTGTGTATTACGGGGTGAAACATTTTCTGTTTCAGTGTAGTGAAGCACTGAGGCAGGGTAATTTTAGGGGACCAGGGTTGCTGCTTCTTGGAGTCTGTAATAACAAGTTAGGCAATTCCTGATGGATGCTTGTCTAAACATGCTCTGCATTGCCTCTGAGCAGAGAGGACCTCTCGTCTCCCCTGCCCTGTACTACTCATATTATTCTGTGACAGTAAAAAAAAACACACAGCAGTTGTTACCACATGCAGAATTCCACAGCTGTGTGACTGCTGTTATCTTGGACCTTTCTCTTTTATTTGTGTGGGGGTCTAAATTGTAAAATAAGGAATCTTCTGTGCTGCTGTATGATCTTACGAGTGCCAGAGGTCCGTTCTCTGTGACAGCTGTCTCATAGCTCTGTTTCTTCCTCCTCTCGCCTATTACTCAAAGGGTGCAGGATGTTCAGCATCTCTGAGTCAGTCCTTCCCTCTGCCTCGCTGTAATAACACGCATCGCGTATGAACCTCAGAGCTGTTTGCTATCTTGATTTCTCTTTAAGTTCCCTGGCCAGCTCTCCTTCTCCGGTGCTTAGAGCTTTCCTGTTTTCTTTACATAAACACCTTCTCGCTAGCCTACCTGCAGCTCCCGCTGCACCGAAAGAGGACCGAGAGATTTGGGCAGGAGCCTTCCTGCTGTCGGGAAGTGTCTGTGGGAGGGCAGCCTCTGCGTTAACTGCTTCGCTGCCCGGCTCGTGCTTCAGCGGGACCCCGAGTCAATGAATGGGATCGCTCGCTCTTCTGCCCGCTTCTCCTGCACGGTGAGTGAGCAGCTCTGCCTTCGCTGCTGAAGGATGCTGCAGGCTTCCTCAGCAAGCTTAGCAGATACTCCCCGGAATAGCTGCTTGGAGGGAAGATGGTTTCGTTCTTCCTCGATGTGAAGGGAGAGGTGTTTCCAGCGTAACGTCGCTCGGAGCAGGCATTTGCCAGATGGTTTCAGCTCCCCGGAGGCTTTGGGATGTGAAAGGAGAAGGGCCAGGAACACACTTCTGATTCATTCCATTAGTAGATTAATCGGCACTGTCCTGGCTTAATAAGTCTCGTAGATTTCCCAGTGGAAAATGGCACATGTAATTCTGCCCAGGTCACGCTCTGCACACCTGTGTTGGAGCTTGCACAGCGAGGAGCTGCGCTGCTGCAGGCGACATCTGCACGAGAAGGCTTTGCGGGAAGGGCAGGCTTGGCGGCGGGGGGAAAGGTGAGGGAGAATGTTTTGAACGAGTCCTGTTAGGTAATGCTAGTGGGAGTGAGACGGCTTGTGAGAACATGCTTGAATTCTTCTGCCATTTTGGTGGTGGTGGGGGGGGTGTATTTAAAAACGTTGCAGTGCTAATACCATGATACGGAGCCTTTTCTTTTTTTTTTTTTTCTTTTTCATGTTGTATTAATTGCCGGCTAGATTGCGTTTTCCAGGAAGTCTGTGATTAGAGGACAAGGGTGCTCTTCCTGATAAAGGTCAGAGGCTGCTGTCTGCAGAGGCTGGTGGTGAAACGAAGGGACCCGACTGACAGTTTTCAGCCGAAAACCTGAGCAGATGCTGTGCAGCTATTTACTTGGGGGTGGTGGTGGGGGGGGGGGGCTCCCCCATGACCTGTCTCTTCCCCGCCTCTCTTTCCGCAGGCCAGCCAATTGTTGGGGAGTGGATTTAGTTGCTGCTGCCGCCCACACAGGAGAAGGTTTGTAGCTCTTGGCAGTTTTAGCAGGAATCTGCGTTTTTAACTCTTCTGCTGCCTGCGGGCTGCGACGAGCCGCTCTGCCGTGTCACGGCAGCCCCGAGCTGCGCTTGCCGCGATGCCTAATAAAGTTTTACTGGTAGCATTGTTCCTGATGAGACCCATTAAATTCCTTCACGGCCGGGTTTTAATGAGGAGAGGCTTGAATTACTGCCAGCAAACGCATCCTGTCCTTTTCTGGTCCGTCATTTCCCCGATACACCTGGGGAGCACGGGCTGCCCTTTCTCACAGGTCAACAGGACGGCAGCGGCTCATGTTGGCAACAGCTTCATCATCATCTCCATTTCTGGGGCACCTGTCACCCTGGCTCCTTGCCACTGTTTCCCTAAGCTAAAACAGTGCTCCTCAATTTCAAGTGCTCGGAGAACATGTTGTTTTCCAACCATTTATGGCAACCAGCTCCAATCCTCTGCAGGGTCTGCAGAAAGACTGACGGGGCCAAAGGAGTAAATGTCATGAGCCTCCGGAGCTTTCTGCTGAAAGCTGAGATAGAGATATTTTACGTCCCGCGGTATATGGAGCCGGATTTAGGCTCTCTGGTATTTCCAGTAGAATGGCATTTCAGAACTGGGAGCTGAACTCTGACAGCAGCGTTGTCCCCAGTTGCTGCCAACTTCGCCCCAGACAGAGAACTGCTGTGTTTCTTCAGCAGCTGTTGCTGTGGAGCAGAGCAGGGGAAGAGTGCTGGTAGTCTCTGAAATAATTTGAAATATACTGGCACAATAGACAGATAGAGCCAGCCCTCTGAATTTCACTCAAGAATTAATCTAATCACTGTGTAATATGTTCTTACTGGTCTATCCTACCTAAAGGGCAAAGTTAACTACATTAGGCACAATTTGGAGCATTTGATTTCCTTCAGACGTAGAATTAGGATACAGCTGACTATCCATGTAGATATTTCGAGGTTTCTGGGCGTCTCTAATCCAGTTTGTAGTGACATTAGCATTAGATAACCATAGCGAGGCCTTTATCTGAGAGGAAACATGCATTCTTCAGGTCACACAAGGATGAAAAAAAGATTGTTCTGGTCAGTGTTGCTCTCTGGGAATTTGGGAGCAGAGAGGAATTTGGTATTCTCTTGTTGCTGGTGGCTTTGATAACAAAGCAAATGGTTTCTGTGGACGGTACAGGAGTTGTCAGAGGCTATGTCTACACTTCAAAGCTTAAATTTGGATTAAGATAAGTTGAGGATCTATTGTGTAGGACCTTTGGCACAACAATTCCATGCGTTGACTGGTCATAGTCACTTCACACCATTCATCTCATCTGGACTGAACGTGAGGGAGCTGCTACTCTTGCAATTTGTCTGCCTTAAAAAGGGATTAGAAGAGTAGGGAAGTTGTAATCAATCTGCAATGGTAGAGTCTAATTTTGCCAGGATTTCAACAGAAAAGGCAGCAGAATGGAATTTACGGTACTTTTTTTTTAATGGTAGGGGGTGGGGAAAAGGGGAAGGTGGAACAACCTTAATATGAGCTCAGCTGGAAGTGTTTGAGAGTCCCGGTATGTTTGTACCCCCACAGACTGCAGTGATGCTGAAGACCAGATCAGTCTGCTCATACGAGAGCCAACAGCCTCCTGATGCAAGTACATTTTCTTGGCACTTGTGTCAGCTGTGTATTTGAATATCCCATGGAATATCCTGTGTTACCAGTTCTGGGTGTTTCAAGCACCCAGGGTCTGTGAAATCTGCAGAATGGCACAATGTCCTCTTAAAAGATACATCTAGACGCCTAGCCAAGTGTCTTTTTGGAAGCCTCCCATATTAAATCTATACACTAAAAAGACTTATTAAAAAAAAATCTTATCAGGAACCAAGTAACGTAGTTAGCCTTTACACATGCACACTCAGATTTCTAAATCTTCTTATGCTCATCGTGCAGCGAGGAGCCAGGCGGATGGCGGGAGCTGCTTTCTGCAGCCATTAGAATAATCCGGCTCGGTGGTGGTGGCAGAGGTATTGTTAAGGACTGCTTTGCTCAGGATGAGATCAGAAGCAGAATTGCTTTTCTGACAGCTGACCTTTGCTGATCATTCTGAATTGAAGTTTGGGATATTCTATTCTATAACATTTTTTTTCCCCAGTAGCATTTCTGTCCTCTAGAAATCTTCCTCTGTGTTTTATACCTATTTAAGCCTTTTGTCTTATGCCTTATTAATGCCTTTTACATTTGAACAGCCTGCCGTTCCTGTATGTGGTTTGACAACTGCCAATACTCCCGCTGAAATATTTTGCTTTTAGTCCTGTTAATGGCGATTTCGCCTGGATTTCCGTACTGCCGTTATGTAATGGAAGTAGCTGCAGTCCCCTGACACGTGTGTTTGGTCTCTTTCCACCCACCCTTATTTATCTCGCTGATGCTGTGTTCCACCAAAGTCTTTCAGCAATTCAGTTTTGTTGTTTCTCAGGAGATGCCTTTCAGTGTTTATCAGTGTTACCTCTTCATTAGCTGGAGCCATTCCTCTCCTCTTTGCTGATGATATGCTTGTGCCATTTCTCGTACCGAGACTGTACTTCAGGCACTCAGCTAACAAAAACATCATAAATTTAAAATATTTTATCTTCATTAGGTGCATAAGGCTCCTATGTAATGTTAAGGATTGTTTTTCTTCTCACGGTGTCAACTGGAATAATGTTCTTTGAATAAAAGAAGAAATAAAGCTCCTGTGATGACAAGATTAAAAAAAAATGCACGATGTCTAATTTGTTAAGCTGATTCCTTCACTCTCATAGGTGTATTCGCAGTCTCCTTGCGGGGTTTATTAGTCTTCCAGTTTTTCTGAGTTGGAGAGAATGCATTTTATACTCTTCAGGAAAAAAAAAAAAAAAAAAAGGATGTTAAAATCTTGTCTTCAACCCAAGTGATACAAGAGAGAATTTCATTCTTCAGGTCTCTAGCAATTTTACTATCCTAGGATTTGTAAACTGCTTTCTAAGCTGTAGTAAATTAGATCCCAGCAGTACAGGGCCTATGTAGATAAATATAGTAGCCATTATACCTTGATATAGCTGCATTGTCTAGGAAATTACTACTGTTATTGAAAAGGAATTTGCTCAGGGCAAGAGAGTATCCATTACTTCCTGAATAACTCGCTAATATTGTTAACCTTCCTTTGCACAAACAAGCCCAAAGGAGTCCCTTTCTGCGAGGAACTGCAGGGTTTTGTCCTTGGTTTGCATTTCCCATTATCAGCAGCAAGCCTAAACCAAAGTTTCAGCATATTAATAAGCCCCTGTGTGGTCTAGGGAAGGGAGCTGTGCCCCGTCTTCTCCTTCTCCCACTGTTGCAATGCTCTCACCTTCGTATTGTTTCTCAATTTGCCGGATTGTTGCAGTGCTGATGGATCGCTCACGTGGTGCAGCCACTTGACACGGTAAGCACAGAGGCAAAAAATGGCGTAACAATGCTGCAGCTCCATTGATGAGATACTTGAAGCAGTTTTTCTTGTTACTTGGAGCCTTATCCTTTGAATAGGATAACACTTGGATGCCATCAGCTCATCCTTTGGTGTAACTACCACTGTGAAACGCGTTGAGGTAGGAGCTGAGTTCAGGCTTTTAATTATGGCTTCCTCTTCAAAACCCACAACCAAGAGGTATCCTACTTGGCACTGACACAGAAGTCTGGGGCACAAAGAATCTTTCTGCTCTTTATCAGTTCAATGGGATGTTGTACTCACGCTTTGACACTAAAAAAGGACTTTTTCAGAGTTTGATAATGCTTAATACTTTGTGCTACCTCATACTGGCTGGAGAAACCAAAGGGTTGTGGATCTTTGTTTTCTGGACATTACTAGTGAAGGTATTAAACGTTAGGGTTAAGGTTTACTTGACTAAACTTAAGATTAAGTAAGTGTTGGAGCTTATTGTGATTCCCTCTTAAGATTGCCTGAATATATTTGCCTAATGCCAATTCAATATGAACCTCAGACTATATCCAGCTATGAGAGAAGGGGCTTGAAAATACAGCTGTCACCCTTGGCTTTAGAGATGCAGACCTTAAGCTTGCTAGTTTTTCTTCAGAAGGTGATGGAGGATTGCAAATTTGGATCCTGCTCCTCCATGGTAAGACCGACAGGTGTAATTCATGGAAATTCCCAAGTGGCTGCCCAAACTCATGATTGCTGTATCCTGGGAGCAATTGCATCACGACTTCGTTTCTGCAGATGAATGTCCAAACCAGTATACCACAGCTTTCTTACATCCCAGAGTTTTGCATGGTCTTGAACGTTTAACTTTGAATTCTCTGGCTTTGTGGCTTAGTTTTGTTGATGTGGGTGTTCTTTGTTTTAATTTAAAAGCATATTTTTATGTGGGAACACATCCTTAGCGAAATACTTTTTATAGTTACTGAGCTCATAGGGCTTCTCGTGAAGGATTGACAGTGCCTTCCAGAATAGGGCTCTTGAACATACTTGTGAGAAGAGGAAAATCCCAAACAAAGACTAGAACGCTTTTCTTGGTACCCATTGCCTTTTTCTCTGCCTGTGAATTACTTGCCTGTGAATTAAGACCTTCTGAAGTTTGTTTAATGACTTAAATTTAATTACTACGTGAAGTCAGCAGCAGGACAGTCGCTGAGAATCATTGGTTTTGTTTGCGTGTCAAGGTGTTTTACTGCTTCAGGCTTTCTGCTTATATATTTTTTTATATTTTTATTTATTTATTTTGTGTGTGTGTGTGTAAGATAAACTAACACTTGATCGTTTGCTTTTAAATAAGTAATCTCTTTTCAGGAGCCTCTTTGAGCATAGCCAAACCATACCTGCTGGAGATGGAATAGGGAATCCAGTTTTCCAGTAATTAAGTGAGTTGCTCTGTAACAAAATGGCTTTTTTTTCCTTCTTGTAATATGCCAGTGTTGGGTTTATTTGCTTGGCAAAACATCTAAAAGGGACTGTGGTGTTTTTGTGGGTGATTTATTGTATGCATTTTGTATTTGTGTTACTTCCTTTCACAAACAGGGTAATGCAGGAAGAGGCTTCCTGGAGTCCTTATGGACTTTGAGAGGAAATCTACCTTGTGGTTCAGCAGTTCTGATAATCGGAGATAATGCCAGGATCCTGAGCGGAGGGAAGCTTCACAAACCCGCAGTAGTCTGTCACAAGGGTAGTCTCCAGCAGCACCCAAAGGAGGAAACCAGCCTCAAAGAGGATCCTCTTATCTCCATAGGAACTGCAAGTGTGCCCAGAGCAGCCTTCTGTGCCTCTCCCCGGGTAGTTCCCAGCCCCATCTCTAATCTTCTTTAAAACAAACAAACAAAAAACCCAAACACGAGGCATGCCCAAACCCCACAAATAGCAGGAGTCAGGTTCCCATATTCTCTTGCTGGGACGTTCTGCCAGAGTCAGATAAGACTAAATAAGCCATTTAGTCAGAGCAATCTGCCTTTGAGCATCGCAGAGTGCGTCTCCCTTCCCATCTCTAGTCAGACCTTTGTGGGTAGCCCTTGAAGATTTTATCGTGGTGGGACAGCGAGCGAGTCTTCATCCTCAATCTGATTCAGCTTCTGCATACAACATGAATGCCCAGTTTGGCTTTTGGCTGAAAACAACTGTTTTCCTTTGGTTTGAAATGAAATTTCCTTCCTCAGCCTGTTCCCACCTCCGAACACCTCCCCTCCCGCTTTTTAGCCAAGGAGAGCTGCACGATGAAGAGGAGCACATGCACTCAGTAGCACTTATTGATCATAAAAGAACTGCATCTTATCTTAGAGTTCAGGCTGTTTTTAAAAGCTCTTTCACAGTTCTGTTTTATGGGACAGGTTGCCAGAAGACACATTAAACTTCAGGAGTAGATATTTTTATGATCACTATTCTTCATTCATGTACCCGAACGCTCTCCTAGATGTGTTCAGGTGCACAGGCCTTCAGCCTGCATCTTTGTTCTGTGAAACTCCCACTATCAGCCCCCACGTTGGTGTATTTTTGGCTTTGCTCTGCACTGGGATGTTATTTGAGATCTCATCAGAGGAAGAGTTCCCGACTGGATACTCCTAGGGAAACTCAGATGCTGCGAAAATTTGTATTGGTGACTTCAGCAGTAGCACTGCTTCCCTGATGTAGTGTTCAGGAGATGACACAGGAGTAATCTTTTGGCCAGGCTCAGCTAACTGCAGCAGGGCTTTCTTGATATAGTTTCCAACAAACACAAACGTTGGGGGATGTCATTGCATCATGCTTGTGCTTTTGGCCTTACAGCAAGGTCAGCGTTAGTACCAGAGCTAGGGCTTGTTAGTGCTGGGAATGCAGAGCAAGCAACGAGACGCAGACTGCAGGCCTTCCGAAGTGTCCACACCTGAATATGCTCACAGCTGTAGTTTGGTTGAAACCCACTTGTTATCTGGTTACATTCCTCCTGTTCGTAAGCTCCAGTGAGATAAGAGGACAACGGCGCTGTTTGTTGGGAAGCTGTTGGAACATCTTCCCTAGTTACTGCTGGAATGGAAAGCATTCTGTTATCACAGGGCCACCACAGCTGACTTCTTTTCCAAATATAGAGCAGAAAAACGTATTGAATGCTTTCGCTCTTCCTTCAGTATTGGTGATGTTTCTACCTTTTTCCCATAGCAGCAGGTCAAGCTGATCGCTGGGGTTGCGGCTCCTGAGAACCCTTGACGAACTTGTTATTGTCCTTCAGCTCTGGCTGTGAATTCCTCCTCCTGTCTTCACGGCTCCCTTGTCAGTTTTTTTTTTTTTTCTTGCCCTTCCTAGTTTCCTTTCTGTTTCCTTGTCTCAGCTTTTCTTTTTTTTTAATCACTTGTTAGAATAAGTAGCAGTGGTCAAGTGTGGGGATGTGACTGGGAACCTCAATAAGTGATCTGTTTGTCCAGGAAAAAGCATGGCCATGTACCTCTGGTCCCACTCGAATGCCAAGTATGTAAGTAGATGCACTGGCTTGGTCTTTATTCTCCTTCCATATATCAAAACGTGATTGTCACAATCATTTTTACCTAAGCTAGCACTAATTTCTATTTTTACAATTGATTGCTCTTTTCTGTCAAGATGAAACCTAATGCGGAATTGCTCATTTTGAATGTAACACTTCTTGAACTAAGAAATTGTTTTCTATAATTTAGAAATTTCAAGGGTGTTCTTTGGCATTAGCTCCGTGACGCCTCCTGCGTGTGTCATTCCATTTGAAATTCTTGGTGATCGTGTGTTTTGTTTTTTTTTTTTTCCCTCCGTTATGAAGAGGCGCTTAGCTAGCCACTCATCCTGCTTGCTATCTAATGTGATTTCAGTAGTGTGTAGCAGGCGCACTAGCTCCTACCCTGTCTCCAGCTTTATCTGCTAGAATGTTAATCCACAAGCATTTGAAATCGTATGCCTCTGAGACACAATCAGCTAGAAACAGATAATGTCAGCTTGAAACGGTGCCATACCTGCTCCCCGTTGGCCCACTCAGATTGTTCCTAAATGGGTTAGAACTTCTTGAAATTATTATTATTTTTTTTTAACATTTGGCATTTTGAAATTTCTATATCAGCAGTATTTTGGGGTTGAATATATGCACGTAACTGAGCAGCCACAATTCTTCTGTATAGTCAGGACTTTTCATACAGATGGAGGTAGATTTGTTGTTGCTGTTTTACCAGTGCCTCTTATTTTGCCAAATACTGTAATATTAAATGCCTGGTTACTTGCTCCCTTTCTCTCTTCCCTTTTGTTATTTGCTAATACCTTCCCTACCTCTCCAGCAGGCATTAGTGTCTTTGCAGGCTGTGTTTCCCCCTTTCACTTTGATTTACACAGCAGCCTTCCCTCAGAGATGGGCACGTGTTTCATTAGGCTAAAGCTCTCTCTGAACATTTTTCTCTTAGCTCAGTCTATATTAATTTAAAAATGTTTTTCCTTCTCTTTTTAATCCTTCCTGAGATAGGGAAGATCCCCAAGAGATCATGCGTATTTCCACAGACAGCAGCCTTCCAAGTTCTCTGGCATATACATCCTGTAAAGCGCTGTCGTTGGGATTAAGACAAAGCATTTGCCAAGGATCCTAGCTACCTGTTTCAGAAGCCTGTCTTAGTGATGTCTTGCTTTGTGTTTTTCTGGAATTAGACTCATTAACATCGTGTTGTCCCTTGCTCCTTACAGAATATTTTGTGTCTTAGTATAAATTTTCTAGGAAAAAAAAAGTTTTCAGTGGATGTCTCTCACAGACCAGGTAATATAGTTGAAATTCAGTATACTCTGGGGGAAAAAAAAAAAAAAAAAAGAAGCTTTGGGAGTGCCCTCCGTGCTCCTAGGCATTGCTCTGAGCATCTGGGCAGCGCTCGGCTGAATCAGAGCAGCGGTGCCGCTGGCGGCATCCATCCTGCAGCTTGATTTCCCGACTGGGCGCTCCCCTCTCATTGCTTGAGCATATTGAGTGTTGAGAAACCTGCTCTTGCAGTTCATCCAAAAGTGCCCCGGGTCCGGGGTTATTTCATCACCAGGAGTCTGCTGCTCTCAGTAATCTTCTCCCGTAGCTTCCATGGAGAGGTGATGGCTCACCAGCAGTGGTGGCAGGTGAGTTCCCAGCCGGTATTTGGATGATTCGAGGAGAGTTCATAACCCTGGCTTCACGTTGGAGCCTGAGTGCAACCTGGCCAGCCGTGGAGCAGCTGGGATGATTTCTAACCAGTCCCTGAAGCTGAAACTGAGCTTTCAGAGTAAGGCTGTTCTTTCTCTTTCCCCCCCCCTTGGAAGAGCCTGAAGGATGGCAGGAAGGGGGAGGACTGTGTGTGTGCGCTAGGGAGCTTGTTGCCCACTCTTCAGTTCAGTTTTAAGCACTCATCTTTTTCAAGTCTTTTATGGAAATGCACATGAAGTAAGATTAATTTGGGTTTGCTTGCCTAGTCCCTGTGTCTTCTCACTTCCTTCTCTGCACACGAGGAATCTCAGCTTTCCTTAAAATGATAGTAAGATCATTTTTGAATCAGGATCCTGGTTCAGTAGAAAATCTTGAAAATCTCATTGAGTATATTGGGTGCAGAAGTGCCTGCAGAAACATTAACTGAAGCGTCTAGTCGTGGCGTGAACACCAGCCCTGCTGCTGTTTTGCTCCTTTTGGAGCATTTAAGAAAAGACACATTGGCCACATGCGTCGCTCTTTGGAGACTGTGCATCAGCTTTGGTGCAGTAAGTGATTTTGGGGAACATTGCTTTTCACCTTCCCGACCCGAACCGCTGTGCTGAGAGGTGAGAGCAGATGGGGAGGCCTGGGAGATGCCGGCATCGCCTGCTTGTGGCCGTGGAGCCCAGTGGAGCCCACTTGTTCCCCACCTCGTGGGGCCAAAGTCGGCCGGCCGTGTTGCTGCCCCCTCTGCTCACTGCCATCATGTCATCCAGGAGCAAAAGGAGTGGAGGTGAGACGTGGAGGAGCACCCTTTCTCTCTCCTCACCAGAGATAAAAATATTGCTTCGACGTTCATTTCCAAGGAGACCAGTGCCTCAATGAAAACACGATATATATATTTTTTTTCTTTTTCTCTTCCCCACTTGAGGAGAGGCCAATTTTAACTTCGCATTCAGAGCCCAGCGAGGGAAGTCGATTCTTCATTTCGAGGCGGGGAGGGAGGGGGGGCACGAAACCCGTTCCCTGAGCGTGGCAGAGCCGTGTGGCTGACGAAGGGGACGAGAGGCGACGCTTGTCCCTCGGTGCTGGGCTGAAGGCTTCACGGGTGCAGGACTGGGCCTGTCGGGCCTTGTTGGATGGGGCAGGAGCTCCTCTGGCTGGCAGAGCCGAAAGGGGAAAAGGGGTGGGAAGGAGAAGAGTGGGAGCAGGCTGCGGTGAGGGGGTGCTGCCTGGGGGGAGCTCTCCCAGCCACCAACACTCGATATGTTCGAGGGGACCGGAGCCAGCTGCTGCTTTCCCTCCGGCGGTGGGGAGCCTGTAAAACTCCTACAGGTTAACCCCTTTATCCCAGAGCTGCTTCTCCCCCCGATGGCGTTCCCTTCGGCCTTCCCCTCAGTGCCAGGAGCGCCTCGCTGAAGCGTGACCGAGCACTGGGTGCAGGTGAAGACGTGCAGCAGCCCCGTACCGTGGCTGCACGTGGTGCCCAGGTTTAGGGACAGGGCTCGGAGAAGCGTGAGCGTGGGGACGAGGTCTGCTCCCCGCCACCTTTCTGCCTCCTTGACGTTTCGGGAGCCCTGTCCTAAAGGGAGAAGCGCGCTGGGGCGCCGGGAGCCGGGCTGCATTTATTGCTAACCCCACCCATCCCTGCCTCTTGCAAGAATCTTGCGAGGCCGAGATCGTGTTTTCAGAAGTAGAATGACAGAGAGAGAAATCCCCTGGAGGCAAATGCAGAGTGTGTGCTGTGCACGCCAGTGCAGACACACGGGCTGGGAACTCCCAGGGAGAGATTAAGTGCGAGAGCGCGGCGCAGAGCAGCCAGAGCTGGAGGAGGGGGGGAGGAGGAGGAGGCGAGACGCTTTCTAAGCCTCAAACTGAGCCGTTCGGATTTTTTTTTTTATTATTTTTTTTTTTCCCTAAATCTCAGTCTCGACAGTTTTCCTGAAGTGCCTCTCGCCTTCCCGGATCATCTCACTGCTGGGTTTGAGCGACCCAGGCTAACATGATGTACCTCTGGGTGAGTAGAGAGCTGTGTGTGCGGGCTTGCACACTTTGCACATATAAGGAATGGAAAGCTGAAGGGCTCCGCGCGAACACGAGCGGCCTTCTCCCTTCAGCCGAGCTCTCCCCAGCCTCTACACACAGCGGGCTTTGGTTTCCCCTTTAAAAAAAAATAAAAAATAAATAGCGCCTGCTGCTAACCGGGCGCTGAGCAGGCTTCTCCTGCAGTAAGTTCCTCTGGAGAGAACAGCTTTGGGCAGGTGCCCCACAGACAAAATTCTCTGTATAATGCTGCTCACTGGCTACCACCCGAGACCTGTATGTATTTTTTTTTTTTTTTCCCCAGTGCATGAGACTCTGCACCCATACGCCTCTGCTTTCGGGGCTTTTGGTGCTGCTGGGAGACATCCCAGGTTGAAGAAGAGCCCCGCCGGAGGGGCTGTGGGATGGCCGGGTGCGAGGAGAGGAGCGGGGCACGGCTACTTTTGGGAGCCGGGGGCCCCGGGGGCGGAGGGAGAAGCCGTTTTGACAGAAGTTGGACGCCAGGTTGTTTTTCCAGAAGTGGCACGTTTGCTGGAGTTTCTGGTGGGATACGGAAAATAATGTCAGGAAAAACATGTGTGAAATGTTCGATAGATCCAGCGAGCGAAGGCAAAGCATACATGGGAGCAGATGGGTTTTCAGCCTTTGAGCAAGGGCTGGAATTTCCTCTGGAGCAGCCAGCTGGTAGGCTGCTCCGGCAGGCTCCTGCGCCGAGCTTTGTCTGCTCCTGGGCACCCTTGAGATCAGTAGTTTGCCCTTGGGCTCCTCACCTAGATACACGGGGTTACGACTAAGCAATTCCAAAGTTTTTTCTTTTTCTTTTTTTTCTTTTTTTTTTTTTAACCTGCCCATAACTCCCAAGCTGGAGGCTCTGATAGCTGCTGCTCGCAGAGCCTGCCCCCCCCCGCCACCTCCCAGGAACAACCAGGGGTTTATTTTAACAACAAAACGAGCCCTGGGGAGCGCAGGCAGAGGGATTTTTGCTTCCCCCCTTTGCGTGCACACACTCTATCTTTGTTG
Organism: Anas platyrhynchos; assembly: GCF_047663525.1. NCBI lineage: Eukaryota > Metazoa > Chordata > Aves > Anseriformes > Anatidae > Anas > Anas platyrhynchos. The sequence continues at coordinate 55,160,698 of NC_092587.1, forward strand.
CAGGGTAACTTGACTCTGCGCCGGGGTATGCACAGTTGCTTGTTCGTGTACAGCAGCCCTGCTGGCAGGCACGTCGCCTCTTCAACTCTTTCCCCCCCCCCCCCCCAAAGCCTTGCAGGCAGGACCCCAGCTTTGGATTTGGGTTTTTATCCAGGCCCACTGGGATTCATGCTTCGTGCAGTGGGGAGGGGTGAGAAGAGGAGTAATTCAGCCACGCTGCTGCTGATTTGAGCTAAGCAGAGGTGTTCCTCACCGGGCTGAGAGGCGGAGGATGCCGGCCGGGTGTCCTTCCTCCTACTGCTGGCAAGGGGGTGCGAGAGCCCTGCTATGAAGCAGAGGGGTCAGCCAGCAGAGACCCTCTCCAATGCAAAAGATGAAGTGCTGTCCTGATTCTTCAATCGGGTTTTGGGGCACTTTCCAACCCCCCTAGACTTTGGGCAGCACTTTTTGCCTTGCTCGCGTTGCAGTTAAACTTCCAGGGGAGTGGGGAAAATAAGTGTTAAATGCTAGAACAGCTGAGCGGGTTTAAAGGGCATCATCTGGGCACTGTGCCATGATAATTAAAAAAAATTAGTAAATTCGTGCTATCTGGGTAAGATCTTTCTCTTCCCAGCACAAGTTATCCTGATACTTTCGGGGAAACCTGCTTCTCCCAGCTCTTTTCAGGAACCTTTTCCTCTGTGCCCGTTTGTGTCTCTGCTTTAAGCTCTTTTTGTCCCAATGGGCCACGTAACCTTTCGTGGTGAGAACAAGGAGCCCCGAGTGGTGTATCTGGCCTGGTGTGGGGTTTGCCGTGCCTCGGCTGTGCTCCTTCCTTGCTCCCCGTGCTCACAGGTTCCTGCTCCCAGCCCCTTGCCCTTGGGCCGTCAGGACTTCGGCAGATGCACGGAGATTTGTACTGAGTCATTCCCTAATTCAAGGCATGAAGCGACATTAACGCAACGTTAAATTTGAGGTTTTAAATATGCAAGTCCTGAAATCCAGAATTAAGGTTCCCACAGCAACCGAACTGCTTCTCCCCCCCGGCTTAGGGGGTGCACGGTACAGAATTATCCTCCTCGAAGAGACCGTGCGATACCGAAGGCTGTCACGTGTGACAAAGCAGACAATAAAAAGGAGAATGTGCCTTTCTTTGCAGCTGGAGCACCTTGTGGCGACTCGACCTGAAAGCACAGACTTACCTGCCCCTTAATTACAACGCTCCTTCTCCCAAATGAAGCAGCTTTGCATCCTGGGCTCAGGCTGACATTCCTGCTTGCTGAAGTGTATTCCCTCGAGGGAAACTTGTTGCAGGATCCTCTAAATGAGGGCCTCGGAGGCTGCCGGGGGATTGTGGGCTGTGCAGACCTGGAGAGTGGGAAACTTTAAAAATATCTGCCGCGGTGACCTAATGCTTGGCATTGTGCGGGAAGTGAAGGCGGCAGACTAGCTGTGCCATTAAATATCAAGAGAGACTATTTATCTTAACACGTTTATCGTGTGGGATGCAGTTGTAGGAAGCCTTTCTGAGGCAGAGACGGTATGAGAGTCTCTTTCTGATGCTGCAAACAAGTGTGTCCATTCGGTCATCCCTGCCGAAACTCGGGGTGGGAGCTGCTTGCATACGGCAGCTCTGGTTTTGCAGAGCATTTTGGTTGTAGGGGCCCACCTAAATCTACCAGCGTCTCTTCCTTCCTTCATCCCCTTTTGCCTGCGGCTGGCTGGGCTCCTGAGTTGCTCAAAAAGGCGTCAAAAACTCATCGGTTGTGTGGATGGGCTGTGGGGTAATCGGGGATGGGAAGGCGAGAGGGCCCTCGCTGCCATCCTGATGAGGCAGGGGCAGGCGTTGTGCTGGAGCAGGCTGGTTTGGGTGTGGGAAAAAGCATTCAGCCCTTCCGTGGATAAGAAAGCCCTTTTTTTTTTCTTCTTTTTTTTCTTTTTCATTTGTGAGCAGATGAATCTTTGTGTACTGTGAGTCATCAGATACAATCTCGAGTCATTTCATTCCGAGTGTTTTCTAAAGAGCATGATGTGTTCGGAGAGTCGCATGGCTGAATGTTGCCTTGCTGGAGGTCTGTTGTTACAAGGAAGGTTAAAAGGAAGGGGCAGCAGCCCTAGCAAGCAATTTATCAACCATCCTTCTCCCCTGCTCAAAGGCTGCTGAAACCATCAAAGCCAGGAGGGACCAAGGTAGGGGAGGTCCACGCTGTTGCTAGGCTTCTGATAGGAAAGCGCTGGAGTCGTCCCTCTGATCTCAGATTATAGTGGCTATAGATAATTTCCTCGTTTCTCACAGCCGTGCCCAGAGTACATGCTGAGTGCTCATGAGAGGGCTGCCTGCCTATTGCAACCAGAAATGATTTCTTTCTCCAGAGCCCTGTGAAAGCGAAGATCTTACCTAGACCTACTAATTATCTACTGTACGCGCAAGAATAGGGCTAGCAGCCTTGCCAAGCTCATTTCGAATGATTTTTGTTGGTTTTCTTCCTGACCTGCCTTTTCCTTGCCGTTCTGTCACTTGAAAGCCTCCCTTTGCATTCACTGGCATAAATTTTCCCTCTAGGCTCCGAGCTCATCAGCTTTACCACCAAGGGACTGGAAACCCAACCTTGCCGCCAAGCCTGGGTCTTAGCAACGTGCTCTTCCTCACGCCACGTCTTTCTGTTGTTGTTGTTATTATTATTATTATTATTTGCTGTTTCATACGAGCTAGAGGCTGCCGGTGAGGAGTCGGGTCATTATGCCGTGGCTTTCAAAGCATGCGTTTGATAGCAGCAGAGCAAGTGGCTATCTGGGGAAAATGTCCTGCCTGCTCTGTTCTGCTGCCAAGCCTGGGGCAGCTATTAGGAGGGAAGTCTGGCTGTGCCTGTGGGTTTTTGGCTGGAACCTGTTGGGTAGGAATGGCAAACAAACGCTCCGGCTGTAAATGAAGCCAGGAAGGGCTGGAGAACGTGCAGCGTGGTCAGCCTGGAGAGGTGAAGACGTGGTGGCCTCCAGGAGGCTGCATGGAGCTTTCCCGGTGTGCTGCGCTCTTCAGGGGTCAGATCCGGGTGGATTTCTGTCAAGGTGGCAAAAAGCACTTCTTGTTCATTCAAATGCCAGTTTTGGATTCCAGCTCCAGAGCAGGGAAGCCCTGGAAAATCCTAAATTGGAGCTCATGCAAAGATCCCCGAGCTAGAAGCTGGTAAGCCGATTCCCCAGCCTGCAAGTCCCGGCGGTGCCGTACCGTGGCATGCATATGGAGCAGCTTGAAGCCAGAAGTAATATAGTTGTGTTTGTCCAGCACTGCAAGCGAGATAATGAGTTCTGCGGCTCGATAAGGTTTATTAGCTTTGGTGCAGCACCTCGTGAACGAGCCCGTACGGCTTCCAGCGCCGAGCTGCTCTCTGCACGGCTTCTTTGGGGACGGCGGCGCTGCGTGCCCCCCGGGACGTGGTGTGACAAAGCAGCCTGCGTCTGTTTGCATCGAGGGTTTTATGCAGGCTTTGGGGATCTGAGAAAGGGAGAGAGAAGACTGGAGGAAAGAGGCAGGCGGTCACGTTATCCGGTGTTATTAGGGGACTGGAGTTGATAATCCGGGCGATCTTTTCCAGTTCAGTGTTCCTGCAGGCCTGCAGTCCCAGAAGATGCCAAGGTCACTGCTGAGACAAGAAAGCCCAGCGCAGCTCAGGGAGAGGAGGCATTTCACATTAAGCCACCGGCTTCAGAGAAGGGAGCTTAGGAATCGTGATGATGGCGTTCTGCACGCTACACCTGATTAATATTAAAACCAGGTAAAAATGTCACATTGCCAGCGCATTCAGGAATGTGCTTCCTTGATGAGTCTAGCCAAAAGAATGGCAGGGATGTAGGCTGGCCGAGCCGCTGGGAATTTCTCCTGCAGCTCTTCTGCCTGTCTGCTCCCTTCCCTCCTGTCCAAACAGCGAAGAGCACGGGGGGCTGTGCTGTAAAACTGCCCAGGTCTTGTGAGACCGACAGGGACTGAGTTCTGTGCGAGTTAGTTTTCCACAAACAGCCTGTTTATCTTGGAAGGAAGAGAGGAAACCTGAAGAGAATAAACCTCAGCCTTCGAGTTCCCAGCTGAAGGCCTGAGGAAAAGCACAGATAATAGCGACTTGAGACTGAACATCTGTGCTCCTTGCACTTCCCATGGTGCTTATTTGCAAGTCTTAATTCTTGCAGCACCAGAACTTCACCCCTGTCCTAACCGCCAAGGTTACGGTGATGGTCTTTGGGTGGATCTAGATTCGGATGACATTTTTGCAAAGTCCCAAGCAGTCCATGTGGGTGTCAGCTGCGTGTGCGTGTACGCTCCCCCAAAAATATGACTTGTGGGGTTAGCTGGAGGAGATACCACACTCTTCCAGCGAGGGCTTCTTGGTGCAGCAGGAGTCTGAGCCAGGCTGTAGGGTCAGAAGAAATATTTTCTTTGGGGAGCCCTGCCCCAAGGCGCAGTCCTGGTACACCCTGCGGAAGCTGGCTGTGTGGCTGCGTGGATGGACCAGTGCAGATAGCTCCACGCTGGAAGCGAAAAACAGGTTTGCCCAAAATTAAGAAATCAGTCGAGCGTTTGCATTGTGTCCTCTGGTGCTAAATTCTTCTGCTGAAAGTGTTAAGGATTCCTCAAAGCTGTGAAGAAGCTTAAGCAAGTAATTAAGTTTCCCTTGTCTGTCCCTCAAATTTAGGTTTCATTGTTCTCAGAGGCCTACGTCTCATGACTAATATGCTGCCTGCACAATGCTGTTGATGATTTTTTACCAGATGGTTCTTGGGTCTGTAGCTGAATCCAGGGCAAAGGCAGTTCGTTTTTTCTCCTACCCGAGTGAAGCATGCTGTCCCCCACACAATGCTCTAATTGAGTCTTGGACATTAAGACAACGATAATGTGAAAATATTTTGACCAGATGACAATTATTTTTTTTTTTAGAGATTCTTGGGGTTTATTATTCATCGTGATTTAAGGAGCTGGCATTGGATGATACTGGAACACTCCTCTGTACATTTTTTTTTTATAATTTATAAATCATCTAGTGTTGAAACGGAGTTTAAATGCATAAAAATGCTGAAGTTCAGCTATGTATACGTGGCTCGAAAGTAGAAAATGCGAGCAGTGTGATCTGCCTGCTGCTGGTTTTTTTTTAACTTTTAATTTCTGTCACGACAGCCTCCCTTCTAGTCCGTCCTCAGTCACCGTGATGTCTGCTTCAATCCGTGCTGTAAAAGCTTCTCCTGGGAAGGTGGCAAAGCCTCTTGGGCAGCCCAGGTCGGGTGCGTAGCTCCACCAGGACCATCTCGGTAACTCACATTTCTCTTCAGATGGAGCACAGAGTCCGGCACAAAGCGGACAGGCTTTGCTGGAGCGTATATAGCGTGCGTATAACTACTGGTTTTAAACATCTTCAGGCCTCAGCAGCGCTGGAGAAATCCGAGATGCTGTAATGCTTTTTCCTTGCGTGTGGGGCATGGCTCTCCCATGCAGCTGTTGGGAACAGGTGTGTGATAAACACCCCTTCCCTCTTCAGCCGAGCGGGGTGGTGATGGATGCCGCCTGATTTAAACATACGTGGTTTTCCTCTCCTGCGAGAAGAAGGACTTCAAAAATAGCACACGTGTCTAGAAAGAACCGAGTGCCTTGTCCTGTCTCCCTCCTTCCCTCCCCCCCCCACCCCCCCGGCTACCCACTCAAATTACCGGCGAGCGTTGGAAACTTCGGGGCGGTGGGCTGGAGGTGCAGCTGGCCCGCATGTGTTGCACCAGCTGTAATGCAAATGATACGTTCTGAAAGAGGCTTTTCTCACTTTTGTAAGTCTTGGATATTGTTGGGCAGTGGGGACGGGCGACGATTTGTCTCGAAATGTGTGTGTGCTGGTACGTCCCGCCGAGCATACTGCTCCCTTTGTTCCTCTTGGGCAGGAGACGGTATCAAAACCCCATCGCCCGTCTGCGGCGTGTCTGGGTGCAGCTGGGACCGGCCTCTTGGCTTTCCCCTCTGGCCAGAGCCCTGGCTTGGTAAATCCTCACCCTTTTTCAGACCATTTGGACCATTCATGGCACGCTGAGGTTCTCACCTCTTATTTCTTGAAGCTGGAGCAGGGAGGTGCCCGGCCGAGCTGCACGCTGATGGCCCGGGGATCCTGGTCAGCCCTTTTGCTCCTTACCCAGAGCAGTAAAAGTCCGGGCGCTGGGGCTGAGTTGTGCAAAAACAAAAGCTGATGCTGATTTAATCCCATTACATTACGTTGATCTCTCAACCACTGGACTCTTAGTAGGATTCCAGCTTTAATCCTGTAAGGATCAATCTGGCCCGTTGCTTTTCTGTCCTGATCCTAAATCCCCCTTTAATCTTGTTAATTACACCAGGCCTTCTTTGGTTTCATTTTTTTTCCCCATGTGGGCCAGCGAAACCGCATTTTACTCCACATTTTCCACCCCTGACCTGGTGTTTTCACCCTTTGCCAGCCCCGTTGAGGAGCTGATGGCTGATTTCACCATCGCAGCTGTGCCACATCAGCACGTTGGGGGCTGCTGCTCGCTGCTTCGGGCTCCCGCGAAGCGAGGTGCTCACCGTGTTGCGCCGAATCCTTCCTGCTTCCCATCAGGATTTATTTATTTTTATTTTTTTTTGGCCCCATCTGTTTTTGATCTAGTGCCGTCTGAAGGAGAGGGGCAGCTGTGGAACACGAGAGCCACTTTAGCGTCTAAAAAAATGGAAGGGGAAAGGTTTCCCTGAGCAGAATACCGTTAACTGGCACCGAGGGCTTTGGGGAGAAGGAAATTTCGGGAATGTAGAGCAATCCTGGGGGGCTGAGGCAAAGGTCCTGGGGGGTGGTTGTCTTGGGACAAGGCGGTCTCGCGGCCTCCAGATCTATTCCGAGGGTCAAGGAGGACTTCAGCAGCTTAAATCGGCCCTTTTTATCTGCACGGGGGTTCGGTGGCTCCAGGAGCAGGATGATGTCCCTGCAGGCCTCCGAACCCGGCGCTGCCTTTTCTGCGTTAACACGCGGCCAATTCCTCGCTGTGACAATCTGCTCCTGGCACCCGTGCTCAGAGAAGCTGCCTGCCCCGAATGTGTTCATCACCGGTATTTCCTAGGCTGCAAAAACGAAAACTGACCCCAAATCGCACCTCCGTTTGTCCTAACTCGATGGAGAGCCGACGGCTCATCGCCGGGACGTGCCCGCGCTGGGATGGTGACCACCCCGCCAGATTTCCTCCCTTTCTCTCACAGCCCTGCTCTGCCTCACACAGCAAAATCTGCTTTTTCCACCCTTTTCGGCCAGCTCCCGGCTTCCTCCCCTCTCGCCCAAGCACCGCGGGGGGTGAGCTCTCTCCCCCGGTGCTTGGTTTTTGGCAACCCCTCAGAGCCGTGCCGAGAGGTGGCCGTCGTCTTTAAGCAGAGGCGGGCGTTCGCCCAGCAGCCGGAGGGTTAAGGGAATCGCAGGAGGGTGACACGGTGCCTGTGTGCCATATTTCTGCGTGTTGCCAGTAGCGAGAAGGGGGGAAACTTTGATTTCTAATCCGCTTTGGAGGAGGCTCCGTATCAGGGCTGCACAGAAACATCCAGTCAAGCAGCTCCTTTATCATAAAGGGGATTTTAATTAAAACTGTTCTCGCATCATGAGCGGAATGAGCGTCAGTGCCAGCCAGCCCTGTACTGGGCATTTATCTCCTTCAAACCACATTACCAGTAATTGCCGCATTAAATCAAAGTCGAGGGAGATTACAGGGCTGAATTGGGCGGGCGGCTGGTGCCGGGGCAGGGAGCTCCGTGCTGCCGAGGCGCTGATACGGGAACCCCCTCGCCCCCGGCCGCGGGTGAGGGTAGGAGGGCTGGAGGATGCCCAGCAGCCCTTCTCCTCGCCACGATCTCGGAGGAGCTGGGCGCTTGGGAGCCTCTGAAGCTGCCGCCGTTTCCCTGTTAACTTCCTTCTAAACCAAACAAAGCGAAACAATCACAAAACAAACCCGCTGGCTTTGCCGGCCCAGCCCCGGCCCCTGTTCGGCTCCACCACGGCCGTTCCCTTTTGTTCATCCTCTGCCTCCTGTTCCAGCCCTGAAGCTCCAGAATAAATCCTCCTCGTGTGGCCCTTTCTCCCTCCCCTTGTCACAGCTCCACCGGGGAGCTTGTAACCGGGTCCCCTTCTGCCTCGAAACGGGAGAGCCTCTCCCCCCACCCAGGACTTGTATCTTCCTTGACCCGTGGCTCCTTTGCCAGCTACGGCTCATTAGTCGGTTTAATTATTTTCCGAGGTTTCTCGGCATCCTGTTGTCTCCAGCTCTGGAGCAGATGTTTGCCGCCGCCTCGTCCCTGCGCTGTGACCTTGTTGCGCGGCTCCAAGCCCCATCCGAGCGGCACGGCGGCGCTCTCGCCTCCGCTACTCCAAGACCTCTGGAAAGGCCCTGCCCTGCCCGTGCCAGCTTTTTGGGCACGTACGGGCTGGCCGAGGTAATAGGATCTCGGTGGGCATCGCCTGAACTACCATGGTGCGACAGCTGGATTTGTAGGGGCTGTTACAGGACCTGCCCTGTGCTTGTAGGGAAGGTAGGTTGGGAACAGAGCACTCAGATAGCCTGTTTTTAAAAAAAAATATTTTATTTTTTCATTTAACCATCATTTTTTTTGCATCTTACGGTGGCCACGCTTCCATCCATTCTGAAATTCCCTTCCTTTAGGGTTTGTGTGTCCACCACGCTCCCCTTCCGTGGAAAAGGGTCTCGTTTACAGGGCTGCACTGAGGACCAGGCAATGTAGACAAAAAAGGATGCTGCAGCTCAGCCTGCCTGCTGAAGCTGCATTAGATTTTGAAGATTCACACACGTTTCTCTGAAGCTATCTGGCTCTGAGCAGTGGCAGGAGGTGTGCCTGCTGTGCCCCTTAAGAGCCTGAAGTTGCAGCTTTCGCTTCATTACAGCGTGAGCTGGAGATGCAGCTTAAGTGTTGCCCTAGTTTGACGCTGGCCCGCGCACAAATCTCGAGCTCGAGATAAGTGCTTCTCTTAAATTCGAGCTGAGAGACCCGCAGGGCTGCAGGCTGAGCGCTGCCGATACCCAGGCTGATAACACGGTGGGGCCATGGGGTTAATTTCCGCGAGGCACGAGCGGCCCCGCTGCAGCGTCACTGGGGAGGCGTGCGGAGAGCACGGGCCAGGTCTTTGGCGAAGATTTCTTGAGAGTGACAGAAAACAGAGGTGAGGGTTTTCCCGTGAGCCAGGAGAACATCCCTGTGCCTTCTGGCTTTTTGGGGAGTGGCAAAAAAACGATGGCAAATCTGGGTGAGTGAACGTGTGAGAATGGTCATATAGGTCATGGGGAGCTGCAGAGGAGGTTGTGTCTACATGGTGCAGCCAGGGAAGGCCCTCGGTGGTAGTTGTGTGGGGACTTCAGATGCTTTGGCTTGTTTTTGAGGTTCCTAGAAGGCAGAGCCAGCCCACGGGGAAGTGTTTTGGGCTGAGGGGCATCAGGCTGCCTTCCGTCCTCTCGCTTCTTGTGGGAGGAGTGCGTGGAGCCACCGCCTTATGCACCAAAAGAAGACCGCTGAGCCCATGTCTCGGGGCATTTTGAGAAAAGAAGATATCCAGAATTTTGGGTTGTGATGGTTCCTGCTTTCTCCGGAGTAAGTAGGTTTCCCAAACAAACAGGCAAAATCTAGGCCTCGCTGCCTTCTGCTATTTTTGTCTTGGAGGCAGAAGGTGATGTAGAGACTGCTCCTTGCCCGTGTGCTGCCGTGGCCTCAGCGTACCTCTTCTCCTCGCCGCAGCTCTCTGCTTCTCGAGTGAAACCAGCAGAGCGGGGACACAACATCCACAGCAGTAACTAGCACCTCTGCCCGAGAAGAGCAGTCCCGGGGGTGACTCCCTGCATTAAGGCAGGGCTTGCTGCTGTCACCATTCATTTAGCAAGTCTGACTTTCCTCTTTCAGGGTAAACTGCGTCGTTCTTGCCAAACCTCGGCTTTGCGTGCTATTTCGGGATCCTTTCTGTGCACTCAGCAAATGCACCGAACTCTTAACTGCAGCACTTCTGGTGTTTTGCTCTCCAATCTCTTCTAAGCTGGCTGCAAGTTTGAAGAGGTTGGTTTTTGTTTTTTTTTTTTTTTCACCTTTTTTTAATGGGAAGGGAGAAAAAGCAGGATTCGTCAGGGGCTGAGCCGTCGAGCAAGATTTTAAATAGGGGCTGTCAGAAATTAATGGACAGCTGTAATTCCTCTCTCCTGAAATTGTCTTTGCAGATTATGCTGAAGGTGTCATATTCTATATGCTGCCATGCTGGAACCGTTTCCAAACGATTTTCGGAGATTTACTCGGGACCTGCTGTTTCAGCAGCTGAAGGACCTGCCCGCGCGGCGCTCTCCGATTCCTCACCCCCCCCTCCCCAGTATCTCACGGAGACCGTGCTGCCTGTCTTTTTTTATTTCTCTTTCTACTTCCACTCAATTAAGAGCCGAGCTTAAGTAATATTTTTGACATGTTTTGTCTTCTGCTTGCGTGGTTGCGGCGTGTGGGCAGCTGCTCTTCTATTCTGGTTGAACCAATTTGGGTAGGGAATGCCTTTGCTCCTCCAGAAAAAGAACAAAGCGCTGCCTGGGAAAACCTTTCCCCCAAATCCTGGCTGGGTGCACACAGCAGGGAAGCCGTGCTGATCTCCGGACGCTCGTTGTTTTTGACACCACCACCTTCTTCTATTTTAGTTTCTCACGTGGGAGCCGCTCGATAAGCCGGGAGGTGGCGGGGGGAGGACCGCCCGTCCCCAAACCCCTCTCCGTCCCCGAGCCCTCTCCATTAGGGCGCTACGAGCACTGAAACGCTCAGCGATAACCCATCGTGTGCTGCCTTCGCCCCAGGCACAGGCGAGGTGGGACGTGTTGGCTCCAGCCCGCCGAGGAAGGTGGAGGTTGAGCCGGGATGCCCCTGGCTACTGGGAAGGGGGCAGCGCCTGAGGAGCCTCCAGCGTAGCCCAGCCCCAGTTTGTGATTCACTCAATTAAAAATACTCGGCGAGAGCAGCTCCACTATTACCATCTGGTGACTTTTAATAATATTTATTCTTAGGAAGGTAGTTCTTTAATTAAGGAATTAACCTTAATTTCTCTAGGCTTAGCATAGAGCTGGAGAAACGCTCCGGCTTAAGCTTTGCTTTTGTAGGAGGGCGAGGTCTTTCTCTGCTGGATCTCTCTCTTACCGCACAGGTCAACGTTGTCCCTTGAAGGATGATCGAACTGAGCTGCTGCTGCCTGCTAAGGGAAAATCCAAGTGGGAGGATGGATTTTTTTGGCAAATCCACACTTTTCTCTGTTCTCTGGAGCTAGCCGGTAGATTTAACACGCCTCTACAACGAAGAAAACCTCTTTGCTGTGTCCTTTCTCTGTTTCCCCTTTTTTCCCCTGCCCTGAGGAATACAGAAAGGCAGCGTAGCTGTCCTGTAATGTCTGAACCAGCAGGAGAAAGCCCCTTCCCTTCTTTGATGTTGAAATCCTGCATCTGGAAGCCTTTTGTTTCTCATGTAACAGGCAAAAAGCGTTTTGACGGACATCTAGCATTCCCAAGATCAGTGCACACACAAGTGGTCCCTACAGAAAGCTGTGCTATGAGCACCTTCTTTGCCAAATGGCTTAGCCCAAAAGCACACTTATTTTCTTCCTGAAGCAATGCCAAGCACTTAGAGTTCTCCTTGAAAAAGAGGCCCGGGCCCAACACACGGGTATTTTTATTTTTTTTTTCTGGAAAATATGTGTATATTTTCTTTTTTTTCCCCCTTTATGCTGTGCCTCTGGTAATAACGGAGGTGATGGAGTCTGTCTGGTTTTTGAAGCCCCTTTAGGGCTTGTCGCGTGTCATGCTCAGGTGTGCTGGTGTTTTCTCCAGATAGCATAATTACAAACTGTTCTGTGAGGTGCGTAAAGCAGCGGGTTGGGGGAGGAATGAAAGTCGAAGTTGCCTTCTGTATGCTGCTGGTATATCCAGACTGCTGTCAGCTTTGCTTTGCAATTTAATCACTAATTATATTTTTGTGAGTTATTGTTCTGCTCAAGCTGCTTTCCTTGGGAGCTGGCTCCGTTAGCTAGCGTGATGCATGAAATGTAAGTTTTGGGAGCACAGTCTTCTGGCGGAGGATTTTTTCAAACTTCACCTGGGCATTCATCACTGCCTTACATTTTATCCTTTGTAATCATTTCAGAGGCAGACTTTGGGCAATCTGAATTCTGCCTGAATAGACTGCGAGTCCCTGTTTGGCAGCTGAGGTTGCATGGGGAGGATCTGTACTCAGATGGGGTCTCACCAACTTCAGGAAGGTTCTGCCCACACAGATCTAACTTCAGGATCTCTCCAGAGACTCTCTGCATCTTCACCAAGAGCTTTGTCTGTCTTGACAACCGTGCCTGCGTAGATTGGGTTTGCAGAAATCCTCCTTCCTAACTGAGGATGATCCAAGCGTTTTCACGAGTCCTGTTTTAGTTTGTAGGTTTCTGGAGTTTGCTCACGCTGCTGTTCCACTGGCAGGCAGCAAGAAAGCTCTCCAGAACAAACAAGCCAGTAGTCCAGCAGGCAGAGGTCTCACAATTTGCTGCTTTAGCAGACCCACGCGGTATCCTGGCTCTGCCTCCTTTTTCCATGTCCTTCCCTACAGCAGAGTTTGTTTAGGCTTTGAAAAGAAGTGGTGCTTAAGGAATAATTTTCAATCCTGACCTGTCCTTTCGTGCTGTGTGTAATTGCGTTTTAGAACTGTGCGAGTTTTCCAGTCTAGACAAACCATTAATATTTAATAGCTGAGCGTAGCTGATGAAGGGAAGAGCTGAAGACAGTAACAAGATGCAGGTATCTTATGTCCACAGCTCAGGGCGTGCACCTTGCCAGGCTGTTCAGCTCCTTTACATCAGTTTCAGGAGCACAAAGCTTCGGTTGGGAGTGGCAGAGGCAAACCAACTCCATCATGTGTAAGTAAATGTCTCTTACCATCCATCAAACCTTGGCTTGAATCTGCCCAGTACTTTCTTGGCCTCATAAGACACCCGAGTCTCCTGAGCTCTCTGACCTGCGTGCAGATGCCGTGCCTTGAGGAAAGATGCTGCGCCAGCTGCAGGAGCAGAATTTGTGCTCTCCTCACCTCGCCTCCCGTGTAATGGTAGAAATGAGGATGCCTGAACGATTCAGAAGATGATTTACAGAGGTAGGCAGCAGCAAGTTGCTTCCAGCCACCGAGGAACGGCTGCTGAACGTGTCCACAAAGGGCCCACGGAGCACAGTGGTGGGAAAATGCTTTTCCCATCTTTTTTCTTTTAAGTGTCTGCAGTCTGAGGTTATAGGGAAAGTGGGTTTTTATGAGTTTTAAAAACGAGGCACAGATATTAACGTCGGTATTGTGAGGGAAGCCGAAAGTTGAACGTAACACTTGCTCAGGCGCCTTGCCTTGTGAATGGAGAATGTGTAGCAGAAGGTGATTGAAAAGGGAAATCTCCAGTGCTTGGAGGGGAAAGGAAATGAACAGGAACTACTTCAGAGCTCCCATTTTATTAAATAAGGTCTTTGGCATTTTTCTCTTTCATATTCTCTTGAAATCTTGAATTGTGTCCATGAAAGCTGGAGGAGGTGGTGACTGAGGTCCCATTGTCTGCCTGCGATCCTTCCTTGGCAGAAGCAGCGTGTGTGTGACGGGGCTGTCTTCCCCGCTACCAGTAACCTGATATTCGCCTCTTTCTTTCTTTAGCCGTGGGCTTCTTAGCTCTTCTGACAGAGGGATCTTAATTTCCTTGGATTCAAAGTGTATTTTTGGTAATTTCATTTGTGCTAATGTGGTTTAGGAACATTAATCCTAATGAATGTGAGGGATCAGTAGCACTAACTAATCAGACCAGGTTCAGGGAAGCAGTGGTTCCTATGGCTTTACCAGCACATTCAAATTCCTGCCTGTGATGCCCTCATTACGCTAATCCAGCACACTCCTCTTTGCTTCTGCTGCCACCCCTCATCTCCCAGACCTGCTGGTTGCGTTCCTGCTTGCTGCATCTCCATCCTGATCTCCAGCATTAGCATGCTTAGCGTGTTTCACTGGCAAAAAAAAAAAAAAAAAAGGCTTGGTGCTGAGCTGCTCACTCTCCTGAATAGCTGATCCGTCACCAGCTCTTTGTTCTAGTTGTTGGTTATATTAAAAACTGGAAGAAAGAAAAAAAAAGAAAAGTGCAGCTTTTTGAAATAAAGTTATACCTCTTCACAGCAACCGAATAAGAAATACAGACTGGAAAATGAAGCCCTGCACAGGAGCGATGGCTTTCCAAAATAATTCTCACCTGGAGTGAGCAAAAGGCACCTTTGTGCTCAAGATGCGGGACTTGCTTTGGTGCAAAACGCGAATCTCTTGCAGCTTCCAAGATGTAATCTGGGTACCGTGCGCTGTTTGTCTAACACCGGTACGAGCTGGCTGAGCTGCTTGATCTATTTAGCTGCTATGGAAATCAGTACATACCCAGCCAGAAAATGCATCCTTGCTTGCTGGCGTGTTTCCTACATTTACATCAGTCTTTAAAAAGCAGAGACATATTGTGAGCTGCTCATCAGATCCCTGATGACCCAGTTTAGCAGATGTAGTGATTGGCTAATTGTTAAAGATGCCATTTTTGGTGGGTGAGAGGAAGAGCATCAGCCAGGCTTCTAGAGATGAAGAGTTAGAATCAGCGGAGGTAAGAGCTCTTTAGTGGGAGTAACTAGATAAGGCTTGGATTAATTTGTCTGGAGAACAGGGAATTATGCTAAAGATTTTATAAATTCAGTTTATAAAATGAAGCTGTTGGTGTAATTTCCTTAGTAAAGATCAGTGTGGTGTAACAACTGTGCAGCATGGAGATATCTCAGGCTCCATGCTACATGGCTGTAGCCCCACAGCACTACGTTTTTTATCAATTTAAAAAAAAAAAATGTCCTTGGGAAATGTCTGCAGCTACCAGGGAAGCACTTCAAGCGTGGGGAGGCTACAGCTAGCTTCTGCTCGTGGAGCTGTACTTGTAATTGGGACTTAGCACGCTTGCTCTAAGCAGGCAAAGCAAAGCCCAGGGCTGTGGTCTTGCGTTTTCCAAAAGTGCTCCTCAGTCTGCAGACATCAAAGAGAGCCGTGCATGTGAAGTAAAATCCTGGGTTTGGAGAACGTTGGGAAAAAAACTTGTGTAATCGCCGTGCCTCGTACACAGAAAGAGGAGAATTAGGTAAATGCTGCGAGAGTGGCATGTAAAACAGTGTCTCCAGGCAAAGTGATGGGTTGGTAGGAGATGGAAAATAATAAAATTCAATCTTATAGAATGAATAATAAAATCCAGCAGTAACTAGATGGGTGATAGCGTTAGTTGAGGTAGTTGAGGGAGCTGTGTGCTGTGTGATCGGTAAATATGCAAACGCACTGCTTTTTTTTTTTTTTTTTTTTTTTAGGCTCCTGGCGTTAGAAATAGCAAGTAGGGGAACCAGAGCTAGTGGTGCAGAACATGAAACTGGGTATTATAGGGATAATATCAATCTGCGAGAATGGTAATCTTGACTTTAACATGTATTCAAGATTATGTGTGGTTCAGATAGGGTAGATGTGAAAGGAGATAGGCTGTATTGTATGCAGTAGACTGTAAAGAAGAAGAAAAAAAAAAAGAGCAATACCGATAACGCAGGATCTATTTCTGGTCAAATTTGCTGTGGGGAGGAATGGTAAAAGGGGTCCCAGAGGGAGCTCCGTGAGTCTGCTGTAATCTCTCATAGGATTGGATTCAGATACAAACCTGAGTCTCTGAAATGATATTATTCCCAGCACCATTACAGAGATAAATATTAGTATGAGAAACTTTAATTTCTCAGATACAGCTTGGAGACCAAATGCTGCTAATAATAATAGGGTCAAAAGACTTCTCCACTGTAGCATTGTCTGTTGTTGAGACGGGGCACGTATCGCAGCCGATACGACTAGTGCAGGAAAAGGAGCTGCTCAGAAGCCTCCATGCCCTCAGCTTTGTGCTGGGTGGTGATGGTGATACAACCTTTGATACAACAAGCAATGTATTTAGCGAAGGCGGTGAACTGGATTGAAAACTCGGACGCTGGGGTGTGCATGGTGGGTTTTTTCTTTCCTTTTTTTTTTTTTTTGGATTGACAGAGATGCTTCGGGTGCAGATTCCTGATGATGGAAGTGAAAGGGAAAAAGCTTGGAAGGAAAAACATCATCCTAAGCAGAGGCATAATCGCCTCATAAAGGATGCTAGGTGCAAAAAGAGAATCTCCAAGGGGTAGAATAAGGCATCAGCAGAGATTGCTGTGCCTTTAAGGTCAGGAAATGTGGGGATAAAAGGGGGGAACTGGCAAAAATCAGGCTGAGTTAAACCTTGCAAATGTTACTAAGAAAATGGGTGACAGCTTCTCAGAATCCTATTGCAGAGAAGGAAGGATGTGGGGCCACGGAGTGTTGGGGATAGGATAGTTGATGAGGATGCTCCTGTTGTGGTGGCAGAATTGAACAAATCCTTGTTGTAAGTGGATTTGATCATGGGCATGAAGGCAGGATGGTAACAGGCATGAAATTGCTGTGGAAGCAACCAAGTTAGACATTTCAAAGACCACAGTGTGTGCAGTGGGAAGCAGGGCTGGGAAGCAGGTTGCCTGGGGAATGATGTTTGCGTTTCTGAAAGCAGAACTGCCTCATGAAACTGCACATCTAATGCAACTTCTGATAAATCTATCAGATCAGGAGTGGTATCGTTTGCTCGGAGAACTGGAAGCGTCATAGCCCTCTCGATGATGGGGCATGACCTAAGTGCAGACCTGTTGGGCCAGCCTCCGTTGGGTGCAAAATCGGAGATGAAAACAGCAATTAAAGGCTCAGACGCAAATGAAAAAGGGGATAAAACGCAACGCAAATTCATCAGAATAGCATTGTGTCAGGTCAGCCTATCTTCAACAATTTTATCTTTTCCTTTTCTCGCCAACGTGCATTTTTCTTAACAGGTTGGCACATCTTGCTGTAGCACAGGTCCTACAGCATCTGATGTGGCACAGCAGAGGAAGGTGCAAATGAGGCTGGAGAAGATGCAGTTCAGTGCTGGAACTGGGAAACGGATTGGGAGCAACCATCTTGTTCTGGCTGCTATATGTGTATTTAAATTCTATTTTTCATTTTATTTAGAAAAGAGGAACACAGGCTAGATCAGGTGGAAGAAGGCTTCTGGAGACTGGGGACTAGGAAGATGGTTGTGAGAAAAGGCTGGAACAGCTGCTTGTTTAAGTGGGTAGAGGGGGCCTACATCAGGGAGGTTAATTGTTAGGGAACGAGAAGAAACCTTTAAGCCAGAGGACAGCACTGGCACAAGAACAAAGAACAAGCAGAAATTGCTCAGGAAGCTGGAGATGTGCAGAGCTCCCAGCTGCTGGCGGGCGCTGTTCTAGAGCAGGCCAGGGGAGCGTAGCTGCAGGACCCGGTCCTAAGGTAAAAGTTCTGAAAAGATCAGATTGCCTTGTATGACAGCAGTTGAAGAGACTTTCCGACACAAGGAATCAGATCGAGACTTCATATTGCTGTAATTTTAAACTTTCTGGTATGTGTGAGCATTTGCAGGAACACGGCTATGGTTTTATAGCAGTTACCCAACTTGTGTTACTGGAAATGCGTGTGCAGAGCAGGTTATATGGTAATGTAGTCGGGCATTTATCTCCAAATACAATTCTGGAGCGCAGCCTTCATGTATTGGACTAATATTCCTTGCAAGTCAACGTGCAGTCGTAGACCAGCCACTACAGACAGCCCCTGTAGCAGTGAATTTTCACCGTAGACAACTCAGGTGTTGATTACTGGTCAATAAAGTACGTCGAGTCCTGCTGTGTCCATCCTGGCACACGCAACTTTACAAGTACTTTGTGTAATTAAACTTTCCATGGGGCACAGGAGGTGTGATGCTTCCTTACTGAAGCGTCACCCGCGTATCCCAAGGCAAAGTTTAAGGCAAAGTACTTCAATCTGCATCAACAACTTGAAAACATCACGGCTCTATCCGGATCTATCTGCTATAGCTAAAGCAAGGGAGAGGTTGGGTGATCCTCCCCGCTCCCCCTCCTTGTTTTGTTTTGCCCGTTTGACAGTTATTTATAGATAGTACGATATCTGCACGAGGATTTGGAAATGCTTTATTCCCCGGAGGCCTGGTGGAAAACAACAAAAAATCGGATTGTGAAATAAATGTAAGGTTTTTAACTTAGTTAGGGATTTGGTTTTAAAACCTGGGGCGGTAATATGAAGAAGCAAAAAACAAGCAGTGGAAAAGACTTCAGGTTTTTATAAATTAATGCCTTTTCATAAACAGATGTTATTGGAGATACTAAATTGCCCGAGTGCATAATAACGAGCTATGCAGAAGAATGAAGGGCAGACACCTATTGAACGTGCAGTTGCAGAAAGGGGAAAAATAAATAAATAAGCATTGTTGTCTGTTCGGAGGAAACCAGATACAATCTGTGCCCTACGGCGGGGCTTGCGGGGAGGGCGAGGAGGGGAAGCCACGCAATCTTCTGGAGGTGAGGAAGAGGCACGGCGCGAGCTCCAGAAAGCCGGGCTGAGTCTGGGGTGAAGTCAACTGGACGAAGGCAGAAGAAGATGGAAGTTTATTTTGGGAATCATCCTTTTTTTTTTTTTTTTTCTGTGGCAAAGAGGTTTAGAGGCATAGCTGCTTTCCCATTTATGGGCAATTAGCTTCTCTGTTGTCTGCGCAAATCTTCACGCAGAAACAATGGCTATAGAAACGTTTTTTGCTGCTCGCGTTTAAGGAGCAGAAAATGGCACGCTTTATACTCCCCAAATTGGCCGGGCTCCTTTTGTAAGGCAGGAGTGGCCCTAGGAAAGATGATGAGAGTGGGTGGCAGCTGCTCACCCGGCTCCTCGCTGTCCTTTTCCGAGGCAGCTCGGCCAGAAGGGGCGGTCAGAGCAGGGGAGAAGCCAAGAGCTGACCTGCCCTGTGGATAGGTCATGGGCTGCGGGTTCCCCTTCCCTGAATCGTGGATTACCAAGGAAAGGGTGCCAGAGACACGATCCATGCATTTAACCTTTGGGGGAGAATGAAAAAGTTAACTTGATTCTTTTTGAAGGGACCTAATCTGCGTGCCAAATGCAAAGCTGATAGATGTCAGTTCTTTTTTATTATATTATTATTGTGGTGTCTGAAGGAAAATGGAGGTGCCGCAGGAAAACATGAGGGGGCAAAGAAGAGGAAAAGGGAAAACGGCTTTCTTGTGGCGATGCTGCTCCATCATACAGGAATGGCTCCAGCTGCCCACCCCAGAGCAGGTTAGCAGCGCCCAGCCACGCTGTGTGGAAACTAAAGATCAGAAATGTTCAAAGAAGAGGACACAAAGCGATGATCCCCCTCCCAAGACGCGTTTGAAGCAGTCGGGGGGATTTGGGTAGCCTGCCTTGGTTTGGATCACCGTAGCAATCTCACTTTTGAAGCCCCAGAGCGAGGCTGTGGCAGGCCTGTCCCTCTGGAGGCCGGCATTTCGTGTGCCCGGGGGTCTGCGAGCCCACGCGCCTTGCCGCGGGCGGTCGCCCCCCGGCCGTGTTTTGTCTTCTAAGAATCACCCGTGGGCTCTCGGCTTTCGGGAACACGTCTGGCATGTGGGGCCGGGCCGGGTGAACCCTCCGCCCCGTGTCAGAGCAGCTCGGCATCTGTCCCCGTCGGTTATCCCTCCCTGGGAACGCGCCTGGGACAGAGGAGAAAGTGCCGGGGAGGGGGGCGCTTCCCAAAAGGGGGAGAACAACTGGCTCTGCCCCCCTCACCCTACAGCCCCCCGGCCTTGGGGGCAGCGTTAATCCCCCCCCGGGTGCTGTGGGACAGCTGAGAGCGGGCGACCTGGGGGTCCCCAGGCCCGGCTCCCCCCCGGCAGCAGGGAGGGCGAGGCGTCAGCCGATACGGCCGCATACCCCGTCCCGAAAGAGATCCCTTCGGCTCGAGGCATCGACGTGGCTGCCTGCCTCACCCCCCCACCCCCCTCCCCTCTCCACAGCACCAAAGGGTTTTTTGCGACGCTAATCCCAGCACCTGTCCCTGCCTAGGACGGCAAGAAAGGGTACGGGGGTGGGGGAGGAGCGGTCCCATATGTTTTTCGCTGTCCTGGATTGGGAGCGTTCCCTCTGACGCACCTAGAGCCCGGAACATATGCTCCCTTCAGATCCGAAATGCTGTTTGCTTCCTCCCGTCCCCGGCGGCTGCGGCGAGGATCCTGCCGGCCCCGCTCGGCGCTCGAGGCTCCTAGGGCCGCTCTCCGGACGGGATTTCTAATTTTAGGAGCCTCCGCTGCGTATGGTCGAGCGCTGCCTCGCCGGATCCCAGAAGAGAGGGGCTGAGCCGAGCCGAGCCAGGCAGCTCCTTTTTATTTTCAGCTGAGCCAGTGTCAACCTGAGTGGCCCCAGAGGCCTGAGCCAAGCACTGCGCAGGGCTGCCAGAGTCCTTCCCACCAGGCTGAAAGACGGAGGCTCGGGTCTGAAGCCTCCGCTCCTGCGTCCTCTTGGCCTCTACCTGGAGGATCTTTGGCTATGTATGGTGTGTATTGTATGGATTATCAATACCCAGTCGTCCAGGTAAGCGAGAGGAGAGCGGCGACTCGACAGAAGCGTGCTGTTTGCTTCGGGCGGGCTGGAGCCCTGGGTGCTGGTCCCGTAGGACACCGCTGCCACCGCGCTCGGCGTGTGCCAGGCCTGGGCTCCCCAGAGGCTCCGCCGAGGGCTTTGAGCCTCCCCGCATGCGAGTGGCCCTGTCTGACGCTTTAACTCCCCGGACTTGCCTTGTTTGAGACCCGTGTGCGTTTGCATTTCTGGCTTTTTATTTTTTAATTTATTTATTTATTATTTTTTTAGGGGGGTTGAGTTGACAGCAATGCCGCGCTCTGCAAACTGCTGTGTTGTCGAGTGCCTTGCTGCTTTGCCCGGGGCATGTGACTTGTGTGACTGCGGCTTGTCCCTCGGGGGTGGTGAGCCACCCCATCACCCATTTTCCTCCTCCCTCCTCTGAAACCAGCCACAACGCCCCTAAAAGTCTCCCCCGTCACTTTTTTGCTCTTGGAGATCCAGTAGGGCGACGGGCAAGGGTGGGTTTCGGAGCAGGGCTTTGCCTAAGGCAGGGCGCGTTGCAGCCCTGGCTGGGGAGGGGGCTATATTTGGAGCACACGTGAGCTTTCCTGGCCTGTCGTGTGGCCTTGGAGAAGCCAGGGGCTCTGGGTCAGGCTCAAATACTTTCGGAGCCAAGTGAAAGATGATGTTCTCTGCGCAATCCTTGACTATTCAGTGTCAGCATTCCTTGTCCTCAGAGGCACCAAATTCATCCAGAAAACGTGAAAGGCAGACTTAACAGTTGAGGATTATCTACCCTGAGATACTTCAGATAGCCACTAAAGAGTATTTTGTTAGGTTACCTTGTACCGGGTTTTTGATTACGTACATGAATAGACTCCACCACCAGAAGTGTGTCTTTTGGTTGTTAAGATTTGTTCCTGATAAATTGGTTCTTTGCACTTGAACCTTTTTTTTTTTTTTTTTTTTTTTTTTTTCCCTCCCTCTGGCCTTGATCCAGCTGGCAGGTTTGCTCCATCTCAACTTGAGCCAGCACAGAAATGCAGGTAATGGGATGTTAAAATCGAAGGCTGGCCTTTCTTTCTGCCCTAGCAGCACAGGGGAATTAGAGGCATGGCGAAAGAAAAAGTCCTGAAACTTGCTTAAAGCCGAGTGTTTGTGGCTTTCTCTTCTCTTCCCATTTCTACCAGCCTTACGAGCATTGAACTAACCCAAGCATATGGAAGTGGAAGTGTAGACCACTTAATCCAACTGCGGGTTAGTTCTTCATTTGTGCTCTCACCAACGTGATTTCAGCGGCCTTGCCCCATCACCTGCTGCTTGAGAAGCCTTCTCCAGCTTGTTTTCCAGTAGGATATGAATGATAGGAACTAACAAACACCATCAAGCGTGTCTGGGTGAGCACAGAAGAGAATGTAGCGGAGGTGCTGAAGTGCTCAGGTGTGAGCAACAAGCCTCACCTGGCTTGGTGAGGATGATGAGATCTGCCCTGGCTCTGCAGAGGCAGACGAGGTTAATTCTCCCTGACTTACTTCCTAATGCTGCTTCCACAGCACAGGAAGGAAGTTTCACTGCATTTGTGCCTGTGATGCACAAAAAATCATGGCAACTCCCGAGTCCTGGCATCTAGATCTGTTCTGAATGTGTCGCTTTTTGATCAAACGCAGTCAGTAGGAAGGGATGATCTCATGGCTCTGAGCTGTGTTCCTCAGGCTTCCCGTGCTCGGCTCTGCCTCTGTGTCCCTGTCGCGTTCAGCAGCCTGCTCTGCAGTTTGGGGCTTGGGCTCTCCTGGGTGAAGGGTGGCAAGCCATGATGCTAAATTGCGTGGTGGTTCCGTGACGGGCACACAGGTGACACTAGGTGGAGGCCCACCAAATTTATTTCACTTGACCGCCGGACAATTCCCCCAGCCCCCAGGGGGAAAGGTGAGTCGTGCAGATCAGCCAGTTAATTTTATCGGTCTTGTTCATCATCAGGTGTTGCTTTGTTGGCTCCGGTGGAGCCCAAGACGAGTTGTGCTATCAAGTCTGGTCTTGTTCTCCATGGTATTCTTGAAACTTTTGAATCTTCGTATCGGGTGTTCATGTCAGATGTGTTCAGGGCGACCAGAGCTCTTGCAGACCCGTGTTTCTTGTTGCCTGAGCGCATCCATTAGAAACTGGGGGGCTTCTTTGGCTAAGCAGGAGCAAAGGTGGGTGAATTCCAAGCAAAAGGGAGGAGATGCTTCCTCCGTACACGGTGAAAGAGGGTGACCAGCAGGAGATCATACCGATGGGAATTCCCACTCTTCTGGCATGTGAGCAAAGCAGCTGTAGCAGTGGGTTGGTGCAGATGGGTAGGTGCTTACACCTTCCTCTCTTCCCTTAGAGGGCTCCTTGGTGGCGGCCGGTATTCCTAGAGGTTCCTGAGGTGAAGGCCAGAGTGGGTTAGAAAATAACACTGGGTGAGCAGTGGTGGGATGAATGTGGCAGGCCATTTCTCTACCCTAAAGGTCTGTGCTGTGCCCTTTGATCAGGGACAAGAAATTGCCACCATATGCCGTAGAGACTGGGTGAATGCAACAGTTAATCTCCATTAACTTAAGCTGAATTACGCTGAGTGATTTGCAGAGGTCTGGTGAATGAGATGCACGTAGCTCCAGCCTGGTGCTTTGCCGTGGCAAAGGTATAAGGAGGTCACCGTGTTTTCTGCCGCTTTGAAACGGAGCTCACACTTGACCCAGAATCGTGCTCCAGAATCGCAGGTTTGTAATAGGGGAAAAAAAAAAATAAACCCAATTCTTTCCTTGCTTGTGCAATACTGCTGGCAGACCTGTGTAGTGTCATAAGGAGCGGGTTAGCGGAGAGGATGCATTAATGGGGGAAAATGTGGGCTCTGCTCTGGTGGGACATCATGGCTCGCTGGGGCTTTGGTCTTGGGCTTCTCACGTGGAAGGAGCAACGAGCTCTGGCTGAATTGGTGGAGATGGGAGGGTCAGATCTAAGTTTGCAGTGAAATTGGGGAGCACTGGGGGCCAGCGCAGGCTGCTTGGTGCGATACCTGTGGTGTTTTTTTGTGGCAATTATTGCTGAGGGTTTGGGGGCAACGCAAAGGAGAGCGCATGGGGATGTTGTGGTGTCACTTGGCTCCTCTGCCACAAAACCTGGCGGGTCTCTGGGTTACCAGGTGCCAAAAAGAGGTGTCAGAGGGGCCGCTCTCCTCCTCGTGTCAGAGCCCCCACAGCCTGAGGTGGGCTTCGTGGGCACGACGCCCGCTGCGCCCAGCAGCGCTGCCGGCCATTTTCCCAGCTCCAGCACCGCTCGGCCACCCCCCTATTTACATTTTGAGGCAAAAAAAACACCAAGAGGGGAAATCTCCCGGCCCTTTTCCCTCTCTATTATGAGGGAGCCGCGGCTCCAGGCGCTGTAGTGCTTCCGGGTGAGGGCTCGGACCGTGCCGCCCGCTCCCCTTTGTGGCAGCCGGAGCCCGGCCGGCAGCTCCCCACCGGGGAGGGGGGGGGGGGCACCGCTTTTTGGGGTGGGGGGAGGGTTTTTTTTTTTTCTTTTTTTCCTTTTTTTTTTTGAGCCGAGCCGGGCGGGGCGGGCTAAGGGAAGGGGGAGGTGAGGGGGGGGGGGGGGCGGTCCCGGCTCGCATTAATTACCGCGGCCGGGCGGGGCGGCGCTTCCCGCAGCCATCTGGCCGAGCCGGGGGGGGGCGGCGGGAGGAAGGGGGAAGAAAGGGAGGAACACGGGAGGAGGAGAAGAAAGGGAGGAAAAAAAAAATATATATTAAAAAAATAATAATAAAAAAAATAAAAAAATAATAATTAAGGGCTCGGGGGGCACCGCGCCGGCGAGGCAGCGCAGCGCAGGCACCCGCCTCCTCGGAGCCGCGGGTGGTTTTTTCTTTTTTTTTTTTTCCCCCCCATTTTTTTTTTTTTTTAATATAAATCGTCGCTATTTGATTATTTTATTTTTTATTATTTTATTATTTTTTTTTTTCCCCACCTCCCCGCGGCCGGGCTTTCCCCCATTTTGGTTTATGGAGAAAAAGAAAATGGTAACTCAGGTAAGGCTGCTTTGTCTGCGCGGGGGAAGCTCCGGAGCTTTGGGGCCGGGAAGGAGGGGGGGGGGGGGGGAGAGACCGAGCCGAGCCGGGACCGGGACCACCCCACAGCCTCCCCCCGGCTCGGTACCGCTCACCTGGGCCGGGAGGAGCCCGGAGGGAAGGCTGGGGGCTCGCAGTGCCCTCTAGGGAGAGCAGGGCAGCGGGCGGCCCCTTCCCAAACCGGGCTGCCCGGCCCCGGCCCCGCACAAAGGTAAGCGGGGGGCTGGCAGAGCCGGGGGTGAGCCCCCCCCTTCCCCCGGGTCAGGGTTTGGGGAGGGTAGCGGTGGGTTTGTTGAGGTCTCTGCACGGTTTTTGGGGGTTCTTTGCCTCGGTGGGGTTTGGTATCTGCAAGGGAGGAGGAGGGAAAGCGGCATCGGCGAGCTGGGAGCCTTGGGAGCCAGGCATTATATAACGCCCCGCAGTGCCTTGCGGAGCGGCGAGCCTTTCGGGGGGCTATTCCCAAGGCTCTCGGAGGGAACTTTTCTTCAAATCTGGGTTGATCCAAGCTCTTCCCTCCCCCCCCCACCCCAACTCCAATCCTTCCCCTTCCGCGGAGCTTTGCATCGTTTCTCCAAGGGATGCCCGCACACCAGCCTTGGCTTCCCTCGCCTGCCCGCGCCGAGGTGCTGCATGTCCCGCTGCTGCCAGAAGCGACACCCGCTTTGACCCTTGCCGTCCCTCATCCCGCATCGACTTGTCAGCTCCTGAAAAATAAGCTCCCTGTCCACCGCGAGGTGTCTTCCCCTGCTCCCAAGCCCCACCTTCTGCTCCTGCTATTTAGTCCCTTCCATTACCCGTTCCTTTTCGCCCGGCCCAAGGCTTTCCGTTTGGAGACAGAAGAGCTCTGCGGAAACCTCCCGAGGCGCTCGGTACCTATATTTAGTGCCGTGAGTGATGCTCGAAAAGCCGGGGCTTTGCTTGCAGGCGGGGTCCATTTATCTGGCGCTGCCTCGCTGGGGATGCGCCCGGGTGGACGGAGGTGGATGCCCCCGAGCCGCGGCCGGGCGCGTGCACGTTTCGGAGTTCCTCCACGCAGCTTCGTGTGCGTGCTGGAAGCTCCCCGCCACCACCTCTCTGCGCATAATCCCTGCCTGTGCGCTGCAGAAGGGAGCCCGAGCCCTCAGCACACAGGGGGTGCGTAGCTGGTGCGTCCCCAAGACCCAGCACCCCAAAGCACGAGCTGCTTTGGGGCCACATAGAGCCGGGGAGGACGGGATGCCCAGCTGCTGGGGCGCTGGGTGAGACACAGGAGGGCACAAGCTCACGTAAAGGTTGGGGATACCCTCGTAGGAGCACGCGTTGTTAGCGTTGCTTGACCTTGAATTATAAGTGCCTTAAAAGCGCGTGCTGCCCAGGGTAGGTTTTTGGGGTTTGCGCTGCGTATTCGCGTGCTGATGTTGCAGCTTCACGCAGAGCAGTAGGGGAGGAGAGCTCAGCTTGCCCTCGGCTCAGGGTTTTGGGGTGAGCGGCTGATGGCCCCATAGTGGGAGATGAGGAGGATGGTGATGGTGAGCTCCACCGCAGCTCTGCTTCTCACTGGGGGCCTCCGGGGAGAGAGGCACGGCCGGCACCGTGCCCTCACTCCGCAGTGCTGCTGGGGGCAGTGCCCTGGCCTCGCTCAGCGCCTGCAGACCTGGTTCACCGGGGCTCTGTTTCGTGTATGGGAAGTAGACATTGCTGGTATCTTCAGCTGGTAATTGCTGCTGAAAGGGTTCAGCACCGCTGAACCGAACGGAGCGAGGTGCTGTCGGCAGGATCTCGCTCGGTTTGCTTCGAGCTCTGGATGTCGTTGTCTGCCTTGGCTGAGTTCTGTGGTATTTTAGGGAGTGAGCTCGCCCGTTGTCTTTGGGAACCTGGGAGGCTAGCTGCCCTATAGACCTGAGGGCTGGTGAACCAAAATAGATGGGGGGAAGACCAGAAATAGCGATGGGGAGAGACGGGAGGTGCTGGAAGGGGGAAACGTGCTTGAAAATAGGAAACCAAAATTGCTAATGAGAGCTAGAGCTCAGCTTCATTACCAGCAAGTACCCTGCTCTGATCCCCCTTAATCCTAAATCAGGGAAGACGAGCGTTCAACGGGGCCCGGTACATCATGTGCTAATTGCAGATAAAAGAGAAAAGTCTTGGGTGGATGGGAATTATACGGTAAAAGGCTTTCTCTCGGCGCGGGGAGCTTGCTGGCTTGCGTGGAGCACAAAGCCCTCCCTTTCTTGGACAGCCCAGTGCCTTGCTGGCGTTTTCCTCCCGAATCTGTTTCCCATCAGGGCTGGGAGAAGGGGGGAAGGTGTCGAGCATCTCGCAGAGTGGGAAGGGAGCCGCTGCCTCCTTAAGGAGTCCCGCCAGCCCATGTGGCAGCCGGCAGCAGCAGCAGCAGCGGCGCTGGAGCCTGCGTGCGTGCCCGTGTGTGGCTGTGCGTGTGCCTTTGTAATGAATCACCCCGCCATTGTCTGCTCCCCTCCCTGCTGCCGTGCCTGCCCGATGGAGCCTTTCACCTGGGCTGCTGCCTGCTCGCCGGCCTTCTTCCAAGACGGGAAGAGGAGGAGGAGGAGGAGGAGGAAGGGCTGCTGGCGGTAATGAAAGCCAGACCACGGAGAGCCGCTCATTTCAGGCACCCCGCTTTCCCCCTCTCCCTCTCCCTTCTCTCCTTTGGATGCGGGTGTAGGCAGGAGCATCTGAAGGTCCCCTTTTGTGCGGCCCTGGGCTCACCGGGCTCCATTTTGCGGCACCATCCTGCCTGCCAGCCTGCCCCCTCTCGGCCCCCCGGCACCCCCGGCGGCTGCAGCCAGCACCGTTTATCTTGGCACGTGTTTGCCTCGCTACGCTCTGCCCGGGGCTCGGGGAGGTGATGGCGTTTGTGGCTTGGAGACTAATTTATGTCCTTGTTAAAACGAACCAGCGAGCGGCCTCATTTTTTCCAGAGGTTTTCTTCCCTTCCCCTTCCCCCCTTCCATAACCCTTTCCCTGCCAGGGCCAGCGTGCGGCCGGGAGGCGACCGTGTGCAGCCCAAAGTTGCCGCTCGCTCGGGCAGTGCTTTAAAAAAATAAAACAAAAAGCAAATTACAAAAAAAAAACCAACATGCAGAGCTCCTTAAATGGAGATCTTATTTAAATCAGAGCAGCGGCTGACTCACTAAAGGCCCTCCCTGTCTCCGTTTCTTTCCCCAGCCTCGTTCCCTTCCCTTATCTTCCTTCATACCCAGTGACAGTAATGGATTTTTGTCTGCCCCCCACGCTGGGACCCGGAGGGGGGGCTGTGTATTTGGGGATATGCGGGGACAGGAGAGGGGGAGCCCCGTCACGGCGGCTACCTTGTGCTAGCTGAAGCTGTACGACGCATCCCGCTGTAGCAGAGCGTCCTCCTTTGTCTGAACTGTCTGCAAGCGAGCCCGAGTGCCAGGACAGCCGCCTCCTCCCATCCCGTAGGTCTCCTTTAGGGTCTCTTCCACCTCCCCTGGGTGCTCCAGGATCTCTTCCACCTTCCCCCTACCATCCCCTCCCCAAAATTAAAGCTTTTTCTTTTTTTTTTTTTTTTTTTTTGGCGCATTGAGGGATTCTCTCCGGAGCTACCACGATTCCCCGTCCCCTTCCCTTGCTTCGAGGATTGCAGCTCCCTTTTCCTTTTGGCCAGGCGTCCTCGCTGTTTGCTCTGTGGTTTGGTGTCACCCTGCAAACTTGCATGAGCTGTCTGAGGGGGATTGCTCTGTTCTCCATCCACGGCCTCGTGCTCTTTTTTTTTTTTTTTTTTTTTTTTTCCCTTTCTTTGCCGCTCCGAAAGTGGTGCTCGCTGACGCGTTACTTGACTTTTCTGCCTCTGTGTGTATCCCCTAGTTCTTGCTTCCCTTCTGCTGTTTGTCGTAGGACCTCGTTTTAGGGCTGCGGGCACCATGTCAGCAGCAGAGGTTTGTGTGAGAGGAGTCCTGGCCAGGCCCTTTTCCAGGAGAATCTCCCCCGGAGATTGAAGGATGGATCTGCAGCTCGCTTGCCCTGATGTAAGGACATGTTTGTTTGATGTGGGCCTATGGATTGTGTCTGTAACTTGTTATGATACCCAGGGATTTAACTGCTGCCTGAGAAGGGCTTATTCTTAAGGGCTTAAAAATCAATGGGGCCTGTCAGAGCCCACTGAGTGTTTTTTTTATTTTTTTTCCTTAAATGTGCTTTTTTTTCCCCTCTTTACCACCTTTCCTGAGTGCTTTCGGACGCCTCGGGGTAGAAGCAAACTCTCAGGGCAGCCTCGGGATGGCAGGAGCTGCGTTTGCCGTTGCCTAGGCAGGATGGCGATGTGAAAGGGAACCCGATACAGCAGGGCCATTTCCTTAAGTCCCTGTCCTAGAAATAACCTCGCTGCTCCTCGGTGCCTTTCTCCTGCAGGTGACTAGGTAACGAATCCCAGGTACCCGGGAGGGGAGAAATGAGGATGCCAGGGTTCGCGCTGTCATCCTCAGCTGGAAAAAAAAAAAAAAAAAACACACATAAATGTAAAAATACCGTTCCGGCGCTATTTTAAGAGCTATTAATTTGTGAACTATCCAGATCAGTGCAAAGGGTTGTCGTGAGCTACCAGAAATATTATCAGCTGGAGGTTTTGAAGGATGGGGAGCCCTTAATACCGGCGGTGTCTTTCCCTGCAAGTTGCTCGGTTCTGATGGCTCCCTTGCATTTAATTAGTAATGACCGGCCCTTTACTATAAAATGAACGCCAGTGCAAAGGGGAGCGGGGGTGAGAGGGGATTTAATTCTTTATTTTAATAAATAAGGGTCTTTTTGGCCTTCTTGCTGGATTCAGGTAAAATGCTTGACCCGTTTGCCTCCTAGCTGCAAAATCCCAGGATTGCCTAAAGGGTATCCCTCCGAGGAGTCTCGAGGAAGTGGTTAATTTGCCTCAGTATGGGCTCAAATGGGATTTGAAAGGTTGTAGTCAGCTACTGTCCCTATCTGACGTGTTCCCTGGAATCTGAGCAGAGAAATGTTACTGTCCTACCAAATCCTGGTTTGCTCCGGCAGAGCCAGGAGTGATCCCGTGCTGTGCAGGATGGTTTTTGTGGGGCTGCTCGGGGTGGCTGTGCTGTGACCAGCAGAGGCTGGAGGTGGGTAGGCTCCTCTTGTAGGGTTCACCAAAGCCAGAACAATTAATGCTGAATGGAAAACTTTTTCAAAAATAACAATAATAAAAAAAAGTGTGCTTTGAATATGGAAAAGAAACCAGGACAAATGCTGGGCCTGTTCAGCAGTGATTTATTTGCAATATTTATTTATATGGCTTTGCAATACCATCCATTGATACAATCCAGCAACGTTATTCATGAACTGAACCGAGAGTATCGAGACGCTCATGCCCTTCAGTTCTGGGGCACTTCTATATTTTAGCTCGGGAAGGAGACCTCTGCTTCTTCTCTGTATTTCCACGGTAGTCTTTAATCATGCAATCGCCTGCTATTTTTTTTTTCCCCCACAAAAAAGGAAAGAAAAAACCCTCCCATCCCCATCGACTCCGGTCCGTGTGGCACCACGGTGACCTCTGCGAGGATCGCTAGCAGGGCTGCCCACCCCAGCTGCATCCCACAGACCTCTGCTGCTCGCGCTGGGTGTGTAATTAGCCGGCGTGTTCGGCGTGTGTTTGCCAGTTGGTTTCGTGTATTTGCTGACAGCAGAGGAGTGGTGACTTTTTGCAACGTTAGGTTCGCTTTTAGGTTTGGGGAGCGTTTGCCAACGGGCACGGTTTCCCTTCTCTTCTGTCCTTCCCTGACCTGTCCCATCCACCCAAAGCGGATGGCTGAGGTGAGGCTGATCTCCTCCTCCTCCTCCTCACGATGTCCAGCCAGTAGTTTGTGCTGTCCCTGTCTCCTTTCCTCCCACCTGCCTTTTTCTGCCCCTGTTGCAGTCAAACTTTCCTGATCTATCCCTTTCTCCCCCAGTAACCTCGTCCTCTTGGCTTTCAGGCTCCTTGTCCCAAATTACTTTCCCTCTATTACACCCACAGATTGGTTTCTTGGTTATTTTACTTTTTGCCTTCGAGATGGGTAACTGCTGTGCCCTATCCTTGGACCTTCAAATATAGCTCTGGTAGCAAATGTACGTAATAAAATGTAGTTTTCTATAGTTCTGTTTTAGCATCAGTCAGATTTTGGTACCTTTTTGGCATCATTGCTCAGTGTAGATCCCTGAAATGAAGGTTTTTCTGCTAAATATGAAGTCCTAGCAGGGTTTTCAAGCAGGCTTGTTCTTTTTTTTTTTCCCCACCCCATCATAAGACAAAACATTCTCCCTGCTTCTTTCTCAGGTTGGATTGATGTGGCTGAAATTAACTGCAGCAAAGAAAGTCACCGACCGCCAACTAAAATCCAGATAGCATGAATAAAAGGGTCCGGATGTTTTCTCAGGATGGTAAACAACTGCAAACAGGGTCTTAGAGTGGGAAGTATCAGCCAGCCTTAATAATAGGTGGCACGACTGGCCCTGCCTGTAATGGAGACTCTCTCCCTGAGCAGTCGGGCTCTAAATACCCAAGTGGAATTGCGCTCCAAGTAGCCTGTAATCTGAGGGTGCAAGGAGACACCAAAAATGTCCCAGTAATTGCGAGGGTAATCATCCAGCTGCCTCTGAAGGCTGCCCTCAGGCTGGGAGGCTCGAGGATGGTTAAAACCCTCTGAACTGTCCTCCTGGGTTACCCTGCTTAAAATTCACGGGCTCTGCAGTTGTGGTCCTGGGGAGCGCAGGCTTTCTGCCTGCTGTGTAAGTCCTGGGCTCCCCGAGCTGTCTGACTTTCACATAATCGCTCCTGATTAACCAAGGTTTAGATAATCAGAGGGTGACCTGCGTGGTGTACAGACCTTCGTTCACCTCGTGGGGTCTTACCGAGGCTCCCTTCTCCCTCCAGTCCTCAGAGCAAGATCTGCTTTAAATTCCTGAAAAAGCCAGACGTAAAAACGCCCCGGAGAGGAGGTCTGATTTCTTGGATAGCGTTAGTCCTCCTTTGTCACACGTACCCTCGACGGATGGAGAAACCCTTCATTTAATTTGTAGCTTTCCTTGTTTTTTTTTTTTTTTTTCTTCTACTGTTCAGCGTGGCACAGAAAGGAAGGTTATCAAAACTCGACCAGCGTGCAAGGGGCTTTGCAATATTAGGGAGCGGGGAGTAAGAAAGGCTTTTGTTTTCCAGCCTGTGTCCCTTCCAGCTCTGGGAAACGTCATTTAGATAAATAGGGCAGCGGGGGAAAGGACTGGAGCGTTTCAATAGGC
This sequence comes from Anas platyrhynchos, assembly GCF_047663525.1. NCBI lineage: Eukaryota > Metazoa > Chordata > Aves > Anseriformes > Anatidae > Anas > Anas platyrhynchos. The sequence goes on from NC_092587.1 coordinate 55,192,569, forward strand.
AGAGTTTTAAATCTGTGTTATCCTGCAAAGGATCCTTCCAGCCTGGATCGGGAGGCAGAGAGGAACAGAGCAGGGCAATTTGGAGGAATTAGTGAATTAGCCAATTTGTTAACTGTTGGTTGGACTGCGAGGCATTGTGGTGTGTTAGCTTGGTGCTCAAATACTTAACACTTAGTTTGCTTTAACTTTGCCCTTGCTTTCCTTTGTGTGCACGAAGGAGCTGTTAAATTTGGGCAGGATATTAGTATGCTGAATCATTCCCCGAGCAGCCCCTGACCTCGTTGCAGGCTGAAGCTGTTTCAAAGCATCACCAAAGGGAGGGAAAGTACTTCTAGGAAAATCCCTCTTCGGGTTGGTTTGGAGGATTGTGTTTTGGTGCTGGGGCTGGCTTAGTTTAGACCTGCACGGTGGAGCCTGTGTTGAGTTAAAGGGCTTGGTGTGGAGGGAACTGGGAGCTGTGGGGGTTGTGACTGGAGGCTGTGGTGGGACCTTGGGAGACTTCTGTGTTCCAGGTGTCCTTCACGGGGACCTGGGGAAGAGATTGTGCATGAGTGTATGGTAAAAGTGACTGAGGAAGAGGTGTTTTAAGAGTAATGTGTGCTTGGCGCTGAGCTCAGCATCGGGTCCCATCTTCAGGAATTCAGAAAAAAAGAAAATTTGAGGATTAGCTCAAGTTGACTGTAAACTTTGCTGAAAAGTGGCTCTCTCCGTGCTCCCTGCTACCCGTTCCCGTGTGCTGGTGCTGCTCCTGGGCCGCTCAGCTCACAGACTTTGTAGTTTGGTTGTGGCAGGGTCAGTTCCCAGCTAGATCGCTGCCCTTGAGGAATGATGCTGGGGGACTGCCCGACCCTCGTGGTGGCAGAAACTTTGCTCATCCAAGCCAGCTGTGAACCTGCATCCCAAGAGGTAATTTTTGGAGGGTCTTTTAAGTCTTTAAAGCTGTTGTTGGTTAAAATATTGCGAGAATGAGTTTGTCTGGTAATGTGAACTTCAGAAAGGTAGGGAAAAAGAATTGCTGCTGAGGTCTTGATGCTCCGTCAGAAAGCGGGACTTCTGTGTGCTTTGTCTTATTCACTGAGACGAATCTAAACAGAGCAGGTTAAATCAGATTAAGGGTCCCTGAGCTGTGTTTTTTATCTGTTCTGAACTTGTAGCTTTAGGCAGCCTGGTGGCGACTTGGCCGAAACGAAGAGGCTCCTGAAATCAGCCCCTCTGCGCGGAGGTGGTGACGTTCCCGTCCCTCTTGGCTTGCGGCTCAAACGTGATTTCTTAAGGCTTTTTTTTTTTTTTTTTTTTCCTGTTAGCAATGCTCTTAATTAGCTCTGACAACGAGCTGCGGGAGTTGCAGCGAGCGTGGTGCAGAGGGAAGGAAGGAGAAAGCTGTGCCGGAGGCTGCGGGCTGCAGCTCGCCTGGGAAGGTCCGTGCCTGGTGGGGAACCACACGGGCAGAAATGCGGCTCCCGGCCGGTCCTCTGCTGAAAGCAGAAGTATCCAGAAGGCCAGAGGGTGGGTAGGAAACTCTGAGCGACTTGGTCTGTCACACGGAAGGGAAGAGGAACAGCTCGAGCCAAGCAATCGGAATTTCTTAATATTTTGGGGGAGTGTAAAGGAAGGTGAACCATCCAGGAGAGTGCATTTTGGAGAGGAGCACAGTGGTCTCCAAATCCTCCCAGGGCTCCAGGTTAGCTGTGAGGCTCGCTGCATTGCTATACGATTTTTTCTGAGATGCTCTTTGGCGTAAATCTCAGCAAAAAGAAGTTGGTGGTGGGAAAGACCCGTGTTAGATTGACGTGCAGAGCTGTGCTGAGCCTCCTGGGCTCGTATTTGGGTACGATCTCTTCAGCGGATCTTGAGTGGATCTGCTGAGCGCCTGGCTAGCCCTGGAAGATCTCAAAACTTCTCCATCTTCAAAGAAACAATTCAAACCAGTGCATTTCTTGCTTTCAGCTCGTTGAAGGATCAGCATCTTGACCACTCGTGCTCCAGGATCTCCTTCCTCCCTGTCCTCAGTCAGTGCTATGCATTTCACACGTCGCACCTCTGAAATTCGGAAAAACTGGCAGGGGCAGCTGAAATCTTGTGGTGTTTTCGGTCAGCTGTCAGTGATAGTAACCCGATCTCTGGCAAACCCCTCCCTCCCTCTCCCCAGGGTGCCTGCTCTGCCATTTGCGTGCCATTAGGGCTGATATGATCCAAATTAACTTCTTCAGCTGTTTACATTTACTTTCTGAGTCATGAGAGGTCTGCGGGAGCCACGAGGTTCGGTGTTGTTTTCCTTCCTAACACTTTTCCTTTTGTCTTCTAACGAACTTTTTATCTTTTCTTGCCTGGGATCAGATGCCTTTTCTTTTTTTTTTTTTTTTCCACATTAGCGTGCTGGTGGGCACAGGGCCCATCACGGGAATAATCGGCAGCTGCTCTGTCAGCGGAGGAGCACTCATTATTTTGATGTCTGCTGCAAAATGGTGGCTCCTGCCCTAAATGACTCGGTGAGGTAATTGCTCGTCTTCCAGGATATGCTGCTTGCGCTGTGCAGGAGGTCTCTTAATAGGATAGAAAAAGCACGAGGTGTTTTTTTTTGGGGCCAGGCTGAGCCTGACTTCTGAGCGGATCCTTCTTAGTGATGTTGTTGAGGGTTGTGGTGGTTGGGAGCGGGGATGGAAAATCCCGGCACTCGCTGCTTGCAGGGCAGCAGGATTGGTGGCCCTGTCTGAGCTAGGCTGCTGTGATTGCTATTTTCTATTTTTGATATAAAATGTGTATTTTTGGAGGTATTGCTGCTGCTCTTCCAGCAGCTTGCAGTAGGAAGCTTGTTCCTGATACCTATCAAGGCCTTCCCTGCGTAGGTAAGACCCAACCACCCTCAGGGAATGGTTTGGGTTGGAAAGGACCTCAAATCCCACCTGGTTCCAACCCCTGGGTTTTCTGAAGGCTTCCCTGCCCTGTGTGACCAGTGGATGTTTTATGTCCTCTGAGTCCGGTGAGGTAAGTGGTGGAGGCTGGCACGAGAGCCCAGTTTTGAGCATGGCCGTGGATTTTATGGCCTTGTAAGAATGATCCTGAACAAGTACCTTAAGGGAGTCTGATTTCCTTCAAAATCCACTGCAAAATTTTTGTTCCTCCCCCAAGTTTTTTTTGTTAAAGTTCCTTTATAGGTGCAATTAAGAGGAAAAAAAAAAAAAAGAAAAGCAAGCTTTTAGCACCGTGGTGGTTAAAATCGCCCCCCTTACCATGAATGGCATGCAAATGACAGCTGATTAAATGAAAGCACTTTCTGTTATGTCCTAAACCTGTTTTCTAGCCAGTTTTCTCCATGCCAATGCTGGCCAAGTTCTGTGCATCTGTCAGCATCCCAGGGAGAGCCAAGCAGAGCTGCTAGTGACGGAGGAGCACCCGCGTGCATGTACTGCTTAAATGAAGGAGAGGAGCTGCAGGGGAAAAAAAGATGGGCTTTCACGGGTTCCTGCTCGACCAGGCAGTGAGCTTTTGGGTTTGGTGGTTTTGGTTTTGTTCCTCTTTCAAGGTTTGCTCTGAAGTGGCCTCATTTCTGCGGGGGCTGTAAGCAAATTCTCTTTCCCTCATCACTACGCCCCAAAGCCAGCGGCCCCAGAAGAGGTAAAAGCACACCTCGCTGGAAAGTAGAGCACCTTTTTAACTTTTTTTGTGGTGTTTCTGCCTGTTTGGATGGTAACTGGAGCTGTGCTCATGAATATTTGAGGTGCTCAGGTGCCTGTCGAGGGCTGGAGGGGTGGGAGGTGGTCGGGGCAGGAGGGGCAGAGCAGGGAGCAGCCGCGGCCCTGCGTGTTTGTGTCTCCTCTCTTATTCTAATAGACTTCTCATCGGGATGAATGTGCTCTGAAATATTTATTGCCCTCTTTAAATATTCATCGCTGCAAAGGCAGCGCAGCCGGATGGCAGCAGCAGAGCCTCGAGGGACAGGGGCTGCAGCAGTCCTTGGCATTTCCTCTCAGTAAGACGATAAATATATATATACGTGGAAAAAAAAATAAATAATCGGGCATTCCCCTACTGCAGGATTGACAGGAGCAGCCAGGCGTGCATCTTGGTGTTAAAAGTCTGGTTTTTAACAGAAGTTTGATGCGTGTTTGGTACCTGACGTCCATCACGTGTAAGCCGCTATTGCGCCAGCTTACGTGGGGACGCTCTAAAAGTTGGGCACGAGCGGAGCAGGGTTGTGGCAATAACATCTGTTCAATCTCCATGTAGCCTCTTTTTTGGGGCTGAGGCTGCTCTCAGGTGTGTTTTCACGTTGTGCTTAACCTAGCACGACTGCAGGCTGCTGCAAGGAGGATGGTTCCCCTCGCCTGCCTGCCCTGGCCATATGCCGCCCTGCTGGGGCAGATAGCGGGCGAGACGGCTGGGTTTGGGACCGAACAGAGGAGTATTGTTTGGATTCATGTTCTGGCTGTGGCCGTGGCATAACGAGGTCTCGCAACAGCCAGGGGAGGCAGCAGAATTGCCTCTTCCGAGGCCGCTTGGTGGTTTATCGCATTAGCTGGTCCGTGTCACTCCTCAATCGCTTGTTTCTCTCCATAAGATTAGGTCATTCCGCTTATAAACGCGTCTGCTGCTTGGTGTAATCTGCTTTCCGTGCTGTTCATCGACTTCCACCAGCTTCTCGTGGCTTTCTAGAGTATTGCCCTATAGATCCACCTCTACGCGCATTGCGGGCCGGTATGTCTCACCCTGACACCTCTCTTCTGAACTGTGTAACATTCACAGCGTAAAGGCACGAAGGAAGGGACCGAATCCTTCCCAGTAGCTGACTTAATGACTGTCATTTAGAAAATCAGCAAACAAAATAAAATGGTGCCTCTTACCAGAGCTGAATTCATCAGACTCAGCTCCTGGCTATTGGTTTTCTTGATGCTTTTGCTCATTTGATTAAATATTATTAGTGCCCAGTGTTTTTTTTTCCTAACCATTAATGTACTTTCACAGAATAATGAGTTGGCACTTAATTTTTTTTTTTAATGATAAGCAAGCTAGGTTGGGGTTCTCAAGTTTTTTGGTATACAGCCATGTTTTGTGTCTCCCCACCACCCTCCCAGTTTTGTGGTCACTTTGTGGCTCTTTCCTGTTCCCTTTTGAGTTAATTCCCCTTTTAAAATGCATATGTGAAAGCACGTATCTGATTTTTCATCTAGCCAAGGCCACACACTGAAGTAATATTGCTCTCGTTTTCTTCTTGGTAATATATCCAGATGATTTTACTCATGCTTTTTTTACCAGGCTGTTGCTCTGGTGAGTTGCTTCTCTGTGGCCCTCTATTCCTTTCCAGCATCCCTGCTTTCCAGGATACAGAACGAAGGCTTTCTTGAAAATGGAAAACTCATCTTGGAACAAATGAATAACGAGATAGGGGAACGCGTTGCTGGAATGGAAAGTCATTGTGGGAAGAAATCTGCATTTTTTAAACTGTCAAAATTCTGTTCTCGAGCATATGCCAAGTCACAGATTTCCTCCACCCCGCACCCCGAGAGCAGCTTGATTATAATATTGTTGCTTTGTTATCGAGTCCTGGCACTTGAGTCACAGATGAGTCTCGTTTGCCTTGGCTGGGGCCGCGTGCATCCGAGCCCGTCTGTTCGGCGCTGCATTGTGGCCGTACCCACGGTGAGGATGTGACAGGGCCGGGAGCTGTAACTGCCTGCATTGAAACAACAAAACACACAAAAAAACAGCCAACAGCACAAAAGAGATCCTCAGGAGGAGCTCTGGTGCTGTGTTTCGGTATGCTGCATCCGTCTCGTCCCCCACCTTTGCTCCGTAGTCACGTCCGAAGGCGCAGCTCCGCGCTCTGCTTTCTGCCAGCTCTGCAGTTCTTTCCGAGGCATTCAGAGCCTTCCCAATTGATTCCAGATGTGCTCGCCTGCCCGGCGTTTTTCTCCCTTCCTCCTCCTCAGCTGGCAGAGGAGGCAGGGCTGCTTTTCCGTGCGAGGTGCTGGAATCAGTACGGGCAGGAGGGAGGGCTTCTTGCTGGCCAGGGAGATCAGGGGGATCAAAGGGGCCTGCGTGAGTACGATACAAATGAAGCTGTCTGGGCTTTGAGGTTTTCTTTTTCTCACTAGTTGGCCCTCATCAAGTAACCAAGCCAGCTCAGAGCAGCACCCCCATGCAGCTCACGCTGCTGGCAGCAGGGGAGAGGGGTGCAGGGAAGCTGTGTGCCAAAAGGCATCTTCAAAATCCTTCCTAGGAGAGCACCAGGTACAGAGAGAGATCCGGAGGAGTCTGTCACATATGGGTATGTCATGCAGGAAGGGCTTGGAGAAATTCCTGGGACTAAAGTAGATTTGGATCTTTCGAAGGGGCTGAATGAAAATCCAGAGGGTTTAACCCTCAGGAAAGAAGCCTGAATTCCTGGGGCTGCAGGGATGACCTGCCCCACAGTGCGGCTTGGTGATGTGCTTGCAGCTACGAGGAGACAGCCCGTTCCCAGAGCAGGGGATGAAGAACCGCTTCCTGGTCCAGCTCAGGTTCCTGGTTGGGTTTGAAGAGGCAGATGCTGGTTTTTAGAAATACAGCATCACCTGGAAAGCTGCCATTGCATCGGCCTTGAAACAAAGCCGCCTGAAGCGAGCGATCTGCCTGCAGACCTGGCTGGGATGGCTGAGCTGTGCCAATCCCCTGCCATCCCGGCAGAGAGCTACCATGGGTTTTTCCCACGTAGCTTTCCCAGAGAGCTACCGGGGATTTTCCTCCCTTTGTCCTGCGGCCCTTCTTGTACTGAGCAGCACCAGGGATCTGCAGGTTAGTGGTCAACTCAGGCAGAGAAGCAGTGCAGGCAGGTCCTCTGCAGTTGCGTATGTACCCAGGTATGAGGGTGGGCTTGATCTGATGCAGCCACGGACTGCCCCCAGACGAGCCATCACCCTGCTCCTTCCCTGCTGCTGGCCTCTGGATCCTGCTGCCTCCCTGCATGGGAATCCGCACTCGTGCGACTGTGAGTGTGATCGGTTTGCTAATCTGCCCGAAAAGCTAATCGTGGTTAGCTTGGATTAAACATACGTGACACATCTGCAGTGCACTGTCTCTTAGCTGTGATTCATTTGAATTCTGGTCCAGAAGAGGAAACTTAACCCTCTTCGCCCAGCGGTGAAGTCATCTCACTCGTCCGGGGGATGCTTCTGCCACTCTGGGTGCCTGTTGGATCAGTGTGTGACTAGATTCACCGTATTTTGAGGCTTTATTTTCATAGCAGTTTGGTAGAAGCTAGCTGTCTTATGGAAATCTCTCTCCCAAGAACATTTGACTATGAATGCAACGTGGAAAATGTTCACGTGGAGCTGAGAACACCGCCAGGGTAGGTGCTAAAGATTGGTTTCAAACAGGAATCTGAGCCTGGCCTTTCATTCATGCTGGCTTTTCTTGCTTAGGAAGCATCCATCCTGGGGACTTTTTCCTTTGTTCCCAACCCCCTTTCTACCCCAATAATTTTCAGAAGTAGTTTCATTCCTAGTATGGAATAGAAACAGATGTTGGAGCCTTGATGGAGTCTTGTGAAGCACAATTCTCTTTCTAATCAACCCCAGAGAGCGTGAATTGATTGAAAGCATTTGTTGGGACGCCTTAATTGCCAGTAACATTTAACTTCTGCTTCTTTTTTTCTTTTTATTTATTTTTTTTGGGGAAAGGGGAATAATGTAGATTTTAGGCGGAGGAAATCCGTGTTCTTAAAATCTCAAGGTGGGCAGGTACGTTTCAGGCTGTGGCTCTGGACCTTGCTGATGTGCTACTCTCAGGCTTTGGCCGTATCCAGCCGGGAGCCTCTCTGCAGGTTGCCCAGGGGCTTCTTAATTACAGGAGCGCACGTTCAGCACCGAGAGCCCACATCTGCACGTAGGGATGGAGCAAACCTTGGCCAGTCCTGGAAATAATGACAGTGTGGGGATGAGTGAGTGCTTCCTGTGTAGAAGGGTAAGATAAGACTACAATTGTCTTTCTTCCTTTCCTACAACAGAGGGGCTTGAACTTCTCCATTTTTTTATTTTTTTATTTAAAAAAAAAAAAAAAAAGCCAGCTGCTTTCTTTTACCAAACAGTTTTTGGTGGCCTGGAGTGATAGAGCGCATATTGGAAGATAACTTGTTCTTCCCTTGCTTTACATATCGAGGAGAAGGAAGGACAAGATTAGATAATCTAGTGGAAGCTCGCACCGGGAAGTTGAAGAAAACATGCCTTTAAATGGTGAGCGAGGTGCGGGTCTGTGCCTGGGCATCTATTTTGGTGGAAGGGTAGCTTATTTAGGCTTAAGCTAAGCCAATTGAAAAAGCATGTCCTCAAATGATTGCATCCAATGTAAGTAACAATAAAAAACTGCGCCTCTAAACTTTGCCTTAACAAATCTGGCATAAAACTCCAAATTCTTGCAAAACTTTTCAGGGGTTCAGGAGGCATTGCTGTTGTGTCTACGGTAGCAGAGTCAAAAATCCCCACTGTGTCATAAATCTAATGAAAAGCAAGCTCCAGGCATGGAGGTGAAATCCCAACCCCCCTCATTTTGTGATCCTCCTCAAGGTGCTTTTATGATCGACCAACATCAAGGAAAAAAAAAAAGTTGATTTTATCAGTCTGGGTCGCCAGACAGACAGACAGACATGCTGGCCTCGCTCTCTGGAGTCTCAGCAATGCCTTTGTAGTGCTCGCTGCAGGTGTGGGTGTCGGGTTGGGGTCATGCACCCAGGCCGGTCCAGGGAAGGTTTGGGCAGAGGTGAAGATTGCCAGGGGCTGGTGATGTAGTCACTGTGCTCAGAAGTTACCTTGTGCTGTCCTAGGTCTTGTAATCAGTAACGCTTGCTGGGAAGGCGTGTTGTCCACATGTATTTTTGGCATTTTTCTCTTTTTGTTCTCCTTCCCTTGTGTCTTCCCCCTTCCTTTTAGCTTTGTATGGCCTTTTCATTCCGAACCTTTCTTTCCATAGGCTTTGTACCTATGGGGTCGGGTGCTAAAGGACTGATTTAGAGTAAAAGTTAGAAGTTGTAAAGCTCTTCCCATTCAGAAGCTGGTCAATAATGAAATGGCGATGACGTGGAAAGTGTTATTACTGTGTTTTGGGGTAAAGAGCTTGTATGATGTTCCCAGATCCCAGAAGGGTTCGTGTGGCTGAGTTTCAGCAGGATGGGGGTGATGGAAACACATGGCTGCACCATCCCATGCATCACTTCGGCTTGTGTTTGACTGTCTTCAACACAAACTGACCCTAAAGAGCAAGGCATAATTTAGATTGCTCCCTAATATGCTTGTTATCATCAGGGGGCAATTTGGGGATGGCCTGGGAGAGGGTTAATGTGTGCTGCGGCTCGCCCCAGCTCATCCCACTGCGGGTGCCCCAGCCCTTTGCTCCCCCCCATCTGGCTCCCGTTCTCCTCTTGCTCTCTGCCAAGCCGCTTCAGCACTCTTAACTGGGAACAAAACTAACCTGATAATAAAAAGTACTTCTTAGTACTCTTAGTATGTAAGAGGGCGGCGGCTCCACTTGGAGCCGTAGCACCCACGGGGCCCCAGGAGGCTGTTTTGGGAGGGCTGGGAAGGTGAGCCCACTGCAGCAGGCTTAATTTGCGTTCACGGTGAGAAGGGGGAGAAAGCAGCCTGTGTTTTCTCTCACTTCTCTCTTGGTCTGCTACAGCAGGGTTGCAGGGTGGCCCTTGTCTGCTCCACGAGGAGCCACACGAGGCCTCTTCTGCGGGAGCCACGTGGCACATTTGCCTCCCCAGGGGCCTCTGTGACTTGCTCAGAGGGGGACAGCGCCGTTCCCTCATCCCTATCTCGTTGGGCTCTGCAGATCCGAGCTCCGAGCACTTTTTGCTGTTGACGAAAGGGATTAGGGCTGGCACGGAGAGCAAACAGCCGTAGCTGGGAACACACCAGTCGTCACAAACACCTTAATTGCCTTCAGCTAGCCGGGAGGCAGCTCCTTCCAGCCTCAGTAACACAGGCACGGCAGAGGCTTGTCTGTCAGCAGCGGGGCTGGCCCTCCCCGTGCCCTCAGCAGGCATCTGCTCACGTCTAGCCCGATGTTTTGGGGCTTACCAGCAGTGAAAGGTGCCTTGAAGAGGCTCACGTTTACGAGCTGTAACATTTCCTTGAGCCTTTCTCCGAAGCTCGTGGCTCTTCATAAGCTACCGGGCAACACCCAAGTTGTGGCGCTTCCCAAAAGCGGCCCCTGGCAAAATACACCGAGCTTTTTGTTAGCTGACAGCTTTACGGGAGCGGGAGGCCTTTGTGTGTGTGGTTGCGGCCCTGGCGCTCGGTGCCGCGATCTTGGATCACCACCTGCTGTCTGCTGACAGAATTCACCCTAAATCCCCTCCGCAGAGCCACGGTGCTTCTGGTGGAGGCTTCCCCCCACCCTCTGTGAGGTGCTGCCACACGGGTTTGCTGAAGGCTCGTCTGCCCAGCTTTTGTTAATTAAGTTACCGCCACATCGCCTCATGGAGCTGTGTCCCCGTTTGGGGTTTCTCACTGCCTTAAAATGGGTTTTTGAATAAAACGTGGGCTGAGCTCCGTAGGCCAAACCCCGACCCAGAGACGGGAAGCTGGCAGCTCGAGGACAAGGCCTTGGCTCTGTAGGGCTGAGAGCAGGGCCCGAATCTGGGAACCTGGTCTGGTATCTGTGTCCTCTGTCCCTTTGGTGCCCTGGTGGTGTGAGCTGATGGGGCAGGTGTCGGAGCTCGGCCCCAGGGAGCTGCTCCGAGCCCCGCAGATAAATAAGCGCTTGCTGTGGGAGCGGGGGAGCTGCGGCCGCCATCTACCTCGCAGCTGAAGGAAGGGGCTGTCTGCTCCTGAGCGCTAATTAGGTTCATTTCATCCCATCACACACGTCGCTAGCAGCAGCAGTCGATGGGGGAGCGTCGCTGGGCTTTCTCCATCCTGCGATCCTGGCATCTGTGCACGCGTTTGGCAAGGGTGACCACTCTTTGGCGTGGCCACCTCAGTCTGTCCCTGTCAAGCCCTGACGTGGGGAACCTCACGAGTTAAACCAGGCAGCACTGGCGATGCGGTGAGGTATGTTGTCGAGACAGGACAGACCAAATAGTTGCAGCTCAGCCCTTCTGGTTGCATCCCCCCCCCTCTGCATACCTCCAGCAAGGGTTTTCTCGCTGCTCGTTAGACCTCCTGGGAAGTGGGAAAAGCAACGCTCCTGACTGCAGGGCTTGCCCTGGAGGGTTGGAGGTAGGGAATGGAGTTCAGGTTCTGTGTTTGAAGATAAATGGGATTTTTTTTTTTTTTGTTAGTTCTTGAAAATATGAAGTGTTGGGTAAATGTTGAAATTAGGTAGAGTAACGGGAGGGGAGGATATCGGTCTGCCACGAAACCTGCGGAGAACACCTCAGGAGTTCTTCTTTGTAGACAGCAGTGGAGACAGGACAAGTAATTCCACAGCACTGAAGGAAATTAAAATTATATATATAAAAAAAATAATAATCAGATGGGAAACGTGTACCTAATCATATCAAGAGAAAATAATTTGAGATCCAGATACTCCCTCGGATGATGAAACCTGGACAAGCATAATAGTGGTAGATCTACAGATAACCTGAGACATTAAATTAAAGATACATTTGTAATAAAAAAATATGATTTCTGCATGTGTTAGTAAGATTGCTAAAAACCGAAGTGACAGTGGTATTAAAACATTGCATTCTGTACCAAAAATTCCTTATATAAAGATCTTAGGAAGGTCAGAGAGAAGTAATAAATAAAGTTGCCAGGTTATTTTGGCTTGTGAGATGTGATTAAGCTCCGAATAAATATGTATCATCAAAACACCACGAGAGAGAGAGATAGCATTTTTCATCCTTCAAACAGTTGTAGATAATTGAAGAAAGGAGAGAAAATATTTAAAAGGTTGCAATGCATTTAAACCAGAAGGAGCAGTATTAACTGAGGGGGGGGGGGGGAAACGTTGAGAATAAGATGATACAAGGTTTCTGGGCTGGCATTTTAAGTAGCCGAGGAGTGAGATTAAACAAAACGCTGGAGTATGTCCTTCAGGGAGCAACTCTGCACTGTTGAGAAGATGGCATAATAGGTTTTGTTGGTGGCTAATTAGCATTCCCATCCTCCTATCAGGGATCCCACCAGCTTACGAATCTGGTTTGTTCGAAGAAAATTAGAAATAGTTTCTGCTGCGGCATCTTTCCTGGGGTTATCTTACCGATTTTTGAGATTAAAAAAAAAAAAAAAAAGATCGGTTTCATATTTAGCTCTTAATGTTTAACAAAAGAAATGGGCTGGCAACGTGAGCTGTATGGAAACAGGCGGGAGGCTGGATGTAACAAAACGTGGTCAGCAGCAGAGAGCTTGGAAAGACGGTGACGTGGAGCTGGAGCTCGCCCCACGGATCTCCAGCGGGGTTGAGGCTGTCGGCAGCCCCACACCATAACGCTGGGAGTGAGCACAAGCACAGGGAGCCATCCTCGTTTTGGGGCAAAGAGTCATCACTTTGCGTGAGGGCTGCGCTCTGCAGCCTCACCCGAGGGAGACAAAGCCAGGCTGCCACGAGGCCTGGGTACGCCGACGTCCGAGCAGATTTGGGACTCGGATGGCATCTGAATGAGCTGGTGCTGGCTGCATGCATGCTGTCATCGTGCCCTTTGCCGGGAAGGGAAAGTCCCAGGTAGCCTGATAAAGGGACTGGGAGGTTTGTCCAGCTGCAGCGGGGGCCCTGCAGCCCCGGCGTGCTCCCTGCTGAAGGCTGCTCTGTAATTCCCCGCCTGCAGGACAAGCTCCTTTCCCCCTTTTCCTCCGTTGATTGAAGCATGCTGGTGTCAGAATAGGCTCAAGTACCTCTGGGCTTTGTGGGGGAGGACCCGGGGCTGGAACAGCAGCCAAAATTTAAAATCAGGATTAGTCTGTTGACACGCACATAAATCAAACAGCCTTGCTATCATAAATCTTCTCCGTGGATTTCGCTGCGGCGGCGGTGAAAGCGGTAGGAGCAGTGCTGCGGGCTGGGCCTCCTAGGGTTGGGTTTCAATGCCAAGGCTGTGCTCCTGCACCCCAGGGGGCTCGGGGAGGTCTCCCCAGCTCCCCCCTTTTCCTAGCTTTGAAGGGATCTTGAAAGCTAGCACCTTGTTCTTCTATCTCTGCGTCCGTAGCAATCGGTATCTGTGTTTTCCTTAGCAAGCAAACTGCACGCCTGATAGCTTGTTCTCCGTATGCCACCCAGCAGCGAGAAAGTTGCCCAAAAGAGATTAAAAACCGGTGTCATAGTTCGGAGGAGCGAGGCGTGCTCCTTTTGATAGAGAAGATAACAGCAGACGGTGCAGTATTACAGCGGCGGTGGGTGGGATGTTGACACGGACTGTTTGTGGATAACTTCTCCGGGTGATGTTTCCATCTGCCTGCCGCGGTGTAGTAAAGCTGCCTTCTGCTTTCTCCTTTCTCCAGGGTAACCAGGAGCCAGCAGCAACTCCTGATGCAATGGTGCAGCCATTCACCACAATCCCATTTCCGCCACCCCCACAGAACGGGATTCCCACAGAGTACGGGGTGCCACACACTCAGGACTATGCAGGCCAGACCAGCGAGCACAATCTGACGCTCTACGGGAGCACGCAGCCGCATGGAGAGCAGAGCACGACCACGGCCAGCACGCAGAACGGATCTCTCGCAGTAAGTGTCTGGGGCAGGGTCGCTGGGCTCTCCGGCCAGGGAGCTGCTTCTGGAAGAGGCAGCCACGGAGCAGGTGGCTGACTCCTTCTGAAGTATGCAGCACATCAGTGGGAGATCTGAAAATGAGAGGATCGCAAAAGGCCGGAGGTTCTGATGATCCATTGCTACGTTCTTGTGCATGTTCTCCTGTAAATAGGTCTCTGGGAAGAGGAGCCATACCTGAGAACCGTGGTTTTTCACCACGGTGGCGTTGCCCAAGGACGCTCCTTTCTAGAAGGATTAGTTACCTTGAGTCAACTGGCAAGTGGTTCAAGTGAACGTGATGGTGGCAAGTTCTGGAAGGTTGACAGTACAGAGGATTAGGGAGAGCGCATGTATTGTAGGTGTAATCCCAATGCGTTTCTGCTTTCGGGAAGCTAACAGAGTAGAAAAACACTTCTCTTTGACTTTCTGAAGATGGCAGGAAGTTCCAGGGGCAAAGATAGGAGAGGACCTCTCAGCTACTAGGCATCCATTTACCAAACGAAGATTTTCACCTTCTTAGTTTTTTTTGCTTTCTTCTTCCCATGGCCTGGAACTGGCACTGGGCAACATGCTGGCAGATTATCCCAGGAAAAGCTTTATCCACCCCTTAAGCCACTTGTTAAGACTTAACTTCCTAATAAAGAGCCTTATGGTGAGAGCCTTCGGTGCTCAGGGGCGGATTTAATCTGTTAATGCTTTCAGTTTTGCTTGTAGTTGGGTGTTTGGCTCGCAGAGATTATTTTTCCCCCGGTAAGTACAGAGTGAATTTAGTGCCAGCGATGGGAAGAAGTGATAGTGCCAGCTCAAGTGTGCACGGTTCCCAGCGTGTGGCTCTGCTCTTTCTGCACTGGACGGTGGCTGCACGGTTGACAACGCAGGTTATGGCTTTGATAAGGTCCCTTTGAGTTTATCCTGGCAACGCCACAACTTCCACGTCTCGGGGAAGAAAAGAGTCCAAGCCCAGGAAAGCACGTTGGCAGCGCATAAAAGTAACTTCTTCAGCCTGAGGCAAATGTAAATGTAGAGAGGGAGAGATCAGGCTGGAAATAAAACTTAAAGCTGATGCAGCGTGCAGAAATGAAAGTCATCATTTCAGTACCAGGCTGTGTCCTCCCAGCCTTTAAGATCTGGGCTGTCTCCAGCCAGCAGCTAGGATGGAAACGGGGAGCAAAACACGGCGACAGCTTTCCCCGCTGCATATTTTTGCTGCTCCCATCTTTGCCCAGAGCTCGAGGAGCATTTCTTTTTTAACGGCAGCGCTGCGAGCCCTGACCCTAGCCGAAAGCTCTTGCCAAAGCTCCCTGTGCTCTTCCTTATTAGGAGCCATCCCCGGGGCGCTGCAGGGCCGAGCTCTGCCTTTCATCAGTGCGTGCCGGCTCCGCGGAGCCCGCTGTGTGTGCAGGGCAATGCAGGGCAGGGTGGCACGGCGCGGCGCATCCCGGCGCTGTGCATCACGGCACGGCTCAGCTCAGCTCCCGGGGAAGGGAGAAGAGCAGCCCGCGTGCGTGGGAGGAGGGAGGGTTGCTGGGAGACTGCAGGGAGAAGGTGGCGTTGCCAGGAGGGAGCGTGACTGGGAGAGGTTATGCGAGAAACAGGCAGGGGAGCGCGCAGCCGGCCTGCTGGCTGCCGGGAGTGGATGGGCACGGTGGGTCCGAGGGCTTAACACGGCTCAGGGTGTGAAGGGCGCAAAAGTGGGCTCAGACCACAGCTGTGAAAGGGTCAGGGTGCAGCCCGGCTGTTGCTGCTACGGCTGGGACTGAGAGCATCCCGCATGCTGGCATGTGAAGATGTCCAGGGGGAGAGGCAAGGCGCCTCGCATGGGCATTCCCACGCTTTACACGCATCAGGTTTTGGATCTTCCGTGTCCCTTTATCTGTTCTGTCCAGGAATCCTACTGTATCGAGTTACTTTGATGCCGTGGGGTGCCTTGGGATGTAATTGCTCGCAACTTCTCTTCCTCGGCACGCTGATTAATGATGCAGTAACTAGGGGAAGGAAGAAGGCTCAGCAGTGGCTCAAGCTGTTAACACACCGCCGCGCAGGTTGGCTGCTTCATCTTGCACACCAACGCCAAGCACCTCGGCTGTCCCGTACGCTGGTTCTTGCTCGTGTGACACACACACATCCCATCCACGCGAGCAAGGCTGCTCCGCTTTAAGGCGCCTTTCCCCTTCACCATTTTGTTGCCTCGCTCAAATGGCAGCGCTGACTTGAACGCAGTAAAAGCTCGTTGCAAGGTGATACGTGATCCTCCCCTCCCCTCGCTGCGACTGACAGGCGCAGCTGCTGTCATGTGTGCGAAGGCGATACCCCAGACTGCATAGCTGGGGGATTTTTTAGCTGCTGACTTGAAGCCTGTGCTCCCGTGGGATAGCTCAGAAATTCCTTCAGCCAGGCGGCTTCGGTCCCTCCTGGCATTTAAGAACGAGGCCTCTGCTGCCGCCCGGCTGGCAGGAGAGAGTGAGATAGCAAAAGCTGTGCTCAGGTGGCGTGGGCTGCTGCCTTCCCAGGCTTGGTAAGCGTTTGGGGGAACTGCAGAAGAAACAGGATATGAGGTGGCTTCAAAATCCCTCGTGGAAAGGGGAATTTCTTCTGGCTGGTATCAGGTTATGCAGCGGCCTAATGGGGTCTGCAGTGGGGTCCCTAACACAGGGTGGGAGCTCCTTTTCCTAGGAACTTGGCAGGACCCCATGGAAAAGTGAGGACTGAATGGCTTGAGCTTATCAGTGGTGTTGGCCGAGTTAATACCCAGCCATCTGGAAGGCTGAGGTCAAACACCAGCAGGGAACTGAAGTAAAATAAAGCCTTGGGAGTCAAAGTCCATGCTTTCCTCGATGCTCCCCCGGGCTTTGTAAAACCCCCGGGCGGAGGGGAATGGCTGGTTGGTGTCGTCAGCTTTGGGTGAGCTCGGTGCTGGAGCCGAGAGTGCTGGAAAGCATTCGGAGCTCTCGGGGCTGGGGCACGGAAAAGGAACGGGCACATAGGTGGCGTAATGCAAACAGCTGCATAATTTGGAATCTTTTTTTATTTTAGGATCAGACCTCATCCGCGGGGCTTTGTTTCTCGCCTGGCATGTGGGTCTCCCGCTCATCGTCTCGGAGCATCTGTCCTTTCTCTTGATACTGTCCCAAAGCACAGCTGAAAGACCTGCCTTAAAAATAGACGGAGGTGTAGCGGGCCATATTTGGCCTACTCCCTCTGCCCGTTGCGGGCCGTCTCTGAAGCCGTTGACGCTCTGCATTTCACTTTTTATAGTGCCGGGTCGCCTGGCTTGGTTTACATGGTTTTTTACTTGGTTTACAAGAAGGGTTTACCCCTTTTTGGCTTACATCAGCATGCTTCTCCCTGATGGAGCTGCCGATGGGGCTGCGGTTCCTCCGCCAGCTGAGCTGCTCTGAAGGTGCACTGCTGTCAGAAAGATCTGGCTCTGAGCACTCCTATTTTCTGGCATTCCTTCCGTGAGCCACTTCAATTCACTCACCTGGCAGAAAGCTGTCTGTTTCTTCTGCTGGGTTAATGAATTAGGGGCGCTCTTGGAGGACTCCAGCAAATGCTGTTGTCCCAAGGTAAGCGCCCGGAGCGCGTGGCCGGGAGCCGAGAGCAATTGTCAGCTCGCTGCAGCTCCCTGTGCTCTACCCACAGAGGGGAGATTAATCATCCGCTGAACTAAAAAAAAAAAAGCTTGCTTGATAGTAAATGCACTGCACTTAATACTGGGAGCTGATTATTCAACTCGTTTCTCTTGTTAATGTCAGAGGGAAGAATTTGTGTGTCTATATAAATTACCAAATGCAGCTGGAGCTCTGGAAGTCGAGGAGTAAGTTTATGTAAATTACTTTGCACGAAAATGGCAGGTGCTGTCGCCTTGGTGTTATGTTGTCGTGAACCAATATAAAGCATTATTTAATTACAGAGCAGCGTGTCTCTAGGCGTTTTGACGTGCCATACCGAAGCATATTTAACTCATCTGCTGCACCGTAAAGGGCTATAGGCTTCCAGATTCCTTAAAGAAGGCACATCTGCGGTGGGGGACCCCTGCTTATCACGTTCAGGGGCAGGAGGGGGAAGCTGCTGGGTCCTCTGGCCGTGGCCCAGGCATCTAATAAGGGTTTAGAAGGAAGGGAGCCAACAGCACCACAGGGCTTCCTCAACTTCCTTTTGTAATGCATGGATGATGTTATAAGGATGACTTTCCCTTGGGTATTTCTTTGCCTGGTCTGAGATTAGCAGAATTTTCCTCTGTAATTATTTTTCATCACTTCGGTAATTAAAGCATTTGCTCACGTAAGGTATTTCAGGTGAGGACTATGTTTAATGAATATCCTCGCTTATCTTTTGATACCACTGAGCAAGTAGATGTGAGGAGGCACCAGCTCCAAATAAGTTACCTAGCTGCTGATTGTTTAGACACAGCAGCTTGGAAATCACTGTCTTGAGGTAGCAAACTCTGACATCTAACATCAGAAATTTGCTTTGAGGATGAGGCAGATTATTTTGCTTGTCGGCACTTCCAGACTCGTGTCTGGTGAGGCAGGTTTGAAAATGATTTCAAAAGAGAAATAGGGAGTAAATCAGAAAATATCATTGTGTTAGAGTATACAGCTGTGGTAGTTCTGCATTTCTCTCAAAGGTTAGAGTAGATCTTGAAGTAGTACAGAGAAGGATAATAGCGATGATGAAAAGGATATAGCAGGTTCTTTACGAGAAGAAATGAAATCTTCACAGGAGAAGAGCTGACAGATGAACGAGGGAGTGTGAGCTATACAGAGTATGGAGAGGTATGGGAAACCAAATAGGGAACTCTCCCATTTTCACTGACTAGGATGCAAACAGGGAATAAGTGGCATGCATCAAAACAAAACCAAAAAAAACGCAACCCCAAAACACAAAACCATTTTGTTGGTGGTTGTTTGTTTTTTTTCCTTCCATGTAATGAAGATTTTAACTGGGGAAATCTTGTTCACAGGATGCTTTAGAAGTTGAGAGTATAAACAGGCTCATAAAACTCACTAAACATTTCACGGGCAATAGATTCATTGCCAGTGAGCAGCTCTGAGGAGGACATGAACCAGCTCAGTTTTCTGGAGGCTGGGAGGCTGGAGGAGCATCACCGAGCATTTGCCCTGTTTGGCCAGGTGGCGTTTGTCTTTAATAAGGAAAGGGGGCAAAAAGACTAAGCTTTAGTGTGTCTGAAAACAGGTACTTAGCAATCAGAAGAAATACGCCCTAAATTAATCTAGCTGCTGGAAATGGTTAAAAGCCCAGGGAAGTGGTTTGGTACATCCTTAGCCATTATTTTTTTTTGTGAAGCTTTTGGCATACAAAGCACTTGGGCACATTGTTAGTTGTGCCTGTACCGTAGCCCAGTTTTTTTATATAACCATGCTTGGCATCTCTGAAAAATGGATACAATGCTAAAATAAAATTTGCTGCTGTTGAAAGGTGATTATTATCCCCGAAGCAAGCGCAAGCTCCTGTGCCCTTTGCTTTCAGGTGTGCAGCTCTGCTTCTCTGGTGAGGCAGGAGAGGAGTTTAGTGTCCAGAATCCAATTCTTCACTCGTTTTTCCACCAGACCTGCTTAGTGGGTATCTATTGATGGGTGACTGGTTGTTTTGACACAGGCTCTTCACTGGAAAGTGCACAGATCTTCTGTTATCGCTGCACTCCTTGGCAGTGGGCAGGGTGCCTTCTGCCAGCCCTAGTTTCCAGCCCTTATTTCCACACAGATCCTCAAGGTCTTGATCCGATCAGGGTTGCTTTTTCCTTTTTTTTTTTTTTTAATGGACCTGAGACTCCAGAAGCAGGGAGCACAGCCTGTCTCCCAGATGCTATGAACTGCCCAGGTCCCCTTTTAAATCGAGCTGCTAGTTACAGCCTGTAAATATTTTGTATTGCGGTGACTTACGGGTCTTACCCCCCTCGCTGTGATTCACAGCCTTACGGACCACCTGGGCTGTGGGGGAGGAGGACAAGGGGGTTGTTTTATCGTGTGTTTTGCTGTAGTTTCTCTGCACAGGTACACGTGCACGCCTCCTTTTACAGCCACCCCTCGTCGCGTGGCGTTTCTTCGCTGCTGGCGGGTGCAGGCAAGTGGCAGGGGGGCACGGGGAGCAAGTGGTTGAGTGAAGCAAATACCCTGCGTGCGCTGAGCTCCGATCCATCTCCCGGTGACCTTGAACAGCTCAGAGCTTGTGTGTGCAGGCGTGGATGGCGTTATCGCCGCAGAAGTGTGTGTTACCCGGGCTACGGCGAGGAGGTAGCGGGGAGCCGAGGCTGTTTTCAGACGCGGGGTCTTTGCCCCGTGGCAAGCAGCGAGACCCAGGGGACAGCCGTCAGCTCCTTTCTGTGCTGTCGTGGCGAAGGGAAGAGGTCGGCCCCGAGCTGCCAGGTGCTGACGTGAGGCCAGAAGGAAGGAGCTGGAAGCAGTGCAGGGGAGGGGATGATGGGGTCGGGGTGAGGAGCGGGTGCGCGGTGAATCGCCGGCTTTTATCATCGGGCTCGGGCAGGGCAGCGCTTTGCCAGTCTCCATTATGTGCTGCCGGAGAACAGGCTCCAGGCCCTTCCTTTCATCTCCTTCCTAATGAGTTAAGACAAGGAATAACTATAAAAGGAAAAGGGGAAAAAAAAAAAAAAGGCAGCGAGATCTGAAGAGACTATTTCTATCGTTTATGTGTGGCAGCGGACAAACGTACTGAGCTCGTGTTATAGGGGCTGAAAGTTCAGAGCTCACCGTAGGGCCCTGGGTGCTGGAAACGAGGGAGCTGCAGCATCCAGGGAGACAGGAGGCATTTCATGCTCAACTACTGCTGAAAAATCAGGAGATGTGGGAGGCCGCGCAAGATCCAGGGAGTGTTAGCGTAGTCAGCAAGGTAAGATCGGGCTGAGCCCCCCTGTTCTTTTCTCTTGCTTCCCCAGTTTTGAAGCCTTTGTCTTATTGTACACGTCTCACGTGCTGGAAAACCGACTCCCGTGTGGCGGCAGCACGCTGCCATATGCAGGAACAGCTGTGAGCATTTTTGAGCAGGCCACTGTACATGATATATTGCACCCTTGGAAAGAAAGGAGCTCTGCCCTCTGCTCGCGAGCAAATGGCAGGGAGAGGAGCACGAGCCTTTGTCTCCCGTGGAAGCAGCAGATCCAGTCCTGTGCAGCCTGTATTTGAATTTCTGAACGGTGACAACAAAAACGTGTCAGTGCCGAATCTCAGCCTTCCCTAATTCCAGCCAGAGACGCGCTGGTGTGTTTAAGGACTCACCTGTGGGCATTTGCCCACTTGCACTTCCCCACTGTGGCCGTAGGAAAGGCAGGATTTGGCAAACGGCTCTCACACAGCTCCGGGATGTGCCTGAAAATGGGACGGGGAAGAGTTCCCTTGGAGCAGGAGAGTTGATGATTTTGGGGAGTTGTTTTGGAGCGCTCGCTCCAAGGCAGGCATTGTGTGCAGTGATGGATGGGCTACCCCTGTGTTTTGTCCTGCTTGGACGGATTTGCCCTGAGGAGCAAAGGACTCTGATGGAGTAATAAAAATAAAACCACCGAATAGCATGGTGTGATTTAATCACAAGCCAGCTGCATCGATTCTTCCCCTAGGGTGCACTCTGTGTGTTTGGAGACGCATTTTGTCATCGGGGTGAGGCTAGAAAGAAGACAGGGAATTTAGGGAGGGGGGGCAACTTTTTTTTGATACGATCAAAGGGAAGTTTGTGAGGTGGTTCTTGACAATTCAGTATCTGGGGGGGGTGAGTCTAAGCCAAATAAAAAATCTTCATCCTGCTACGCTTCTCCCGAGACTTGAGTGGCTCTGGGGAGTAGAGATAATTGCAGGGCAGTATCTCCATTCTCCCTATCACAGCTTAATTTATATTAATCAGATCAAACATGTTTTGTGCTGCCTGCGCTGCCCTACTAAAATAAAATGGAAAGCTGCCACTGCTTTGCTCAGCACGACAAGGCCCTGGTGCTTACTGCGAGCTTGCTCTTGTCAGTCCTTTATAAGCAGCGTGCAAGTTCAAGGTCGTAGCTCTTAAGGGATGTTTCTGGCCAGAAGGAGCTCTTGTTGTTGCTGGTTCAGTTTATCTGTGGAGGGAGGTTTCTTTCCAAACATCCACTAAGTGTGTATCAAATGGTCAGGGGCTGGCCATACCCAGCGTGGGCAGCTCCCCTGAGACTTTTTTTCTGACTTTGGGAGACAAATTATGTATATAACAAATAAAAAGAGCACCCCCCAAACAAAATCAACCCCCCTACTCTTCAATCATGAGTTTTAAGGCCTGCAAGTGTTCTTGAAGGTGCCTGAAAAAGCTGACTAGCAATTACTAGCACTTCTTACTCTAAGCCCAGCATGGGTGGCTGAGGCTCTCTCCCTTTCTTCTTCCCTGCCCATTTTCTCTGTTCTGGCCCACTGACACACCTTCTTGCTGTGTGTTTGCTGTGCACAAGTGCCCCAAAGCCCACACCTCGCCCCGGCTTTGCCGTGCCAGTCAGTGCTAAGGAATGTGGGAATGAATTCCCTCCTTTTGGTTGTGGAGCTGGTAGCAGAAAGTAGCACTTGGAGGTTTTATAAACCCAGCGGTGGAAATGACTGCTTCCTGTCCCTGGGCTGACTTTTAAGCGTGCTAGAAAAGTTAATCAAAGACATCCGTAAGCTGTTGCTATGTGGATTTTTCCCATTTAATTACAGACCTTCTGGGGTAGTGCTCCTCTGAAGGGAACTTGACAGAGCAGATGCCATTTTGCCTGGGGATGCATTTCTGGTATTGGCCTGGTGAAGAGCTGCCACTTCAGCTGTGGGATTTTGATGATTGCATGAACATCCTGCCACATGAGATTAGAGTGGCGGTACTACCTCCCAGCTTCAGGATACGGAAGATCCGCCTCTTCATTAGAGCTTTCATATGGTGGCAGCTGAAGTGAGGAAGAGCAGGGGAAAAGAGAGCAATTTAAGAAAACCAAAGGCAAATCTGCTAAGCTAAAAAGGTGATACGAGGGGAGGGAAGCTGAGATCTCGTTAGTGTTTACTCATGGAAGGAGAGGGGAAGAACAACAGATCGATTGTGAAGCGTTACTGGCTTTATCAAAGTAATTGTCAAGTGTTCAGATACCGCGATCACAAATGTAGTGCTAATACATGAAAAGAGATGGGCAAAGCCTGTGAAAGGAATTTGAATGGTTTCTGTTCACAAACACAACTTTGTCTTTCTGATTTCAGCAGACAGAAGGAGGGGCACAGACAGATGGACAGCAATCACAGACACAGAGCAGTGAGAACACCGAGAGCAAATCCACTCCAAAACGGCTCCATGTGTCCAACATTCCCTTCCGCTTTCGAGATCCGGACCTTCGACAGATGTTTGGGGTAAGTTCCCGGAGCCATTCAAAGCATGGCAACTCTCCTTCACCGCAGGAGGAACGCGTGGTGCTGGTGTATTCCTGGGGAGGAAAGGCCCTTCTCCTTCTTTTGCCTCTTCCCCAATTTGCTCAGCACACTGTAAAACATTTGCAGAAGTACGGCAATTAGTAGTGTTTACCTCAGTTGGTAAATACACATGAAAACTGTAATTGTGTTGTTCATATCAAGACGTTGGGGTAAGCTAACGATTGGCTTGGAAAAAAAAACGAAACAAAACTTCACCTTATTTCCCAGCGAAGACTAGGATTAAACAGTGACTTAATATATCCCTTGCAAAGCACTGTTTTTCAGTTGCTTAGAAACTTGCTGAAATATTTATGTCTTTCCTCATGATCCACTGTTGTGATGAAAAATTGCTGCAAGGAATTGGCCAACTAGTAATTGCATATGGAAAAGCTGGTGCAAGTCAGATGGCATTTTGCATGGTGTGTGATATATATTTTGTTTCTTTTGACTGAATAGTTTGTCTCCCCTAATAGTAACCTTTGTGTGCTCCTCAATTTATAAACTCTTCCCCGAAGAGTTGGTTCACATGAGTGTAGATGGTGACTTGTTCCATATGGACACAGAGATGAGCTGGGTACTTCATGACCTAACCTTCAGGTGAAGTTGGCTGTGTATCATCGTCAGGAACCTGTGACTTGTTGGTATGAAGCTAGTGTCCTTGGCAGATGATGTGTTTTATAGCCTTTATAAATATTTCTTCTGTATAAACGACTTAAAATGTTGCTGCCTGTTTAAGATACAGTGCAGAGCAATCAAGTCAGGAAAGACTAAAGTCAAGTATCCTTGAACCCTGCTGCTTTGTATACCTTGGTCCTACATGCATAGCCATCTGCTCCCTCAGATTCTGCACTATTTTGTAGTTTCAACAGTTGCATCTCTTTAGACATTTGTGTGTGTCTATGCACGCACCTGTGCATGTGGAGAGTAGTGTTACAGTGCGTAAATGTGTCAAATTCATGGACTTCAAGATTAAATTTAAAATAAAAGAAAAAGAATTGGGATTATCTATTCATTATTTGAACAATATGAAGTGAAAAAAGTGTGCAGAGATGTTAAAACTTTCACTAATTGTCTTCAGCAGGAGTCTAAATTGTATATATATTGAGAGATGTCTTTGCTTCTTGTTCTTGAAAAATTTTTTTGGTTGTTTGTTTTTGTCCATAAGAAGCCGTTCTGTGGATGAGACCAAAACGGAGAAGCTGTCAAAATACCAGAGGGCAGGGTTGATGTTCGGAGGGACCTTAGCAGGTCTTCAGACACCTCCATCTTTGGAGGCGTTTAACACTTGGCTGCATACATCCCAGCCCAACTGATCTCATTAGACCTGCTCTGAGCAGGTGTTGAACTAAATGACCTCTGGAAATAGGTCCCAGCCAAAATTAGGCTTCTGTGACTCTGTTGCTGGAGGCCTGGGTTTGCATTTCTTGTCGTTCATGCATTAGATTGCTGCACTTTTGACATCTGTGGGAATGTTTTCAGGGCGAAACTCATCTCCTGGCAATCTGTGATTGCTGAATCTCCAGTTGCCTGTTCCGCTTGTGTTTTTTAGCTTGCTTTTTGCTGTTGCAGGGCCGTGCGGTAGGCAGTTCCGTCCGGTTTGGATAAACCGCTTGCTGAAATCACAGCCAGTTCTTGGACCACCTGCTACAGTCTGTATTTAGCACACCCTGCTCTTTGCTGCTGCTGCTCCCCTCTCCTGGGAGCTGCAGCACTTACATAAAGTGTTCCACGGTGCTGCTGCCCCTTCCCTTGGGACCGGCGCTTGACAACTGGACCCTTTCACACTCATTCATACTGACACCGTTCTTCCCTGTGCTCCTGGTGTGGGGACAGGAATGAGGTGGAAATGGCAAGAACATCCCTCTCCTGGTGAATTTTATGTCTGCTTTGCAGATGGAGAGACCCAGGCATTATGAGTGAACTCCCATCCTGAGATGGGATATGTAGAAAATAGAGCCTAACTGCTTACATTAAGGTTTCCCACTCTTTTCTGTGACCCAAACGTTGCCACTAATGCATTTCCCCATCCCCATCTGTACACTAAACGAGTGAGTTGCCATTGTTGCCCAAGTTACCTGTTGTAGCTTTACTTTTTGTCTAATCATCATTTTGAGTTCTACCACAGTGATGTGATTTTATCTTAGGTAAATGGTATATTTCCTGTAAAACCTTTTGCTAGTTCACCTACCACTGTCTTTGCTGAGAATTCTGTGTACCAGAAGATCATTCATCTTTTGGGGCATTAAAAAAATAAGTGCCATTTTCCTGTAAGGGAAAACTTTGTTGCTTTGCCAAGGAAAAAATCGGTAGTTCTTGCAGATCTCTGTTTTTCTCGGTGCTGCTTCTCTCAGCATGTTCAGAGCCTCAAGCAGGAGAGCGTTTCTATCTGAATTCCCCCTTGCTCCTATTTCTCTTCCAGGATCAGGATGCTTTCCCTTGGGTGACTCACTGAAACCAACCTTTTCTCCTACAGGGGACTCATGGTTGTCTGAGTCTTCAGCTGTGGCTGGCCTGTAACCCCCATCGTCTCCCTTTCCCTTCTGTGTGTCAGGTCACATCTCTCTCAACGTCATATCTGAGAGACTCAAAATCCTTGCCTGGAGTGATTTTCCCCAACTACTGTACAATGAGAGAAATTGGGTAGACAGCAAAGCAGCAGAGGAGGAAGAAATAAATGTGATGGTGGGGAGGGAGTAAAGAAGTCCCTTGAGGACTCGACAGCATGCGAGAGGTCAGCCCAGGCCTGGGGCGCAGGACATTAGCTGATGCTTTCATCCTGCATTGAATAGAGGTGGACTTCAGATGTGTTGTTGTGTGTGTGATTAAGTGGAAATTACATAACGCTTTTCAAACCATCGCCATCCAGCAGAGCTGCAGACATAAGGATTTCCTGATGAATTCAAGTTATTCGGGTTTCAAGTTATCTCTCACCTGTCACGTGTTTCTAACAGGTCCCTGAAATATCCTCAGCCGTGGAACAAACATTTCCTTATGTATATGCTTCTTATAGGGTGGCAAATAAAATAGGCTGCTTAAAACATGTAATATTTACCTGACATTTCATGATGCCAATAAAAAGACTTCAAGAAAGCTTCTGGAAGGAATAGGTCATTTTTTAATGCACACAGTTCTGCACCCACGGTGGAATAAATCAATAGTTGACCTTGTTCTAGCAGATAAAGAAGAGTTAATAGCTGACCTGAAATCCCACGGTTGCCTAGGTACCAGTGATTGTTATTTGTCTGTATTTACTTTGTGCAAACAGAATATGGCATCAGTCCGTAAAGCAAGGAGCTTTAGAAGAGCCTGTTTCTTCAAGTTTAAACAATTGGAAGGATGACCAACCAGGAAGGTACATTTAGAAGGGGAAGTGTTAATGGAAGTTATGAAGTATTTGACAAAATCATACCGATGGTCCAAAAGGCATGATTCCACACTTGCAGAAAGTGTGTTAATAAAACACAAAGCAAGCTGCACACCAGGCAGGGAGGATGAAGTAAATGGCAGTGGGTGTAATTACAAACTTAAGCAAAGAAGCAGGCAAGAAAGGAAATGTACTAAATCACTGAGATATTGATGATGAAAATCCAGAGGAGAAGGTGTCAATTATTTCCATGCAAAGATAAAAGGTCCTATATAGGCTTAGGTCCAATATAAAATAGTGTTCAAAATTGCATTGAAAAAAAACAAAGCACAAAAACCAAGCAAACCTCAAATATTTGTTTAGTACTTGCTGTGTTTCTGATGTAACAGAAGGTATTTGTACCATATGGTTTTGCATGTAATTTATAACAAAGGAGGATGAGGCAGTGCTTGCTAATATTAAAACAAAAAACAAATAACCAGCGGATCTAGATAAGATATGCCCAAGGATAACAGCCAAACTAAGGAGCTTCTTTATTCATTAATGTTAATTTTTAGCCAATTTATATAAGCTATGGGAATTGGGGTATGACTGGAATGCCGCCCACCAGGATGCAGTATTGGTGCTGGTGGGGAATGACCCAAAGAGCTACAGAGTAATTACCCGTAAGCAGATTCAAGATAAAAATAATTTTGGAAAGTTTTAAAAAACATCAGAATCTGAAGAAAGAGTTCAGTGCCATACAGTATGATTTTGTGTTAAGTTAATACATCTTTCAAACATATTTTGTCTATTTTGACAAGATTGTACAAAGTTGTGCTGGGAAAGTTGAACATTATTTAACCAATTACTTAACCAACTGAGTTAGTTCGTGTGGCCTATTAATGTGTTCTGTTTATTTGAATTTTGTTTGTTTTTTTTTTTAGAAAAATATCTATTATTTTATTAAATATCTCTTTAAGGATGGATCATGAAAAATAGTATTTATTGATGAGACATTAGTGATCAAGATTTCTTCTAGTGTAGATTTCCCCAGGGATCTGTTTCAGTCTCAGTGACTATCTACATCAACTCATGGAAACAGTGCTATTAAAATCTTGCCAGTAAGGTTTGCAGGAAAAAAGGGGGGGGGGGGGGGGGAAGAAAAAAAAGAAAAACACAAACTGAGGAGGAAGATTAGGTTAGTGTTAGAGAATGACTTGAGATGATTGGATTTATCATCAGTTCACCAACAAAACTGTGTTTGATATAGGTAAGTGCAGAGTACTGTGAATCTGGGAACAAGCTGTGCTTGTAGGCTAGAAGATTTTATTTGGAAAACACTGATTTGGGAGAGTACTGGTGATCAATGAAGATAGTTGCTTCAGCAATGCAAAGGGCAATATTGGGTTGAAGGAGAGAGATGTGTCTTGTGCTCAAAGTTGGAAAGATTGCATAGTTTTGTTCAGTCCTGAGTTCAGTTTAGGACCATACAGATAATCTGCAGCTTTGAAGATGAGTGGCTCTTTAGGTGTGTAAGGTGTTGGGTTCATTTATTCAGCTTCTCAAAGAGAGGTTGGGAGATGACTAGTCCGTGCTGTCCATGTGCTTATGCATGGATGATAAGGGTTTTTTTCTAATAGGGATTTAAATCTTGTTTACACTCATAACAAGATTTTCCAGTTGGAAACTGAGAATTTTCACAATTAACTTAAAAGGTAAAAGTCGTAGTCATTTAAGCTAATTTTAAATAATGAAGGATCTTATGGGGGAGTGAAAGAGTGCTCTCAGAGTTAAAAACAAGTTAGTCCATCTTTTCAAAATCTTATCCAGTTTTTGAGGGACATTCTACAACCTGTATAAGGCTTCTCACATGATGGTAGCATCTTCTCCTTAACTGCTGGTAGGCTGCCTTCCTTCCTTAATGGACAATGTATGGAGGAGAAAAGCTCATTCCCCTCAGTGTGTTCCCAGTCCTTTCAGCTTTGTGCTGTGCTGGTGTCTGTGGTTGTATCTCATGACTGATGCCTTCACTCTTAGGCCTCAGGAAGCAATTTGCCTTCCACTATAAAACTGGCTGAGTTAATATGGTCAGTTCTGATGGCCTTCAGAGTCTCCTGAGGAAGATGGAGGCTGGGTTGGACTGCCTGCGAAAGGAAAATCTGTCTATTTGCAGGCAGAATCATGAATTACCTCCACAAAAACAATCAAAGTTTTGCTTTGGTGGTTCATATGGACAACTGTGTACTAAATCCTACTTATCTGTTGTGAGAGCAACAGCACAAGTAGTCAGAATTGATTTTTCTCTGAATTTACCTTGGTGAAACACTCTCAAGTGCTTACAAATCTTCTCTTATTTTTAAAACAGGAGAAAGTATAAGACAAAAACAAGGAATATATTGAGGAAGATTGTAGATGAAGGTAGGATAGCAGTGCAGAAGATGGGAAACTTCTCAGGTTCTGGCTTCAAAAGGAGGCCAGAAGAATTTGGTTTATAAATTTAATTTTTTTTAGCAACATTTCATGTATATCATTTCATGGCTACTACCTTTAGACTGTTAGTTGCTTCTGGTGGGGAGCATCATTAGCCCCGATGATAAAGGAGTTTTGTGCGTTATCAGCTACAGCAGCAATAATGCATAGCAGTTTTATATAAAAGTGACCATTTTGTCACTTTTAACTTCAGTTAATTAAGTTATTAATGATTTTACCTATTAAAGGTGACAGAGCAGTGACTATTCTTTTTAAATAAAAGATTTTAAGGAAGGCAATGCTATAATTTTCCTTCTCTGAGCATAATTCATATCTCTGCTGCAAGACTCTTCATGTTTGTGGTAGACCACTGCTTTGTGTGATCCAAACAATTCAGCTCTGGGAGCTCCATAATAGATATTCTCGGGAAGTCTCGTAACCTGAAGGTCTTGGCTTCTGGGGAAACAATTTGGTACATTGCATTTCTTAAAATATATCAGTGGATATAATTTCTCACCTAATTTCTTTCTGGTGTCAAAGAGTACCGAACACCTCTGTGAGGCCTACACTTTGAGGCTGAAGCAATAGCAGACTAGACTGCAGCTCTTCCTACTAAGATTTTGGTAGGATTTTAAGCCTGTATTTGCCAATAAATGAATGCAAATCCACAAGTAATTTGTGATACACAACTATGGGAAATGTCAGAAAACTATTCATTAGGTATTTAAGTAAACAGGCAAACAGGCCGAGAATAGTAGGAAAGTTGTGGAAGGGGAGTCTGCTCTTCGACTGGATTGGACATCTGAAGGAGGAAATCTATCTTCTGTATAGCAGGACGTGTTTTAGCTTCTTTAGTCTTTGACTAGCATTGACCACTGATCACATGTAGCCAGTCCTACACAGCACCGTGTAGGGAACAAAAATAGGGGAACAAAACTTGTGGCACGAGGTGTGCTCTTTGTGAGGACTCCTGTCCCCTCGCTCTTCCTGTGGTAGGGGAGAGCTCCGGCCCTGTCACAGGGCAGGACTTTGTCCCTGCTGATGCTGTCGAGTAGCCTCAGAAGAGGCAATGCTGTTTTTTCCAGATGTTTCACCTTCTGTGACTCTGTGCTGCTTGAGCAGCCTTGCTTTTGTCTGAATAGCTGGGGACCGTGGCATTTCTCTGCAAAGGTACATGTGTCACTTCAGCTGTCACCAGCTGTTGGACCCTCTGTCTCCTGAGGGTTGTGTGGAGTCCTCCCAAACCGAGCTTCGAGTTTATGCCATGTCTGTGGGCACGGCTCCAAGCACCTCTCACGTGGCAGCAGCACCAGGCTGAGGCACAGGCACGTCTCCAGGGATGGCACAAGGCAGGGAAAAGTAGCTGGAAATGTACTCTGGAAGCCAGCCCGCCGTTAAGATCTCTGGAGCGGTACCCTGTGGTACTGTTTACCTGCATCTCGCTGTTTTTGTGTGAAAATCTTTTGTGAGTCAGACCAAAATGAATGACTGAGGAAACCATACTCCTTGTCACTTTGTTTGCCGCACTGGCTGCGGTCTGTAAATCCTGTTAGAAATCTGTGCTCTTTGTGTGGCTTCCTTTTAAAGGCTGGTTTCTTAGAAAACGTGTGTTGGGCAACAGGTCAACCCTAATAAGGGCTTGGTGGTGCTTGTTTACCATCTATTCAGCTGCTAAACTATGGTAGAGCTTTGGTTTACAAATCTTTGTTGCTTTTATCTTCCTGTCAGCCGAGCATACTGGTGCAGTTTGGCTGAAGGCACAGCAGGCTTGGCCCCACTGTTTTGAAGAGCAATGACCCAGCTTTAGGTGAGGAAGTTCATGCCTTGATAGCGGTTCAGCTCTGGCAGACTCCAGACTGTCATAACTAAGCACTGACTAATACGTCCTATGATGGAGACAGCTGGTCCCAGATGAAAGACAGCCCATGGAGCAGGGAGCTGGGGTTGTAGGGGCACTCTGTGCAGCTGGGACCTGTCCTGCAGGCAGAGCACCATTGCTCACGCACCTCAAGCCTGAGGTCCTGAAATTATTTCTTGCATAGGCAATTTGTTTCTTGGCAATCTTGAATTTCTAGTGGAATTTAAACCCTCTTTGAAAAAGGACTGTTATGTATCTTCTAGGTTTAGGTAGCTCACTGCACTCGCCTCTAAGTGAATTGTGTAGGGCCACTGCAAAGCTGCTTGGGCATACAAAGTTCTGTTGCAGGGATATGAGGTTGTCAGATGGTGGCTTACATTACCTTTTATTGTTCCATAATTTCTATAGAATTCACCTTTACTTACTGTTACCGGCATCTTTAGGGTTAAGTTATTTGTCTGGCACGTTTTAGAGCTGATTTTTGAAAGCTCTAGACAGAGAGGAGGTAGGGCCAGCTGGAACAGAGCAGACAGGAGGGGCCCTATGAAACTGTCAGTGCCTTGGAAGGCAAAAGCTCTCTGGTGCCAGATCTCTCAAATTTATTATATGTAATGTAGTTATGGCCTCTGCTGGAAAAATCTGCTGCCTTCGTGTCATCTGGGTAGAAAGAAACACAAAGAGTGCATGCTCTTCCTTGCACAATGCCCTCGCGTCTATTATAAGGTACGAAAAGTTCAAGCAAGAAAATTGTGTCCTGTTCATAGCTGAGGTCTCTTAATACATTTATGCTCCTTAAAACTGTTATTTCCAACAGCCCCTGCTGCTGTCGTATAGGAGATGATTCTCATTTACCTGCTTTACGGAAAACAAAACAAAACAACAAAAAACCACACATACGTCCCCACCTGCCGTATGATTGATATGGTTCTGCTGCACGACCAATTCACAGAGGAGGCTTCTTGCACAACCTGACGTGTAGCGGGACGTGCTGGCTCCTTGGTCACACAGCAAGCTGTTGAAGTCACGGTGGGGAGCATTTGAGATGTGTAACTCCACAATGCTTTCTTCAGAGGCTGTGAACTCTGGTCAGGATTTTTTTTTTTTTTTTCCACTGCTGCTGTGCCGCGTTGTAAATAGATGTTCATGGTAATCACTGAGTGAAAGAGGCAGGTCTGTGAGCACAGTGATTCATGTCTTCAAGGTTAGAGATTAGAGGGTTAGTCCCCATCATGGATGACCTAAGCATGGATCTTGTTTTATTTGGCCAGACCCTCTGTCTGCTGTAAAACACAAACATGCCTGTATACATGATTTTAAAAAATTACTAGGAGGGCATTTGGTGTTGACCCTTTTATTTACACGGCCTAGCATTTTCCATACAAAATTTGTAACCTCTTGCAAAGGAGCTCTTAAAACTTCCATTGTTTGCCGTAAGCTGTTGACATTTGGTAGGGGAAGCACCATCGGAGAACAAAGTGCCTTTTTATGTTCCTCTAAATTAGATTCAGCTTTGAAGGAGATATAAACCGCTAAAATGAACTAGTTCTTTTTTTTTTTTTTTTTTCCCCCTGCTTTCGTTCTTCAGGAAAATTCTGGCCTGCTACCAAAAAAAAAAAAAACACAAAACAGTGCCTCCAGTCCTGGACCTGCTGTAACCATTGCAGCAGTTAAGGACAAGAGCCATGATGTTCAGAGCTGCCAGAGCAGCTGTGGCAGAGTCCTGGAGAGCCCAGCACTCGTCCTCCTGCCTCGCAGCCACACTCCTTTCTTCCAGGGAATTTCACAGAGCAGGAAACCCCTCCCCAGCAAGCAAACCTCAGTTCAGCAGTTAGCTGCTGTTGTCCCTTCTGTCCCCAAAAGTTTCTTCCCTCCTTCTTCGCAGTTTTTAGGTGGAACAGAGATGGGGGCAGATTGCACAGGTGGCTGTAGCCCCTTGCAGCAGGCTTCACATGGTGCTTGCTGCAGCAGTAGGATTTGATGATCTTAATTATAATTGAGGAAACAACATATATATCTCCTTCATCTTCGAGGCACAGAGACAGCCCTACCACCTGTCTCGGAGTTGGGTCAGACGGCTTGCATTCAGAATTACCACCAGCTTTTTACTGCTCCCGAGGAATTAAACATACAAGGCAGGATTTCCTGTTGGTGTGGAAACCCTGAGCAGTGAGCTTGGCCGAACAGGGCTGGCAAACAGCTCTGGCAGTGATACCCGAGTACCCAGGCCCAGCTGGGTGTGGAGAAAGGGGAAGATGGCAAGGCATAATTGTGCACCAGAAGCTGCACAGTTTGTTCTCTTTGAAGATGATTCTAATGAAGAAGAAACCGGTGATTTTTGATGGCTCTGAAGATTCTGAAAATAATTTTGGCATTTGCATCTATCAAGAGCCCGGCTGTTTCAGCGCGCGTGGCAGGGCTCGGCAGCTGAGCTGATCTGGCAGGGACAGATCCTGTTCTTGGGCTGAGTGTGCAGCTTTCCATCCTCCCTTGCTTCCCAGAGCCCTAACACTCTCCTGACCCTTTGAACCAGTAAAGCATCAAAAATGTCTTATTTATTCCATTTCTTGGGCTTTTTTTTTTTTTTTTTGGTGGGATTGATGAGCTGTATCAGTTTATCTGCGGGTGAGAATGAGAACGGGGGCCAGCTTTAGGAAGCTGGGGAGCCCATGCAGGAAGGACGAAGGAGCAGGGACAGCCCTTTGGCAGCCGTGAGCTGTTAAATTGGTTCAGCCCCTGTCGTGTAACTACACTGAAATAGTCTACCAAGAAAGCAATCATGACTGATTTCTTTCATGGCAGTGCCCAAACAACAAAGACAACAAAAAGCAATCAACGGCTAATCTCCTTTATAGACAAGCCCACACCAAGCGTGGGATAGAAATAGAAAATGTATTTTCGCTGTGATTGGCACAGCAGTGGTCAAAAGAGGATCCAGCATGGATCAAGCTGAAGCTGTTGAGATGTTGAGGTTTCAGGGAAGATGCAGTCACTGTTCACGTTTACATTAGCATTATTCAAACTTCGGGTAACGTAGGATATTGTGAATTCAATTGTTTTGAGATGAATAGGAGATCAAGTATTGTCCTTAAACAATAGAACAGTAAAAACAACATCTGTGATCCAGCATTTGTAAAAGAATACAACCATCTCCTTTTTAAGAATGGAAGATGGGAGCAGACAGAAACTACGGCTAAAATTGTTGGAAGTATTCGGTTTGCATAAAGACGATTGAAGGGACTTAATAGCTTTTTACTGCTTTACATATTCAAAGCTTCTCTGTAGTCATCATAGCTTGCTGTTGCAAATGTTCCACAGTTGCAAATCTGGAGACAAGTCTTTCAAGCAGAGCGCCCAGAAAATAAGCATTATACCTACTCGACTACATATGGAAAGGTTGACTGAAAAAAAAAACAACTGGCAAATATTGTATTAAGAGCACTGTGGCAAAGTAGAATTTCAATGCCCAGAGGTTGTGTTCACCATCTTTCCTTAGTCTTAAGCCACTCTTTCTTCTCCTGTTGCCTCTTCCTTCATTTCCTACCTCCTTTAAAACTTCTGCAGGCAGTAAGATGAAAACCGTGTTGCTGAGAGCTTTGGTAAAGGATGGGGTACGTATTTGATTTGAAAGCAATAGGTATTTCTGGAATGAAGGCTCCACGTGTGTGTGTTCCTGAGAATGAGATCTTGGAGCTGTCTTTCTGGAGAGTAAACCTCCCATTTGGAAATAACTACAGCACTGATATTTCTAGCTGACAGAGTATTGTGGGGCTCTGCTGAAGTGCTAATACCTTTATGTACAGAATACTGGTTTGAATCTGGCCAGATCAATATAAATACTAAAATATGTTCCCAGGCAAGGGATGTGATCAATACATGGTTCCTCGGTGTGGCAAATTGCCTTGCTAGCTTGTAGCCCTCATTTCCCACTTTCTGTTCTGTGCTAAGTGGTGAGATCTTTGGAGCCAGTTGTTGAAACAGCACAGAGCAGCGGGGCACTGTTCTCCCCTGGGGTCTCCAGGCTAAGGCAGAAATCGGGATCATCATACATGACAAAGTTACATGGGTTTTCAGCAGCTTCCTGTATGTCACAGGTTGAAGTGAATGATCTTTTTTGAAAACAAACAAAAAAGACCTGTTGTGATTTGGCCGTGTTCAGTTTCTGAATCTTCCCTTAATTCTTTTGAAGGCTGAGTTTCCAAAAGTAAAGGAGGAAAACGAGGGGATTTAGAGTTTTTGGAATTTCTAGGGCCGGGAGTCTTTTGTGACTATCCCCTCCAGAGAAACATCCTCACTGTTCAGTTTCTTTGTGATAGCCACTTCAGGAGGAAGATGAAATGCTGAATTACGTTTGAGGACTGTTGTTAGAAGTCTTAGATGAAATCATTTAACCATGTCTTAGATAAAATAGTGGAATGAGGAAAGAAAGAGCTGTTTAGATTAAAAGAGGTGAGGGGGAAGCCAGCAGGGGGAAACCAGCTGAAATCCCTAAAACTCTTGTAGAGACTGTTTTTCTTCCTTCAGACTTTCATGAGAAAACCTGGGGTCTGTGACCAAGAGGTTTTGTGTGTCCTAACCTGAGAGAACTGGGTCATGTCACTGGGATTTTATGCTTTTGCTTGTATGCTGGAAATGGAAATATTCTCACCTCCCTTCTTGTGTTAAGCCAGCACCTAAAAGGTACAAAAAATTGATTGCCAAAAATAAATCTTTTTTTTTTCTTCTTTCCCCTTGTCTCTGCAGCAATTCGGCAAAATCCTTGATGTAGAGATAATCTTTAATGAGCGCGGCTCCAAGGTAAGTCCTGTTCCTGTACCTGCTTCTCTTGTTTTGATTGCACAGAGTAAAAGGCAGTTCATTGCCTAGAGAATATACTCTGTAGAGATCAGCAGGAATTAGCGTGATGGGGGAAGGGAAAACCTATTTTGAGGACTGTCTCCTGTTCCCTCTGACTCCAGACTCTGAGCATGGTCATTTCTGGGCAGCATGTACGAATGCTCCTAGACGCTCCTGTCTGTAACGTGGGATCAGGTTCCCCAGCCTTTTGAGCAAACAGGGAGTCAGCTGAGCCTTCATACCAACCCCTTCTCATTGCACTAGCAATGGGTGCCCTGTGGGGAAGGCAGAATAAGGTAAAAACAACTCCATGTGACGGGAGCTGGTAAAAACAAAGCATAATAGCCCCACTCCCCTCACCCCCCATCTTCATTGCATTAAAATACTTCCAGAGAAAAAAAGTGTAATATCTCAAATGTGGAAGGATTTTGTTTACTCTCTTTTGCAGACTTGCCTGGTATTTCTGAGATTCTGACCTTTCACGTTTGAGATATCTGATGCTTCGTAAAAGCATCCTCATTCCCCTTGCCCTACCCCCGTGGACCTCCCCCCACTGAATTTGCATTCGCACACCTATCTTCATCTCCAAAACGTGTTAAGAGGGAGGTTTCGTTGAGAGCTAATGGTAATTTGTTTCTCTGGAGATGAGATTTCAGATGTTGCTTAGGTCAGTTGCAGAGAGATTCAGTGATCTTTGTCCTAATTGGCAATTGGTTCTCATCACGTAACCAGTATCACCACAATGACAAATTGATGTGATTCTCTCTCTGCCCAGGAGGTTCAGCACTGGAATAGCAGGGAGTTGTGCAGGTCAGGAGCGAGGTGCATTGCCAAAGCTCTATGGGGGAAGCTTGCACAGTGCATGTCTATACTCTGCTTGACTTAATCAATGCTAAGATTCCCATTTTCAATTAAAACAAAATTTCCCTACTCCCCCCACACACGTGTGTGCACATGTGTGCATGCACACAAGAGATTTTGAAGTTGCAATTCAGCTAAGCAGTTTCCGTGTAGAGCCTGTATGTCTTTCTCCTGAATTTGAGGTTCACGACCTTAAGGTGGCCTCTTTGCTTCAACATGTGTCCTGGGGTCTGTTCATGTTCAGAGCCCTCTGCAAATTTCAACATGTGCTCACCAAGACGCATTGGGAACTTCTTCAGTCTCTGCGTTATCTGGAAACCAGAAAGCAGCTGACCTGTGTACAAAACAAAGGAGATTTAGCCCTTTCCCCATCCTTAGTTTGGGCTTACAAGCATGGTTTTTCTTGTTTTGTTTTGTTTTTTAATAAAACAGTCTGAACGAGTAAATGGCTATGTGGCTTAGAGAGCTGTACTTGCCTTGTGGATAAAAATCTATACGCTTTACCAAAACAATCAGCTATGCTGAGTTTGTAAATATTTATTCTGCTCTCTGCTGTTCTTCTGATATTTATAGGCCAGAGCTGTCTGCGAATTAGACCCGGTTTTAGTCATTTCTATTTGGCTTTGGGAATAGCCTCTGGCCTCTATCAGATCTCTACTTTTTTGGATGTAATTGCAAAAGAAAGGGCAAAAATAACTGTCCTGACAAAGCAGTGAGCTCTATCCTCCATCTCCCTCTGCTTGTGCTTTCCAGCACAGCGTTTTCTTCTCCATACACGAACTTCACCCTCACTTTTCCATCCATACAGCCCTATATTAAACGCCCACGGCTGCCCTTTTCCTTCTGGGCAACACTAACATAGGAGGCTTTCTGTGAAGACTTGATTTAGGACTATGAAAACTGTTTTCTTCTGCAGTTGTTAAAGCCCAAGGCTTCTGGTTTTCAGTTAAAGCAGAAATTGTTGCTGAAGAGTTCCTTGATCAATCTCGTCCTGAACCCTTGATAAACATATGAAAAACGAAAGCAATCCAAAGAGATATTCTTCGAGTCCTTGACCGTGCAGTTTTCTGCTGCTTTTTTGTCATCTTAGAGCAAAAAGCAGTTGCAGAACTGGTAGCCGATGTGAGGGATGGGGCAGAATCTGAACAGAATGAGAAAACGCCCAACGAATAATTTTGTGGTATCCTTGCATCCTTCTCTACCCAAAAGAATTAATGTTTTTAAAAAAAAAGAATGCAAGATTACTCCTGCTTAGCATGAAAATGGGAGGCCCCAGTGTTTGAGTGGGGTGTAGCTGCACGAAGCACCTGGTATTCACGTAACAATGGACAAACAGTTTGGTGATCTGATGGTGAAGCAAAGGAAACGGATCTTTCTGGAGGCCACTCACTCACTCTTGGGTTCTTCCTCCACCTTAGGAAAAAAAAATAAAATAAATCTGAATGCATTTTCCTGCCCTGTGGTTTCCATTCTAATCTAATGATATGAAACCTCTCTCTCTTCTTCTCCTCCTCCTCTCTTTTGGGAATCCGAAAGCAGATGCTCCTGCTGCCTGCCTTGTGCTGTGTTCTCAATGCTCCCTTCCCTCCCCTGGGTTCCTGAGGGTGTAGAGTTTTCTCTATATGTTTTGAAAACATTTAAAAGGTTACAGCGGTGAATCCCACGCTGCCCTGGGTCTGCCCCCACCCAGCGGACGATGGGGTCGAGCAGCGCTTTGTCCCTGCCCGGCTGGGGCAGGAGCTTCTGCTGGAAGCGCTCCAGCGCTGGCGGGCAGGAGGGCCTGGAGGAAACCTGTGGTTTGCGTCCTTCCTTTCGAATCCACCTGAGATGACCAGGCCCTGACGCTGCACCCGAGGGAACTGTAGAGGACAGGCTACGTGTTTGGGATCTCCACGCTTTTAGGAAGTTTGGTGGCCAAAGGACGAGCTGCGTGCGTACGTCGCGGCCGCCTCGCACCGCAGGTTCTAGTGCTTGGCTTAGGAAGTGGTGTTTGTTGGCTTCCTGCATCACAGCAGAGGAGGAGGCAGGTAGTAATGAGTTTTGCTGATCCTCCTCTGAAAGCAGTGTGAGTTCTTGTTTCCTAACTCAGTTTCTGCCCAGATTCAATCTGTTTAGTAGGATTAGGTGGACCTCGGTAGACTTCACACTGATACTGCTTTGCTCCGTATGAAAAACAAGGTGTAAACCTCAAACATCCCTTGAATTTCATTTCGTTTTATTCTTTAGCTTGTATGACAGAACGACATCAGCCTTCCCCTGATTTATTTACTATTTTTTGCTTGCTTCCTGGAAGCTAGCTGTTTGCTGCAGTTGTCCTGTTTACCGTAACAATTCGAGCTCTGACCCATGTAAATAAAGGCCTTTAAATAACATCCTGCTCACGGCTGCAGCTCACCATCCACTTTGCTGAACCCTGAATAAAACACCTCCAGAGGAAGTCGAGGGATAGGATTCCTGCTCCCCTCGTCAGCGGAGAAGCATCCTGCAGATGCAGGTTTTGACACGGTTGTGCTGAACTGACCGGGCAGACACATTTGCAGAATTCCTGCGGTCTGCTCGTGTTGCACTTTAAACGAGAAGCCTGTGACATTCATGAAGCTGCAGGGGAAGGGAATCCAAGCTCTCTGCTCGCCAGCCGCGTGCCAGCTGGCATTCTGAGATGTGCCCTTGGTGACATTCAGAGACCAAGAAAGCGTAAGCACACAGCAAAGCAGTGGCTGAGGAGGGAGCACGTTGTAGATTGCTAAATGGTAAGAGGTCATGCAGGTGCAGATTACAAGCTCGAGGTTTCAGGTCAGCGTAAGTTTTTCCCCTCTGCTTTCCAATTTGGAAGCCCAGATCCTTAAAAAGGAGGTTGGTCTCCAGGTTTTTGTGCAGGACTGAAGCATCTAGAAGTGCTTCATGTTTGCTTGACAAATTGGTTGTGTAGAGGCTTATGTCCAGTCTTCACAAGGAAATTCCATCCATTAGTGAGTGGAGGTCCATCAAGAAACGTGAAGTAACTAAAAACCTGTGCAGAAAGCTGTATGGAAGCACTTAAGTCTTCATGTTTGCAGTTAACTGCAGGTTAATAATACTCATTTAGGTTTGAATAACTCTGCCTAAAAGACCGTATGCTTGCCATGTGCATTTATGTCTTCTTGGAGTGGATTAGGTGCTTTGAGAGAGCCACGCTGTCCTGAATTTAGTTTCTACTCAGGGAAACAAGTACCTTTCCTTGTTCCAGAGGGCTCGTTTTCACTTTAATTCTATTTTTGTAATTTTGTTCAGATATCATCAGTTGAGCCAGAAATTCACATAAAGTTATTAACACAAAGAGGCTTAATAACAAATTAGGCATAAAGCAGTGTCACTTTCTCAGGTCACCAAATCCCTTCATAATGCTCACGGTTTGCAGGAGACCTGACCTTTTGTCCTAGTTTAGTTAAGAACGGTGAATTGCCTTGGTCACCTTCAACTCAGTGATACTAATAAATTAACGAGTTAAATTTGTCCATACACGGTGAGCTGGTTTACTTGAATTTGAGTATTTAAGGCTGAGGTTGATGGAGTGATAGCGTAAGCCGATTTGGTGCTCCTTGTGGGAAGGGGCACCTTCCTCGTGGTGCTCATGTCACCGTGCAGGGACTTGAATTCAGGGTGCCAAATTAGCAAAAAGAAAAAAAAATAAAAAGGAAAAAAAGGAAAAAAAAATAAAAATCCAGCAGGGAGAGAGAAGTAGAAGCAAGAGCTCATCTTCTGCTGGTTTAGCATGTTGAACTTGCTGACCACACAGCAAGGTGAACTCCCTGTCAGATGAAGGGGGGGAGGAGGAGGAGGAGGAGCACACAACCAGCAAATTGTGGGGCTGCACGACCTCTGCTCCGAGTTGGCTGGAGCTGATCCAGAGCCGCCAGCGCTCGCAGCCCTGGCTGCAATCCCACCATTCAGCCCCGTCCTCTGCCCCCTTCTCGGTTTTTGCAGGAGGGATTGGCAGTGGAGCGGCGCAACAAGCTGGATCGGGGAAGTGATCCAGCTTAAAAATAGCCCCGCTGTTGATTTTTTTTCTTTGGATTTTTTTTTTTTTTTAAATGATGTATTTATTTATTTATTTGCATTTCTTTAGCCAGAGTAATTCCTGCATCTGTTTCACTAGACGGCACAGGTAGGCAGCTGGGTGGATGCTTTGTGCATCCGTGCCTGATGCCCCCAGAGCAGCACAGGGAAGCTGGAAGGGCAGCTGAAACGATGGCAGCCTCAGTTTACACTATTTAATTTACACCAGTATGAAGTGAGTGTGTGACTCTGATACCTTGTGCTTCTGAATTTCGGGCAGCGTTCCCATCGGTGCACCCAGTCCTGCTCATCTCAGGTGGATTATAGCTGAAACCTTCCTCCTCTCTCAAACGCCTTGGAAACAGGTAGCCTAAACTTCTGCCCCTTGGCCGTATTTTTTCAGGCTCCTGAAAGTTTGTTTATAAGCAAAGGTGGGGGGAATAAATTAAAAAAAACCCACAACCCAACAACTCAAGAGCACAGCAGTAGAGGAAGGCAAAGCCCATTGCTGGCTGCGTGCTCTAGGGGTACAAGGCAAAGACGCTGCTGCTGAGGTGACTGTCTAAACTCCATGACAAACAAAGGGTTAACAATGCATGGATTTCAAGGGGCTCTGTTTAGTTTCCTTTGTTTTTATTTTCTGTTTTTTGTTTTATTTTATTTTATTTTATATTTTTGTTGTTTTTTTTTGTTTAATTTCTGTGTTCTGGCCACACCCAGGAGAACCGTCTGCTTTTGATTTCTCCCTTTACGGTTACATGGTAAATTTTCTTTCTCATTCTTCAGAGATGGAAACGTTCAAATACTCTCTCTATATACATTTATTTATTTATTTTTTACACTGCTCATCATGTTGCTTGTTATTTATTGCAGAGTCTGAGGCCAGACTAAAAGGGTGACAGTTACTCGGTCTCTTCAGGCCCTTTGGGTAAAAAGGGGGTTAGTCTGGCCCTGCAAATTACTCATAAGTCCTAAATTTTTTTTGCAGGGTTTATTTAGTGTTTGTGGGGTATGTTGAGGTTTAAATTTATTTTCTGCCTGGGAGAAGTTCCTGGCAGTCGGTGGAGGGGGAAATGTTGAAAAATTCAGCCTTGTTATCATAACAGTCTTATTAAACATGAGTTATTTGTATAAACTAAACTCTAGAAACGTTAAGTCTTTTTTTCTTAACCCAGGATTGTATCTTCCCTTCCTCTGGCTCCATATCTAGTACTGTGGGGCAAACCAGTGCTTGCTGTAGACCTGAGCTAGCAAATATTGGTTATCTGCCTCCTTTTTAATTTATTTTTCTTTAAGGGCAAGCCAACCTTGGGAGGGAAAACTGAGAATTGCTTGTTGTATATGTATTTGGGTACAAATTAATCCCTATTCTTTGCAGGTCATCTGTGAGAAGGAATTAAAAATATATGTATGTGTTGTTTTCTCTCCCACATCAAAAATATGTGTATTTAATTGCTAGCTTTTAAACTTAGAAATAATAGAAATGTCAAGCGTGGCTCACCTATTTTTCCTGATTGAAAATTTGAATGTCAAAGGGTTGCATTAAGAAGACTAACCAAGCGGACACAAATATTGACTCTTACCGTAGTCAGCTATGTGAAGTGTTAATTCAGCGTTGACATGAAATGGTTTTCAACAAAGCATTGCATAAGCCAAGGACCGATCTGTCAGTACACCAAAACTTCTGGTTAATTAGTTAAGTTGTTCAGAATCAAGTTAACTCCGTTTTAGTTCACATTGTTAATTATTCCTGGATAGTCTGCATGCGGATTGTAGCCTTTCTTGATTTAACGTATTAAAAACACAGAAAATTCAAAATCAGTTTAAAGGTGTTTGATGATAATCTGTTCTTAAAATCCCATACAGACTTCATTCATTACAAACAAATGTGAATTAAAATAGTCTTAGTTTGGTTCTAGTCTGCGCAGGCTAATGTCTAAAAAATTACCTTCCCTCTGCTCTCCAGCTTTCAGTTCACAGCATCACAGAAGACATAAATCTCATTCAGGCTCTACAGGATTGACTAGAACAAACAGAAATTTTAATGTCAAAAGAGAAGAGGGAAATAGAGATTGCTGCTGCAGTCTGAACCTCCCCTCCTCCCCAAACCTTTTTCAAGATGCTTTTTCCCCATTATATCGAACAGAGGGAAACGTGTTACTCTATTTCTCAGTCTTCCCTTTCTCTGTAGGGGTTCTTTGAAGCAGATAAAATACACTGTCCCTTCATAATCAGCTTGGCTATTACACTCCCCCCCATCAGTTCCATGCAACCTGCTTGACAGCTGCATGCGGTTGGGCTGATTTATTAGCCCTGATCTCTTGTAGCTCCCATTTTAATTGATTTCTGCTGAAAACATATATGTTGTTCAGAACAAGGCAATGGTTTGTTATTTGTATAGCCTTTATGTTTTAAGCTGACAAAATGAAATTATCCCAAATTTTAGATTAGGGGGCTGGTGCCCAAAGGAGAGTTCTTGTTGATTTCAATATGAGACAATGCTTAGCTAGGGATTTTTTGTTATTGCTGATTCTAGAGGATAATAATAATAATAATAAAAACCCCCTACATTTTACAAATACATAATAGTTTTGTGCTGGAGACCTAGCTGTGGATGATAAAGGCCAGCATGCACAAAGGGGCTTTCCAAGATTACTATTGTACAGACCTTAAAAAAGCACTTAAAGAATGACAGCTTGCTTGTGTCTCGTTGCTAACGGTGCCTGGAAATCCAGATGCTGGTTTTTGGGGGTCCACGCATGCCAACCCTGAGCTGCATGCAGGCTAGCATGCCAGTGCTTTGGGTCGCTCGCCTTACCTGGTGCTCTGCTTAACATCAGGAGTTTCCATTGCATCAGATGCAGGCTTTGTTCTCCCTCCTCCTGCGCCAGCAGAGCTTGCTGCCTGTGCATTAGAGTGGTATTTGCCTTGTAGCCAGGAGCCAGTTCTCCTCCTCCTGTTCTCAAGGTACCCTAAACACAGACTGTCGCTGAGTTTTCGCTTGGCTCCGCTCCCTGCAGTGGCATGAAGAGTATCTCCTCGTGGCTGTCTGTAGTAAAATACATTTTGCTACCAGCTAATTCCTACTTCCCTCGGTCTTGTTGGCTCTGCTTGACCATCACTGCTCCCCTTCTGTGGAAGTGAGCATGATCTCTTCCCCTGCCCTCCTATGTGACCGCATGAACTGATGGCAGCATGTGGGACGGGAGCATTGCATGTGCCACCGTGGGCTCAGCAAACCTAAATCCCTCTAATAAAGGACGTTTTGGTAGTCCCCAAGCTTTTGTGGCTGCACCCAGCAGGGC
The DNA here is from genome assembly GCF_047663525.1 of Anas platyrhynchos. NCBI lineage: Eukaryota > Metazoa > Chordata > Aves > Anseriformes > Anatidae > Anas > Anas platyrhynchos. The sequence continues at coordinate 55,236,353 of NC_092587.1, forward strand.
ACGTTGGTTTTTTTTGCAGCCTTCATAGCGTTTCTAGGCAGAGATTCGTCATCCACAGCGCAGAGGTTGCCATCTCAGAACAAAGCCAAGCGGGATGGGTGGCAGGCTCTGAGGGAGGAGTAGGGCAGAAACACCAGAAAAAAAAAAGTCTTTTTCCAATAGATCCATATTTAGGTGTTTAGATTAACCCTCAAGACCAGCATGGTGCTTACAGGTAGGCAAATTTTGAAACTAGACCACTGCATAGTACTGTAAATCTTCACCTTGGGTGATGTTCATCTGGTGCTACCCAGAAGCCCTCCCCATGCGTTATTAGGGAGGTTACAGGTTTAGGAGTAGCCATGAACTGTTCCCTGAAGAGCTTGCAAGGGATGCTTTACAAACAGCCCTTCCTCCCAGCCGTTCTCCAAGGTAGGTAATTATTATTGTCTCCGTTTTACAGGTGGGAAAAGCAAGGTTCAGGCTTTGATTTGCCCAAAGCTTCGCAGGATTCCCGGTGCCGGGCCTGAACTCAGCTCAGCTCGCTGCTCTCTCTTGCAGCGGCTGCTCAAGAGGACCAAGTGCTGCTCAGTGCCGATGGCCTGTACCGTGGCCGGGGGGTTGGTGGGGTCGGCACCGCGTGCGTCTTCATGGTCAGGGAGAGAGAGGGCAGGAGCCCCGCGTGGGCCGAACCAGCTTGAAAAAGTAAAAAAAAAAAAAAAAAAAGAAAGAAAAAAAAAATTTTAAAAAAATTTGTCTCGAGTAACTTTGTACTTCTTTTTTGGTCTGGCCTCAATTGCTTTTATGTTTTCTTTTTTTTTTTTTTTTAATTACTCTTATTATTCTTATTATGATTACAGTTCCTTTATTTTATTGAATTTTGATTTCCTTCATTTACGAAACATGCATGAACCAACAATGTGACTCTAGGAGGTTATTGCTGAGTTGTGCTGATGTCGATTTCATACTGTGATATTTTTTCTCTATTTACCTAGAGATCAGTATTTCAATATATAACGATGTGCATGTTTTCCCCCCTTCTCCCGCTGCATGCAGGGATTCGGGTTCGTAACTTTCGAGAATAGTGCTGATGCAGACAGGGCCAGGGAGAAATTACACGGCACCGTGGTAGAGGGCCGTAAAATCGAGGTGCATGTCTTCAGTAATTCAATTTCTTCTTTATATTTATTCTTTTGATTTCTTTTTGTGTCTTGCCTCACTTATTTCACATTTGGATCCCAGTCTCGTGTGTGCGTGTGTGTTTGTGTCTGTGTCCTTCACCTCCCCGCACTGAAATGTATAAAAGTTTACCCCCCTTTACGAAATATTTTTATTGTTGTTTTGGGTATATTTTTTTTCTTTTCCGTTTCCTTTTATTGAGTTGTGTTTTTTGTTTTTCTTTTTTGTTTTTTGTTTTTCTTTTTTTCCCACCCACTCCAAATTTTTGCCCTTCTGCTGTCTTGATTTTTTCCTTTGCTTCAGTTTGCGAGGCTCCGATCTCCTGTTAGCAGGCCTGAACGACACTAACCGAAAGAGTACTGTCCGACTTCTAACTCTGTGTCCGCACAGAAAGCAGGGGGCCAGCCAGTCTCCTCTCTTTCCTCCGAGGCCAGTTCTCCTCCACGCAAGTGTGAGACGATGCCCGCGGCGGGCGGGGAGGGCGGCGGGGCAGAAGGGCTCCCGGTCACGGTGGGAGCCGGTCTTTAAACGTTTCTAGCTCTCGCTTTGGTCCTAAAGGGGTGGCGTTGGCCAGTTTGGTGTTCCACTGTGGTGAAGGCTAACTGGCCCTTCCCTCTCTCCCCTCTCTCTTGAAACAAACGAACAACAACAACAAAAAAAAAAGTGCAAATATTGATCGAATATGAAAATTACGGAAAAAAAAAAAGCCGCCGTTTTGAGTAAGATGTCTGCATATTTTGCTTTTTTTTTGTTTTCTTTTTTGTTTTTTTTCTTTTTATTTCCCTTTTCGATGGTTTAGGGTTTAGGGCCCTCCACTTGACTCACTCTTTCCATGGTAACTATACACAATGCTGGCGATGGTACGAGTTGGCGGTAAGTGAAACGAAAGCGCTAGAGAAGAAGCTTTTTTTTATTTTTTCTTTTTTAATTTTTCTTAAAATTACGAAAAAAAAAAAAGAACGAAATTAAATAAGAAAGAAAAAAATCCATCTGCCATCTCACATTAACACTACAAAATGTGATTTGACTTGTTGTCCCCACCCGCCTCCTTCCTCCCTCTCCCCCTTTTATTTTCAATGCTGTTGAGTAATGCCGCCTGGACTTTGGATGTACATATCGTTTTGTAGCAGTCTGAGCTGTTTGATTACTGACTTCATGGTGATTTCCCCTTGCACATCTTACTCAGAGTTACTGAACTCCAGTTTGGCTGGTTTTTATTAATGCACCCATTTCCTCCCCTCTCTCTCCTGCCCCTTCTTTCTGCCGCTCTCTTTCTGAGACCTGTTTGTAGCTGTTACCGCTCCTTTCCTTTCTTTCTTTCTCTCTCCCTCCCCTCCCCGTTTTTTTTTCTTTACTCGGTTAAATGCAGCTGTTGGTCTCTTTGCTGACTGGTGGTTTCTGATCGGTTCTGGCAATTTTTCCTTTAAGTGCTTGTGTTGCACTTTGCTGTAGCAGCTGATTTCAGGCACTCGCTCCATCTTAATGATTGTCTGTGAGACCCTATCTCCTCCCTCCTCCCTCCCCACCCCCGAATCAATTGTGTTTTTTTTTTTTTCTTTCTTTTATCTGTGTGTGTTTAACTGCATGCTCTCAGTCTCATCATTGTTGTTTCCCATTCTTTCTTTTTTAAATGTGTAATGTTTCTATCGTTTTGGGGCTGAAGCAAGAGTAAATGTAGTTCCAGATTCCCCACCCCGCGTACGCTCACCTTTCCATAAGCCTCAAGGGCCTAGAGCAGCTTTGATTTTTATAGTATTCTTTTTTTTTTCTTCTTAACCCTAGCCTGAGTTCCCATTTGGCATGTGCTTTGATAAATTATTGATGTTGGATAAAACTTCACCCTCCTTGCAAGAACTTTGAGGCTGTCTGACACGGGGCTGCAGTAACTTGGCTTCCGAACTGGTCCATCTTTTCTTTATCAGCACCATCTCTGTGGTAACACCCCACTTGCTTGAGCAATCAAACCGCTTGGAACGATGCAGAGCTCTGTAAAGAGGGTGGAGGGCACCATAAAACAACAACAACAACAACAGACTCAGCTCTTCCACTATGCATTTCTTCTCTTTGCTCCCAGAGATTTGTGTCTCGGGGGGGATAAAACAATTTGGAAAAAGATCTGAGAGTGATAGGGAGGAAATTGGTGAACGAGGACTGTCCAAACATTTTGGGGGCATTCCTAAAACCTCCTCAAACCTTGGCAGTTCCAATCTAAAGCTGATGGACTCCAGGTTTCCTGTCTAAGCAGTCAACCTGCATACGACCTGTGAGCCCCAGCCCAGCAGTGAGCTCAAGGAACAGGTCAGCTTGTGCAGCACCTGCTTCAGTTTCCCTGTCCTGGGCTGCAAATGTGGTCGCTGCCACTCGAACAGAGCCTAGACAGAAATCACCAAGGTTTTGCCCTTGAGATGGGTGAGCTGGGAATAACCGCAGGCGCCAAAGGGTGGCAGGGTGTCTGAGAATCTGCACGTTACTCTTGTTGGCCTTTTGTTTAATGCATAATTTTTAAATGCCATGTTTAGCTGTAATGGTTAAAAATTAAAATGGCAATTGTTAAAAGTAATTTAAAATAACTGCATTTTTGTAAAATTAGTTATTTAATTTTTTTTGCTCAGAGAAGTATAGTGTGTGTGTGTGTGTGTGTGAGATAGCTGAGAGTTTTCCATCATTTTCCCTAATGTCCTTTGCTTCCTTCCCTCTCCTCCCCTTCCCCTTTCTTGCTTTTAGGTTAACAATGCCACAGCGCGAGTGATGACCAACAAGAAGATGGTCACACCATACGCAAATGGTAAGAGAGACTGTTGGGACTGGTGATGTGCTGAAAGGTTGGAAGGAAGACAAAAGCTTCCTGGTGAAGGGAATGTTGTAGTGTTTCATCAGGACCTCCTCAAGGGAAGAAAAAACAAAACAAAAAGCCCCCACCAAAATCAAGAAACAACTCCCAAGCCCTAATGTACACCATTAGGGTTCAGTATAGCTAAGAGTTTATGGAGGATTACCATTTTTCAGGTGGAGAAGTTGGGGCAGAGAGGGGTAGTGACGTGCCCACTGTGACCAAGCTAGAAAAGGAGCCCAAGGTCTGATGTGTCACCTGCCACCGCCGCAAGGTGATGCTGCGCCAGTCTGCAGAGGGATGGCCGTCACCTAAATACCTAAATACAAATGGTTTATAATCCAAAGAGCTGGATATATCTCAGCTTAGGTTCTAGCAGTAAAAGTACAACTGTCCCCAAGCAGCTGGGAAAGCAGAGGCCTTGGACCGTTTGTGTGTTCACTTGTTGTTACAGGCCGTGTCTGGTATTCAGCCATTTTCCAGTGAACCTCAATAGAGAAAGACCAAGTTGTTTGGTTAATGAAGAATCCTGTTTCACTGGGATATCTAGGTTCTTCTGTCTGTGCAGTACTTCTATGGCATAGACGCATGTAGCATAAAAAAATCATTCTTCTGCTGACAGAACTGAATGCTGCTTTGATACACATTTTAAATTTGAGTCTTTGTCCTGAACCAGGCAGGAAAATTTCTTCTTGGCCTGAAAATGTTCCTGAACAGCTAGAGCAACGCAGGAAGCTAAGCATAGGTAGTTGCTGGTGCAAGAATTTGTTTTGATTCCACCTAAGACTCAGAAATCAGAAGATACAAATTTTATTTGTGGCTCTGCTGCTGACTTGTGTGGCTCTTGACAAATCATGTAATCGTTTTTTGGTTACAGAACTGGGGAATTAGGGATAGGGACAAAATAGGGATAGGGACAAGCAGAAAGACTGGGATTCTGAGTTTTAGTGTTTGAGCGAAGTTGGGAAATTCGGCAGTAAAAGGTAACACGGCCATATTACATTGTCTTGAAAGCAAGGACAGAAACGTGTACAAATTGGTGTCAACAAATGACTGGTGATACATGATAGCAGGCAGGAGTATTTTGCTTTATCAGCCAACAGTGTCTGCTTTAAAACTACGTAACGGCACTAGGTATTAGGCCAGGCCTAAGGCACACTGATAAGCAGTGGTACAATCGCTGCTAAATTGATGGTTTGATCCCAGTCCTGTCATTGCCACCATTGCATCAGTATTTTGCCACGGAGGTGGCAGTACAGGGCAGCATGCCCAGTCGTGTGGAGGAGCATGCTGCATCTCTCGGTGATGCTCTGCCAGCCTGTGAAGGGGTGGTGCTGATGGGCTGCAGCTCACAATGGTGTTCTTGTGGTTTCTGGGCTGGGTAGGGGTGGTAAAAGTGCAGCGAGTGTGTCAGGACTCCTAAATCAAGACAGAGAGGAAGGGGATGGATTTATTTCAGTAGAAATGCCTGTGTGATGGCTCGCTGAACAGATGAGGTCTCTCCGTCCCTCTCCATGCTCTGTGGAGGCCAGCCCAGATCAAGTTGTTAGCTTGACACCCATCTCCTCTCCCCAGAGAGAAAGGTGGGGGAGATAACAGGTCTCTAGATCTGACTGGGGAACGTATTTCTCCTCAGACCCCTTCTATAGTGGCAGGCCAGTGATGACCTGAAGGGTTCTCTCTTGGATATTTTGTGTTGGTGATTTTCAGTTCTTGCCAATTATCCAGATGATATTAAAACCGATTCTCTGGGAAGGCTTTCATCTGAAAAGATGAAGCACAAAGAAGGCAGGAAACGCTAAAATAACACGGAGAGGAACAAACGTGAGAGGAACAGAGTGAATTGCTTCTGTGCGATACAGTTGTGTAGTTCAGTTAGCGAGGAAATCTCAATCACCGGCGCTTTTTTAGGTCTCTAGCAAACAGGGCAGAACGGTGATTTGAGGATTTAAGGGTGTGAATTGACCTCCCTGGGACGAGAGGCTGGGCCGCTGGCTTTAGAGAGAGGCTTTGGCTCCACGGCGTTCCCCTGGGCGCGTGGAGGAGCTGACAGCAAGGGTCAGGCCGAGAATTTCAGGGTCGCACGGTGCTCGTGGCAAACATGCTTATAAGGTAGTTGGCATTCCCTCAACGGCGTGCTTGCCCTGCTGAGGATCAGCTGACGTTTGGCTGTTCCCTCCAGCACAGCGACCCGTCCCTAGAACCTGACATTAGAAAAAGGCAGTTGGCCTCCATCTACACCAAGGGGGATTGAGGTGAAGCCGAAATTGGGAAAGAGCTGCTGCTGCTGCATGTGAAGCTGCTGGGGAGCATGCAAGAGACTGTCCCCCGTCCCCACGCTGCCTGCTCCTTCTCTTGGTGTAGATTTTGGCATTCACTGCAGTCTTTGTTGTTGCAGGTTGGAAGTTGAGTCCTGTGGTTGGAGCGGTGTACGGCCCTGAGTTATATGCAGGTAGAGCTTAAGTAGACACTTCCACTTCTGCCATTTAACTGCAGTGGTGTTTGTTTATGTTCTCAATTTGCTGTTTCTTTATAACCTTTTTTACGTTCTTTTTTTTTTTTCTTTTTTTCTTTTTTTTTTTTTTTTTTTTATTCTTTCTAAAATTAAATTAGCGTCCAGCTTTCAAGCAGATGTCTCGCTGGGCAATGACGCCGCAGTGCCCCTGTCAGGAAGGGGGGGTATTAACACTTACATTCCTTTAATCAGTAAGTAGCCCCCATTGGCCCCCTGTATTGTTGCTGTGCTTGAGTTAACTATGACCTGTTTCCCTTCTCTCCAGTCTGTATAATATATACTTGAAAGGATGGGTCTCGCTGGGAAGGAGTTTACCTCTAGCCCAAGCCTATACCGTGCAGTGGCCGTAACTTGTTCATCCGCAGTGTGTTTCTGTGCTGGTGAATGGGGCTCTGAGCGATGAGGAGGCTGCAGAACAAGGGGAGGGTGTGTGCGAGGAATAGGCCATTCCCTTGATTTCCCCCCCTTCCCCCCCCACCCCCCCAACCCCGGCCCCTTGGAAATGAAAGAAACCCAAGGGACAAATCCCTACAAAGTACATATTATACACGCTGTTAAACCACCAGCCTGCAGGGCCCCCGGTGGCATGCACCTGGGCGCGCGCTGGGTTGGGTTCGTGCCTGGCGACTCGCTCCCTTCTGGGCATCTGCTCCTTACAGTATTTGCAGATGCCTCGAGGGCTTTCCATCGTTTCCTCGTGAGCCAGTTCACGCCAGCGTTAAAGAGTAATGAAGCAGGCCCCGCTAGGCGTGGGGCCGGGTCCTGGTCACGCTTTTTTTTTAAGTGAAGAGGGGCTCTCGGAAAGCTGGCACTTGATGGGAAGTTTCTGCTGCTGTTATATGGGCTATCTTGTCTTTCAGGCTTTAAAATGAACATACAGAGGATTGGGTGGCAAAGAGTGGGAGGGGAAAGGAGGGAAGAGACTGATGTAAGTTGATTGACTTTAAGGGCCTCTTGACAAATTATTTTAAAGAGCCTCTGCAGTTTTGGAAGAGCCGCCTGCTGTATTGATAGTAACTCTCTGCGCTTCTCGGACTCTAACCAGACTGCATGGCGGTGTCAGAAGGGGGGGATTTGTACCCTGTTTGTGGTGGGCAAGGCATGCCGAAGCATTAACCTCTTGCATGCCAAACCTCTCTGCAACCCCTCTTCCCCTGAAGGCCATGGTGTAGCAGGACGTATGTATCCGATGCTTGCTGGGATAGAAGCATGCCCCTCTGCAGGATTGATGCAAAACGTCCCACCGCTGTGGAGCTATTGTGTCACCTTGTTTGAAGCAGGCGGTTGTTCCCTGGGCAGGAGCTCGGATCCTTTTCACCCTCCACCTTGTCTGTCTTTCCAGTTCCAGGCTTCCCCTATCCAACTGCAGCCACCACAGCAGCCGCGTTTCGGGGAGCCCACCTGAGGGGCCGAGGAAGGACGGTTTATGGGGCAGTCCGGGCAGTACCTCCCACAGCCATCCCTGCCTACCCAGGGTAAGCACTGGTCACAAGAGCAGAGTGCTCTGCACAACCGTGTCAAATAGCTAATTGGCTAACAAAAACCTAACGAAAATTGTCTGGATGGTGAGAGGCGGGATATTGCAAGTGCAAGAGCGTTCTGCACACAACGGCACCCAACGGGGGCAAATCTAAATTTTGCCTGAAACAATTCTCAGTTCTTGCAGCAGCCTAAAGTGCTGATGTACTCCTTCTCATAATTCCTCAATTCGTCTGCCTGGTATTTGTCATCCATTGGCCCAATACATGGTAGTGCTACTGAGAAGGATGCAAAGAGAGGTGTAAGATTTCTGAAAAGTTCATACTCTCTGCCCTCCCTTTGTGGTTTTCTTACCCAGGAATGAGGAATATTATCCATTACCTTCATGCCTCACCATCTGACAGTAGGATACAGAAGAGCCAGTTACCCACAATGGATTTGCTTTCTTTGTTGGAGACAGTTTAAAAAGGTTTAAAACAAAGATTAATCAAGTCCATTAATTTGAAGTTGGGAGTGTTTGGGTTACAGGGAGAATGAAAGTGCAGCATTCTTCTAACTGTTGTATGAAGCGGTGGTGAATGCGTGGCCTCAGCACACTTCTCTGCCCTCTGACTTTTTGCTAGTAATGCAGTGGAATAGGTTCTGTTACAAAAGAGTATTCTGCTCTTCAGAGTACAGGGAACCAGGTTTGTACGTGGGTTTTGTTTGGGGATTTTTGTTTGTTTAAGTGTGATGGAGTGACAAATACATTGGCAAATCCCTTCCTTTTTCTTTTTTTTTTTCTTTATTTTTTTTTGATTTTGATGATTTATTCATATTGCCTGTCTCTGGAATTTTGTTTGCCATGTTTTCCAGGCAAGTTTCTCAGAAAGAGTAGGAGTAGGGACGAATCCTCCAACAGGGAAAAATGGATTGACCCTTTTATTTCCCCCCCTTAGACTATCCCCAAAAGGGAAGAAAATAAATGACAAATCTTTTAATAAAAAGAGAGGAGGAAGCCACACAGGATGTAAGGATCTGGCCTGATGGATGCCGGATAAGCTTGCAATGCCTTCTGTAGCAGATGAAGCAGGGAGAGCTTCTGCAGCCCTTTCTTGTTAGAGTCCAGTTGATATTTAAAGTGAAGCTGAAGGAAGCAAGCTGCAGCGGTCACGTATCTGTCTAGCTTTGCTCTCAGACAAATCTGGCAATGTTTGTATTTAATTCACCCAGAGACTTAAAATGAAACCTCCTGGCTGAGCACACAGGCCTTCAGAACGGAGCGGTTCTTCTGGACTTGTAGATCCACCTCTCTGTACCGCTGCTCTTAGTTCATATCGTACGTCCTCTAACCATAGCCTCTGACCTGCAGCTTGTCTGTCTGTTGCTCTAAAAATGACCCAGCCCTGTTTGATTGGGAAACGCTCCACGGTGAAACAGAGAAGCAAAGCTGAGTGCTGCCGTCTAGGAGGATACGCAGCGCTTGCACCGGGGAGGGGGGGCACGTGCTTCACTCGGGGCATAGCAGCTAGATCATGCCTAGGAGAGGCTGTCAGCAGGGCTGCACCGGGAGGGACTCGAGCCCTGTCTTTGATTTAAACCCAGCCTGAGTCCCCTGTAAAGGGTTTATTTCTGTTTGGAATATAGGCCAGGATCCAATGGTTGTCCCTTCCAAATACTGTCTCATGACTCTATTTACTTAGATTCTGTTGGGTTTGTCTGATGCTGCTGACCGATTTCATGTCTTCATGGGCAGTGTGCTATCCAGTAAATACTTGCGGGACAGCAGTAAACAAATTGCCTTCAGAAATGGCCCAGAGCTGCCCCTCATCCCAACCGCTGGGATGCAATTAACTAATTCTGGTGTTCATTGTCATCAGTCGGAGTCTCTACGTGCTGTTTTGTAGATGGAATTTGATTCCTTAGGGAATGATGCAAATTGTGCTATTCAGCTCTGTGTCGCAGTAACCTGTAGGACAGCCACAGCTCTGTGTGGGCACTGCTGACCTCCCCTGAGTCAGGGCAGTCACACATTCCTGACACCTTACCCTGCATCAGTTGCTTTCTTCCTGGCCAGTGGGAAGCTGACACCGTAAGATCTGTCAGCAGCACATGAATGATCGAGGTTTAGAGTCTTGTGGAAGAAGACAGTAAAGTAAGCTGCAGGTGAACTCAAACCTGGTAGAAGGAGCTGATTTTCACAAAACTTTAAAAATATGTTTTAATACTTCAATACATTTTAAAACTTAACAGTACCCCTGAATGTGTGAGCTTAGCAGAATTCAAAAAATACAGAATGTAGAATAATAAAAGCTGGTTGGAATTGCCATGCTGGATCAGACCTGAGGGCTGTTCAGGTTAGTGGATAATATTTGACAGCATCTGCAGTGCTAGATGCTCCAGAGGAAGGTGCAAGAAATGGTATCATTCTTAATACACACTTTTTTCAGGATCTAAAGCAAAGATTTACTAATACATATGTAAAAGGTACGTACGGCTATGTACGGACATGGATGTTTATCCAGGGAAGGTTATTCATACGGTAGAAAGCAATTGCTCAGACCATTTAGATAGTCACCCAAGCCTGACCTCAGAACACAAAATGCACCCTTCAGTGTATAACTGAGGCAGCATTCAGTACTAGGATGGAGGCTTTATAACTTCTAGTCTACAGCGTGACTAAAGCCAGTGCAGGAATATTGCCCTGATCTGCAGTGGCTGTGCTTTCTAAACGAAAGCTGACAAATTGCACTTCAGACCAAAGGCTGTAAGAATTAAATTAAAACCTTAAAAAAAAAAAGCCTACTGTAAAATTCTCCCAACTAAGTAAGCTCAATCAATTTTATTTCTCAAACTGTAGGTTAGGCATTGGCTTGTTCATGTTCATTAGGTGCATCTATGAAGAGCAGGCTTGTTAGAGTAAAGTGTCATTTAGTCTAGGAGTGTAAATGTGTAGAAGATTCTCTGACTGAAAGAAGTAGATAAAAGTCAGACTAGACATAAGGCAGTAGTGATTTTTGTGTTTTTTTGTTTGTTTGTTTGTTCTTTTGTTTTGCTTTGTTTGGTTGGTTTTGGTTCCTTTTACAATACAGTCGAATGTTGGTACAGCTCGATTAATGATATGATGGCTGCTTTACAAAATCAGCATATGCCTGGTTCTTGTGGATGTCTTTTAGCTCATCTATTGGGCTTTTCACAGATGCCACTGAGATTCGATGGGGCTGCTTTACGCTTCTGGTCAGTCTACGTAACCAGAATGGTCTCTGTGGTTCTCAAGCGAAGCTTCTGCCAACGTTACGAATCACAAATGTGGATGTTTTAGCATGTAAAGAAACCTTGCTGAATTTCAGCGCTGGCAGTTGGTATCAGTTAGGTCCCAACTGAAGGAGAGAGGATGCATGTGTGCCTGGTTGCTTGAACTTAGGAAGCCTTCCTCTTACATGTTACTAGTGTTCCTTGCAGTTTTCTCTGGAGAGCTGATGCTAGCATCTCTTGCTGACAGGATTCTAAGTTACACGAACAGTGGCCTGATCCAATGTGGTAATGCTTTTATTAATCCAACTGGTTGTGTTTGGAATAACTGTTAAAACTGCTAACCTGTTCATAAACCAAGTCACTTCCTCTGTCATGCATTTGCCTTTCCTGCAGGAGCAGGTGGAGTATCACTGCTAAAACACTCCAGATCCTAGATAGAGAACCCAGCAATGTAAGTCACTGCCCCAGGAGCCAAATTCTTTGTTATGTGGTTGTCAAAATTTAGCTTCGACAAACATGATCTCATGGCCTGCTTCTCCCTGCTGAAGTGGCTCCCCTCTTCCTCTAACAAGGGTCTCTATCTACATATCTGCTCCCAGCGCTCTCGGAGACAACAATAGCTCTGTCCATTGGGAATGGAGTGTACTTTTCCTGGGGAAGACAGCGAGACTGAATTATTCAAGCAGTAGCTAACTCTGCAACAGATTTATTTTTATTTACTTATTTATTTATTTTTTTAGTAATAGCATGCAGAATTTTGGCAAGATACGCTGGGCTTTTTTTTTGTGCGTGCGTGCCTTACAATAGGTGGGTGTCTGAGGGTGGCAGGCTCTTGGCAGCATTTCACATTCCATCTGATGAGTAAAAAAAAAAAAATAATGAAAAGAAAAGCTAGCACTCCATGCCTTCTTTTTTCCTTAATGCTTCTGGTTGGTAAGTCATGCACATTAGGTCCACGAATATCGCAGATGGCGGGGCTGATGCTTTTTAAAGCCTTGAGTGAGTTTGTGCGGAGCTGTTCAGAGGACAAAGCAAGAGGAAATCCCTCAGTACCAAGGACACGCTTGAACGCACACGGGTGGGGGGCGTACCCTGTCTTCCTTCCTCATCCTTCCCCAACCCCTGTCCCCAAGGCAAGCTGCGTAGTCCTATGCCAGCAAACGCTCTGGTAAGGGTGGCTCTCTGGGCTCTGGTTTATCGATTTTGCTGCTTGAAGTTCTGAGAGAAAGAAAACAAACAAACAAACAAACAAATGGCTTAAACCAGAAAAGGCACCATCCCATGGAAACCCTCCCAGTCGCTCCTCTCTGCTCTGGAAAATGCCGTGACTTAGCAGGGACTCCCACTGCACCTTCCAATTCTCGGACCTTGGACCAGTCACCTAACCTTTTTGGCTCATTATCTCTGCTTGTGAAAGCAATGCATTGTGGGTATTTTTGGTTTTTTCTTTTCAATTACATTTCTCTGTGTTTACTTTGATCAGAATTGATTGACTTGTTTTCCGGAGGTGTTGCATCGGTTCTTTAAGATGCTGAATAATAATACTTTGCATGCTTGTGTGATCAGCCGAATCTTATCGCATGTCTAATGTGCAGGGTAAAAAAGCAGGTGATGTATGGATGTCAGAAACAAAGCCAAGCAGCCCCGTGGAGCTCAAACAAACAATCGTACCCAACTCTCTGAAACGTGCTTCCGACATAGGTGATTCTGGCCCCTGTGGGATGCCTTCTGAGGGGCTTCTCGATTTCCAAGCCCACTTCACGAAGCCCATGTCTCCATGTGTGTAGGGGGTAACTTAAAACAATTCCAGGAGAAAAAAAAAAAAACAAAAACAAAATACAAAACAACAACAACAAAAAAAGAGTGGAGGTTTCTAAACCCTTGTTTCTCTTCTTCAGGACATCAGATCTTTTCGAGTCTATTTTTATTGTACAACATGGTTGTTCCCCTCCCTCTCTCCTTCGCATACTGTCTCCCCCTCTGCCCGCCCCTTCCCCTTTGCATGCCATGGAAGATGACTTGGAGCCGTCTAGCGTGCGTGCGCACACACATTCTCTTGCTGATTTTGCTCCTGCCAAAAGCCCAGGTTGTGGATTCATACATCACCTGCCTGTGTAAAACGCATGTGCATGCTGCCGTCCTCAATAACCGGAATGTGTTTTCTGTTCTTTTGTTTTTTGTTTTTTGTTTTTTTGTTTTTGTGTGGATTTTCTGCAGTGTGGTTTACCAGGACGGATTTTACGGTGCTGACCTCTATGTAAGTACACACACCGGAGCCTTCTCATCCCCAACCCCTGACAAGCCAGCCTTTTTTTTTTTTTTTTTTTTTTGGTTTGTTTGGTTTGGTTTGGTTTGGTTTGTTTTTTTTTTTAAATATCATTTACTTTAATTTTCTTCTTCCTTGTGGATATATATATTTATATATTTAGGAATGCAAGCATGCTTCTCTGTCACTGCGCTTGCCCCTGGGTGCAAGACCTAAGCCTTTGGGTTTCCTGATCATTGCCAGGGTCAGTTTACTGGGTGTCCTCTCCCCCACATGCACACTGCTACTAATCAACCTGAGAGATGATTAGCGAATTAAAATTTCTCTCAACACTTCTCTCGTTTACATAATTCGGATATAAAAATAACAGGACTGGTTTAGCCTCAGACCTTCCCTTTCCTTCTCCCCCTCCACCCTCCCCTTTCTCTCCCCTCTTGGGGCCCTTTCAGGTTTGATTTGTGCAGCCCACACGAAACAGTGCAAGCTGTATGTTTAAAAACGTTCCTGTGCCACTGGGATGTGGAGACTATCCCTTTGGGGAAGGCACTGGGACTGATTAAAAATGGAGACCGAGATGCTAGAGTGAAAACTGACATCTCATTTTGCTAGTCAAAATGGTACCTAAATAGGCTAGATTCTCTTTACAATTCCCTGAAGAGGTGAAGTACAAATACATGGAGATGTTCGGTTAGAGAAGTCAGCAGCCTCCTCCTGTTTGGGAATTAGCTCTGATACCCCAGGAGGCGTTGTCTGTCATTGCCTTTGTCCTACCCAGCCAGTCGGTGTTGCAGATCTCCAGGGCATCTGTATACAAAGCTGGGTTGTGGCCGTCGTGGGTCGAGGGACTCTGGCCAGTAAGAAAAGCGGTTTCCTCTCCGATGGAGAGCTGTTGCAGAGCAGCTGGGATAGGAGCGTGCCCTTCATAGCCAAAATATTCAGGTCCACTACTGCCATCACAACCTGTGGCCTCGTCCGGCTCTGGCAAAGCTCCCAAAGTTAGAGGTAATAGCTCTCTGGAGCTGGGGATGCTTTGTATAGGTAGTGGCATGGTTGTCAGCATGGATTTCACGTCCCTGCTCCTTTGAAGTTGCTGCTCCTGACGTTTATGAAGAGGACCCTGAGGGGTTAGACTGAAGATAATGGATGGAATTAGCTTTTGGATTTTCTTGGCTTATATGGAGGGTCAGGTCTTATAAAGGCACTTTGCCCATCATAGTTTACAGCAGTCAGAAGCTGTACTCTCTACACGTAGACGTTTTGGGTGCATTTCTTCATTCTTACGTATGCCAGTGTGTGCACATCCCTCAAAATTTGATCTGCGTAATCAAGTGTTCCTGTATTAAATGCTGTCAAGGGCTACACGAGAGTTCTGGGTTCTCCCATCTCACTCCTAGAACGCTAGCTCGACAGACCACTGAGTTTTCTACAGCAGGCAAGCAAATGAGCAAGACCTTCTGCCTAGTGCCTCTTCCCTCAGAGCATGGTATATAAAAGGTTGTCATGTTGAAATGGAAAACTGGCTGGGGTTACTCCCTGTTCCTTCTCAGAAAGCTCCTTCAGAGCTTCCATTGCTGATGGGGAGGAGATGCTTATCTAGCGTGTTGTAAAGACAGGGACTTCAGCAGTGAAGAAGCCCCATAATCCACCAGAAAACTTGGTGCTGCCGTGTGGTAGCATCACGTAACGCAGAGCCGAGCCTCCAAGGCAGGTTAAAACTGCGTGGTGACCTTCTGGCGACTTTGCTTCCAGTGGTTTAGGTCTCACTGTGAGAAAGCAGGACGGCAGGACAGGGTGCTCATCCAGGGAGGTGGTGCTGTGTTTTCCTGTGTTGTTGCTGCCCTCCAACAGAGCTCAGAAAAAAAAAAAAAAAAAAAAAAATTATAATCCTGATGTGAAGTTACCCTTCCAAGCGATTTGCTCATTGGCACACGTAGAAGGAGTGCAGCATCCCCGTGCCCCACTGATGTGCAGTGCTGATCCCCGCAGTGCTTACGTCCATCTGGTTGGACGTGTGGAAGGGAAGGCAGAGGGCTCTTCTGTTAGGTTTAGCCCTTCCTGGCTGGTTTAGGGGGAAAATTAAACTGAGGTTCCCTTAGGGCTTCAGGGTGGAAATGACCCTGAGCTAGGAAGGAGTAGTTAGCGGTAGGGAAGACGAAGGGGACGTGTCCCGAGTTTGGGCTGCTTTTTCTGCATAAGTACTACGCACCGATTTCTCGTTTTCCTCCTCCTCCTCTTCCTCACTCCTTTTTTCTGTCCTGGGGCAACCATCCTGCTAGCCGCGCCTTCTCTGAAGAAGGCATTCCACCTCTTGTTGGATGCATCCCACTCTGGCAGGACACCTGAATCCATAAAACAACCAGCCCCAGGCCGCAGAGGGCATCATTTCGGATCCTAAGAAGGGTTCTCATTCCTCTACAATGGGGTCAATCTGGGGCTGGGGGGGGGAAGAAAAAAACAACCAAAAAAACAAACAAAACAAAACAAAACAAACCACCTGTGTGAAGACCACTCCTGCCTGTGAAAAGCGTGCTTGCATCCGCCGGAAAGAAAAGGCTGGTGAGCCCCGCCGCGGGCTGTTTGTATGATTGTTTCTTTCCACAGCTGTGTTTTTTTGAACTGCTCTTCCTGTGTTCTGTTATAGAATAGTCTTACAGGAACCAATCATTAGCGCTAAAATACCTCAGGTAGGAGTGCCAGTGTGACCTGCCAACCGATCAGATTGTGGATTGCAGTGGAAAAAACTGAATTATACTAACCATTCCAGCACCACATTGGAGATGGGAACAGAGGCTTTTTTAGGGCAGCGCAGACTCCCGTGTGAGCCAAGCCCCCGCCGTAGCAGGGCGGCGTGTGTCCAGATTTCACACCGAGTGGCATTTCATTCGAAAACTCTATATACGTAAATTCAACGGAAGGGTTAACAAGGTCATGCTTGTCCCATTACCATGTAGAAGCACCTGCTGCAATGGACGCTGTTGTCCTGTCACCTCTTTTAATTCATTCATGCTCATTCCTGGTGCACGTATGCCACCCCTTCTAATCCAAAAATACTGGAAACGGTTCTGGCCCTCTCTGCTTCTTAACTTCTGCTCTAGGGCACTGTAGGGGTGGAGAAGGCACACTCAGAAGGCACGACAAATTAAAAGATCCCCAAACCGGGCTCTCCGTCTAAACTGGCAGGTGGCCAAATGTGTCCAACTGGTACCATGAGTTGCACATTGCTCCGAGGGCATGGGAATGCTCGTGGCATCGAGGAAAGGTTGCCAGCAACACGCTTTGTGCACCTGCCTGAGGCAGCAAGGGAAGAAGAAAAGGGAGGCTTATGCTTATAGGATACACCGACAGAGTAAGCTGTAGGTTTGGATTTCCTCACGTTCCCATTGCGTTGTCAGATAATACGGACACAAAGAGTAGAAGAGAAGATGGGACTTATTTTGTGCTGAACTGCACAGCCTTTACATGCTCATTTGTTTGCGTTAACACGTTCAGTAATTGGAATGCTGCTCTAAATTGGGATTGCAGCTTCCGATATAGCTTGTTTTCCCAGGTTTGTTTCCCTGAAATAACGCATTATTGAGAATGCTATCAGCTAATGTTAAAGAAGGGATTAAAAAAAATGTTTTCTTGCTTCACTGATGAGCCGAGGATGATAATATCACAGAAGAGTCATTTGAAATTTGGGCTGTTGTGAACACCTGAGCAAATCTGGTTGTTTGCCAATTGAGATCTATAGGCTCGGGCTCTCTACACGTTCTCATGGGAAAAGGGGTTCAGCACAGCCCCAGCCACACTGGCAGGATAACAAGAGAAGGAGAACTTAAATTAGGATACGCAGCACTTAGAGTTGGTTCACCTCTCTCACCTGCTCCCCACACAATCCAAAAGACTGTACCAGAAGGAGGCCGTCTTGTTTGAGACAGTCCTTTTGGTTGTCGACTGGCCCAGTAAAAATGCATAAGGCTGTTTTTAAACTGTCCCCATTGACAGAAATGTCTCTGAGCTAACGTCTTCGCAAGAAGCTCAGACACATCCATCTCCTTTGAGACAAGGCTAAAGATTTTAGACTGAGCCTAGACGGGTGAACCTGTCCCTGTGGGATGGCTTCACTTAAATAGATGGAGTGGGGAGGTTGCGCAGCTGTCCTGGGTTTCTTGCACAATGCCACTCAATGGTGTCTTCTGCTGCAGTCTGGAGGAGCGTGGTGCAGCTAGCCAAGGGCCTTTTAAAAATTATTTCTTCTGTTATTGGGAAACACAATATGTTTGGTGAGGATGCTCTACTCTGATACAGTTCATACTTAACGAGAGTACCTGGAGTGAGTGGCAGCAGAAATCACCAGGGGCGGTAGGACCTTGTAGCTGAGGTGACAGATGAGCTTTGCCTACCAGTTAGTTTTGTGTGAGCAGGGAGGGCAGGAGAAAGCACCTGGGGCGTTGGGCAAGCTGAGTAGGGCTGGAGATGCATTGAGGGAAGTCCACCTGGGTCCCGGGTGAAGGAGAACAGGAGCATCAGCTGGGTGAGGTGACCTGCACAGCCTGGCGAAAGTGTTGGTGGACTCAGGAGGAGTGCTCGAGGCAGCTGCCCTCCTCCGGCCTTCCCCCTGTTTCGGTGGACCTGCTGGTCACGCTAAACACATTTCCCGTCTCCGAAATCCCCCAGCTGTCCGCACTCATTGCTCCTGTGACAGGAACGTACCATGGCCATTATAATCCCCATTTTTGGTTTTATTTGGAGTACACACGAGTAGGCTTTGCGGGCCGCTTAGAGCCGAGCGGCCCTGCCCGGGAGTGTGTACCCCTACCCCCTGACATTTTTTTTAAATTAACAGTAGCTTCAATTTTGCATCAGTGCATGGTTAAAAAAGCAATACACATGTCAGCTATTTCTTAACTTCATTTCTCCAATGAATTATTTCTCCTGTTTTTTGTTTTTTATTTATTTTTTCTGTTTTTCTTTTTTTTCTTTTTCTTTTTTTTCCTTTGTTGTGCAGTCGACTTGAAGAAATGTTAACATCCCGCTCTAAATCTCTCAGTGGAGTCTCTGTTCCCTTCTCTGATATAACAGATGGGTTATTGCTTGTTATAATTATTAACATCGTGGTGTGGGACAGGGCTAGGGTGGGAGCCATTCCGGGGGGGGGGGTTGGCGAGGGCGGGAGGCTGCGGGGAGTCGTCGAGGTTGGAATGTTAACTCCAGTGGTGACTGACTGTTTCCGTAATAGCAGGTTGTTGTGGCTGCACGCTCTAGTACTTGAGGCTGTGTACTTCACTGAGCTTGTGGTAGAGCCTAGGGCGAACTGCTGTCCCAAGAGAATGCTGGGATGGATAGAAACTAGCCAATATGAGTCTGAACGTGGTGACTTTGCTGGTTGTTCTAGCTCCAGATGTCAGCATGCTTAGTTTTTAATTTTGATTAATAAATGTTACGCCATCCCTCCCCCTCTTCCCACACCTGATTCCAACCCTTTTCTTTTTTTTCTTTTTCTTTTTTTTTTTTTCCTTTTTTCTTTTGTTTTGGTTTTGTTTTCCTTTACAAGAGACGTGAGTTAAACGAGAATTACATGATAACCCTTTTCTGGTCTCAAACTGCATCTCGCTGCCATGTGTAGGGCCTGTGCCAGTCACGTTTTGGAACGGCTTTGGATGTGAAATGTGGCTGGTAGGTGGGAAGGAGGGTGGGAATTATGGGGGGGCTGCAGCAGCCTGCCCTGCCGAAGGACAGCACCAAGGGAAAACGTCTTCCACGCCGTGCCCAAGTGACAGGCCACACCAAGAGTTCAGGAAGGTCACGAGCTTAAGGAAACGCCACAAGCTCCTAATTTGGTGAGGTCGGTGAAGGTTTCATTTGGATTGCCCCCTTGTTCCCCTTGTCTCTGTCATCTTTTGGAGGCGGAGGTAGTGGTGGCACAGCGATAGCGTGCCAGAAAGAAGCCAAAACCTCCACAGAACATCAATCTGAAGGGCAGGGATTGAAACCACTAGGTAAGGGGGACAAAACCATGACACAACGTTCCTTTCAAGCAATGTGATGATGTTTCACAGGTGATTATTTGCCTTACTGTTAACTAGGAGATTAAAAGCTCTGCAAGTCCCTCTCCTCCAGAGTAAGAAACCGTCCCCAGGTATGTTTGGGGTAGCGTATAAACCATCATGGGGTTTGCAGTCCCACAAGGGCAACCAAAATGAAGTTAAAATCATGACTTCTATTTTAAAGGCTGTCTAGACCCAAACAGCACTGCTGAGCCAAGACAAAGTCTGCCCTGCAGTGGAGCTGATCTTGTCCTCTTAGTTACATACAGCCATAAGATTTATAGGGGAAAAAGCGGTGGAGATATTTTGAGCTGATTCTGGAGGTAAAGAGCATAAGCCTGCCTTCTGGTCCTTCCGACTCTTGAAATGTCACTTAAAAGGGAAAAAAAAAAAAGCCAGAAGCAATCTGGAGTTTTCTGATGTTATTTATGGCTCATTGTGTTTCTGGCAAATCAAAGCCACGCTTCATTTACCATTGCTCCCCCATAGAGTTTACAGAAACGTGCTCAGAAGCATACAGTCAGGAAAGATCTAACCTGGGCTTCAGAGCCCTGTCGTGCCTGCCATGCAGCCTTAGCTCCCGGTCTGAGAGGTGGCAGGCATCCGTCCCTCGTTACTGCGAGGTGCACGGAGCCGTGGGGCTGAGCCTGGGCTTCCTCTGTTGGTGGGAATTCTGGTAGGACACTTGCAAGCCTTCCTCTGGGCCAGGATTTATGTTTTGCCAGCTCAGCTGTAACTACATATTTAGGATCTACCTCTTCCCGGTGCAAGCATTTTAAAGAGCTTTACTACAGATGTGTAACGGAGGTGTAAATGCAGCAGCAGTACGGTCTGTTCAGACGTAATTTCCCCCAACCTGTTTCTTTCTTACTCTGAGGGAGAGGAGAATGCTCCGGTTGGTATCTGTGTCAATTTGCTTGTTGGCAGCCCTTTAGACCACCAGAGATTGACTTCTGACCTTCTTTTACTGATTGCTTTTTGGCTTCTCTGGCTATTGATGCTTTTATGCATCTGAACCAAAAGAAATTCTAGCCTTTGGGGTCTCCCAGGCTTAGAAAAGAGACAAAGGAGAAAAAAAGCAGGAGCTCCTCTGAATGATGCCCTTTCTAAAATACATGCTTCACAGAAAGTGCCCACCTCTGATTTCCCCAGCGTAAGAGGAAGGGGACATAGAAATTGCATTGCATACAGTATTTCAGCTCTCTTCTGATTTTCCGTTCCTCCGTGCCAAATTTAGTTTCCTACAGGGATATCACCATGCCCAGGCTCACTTCAGTTTATTCCTTCTGCTAAACTGGGAAATGGAAGAGCCTCCTTAGTCCTTCTGAGCAAGGGGAGATAGGAGTTAATGGGCGATGCTTGTGCTAGATAAGACATGGGAGCTGATGCAGTTTGAAACACTTCCTCTCCTTGTGATGTGTGTGATTCCTTTTTTTTTTCTTTCTTTTTTTTATTTTTTTCAATTTTTTATTTTTTTTTGGCTCTGCGTGGGTGGACAGGTATCTGTAAAGTCAGTTCTCTTCTCTCCTGCAGGGTGGATACGCAGCCTACAGATATGCACAGCCTGCTACTGCAACAGCAGCCACGGCCGCTGCAGCCGCTGCAGCAGCTTACAGCGATGGGTATGTAAGGGGGAGGCATCCCCGGGGGCTGGCTTGCTGTGCTTGGAGGTTCGAGGAGCATTGATCCATTACAGTACTTCTACTCTCCCCGTTTCTGTGTCTTACTTGCACTCGCACGTGCACACTTGCATGCACAACCCAACGTGAAAGATCTGAGTGCACGACTTGTCCCTCTCTGCTCCTGGGGCACTGTTGCCCTCCGGTGTGCGTGGGCTGGCACAAATCCTGGCCTCTTCCTTTATCCTGGTGGTTCTCTGGGCGCAGGAGGCAGTGTGCTTACGGCCTCAGAGTTTAGAGACCTGGTTTGCATCGCTGGCTCCTTGCTCTGTGACTCTGAGCAGGTCGTTCCATCGCTGGGTGCATTTCTCTCCCCATCCATGAAGTAAGAAGGGTTCAGCTCGTCCAGTACTCTCGGGCGCTTTAACACGTGGTCCTGTGTAAATGCAGAGGGTTATCAGCATCAGTGCTTGCCTTAAGATTTGTCATCTCCCGTGCAGTAAGGCTGTGTTTTAATCTTTAATCTGCGCATGTCAGAGCATTTAAAGTTCATGCTCCCTCCTCATGCTGGAGAACCCTTTGCTGCTCTCCACTTAGCAGCTGCTACCGTGCCAGTAGCACTAGCACCAGCAGCCGCCCTCCTCCCAAATTGCATCGCTCGAGGTAAGGGATGCACTAACCGTCTCGTCAAGGCGCTGACCTCTTTCCTACAGGTTGAGCTCACGGCTTCTGCCACCTTCCTCCTCGCAGGCCGGTCCCTGCCCATCTCATACGGTGCATGGCAGCATGCCCATCGGCTCTCTGCGGAGAGGGGCCACCTGTGTGCATGTGTGTGCATGTCTGCATACATGTGTGTAGAAGGGCATGCTGCTTCCTCCATCGCCCGTGGTCAGAAGGCTGTTTCTCTGCCCCTCCAAAGTGACTTTTTTTTTTTTTTTTCTCTCTCATGTTTTCTCCCTCTCTTCAGTTATGGCAGGGTGTACACAGCAGATCCTTACCATGCCCTTGCCCCTGCCGCTAGCTACGGAGTTGGAGCTGTGGTAAGTGAGGTTTTCTTCCTTGTGCTGTTTCTCATTCCTAGCACGGGCATCAGCTGCTCACGGTGTGTGTCAGGGACCGAAACTCTATCCAGAAATACCTGTGCACTGAGGGAGGAGGTCCTTAGCTGCGGTGCTGGCTCCCCATTCTGCATTCCTGTGTCTGTCTGTGTGCTCTAGGAAAGGAGCCAGGTTATAGGAGACCAGATACCACTTAGTCCTGTACAAAGGAGGAGGTTGAAGGATGACCAAAAACATCAGGAGCCAGAATGTCGTTGCTGACTCAGTATAACCATATCAAGGAGATGGATAGAGCAAGAACCAGCAGTGGCTGGAGATGCCGGACATCCTTTCTTGCCTTTTTCATTAACTTAATTAAGAGCTTTTTAGAGCTCTGTTGCACGAGGAGAAATCAGCCCAAGGGAAAGCGAGGGAATAAGTTGTTCTTGTGACATCTTGCAGCAAAGCTGCTCCACTTGGTTCCCTCTTCCACCGGCGGAAGGATGCGGCGTCCTGCCTGCCAGCAGGAGTTACACAAGGGCAGGGATGAGGTATATTGGCAGAGGACAGGAGCAGCACAGCTTGCTGAAAACACGTGCTTGCCCATCTGCTTCCAGCCAGGGCAGGAGCTGTGGTGCTGCAAAGGCTGCAACGCAAATGTGCGAGGAGGAAAAGACACCCACATGCAGCTGGCTGCAGTGGAGCACCTCCCTTTGGGCTCAGCGCATTACGCGGGTTCCCGTTAGGGTCAGTGGAGGAAAAGCAGGGATTTCTAGGATACCAGGTCATCGTGTCTGTTTTAGATCTCCACCTTAAGGTGAGGTGGAGAGCATCCTGGAAGTGTGTGGCTGCTATCCAAAAAGTCAGTCTAGACAGCTGGCTCAGAGGTTATGACCTGTGAGTCCCGCCTCTGGTACTGAACTCCCTGTGACTTGGGCTTGCCAAAGTTCGCCTCCAGCTGTGAGCACGTCCTCCAGAGCTATGTTTTTTGGTTTTTGCAGGCAGAGTTCTCCTCTCTTACTCCTTAGGGGGACTGATGGTTGCGGGTCAGTGCCAGGACACTTCCATTAATCCTTCTGAGAGCGTTTGGGCACTGCCCCGGAAGGTTTCTTCCAGGTTCGCTACCTAACAACCTCTTCTCTTCTCCTTTAATTTCTACAGGCGAGTTTATACCGAGGTGGCTACAGCCGATTTGCCCCCTACTGAAGTGACGTGAGCCCCCTGCAAGTGGGACAGCCCCCCCAGTTCATGAGGCCTGGCTATTGCAATATTTACTAGTAGAGGAACTCTATAGCAAGATGAGGAGGAAAAACAAAAAACAAAAGAGAAAATACTTTTTTATACCTCACTATGTTCTTTGAATATGTATTTTTTTTCCTTTAAATTTCTGCCTTTAATTCTTTTGTTCCAAAGATTGTGCTTTTTTTTTTTTTTGGTTGTTTTATTTTTTTTTTGTTTGTTTTCCTTTTATTTTTTTTTTTAACTGTGGTAAAAATAATGCATTTCCGTGTCTGTATGTTGGTGCATAGCTTATCCTACCAATCACGGAAAAGGCGATTAGCGTTAAGGAAAGCTGTTAGAAACCGAATATCATGCAATTAATCAGGAACACACAGACAGAGTTACTTCCCTGGGTCTGGTGCTTGGTGCCTGGGAGACAGGAGGACGTGAGGGAGAAGTCTCCACCTGCTGTGTTTCTGGTCTGCAGAAGGAAGCACTCCCTGGCTGTGGCTGGGACCTAAATGCTGGTGGGAAATAGTCATTTACACGCGGAAAAAGGGGGAAATGCAGAGACTTTCCTCGTTTTTTATCACCATCTGACGCGCACAGGTTTGGGACAGTTGCAGCAGTGTCAGGACTTTAGACTTGGCAAGAGAAGATTTCCTCAACCTGCCCAAAGACTTTGGCTGTTACCCGCTGTATAGGGGACGAGACTTTGAAAGGAGTTTTTTTGCGGAGGATGATCTTCCCCCTACACACAACTTACTCTAGCTGATTGTTGTCCGTTGCTGGTGGCTGTAATTACCTTAGTTTCACATCCTCCTTTTCAAGATCTTTCTCCCTTGCTGTCCCCTTCCTCCCTCTCTTCCTCGAGGAGTGGCAGACGCAATGCACCACCCCACAGAGCACCTCTGCTGCGGACAGCGAGCGGCGACAAGGCGGCGGTGAGGCCTCGATGACGAAGAAACTGAGGCTGAAGACTCAAGCAGCAGAGCCGTGCTCGGGCACGCCGAGGTCCAGCCCGCGAGGTCTCTCTCCTCCTGCTCATCCTGAGCTGCTCAGGCACTACTGCAAGTGACCTGTTCCAAATAACACGAGCGAGACAAACGAGTCATGTATAAGCTGCTGAGGTGAGGGTCACGCATGTGGGTTCGTGGCGGGGGAAGAGCGTTGTGTACATCCAAGCGTGATCCTGAGGTAGATTTGTTTAGGTCCGGAGTTTGAGGGGAGGCAGAAGCGGCTTGCACAAGCTCTGAATTCATAGGAACGTCCCACCACAAGCTGTATCCAGGGCCCTCACAGAGCCACGTTGCAAACCCCGGGGCCGTTTTGCTCAGCCTGCCATAGAAAGCTGACGCCCCTGGGCTGCCGGGTCCGTATTGACACTACATATGATAAGATTTGGAAGAGGAGAGACCGTTCAGGGGAGGACAGAGCTGGCTTTTTAGCTGACGGCAGGAGCAGTGCTGCGGCGGGGAGCTGCCGCTCTCCAGCCCTCCCCGCTCAGCCGCTGGCCCCGAGCGCTCCCAGCAACCCCGATGCTCAGAGGCAGGTGCTCTTGTGCTCTCTCTGACCCTGTGTTAGCCTAAAAAAACCTGCACTTCTCTGCCTCAACTCTCTCACTTGGTACTGGGGTGAGCGTTTCACCCCCAGAAGGGCTGCTTGGAGCACGGGTTGGTTGGTGGAGCCTCTCCCAGCTCCTGCCGCACGCCTTCTTCTCCACCCCCAGCTGATACCAGAATAGGAAACCTCCTGCATTTAACACTAAGCGGTGTCAGCCAGCAGAGCTCCCCGAGGAGGTGTCCTGGCCCAGCCATGCACAACCACGCGTTTTTTTTCCTCTTCCCCAGCGAAACACGCAGCCTCTCTGGGCGCAGCAGAGAGGAGGCACCGAAAGGAGAAGGATGGGGAAGCCATGAGTTAAGCTAGCGACCCTAAAGCTATTGATTCTCTGGAGGAATAGCTAGAAAAAGGGGACACCAAACTGCCAGCCTGTTGGCCACCTTTTGTTGTTGTTGTTTTTGTTTTTTTTTTTTTTCCTGGTTTTGTTGTTGGTTTTTATTAATTTTTTTTTTTCCAAGCCAAAGTTTGGTTTGTTGCTGTTATGACAATTTTTTTTGTTGTTTGTATATAAATATTTTAGTTAGATTGAAAACGGGGAAGGGGGGAACAGGGCGGTCGGGGGCTTTCACAAAACCTAGGAAACGAGGGGAAGCGGGGGGCACGCGGGGGGCTTTGGCTGAGCTGAGGGAGGAGGCGGGGGTAGGAACGGCCGCGCTCGCCCTCCCCGCCCCCCGTCCTGCGGTTCAGTTCAGCTGGTTCTGACTGCGGCTCCCCAAAAAGCTGGGCTCGCCCTCCCCGCGTGCCCTCCCTTGCCCCTGGCGGTGCAATCGTCCCCGTCCCCAGCTCTGCCTCTCTCTCGGCCCCTTCCTGCCTCCCGGCGCAGTCTATGCACGGCGGCTTCAGCCCACCCCGCGGCTCCTGAGAGTCGGAGGGCTTGCGTGCGGAAGCGCCCACCCTTTGCGGGGCCGCAGTCAGTCCTCTGCTGTAGGATCTCCGAGTGATGCCTGCTCCACGCCAGCCAGCCTGGGGCCTCCCCGAGCCCGGCCAGCTCCCCTCGTGCCCCGGAGTTAATTTGTCACCGCGTCCCCGGCCACCCGCTCGTGGTGCCTGGAGCGCTGGAGGCGGCTGGCTCTGCGGAGCGCCGCGCCTCCCAAAAGCTTCCCCGCCAGCTTGAGGCTTTGCAGCGAGGTTTCTGGAGGAGATGCTGTGCCACGGCGGCAGCGCCGCGCTTTCTTCTTGGCAAACAGCAGCTCCGGGTTCGCTCGGAGGCGCAGCGAGCTGGCTTGAGATGGGTTCAGGGCAGCCAAGCCTTGGTTATGTACCCATCTTTTGGAGAAGCGAGGACAAAGCCTATATCTCCCTATGCAAAATGATTGACTCTTCATGAGTTAACCCCGGGCCCAGACAGCAGCGAGTGCTTGTCCCGGAGATGGATCTGCAGGCGCGAGTCCCCAGGGCTTGGCTTTCAAAGGGAAAACCTGCACGAGGCGGGCTGGCAAAGAGCTTGCTGCTTGCCACCTTGCCCGGTGGCACCGGGATTCCTCTTGGTGTGGAGGACGAGACGTTCCTCGAAGTGTTGCTGTCTGTACTGTCTTGCAGTAGGTCTGGCCAGCACAGCATATTAATACCGGTATAATTTTGGATTGAAGTGCTAATTTTTTTATTTTTTAATTATTATTTTTTCTTTTGAAACCTGCTGGTCCGTCTGTCCGTGTGGATATAGAGTTGTGCTGGTACAAAGGTGAGCTCTTACTGGCGTAGCACGTGCCCTGCTGGGAACGCCTCGCAGCGCTCCTGCACCCCGATGTGACCGTCCCCGTGCTGGGCAGGCTGCCCCGTGGGGTTTGGGACCTGGAGCCAGCAGGGAGCCCGGTGTGAGCCTCCTGCAGCGCTCCGGCAGGCGAAGCAGTCGTGCAGATCCCGTGAGGTGAGCTCGGGCAGACAAAGCCGTGTTTCTCGGCTGCTGAAGTGCCCGAGAGCTGCGGGCTGGGCGCAGCGAGGGCTTGCTGGGGAGCTGCGGGATGCTCAGGGCTCTGTCGGTGGTCATCAAGGACGATGTGGGAGCAGTCGGGGCGCTCCTCCAGGTCTGTTTCCCCGTCCCTAAAGCGAGAGGGCAGCCGCTTGGCTCCTGGTCTGAGATCTGTGGGTGCGAAGTGCACGGCGAGGGCTGAGGGGGGCTGTCTGAACAGCAGGCTCAAACGTGAGGCGGCTGTGACACCGAGTCGTCACCCAGCCTTTTCCTTCTGGAAAGAGTCTCGGGCACCAGGCAGAGCCTCCCAGCCCTTACCCAGTTCATCCCCAGCCCGTCCCCGTTCACATCGTCCTGTCCCAGCCCTGAGAGCAGAGGAGATCACGCCTAGGGGAGCACTTAGAAATCGACTAAAGGGAAAAGCAGGGGCGAGCTCTGGGTCTGGCTCCAAAGGGGAAGGATGCCCGTGGGGTCGGGGGATGCTGTCCCCGGTTTCGGAGGGGCGATGTGTGAAGCGTGTTACCTGTTTGCACTGTTTTAATATAGGATGGGGCTGTGGGGGG
This sequence comes from Anas platyrhynchos, assembly GCF_047663525.1. Lineage (NCBI taxonomy): Eukaryota > Metazoa > Chordata > Aves > Anseriformes > Anatidae > Anas > Anas platyrhynchos. The sequence goes on from NC_092587.1 coordinate 55,263,836, forward strand.
GTGGGTGGGGGGGGAGAAAACCAACAAGAAGCAGCAACCCAACCTAGTGAACGCGATGAACATCCGATGTAGACTTCTCTGTTTTTATTTTGTCATGCTCTTGGAAAAAAATGTCCAACATTTTTGTAGTATACACCAGTGAGACTTGATTCTTTGTTGCATAAAACACTATTTTTGGTGATGTTAATGTCTGAAAAGCCTCTTCCCTCCCCCCCACCTTACCGGTTGCCCTCTCCACCCTCTCCACCCCGGTAAAACTCCTCTTCTGCAAGGAAAACTCCAGTCACCCAGGCAAGCAGGAGGCCGATGGCCGGAGTGCGAAATGGGGCCCTTCCCAAGCAGGCTCTGGGGTTTCTCCCTGGTACGCGTTCCCCTAGCCAGGAGTTTGCAGGACAGCCCCCGGCCCTCTGCAGCGCACACAGCAGCAGCAGCAGACCCAGCGGGACGTGGGGACACCCACCTCCCGGCTCCGTTGCTGCTGCTGACCCTGGAAGGCAATTTTTTGGGGTGTTGGAAAGCTCTGGCAGCGATTGCCCTCGGGGCACGGGGCTGAGCGCCTGCAGGGCCCGGCACCCGCGTCCCCTGCAGCCTCTTGGCACGTGGTGGGACAAGGGCACTCCAGCCAAAAGCCTCGCCCCATCTCACCAGGAGATGGCTGGTGTCCGAAGCCGTCCACCCCAACAGTCATTTTTTGGCTGGCAGTCAGCAAAATGCCAGTTCATCTTGATTTTTTTTTTTTAATTTTTAATTTTTAATTTTTTTTTTCCTTCCCTGAAGTGGGTCAGTAATAAGTCTCCTGCCAGATTGCCAGCTCTCCGCCGCTGGAGGGGCTCGTTGTTTCCCCCAGGAGCCAGTTCCTTACAGAAGCCAGAAATCAGGCCTCCCACCGGAGCAGTCTCGGTTTGCTCATGTTTTTTTTTTTTTTTTATTTTTCTGTTTTTTTTTTTTTTTATTATTTTTCTGTTATTTTGTGTGCGCACGCATGGTGTAGTTTTGGCAGCTTGGTTCGGCTGCGCTATCAAGTGACGAAATAATCCTCTCTTACCCCAGGGGATACGATTTGTTTTGGTTTCTTTTTTTTTTTTTTTTCCTTTTTCTTTTTTTTTTCCTTTTTTTTTTTTTTTTTTAAATCTGATAAATCCTGCTTGTACATAGCTGGAGCTAAAACCTGGGGCTGACAGCGAAGGAGAGCCAGGGCAGGGCCGTAGAGCGCCGTGGAGCTGGCGGAGCATTTTACTGACCTCACAGGCTGATCTACTTGAGACTTGGAGATTTTCCGTGCCAGGCTGAGATGCCGCAGCACCTCCAAAGGCAGCGACCGACTCGCCCCTTCACGCGGCCTCCCCAGCACCTCCCATTGCCAGGTACCGCCGGGGAGCAGGACGTGTCCCCCCGCGGGACGCGGTCCCTTCCCCCTGGATCATTTCCTAGGACTCCCGAGCCGCTTGCCCAGGGTCCCATTTCCCTGCCGACTCTGGAGAAGCAGTATCTGCATCCCAGGGCTTTGTGACAGCCTCTAACTTCCCGCCCCCCCCTCGTTAAGTATCATATTGTATAGTAGCTTTCAGACCATACAGTATTCATTGGGTTATTCCTATTATTATCAAGTAGCTGGAATTGTGAAGGTCGGAGTAGTTAGATCTTTAGCTTTTATTCCTTTTTTTTGTATTACTATCCATGTGTATAAATTATTGATCATGTTGCTGGCTTTTATAAACTCTAAGCAAGGGGGGAAACCCTTCCTAACCCTTTGCAAATGGTAATGAAGCACTGTTTTTAAATAAAAGAGAGAAACACCACCCTGCTGCCTCCTGCCTCTTCTCTGTTTTGCTGTGCCCCAGGTGAGGTGCGCTGGTGCCATCCATCTCCCCGCCGGCCACCACGTGAAGAAAGGGGGGAGCTGCTTGGAAGAACGAGCCTGGAGATGTCGTAGCACCAAGAAAGGGCGAAGCCTTGGCAAGCTTCACCAGCAAAACCTCAGCCTGGTGTGCTCGTGCTCCAAGCAACCCCACTCTTTTCCCCGCTGCCCGTTAGCAGAAAGCGCCGGGTGTTTGCCGAGCGATAGGGAGCCTTTTTTCCCCCCCCCCCAAACCTAATCTGTGTTTGAACCCGTCAGCTTGGAAGGCCACGTGGCCGTTTCCAGTGGCAGTATCGGTGTTTTTTCTTTCATGCCTGTGTAGCCGGGCTCCCGCTGCTGGCGTTAGCGCGGGTTTGATCGTTAACGCGCCCGGCTGGAAGCCGCCACGCTTGTGTCGGGCAGAAATCTCCGCCGGGAGCTCGGCCCCGGCTTTTAATCACCGCTCCCGTTGTCCTGCCTGCAAAAGGAGCATCGCGGCGGACGAGGGGAGCTTCATTCATATTCCGTGGAGCGCTCCGAGATCCTCAAGTGAGAGATGCCGTGCAGATATATACACAAATAATCAGATGCCTTTTCCGCTGAAACGATCCTAAAAATAACAAATAATAAATCCCAGTGGGCAATTTGCAAGTAATTATGGAAACACAGCCGAGTGAAATGATACAGCGGAGCAGGCCGAATACAGTTGAGGGCAGCACACGGTTATTTATTTTTATTTTTATTTTATTTTTTTTGGAGCTGCAGGACTCCGGGCGCAAAGGGAAGGGGGTTCGGGGTGCCCCCGGGCGGCGGGGCCGTGGGTAGCGCTGCGGGGAGGAGCGCGCTCCCGGAGCATTCCTCCGCGGTGTTTACCGAGGAGCTGCAGTGTGTTCCTGTCAGATGATGCTCATTTCGTTCTAACAATAACCCGGGAGGATGTTCAGCAGAAACTGCTAAAATTAGACGCCTGGAAGTCAGGGCTGGGTGATTGTCACCGAGGAGCTGGTTTGGGGGAGCCGGGAGGGGTCTCGAAACGAAGCCCCCTCCGTGCCGGGACAAAGGTGGAAGGCAGGGGTGATCTTAAAAAGTGAAGTAAAGGTGTTGTACGTATCAACCTGCCTTCATTTCAAGGCAAAGCAATAAAATGGCTGATCCTGGAATGGGCTAACAAGCCCTTAAAGGTGTCGCATTGCTCAAGGCGGGCTCATCGGGAGCGGAGCTCGCCCAAGGAAGCTGACACCGGTTCTTTGAACAGACTGCGGGTTGGTTGAGGAAAAGAGTGCTGCCGGCTTAAAGCGTTTCCCTTCTGCAAGTGTAAATAACAATAAATAATGGATGATTCACGAGGCGGTTGTGGCTGAGCCCCAGCCGCAGCGCGCGTTTCGGCGTGCGTGGGCAGCTTCTGCAAAGGCTGGAGGTACCACAGTCCCGGCGGTCCCAAAACTGCTCAGTGAAAAGATTTAAACCCCAAATCCTAATGCAGGGAGAAGCCCTGACCAGCAGCAGAGCCGACCTGTGCTCAGGGGTTTGCTGCTGGCCTCCTGTTGCCCGCACTGCCGCGGGGCTGAGAGCCCGAGCATCCCTCTGATGGGAAGACCTCAGCAGCTGCTGTGGGAGGGAGCGTTGCCTGCACGCTTCCTTTCTGTCCTTATAAAAAGAGCTACCTATCTGTTTATTCCCCCAAAAGAAGGATCACTCACTGCTCTCTGGAAGCACCTTACAAGGCGCAGAGATCTGGCTTTTCCTAGGGCTGTAACACACCCTGGCGTTCGGGCCTCGAGGCGAGAAAAACTCCAGCCCTACGCGCCGCGGGCGGACGGAGGGACTTGGCTGCAGTGAGTTATTGCTGAGGAATTCCTAAATGTCACCCAGCCCCGCGAGCTCCGGTGCCTCAGGCTGCCCAGCCTCGACCTTCACTGCGGGTGCACCACCCACGGGCCTGGCTCCAGCTCCAGCCCTTCACCCTGGGCTCGCAGGGAGCCTCCAGCCCCAACCCCGGGGTGCTGCCGGTCCTTTTTCTGCTGTCTGGTGGAGGCAGCCCCACAAACCCAGCCCGGCCTTGGCATGCTGCACCCAGCGAGCCCTCGCCTGGCTCCTCGCAGCCCCTCGGCGCTCGGCTCCCTCGCTGCAGCCCGCGGGCACCCGGAGCAGCTGTCCCACTTTGCGGAAACTTTTCTTGCCTTTTTAAGGACATGCCGAGTGCCGTGCTCTAACTTTAGCACAAAGGTATGGTTGACTTGGCTTTTTTTTTTTTCTTTTTTTTTTTTTTTCCCTTCTCTTTATTAATGGATGGATATAAATACATCTGCTCTCGGTGCCTGTCTTGTTCTTCCATGTGTAAACACCCAGCTCTGCCCCGGCTCTTTTTGATGATAAATTCCTCAGCTTTTGAATCACAAATCACTTTGTGTGTGTGTGTGTGTGTGTGTGTGCCGGGAGGAAGCGTCAAAGCGCAAAGTCACTTTGCTTTTTATAGCAGCGGCGCTCTCCAGCTGAACTTGGCTCAGAAATCACTGATTTCACGGAGCCCTGCAGCAGCAGCAGCAGCAGCCCCTGCGTGTTTCCATCGCTGCTAAAATAGCCTTCGTGCCCAGCCGGAGCCCTCATGCCACGGAGCCAGAGCACTGCCCTCCTCCATTATTTACCAAGGGTGCCCCCGTCCTCCCCGCCCCGCAGGCTGGGGAACCTCTCCGCACGGTGCAAGCACCAGGGCTTTGCTTTTCCCCCTCAGTGCACCCAAGGAAAGGGAAAACCTGGCCTGATCCCAACCCTCAGGAGGTGGGAGGCACCGTGCTGTTCATGCCATGGTGTGAGTGGTGCTGGGGAGAGGAGCCTGGAGGTGTCCTGAGGGCCAAATTGGGCAATGCAGGGGTGAGGGTCTCAGGGGTGTTCCCCTGCAGCGGGGAGCAGGGAGGGTTTCTCCCAGCAGTGGTGAATCCCCCCTTGGCACACGGAGACCCTTCTTTGCTGTCAGTGGGGTGTATGTGTGTGCCTCCATGTCCTGCTTGCAAGCCCTGTGGATTCGTGTGGCTCCGTGTGCCCTTCTGCTTTTAGCAGGGATCCCGAGAGGCCCCAAAGTGCCCACGTGCAGCCACCCCCTTGCCTCCCCGCAGCCGTGCCTGCACAGCTCCCCCGGGGCCCTGTAGTTCTCAATTACCCCGCTCTGAGCATCCCTGCCCAAAACACAAGGACATTTGCCGTGGGGACAGCAGAGGTGAGGGGTGAATCTCCTCTCCTGTGCACTGCCCACAGTCATTTCCCAATTTCCCAGCTCTGCTTCGTTGCCCTGACTGCTCGGGGCTGCGGGGGGGAGTTGTCCTTGCCAAACCTCCACCTGCACCCTCCAGCAGCCAGGCTGTCCCCACGGGACACAGTCCTGTCATGCCCAGAGCCATCAGCGGTGTTTTCATCAGCTTCGTTCTGGCCCCGACTTCACTCCAGACCTGCTTTTAAAGGTTATTTCACATCCAAGACGGAGAAAGTGCACACCATGAGTGTGCCCAAAAGGAATGACCCATGAGAACGATGCGGCTTGGGAAGAGCTGGCGATCCGAGGTAGGAGCAGCAGAAAGGCAGATTTTGGTGGTGTTTGAATGGTCTCTTCTTTAAACGGTGTTCCTGCAAATGTCTTGGAGAGGTCCCAGAGCTTGGTGTTACCAGCCCTCATCTCTCCAGATCACGGTAAGGTGCCTGGGGCTGTGGTATCCCAGGATCTCCTGGCTCTCCAGGTGCAGGATGGCCATTTCCACAGCCAGAGCTGTGCTGCCCCGCTGAGGGCCTGTGGTTATACCGGGAACGGGACCTGCTTCTCCTCCTCAGCCTTGCAAGAGCCACCGAGCACCAACCTGAGGAACAGGGCTAAGACCTGGCTGCTGGTGGCCTGGTCACAGCTGCTTCGTGCAAAGAGAACAAGCCCTCAGGTGGGAAATCTGGGGGCCTGGAGGTGGTCCTAACTCTAAAAGTAGACTCAGAAGGTGACTGAAAGATACAGGGATGGTGCAGCATGGCAGCACGGCACTGGGGAGGCACCTGGGTCCCCTCTGCTGGGAGGTCTGATGGGCTGTGGGCTCTGTTTGGGGACATCACCTCCTGCCCACAACCCCGCATGGTGCCTCCTGCTCCTCACCTAAACCTGAAAAGCACGGCTAGTACCGCACGCTGGAAGTCAGCTTCAGCGATATTTGTGCTCCAGAGATTGCTTCTGCAAGGAGCCATTCACATTCACATTTTCCCTGCCATCGCTGTGGTTTTACCTATTTCTGATATCAAAACGCGGGGGTCATTTGATGCTCAGTTACCGAATTCCCCAGCCCCACCAGCGGGTGCTGTTGCGGTGCCATTGGCACGGGTCCATCACGGAGCTGGGGACGCTGTTCCCAGGTCCGGCTGCCACCCAAATCCCCGACGGCGTTTTAAAGGAGATGTTTGTCTGAGAGGCGATGTTTGCGGGTCGTGTCTATTTTTGCTGCTACGCCGTGTGTTTGTAAATCGGGTTTGAGCAGCGTGCAGTGCCCGCGGCGCGGCTCCGCGCGGCTCATCTGTCATGTCAGAAAGTGGCTTTGAATGTCTGTCTGCTCATCTCAAGCTAAATATTTATTCCGTAATTAGATTGTTTCGTTTCAAAATGCCGTTTATTTATTTATTTATTTCTCATTTATGAACAAGAAGGCAGTGTTTGGCTGCCTAAGCATGGTGGGACCACACGGGTGGTGAGCAAACCGTGTCTGCGGAGCTGGTGAGGGTAGCTGGCCTTCACAAAATGCCCTCTCTTCTTTTCTTCTCTCGCTGTGACAACCATCTCCATCCATTTCCAAGCCAGGATGTGCTGGGATATTGCAGCTGTGTGCACGGAGGTGAGGGAAAAACTTCAGCCCTCCGTGGCCGGGCTGCTCAGCGCTGTGTCCTCCTCGCCGCGCAGACCCCGTGTGGTGTCCGGCCACGCGGAGCCATCCATCCCCATCCAGGTCCCCTCAACTTGGTACAACTGGGACACTGCCCAAGCATCCCTTTAGCACAGCCCTGGTCCTCACAGCTGTGGAAAATGCTGGAGGTCTGGGGCAAATGTGGGTTAATGCTTTTCTGCCACCAGGGCGCCCGAAGTCACGCTCTGGCAGGGACGGAGGGAGGCTGGTACATGCACGCGTGGGCAAAGATAGAAAGGAAGGAGCAAGTTTCATACTTCACTGAGGCACTTGAAAAGCATTTACTGTTGTTGTAATTTCACTCCTGAGCAGACATGGCAAAAACTGCAGCTTCTGGTTTGCTTGTGAGTTCATAGGTGGAAAAAAAAAATTGAGAGAGAGAGAAATAAAACATTGGTGTCAATCTCATTCAGCCTGAAAGCATTTCTTTTTGGCTCCTGGAAAGCCAAAACTCCCCCGACCCTTTGCTCCCTAAATGAGAGGTGTGGGCAGGCAGCGAGCCAGCAGGCAGCATCCTGGTGGCACAACGGGGGGGGGGTCCCTTTGCCCCCAGCTGGGTGGGACGGGCACTGGGATGGCAACTGGTGAAACTGGGCACTTGGTGGTGTGCGGGGAGAGATGGAGCAGGGTGGTCACAAACCGACAGGGCGGGCAGTCGTAGCTGCGTGGATAGTGGGAGACACTAAAGGTAAGAAAGGAGGATTAGGATTTAAATTAAAGTCTAAAATATTACTTCAAAGGGCATGGCGGGTAGCTGAGCTGCTGGGGAAAATGCGCTGAAGTTTGGGGATTTGGTTTTGGGAGCCTCTATGAGTGCGAGCTTCCACGTGGACCTCAACTTGGTGCTAGGGGAGCTCTGCCTCAGAGCACAACATTTTTTAATTATTGAAAATGACCCGTTCTACTTGATCTGAGGCTGAGACCACAAAATATTCCTAACCATGGATGTTTGACCAGGATAGCTTTGGGAAAAAATTGGATGAAGAGAAAATGGGAGCAGCTCCAGAAAGGGATCACTTGCTGCTTGGGCTCCTTTTGGATAAAGGTGATGCTGCCCTCTGAATTGCTTATGGACCACAGGGGAACACGATAAAAAAAATTGTGAGGGGAAGGACGTACTTCTGCTGGGGGAAACGAAGCACGAGGTATGGCTCTGCCATGCTCAGGAGGCCAAGGGCCGATTCCGTGGGATCAGGGCCGAGGCTGGCACCAACTCTCCCTCTTGTGGACATTCCCCTGCACGGTGAGCAGCCCTCAGCCCCCGATGGCTTCATGGCAGGCTGTGGTGGGCTGGTGGGATGTGCGGGCTCTCCAGAACTCCTGGATTCACCAGAAAGCCCTGGAAGATGCCAGTGCCAAACCCAGAGGAGCACAGGTTGCCTGGGAGTAGAGAGGTGCCACATCTGGTGAGACCTCTGCTGCACCCAACGGGGAAGGAACGAAAAGGACCCAGGCTTCGATGAGCAATCTCCAGGCAGATCCTGCTGCAGACCAGCTGGATCTGATCACTGAGTCACCAGCACCAGGGCACGTGGATGAAGGAGAATGATGAAAGCCTGGTGCATGGGGAATTCACCTTTTCCTTTTCCTTTTCCTTTTCCTTTTCCTTTTCCTTTTCCTTTTCCTTTTCCTTTTCCTTTTCCTTTTCCTTTTCCTTTTCCTCTTTCCTTTTCTTTTTCTTTTCTTTTTTCTTTCTTTTTTTTTTTTTTTTCTCTTTCCATTTTCATTATTCCTTTTGAAATGGGCTTGCCTTGAAACTGTTTGTGAAGGGTTGGAAAGCAATTAGTGAATTTGGGGGCTTGCGCGTTGGCTAACCTGTTGCAGAGTCACCAAGTCTCTGGTGGTTTTTAACACCTTCTCCCAGTAGGGCTGCGACCACGTCTGAAATACATTTTGGGGGAGCACATATAAGAGGATTAAAAAATTATAAACCCATGGAGAATTCTGCCTAAGGCTGTTGAACACTGGGATGCAAATACAGCCTTGGGAAGTCCCTTAGTCTCGGGTTGCTGCGATGGAGTAGGGCTGTTCCTGCTCCTTACACTCTGCCTCTGCCTCTGGATGTTGTTGGGGGAAGAGGCGAGATGAGCTTTTAGCTGTCCAGAGATCCTGTGTGTGTCAGATGCTTACAGGTGGGTTTTCCAAAAGCCTGGGACACCCATCAGTGACCCCAAAGAGCTGAGCTGTCTCAAAATATCTGCAGGAAATGAAGATGAGGTGAAACTGCAGGAATGACAACAACAGGGAGAAGATGCAGAACAAATCCCATCCCAAATCCAGAGGGAAATGCCCTGCTCCTGCAGCCAGGCCACCAGTGCAGTGCTCAGGGTGTTCACTGCCACCCGGTGTTGATCTGCTTGAAGAAAACATTCATTTTTTTGCCCAGGATTTTCTGCAGAGGGATCGGTTCCCCCCTGTAAGAGTACTGGATCGCAGAAAGCACTGCTGGATTAGGGACTGCCTACATCGGTGCTCTTCCCAAGAAGGGACAAAGATCTTGTGGTCGCTCTCCTCATGTGGGAATGACAATGCAGAACGGGGCATCAATTCTGGAAGTGGCCAAGGGCAGCTGGAAGCAAGGGCTCGTTAAAAGGCAAGTGCAAGCATCAGCACAAAAACGTGCATCTGGGCTTCCCCGTGGCCTCTCATCTTGCAGAAGCCCCGTGCTCAGGGGATTAGAGGCAAGGGGAATGAAGACGTGGGTCTGATTTCTCCTACAACCTATGCTGTATCCTGGTTAGTTCCCCTACCTCAAGAGGCAGCTCTGGCGTTGGAAGTTTTCACCATTTCGCTCATTTGCAGGTGCCTGAGCCCTCGTGCAAGGTGAGGCACCCCCCAAGGTGCCCTCGCACATGTTCTCTGGCCCTTGCCTTTTCCAGCTGTCCCTCAGCAGGCTGCAGCTGCCAGTACGGTGCTGAGTGTCGGCAGATAAGAGCAAAGAATTCCCCTCTTGCTTTATTATGTCTGTACATAGTACATAGTACAGAAATCCCTGGGTGCCACGATGGTGTTATGAGTTTTAATCCACCTGATTCCTAGAGGTCTCCAGGCTCCTGCTGGTATAACCCATGCTCTTACCTAAAAAAAAAAACAAACAAACATTTCTTCCCTTTGCTCCTGGGATGGGCAATGCTTTACAAGCTGCTTGTTGCCTTCTAACCCTCCTCCTCCTTCCTTTAATGGCACCTGCGTTTTCCCACAGACATCCTCAGCCCTTTTGGGCTCTGGTATCCCAGCCCCAAAGGAGAGCCTTGCAGCTCCACAGGAGCAGAGGTCACTTCCCCTGTCAGCTCCTACTTCACAGCCCAAATATTCTGGTCCTGGACTGCCCTGCTGCTTTCTTGCTCACTCTTCCACCAGATCCAAGTGCCAGCCTGCAATGAGCACCCCGCTTAGCCCAGCTCAATGGTCCATCCAGGCACTGCCTAGCCGAGGGCCTGGGAGCTGTGGATCAGTTGTGTCATGGCTCTGTCCCATCCTGCGCTCCCTCCGAGGGCAGAAAATGACTGAGTCGTGTCTGACAGTCACCAGAGGTCAGATCCTGTGCGTACTGAAGTGAGGGTAAAGCTCCCTCTGGCTTGTACAGGGCCTGACCCCATACTGAGATGCTCCACGCACAGCACAGCTCTGCAGACCCGCAGCCCAGACCTTGCCCTGGTGCTGCCATCTCCTCCTAATCATTCCTCTTCCTTGCAAGCAGGCGCTGGGGTCACCTCCCAGCTGCTGAAATCCATCAGTGTGCGGGAGCCCTGCCTGGAGGCACTGCTAAGAATAGAGCTTAAGGGTGAGATGGAGAGAGGAGAGAGCCTGGAAAAGATTTGGCTGCTGCCAGCACAAGTCAGCCCCCACCAGGTCTCCTGCAAGAGGCAGAGGACATGCAATGCATGCAGCGCCTTTCTCTGACAGCCTTCTGAGCCTGAAAATAAAGCAAACAATGCTCTTGCCTTGCTGTGGCTATAGGATTTGCTATTCCCCTTCTCTCCCTGGCTAGTGCTGCCGGGAGTGCAGTGTGCCACCTGTCTGTCCGTCCGTCTGTCTGCACAGCCTGCGCCGCAGGCTCCGAAAGCAAAGCGCAGACGCACGGTCCTCGAAGAAGCCATGGATCAGCAGAATGCCATAGAAACCGAAGCTGGGCTGCAGGAGGCCTTTCCCCCAGCATTATGCAATACCCAATTATGTAATTTGGAGTTGCATAAGGCGCCCGGCTTCTTCGGCGTGCCGGCCTCCCCTATGGCTGCTCCCCTGGCAGAGCAGCACGTGCCAGGCTGGCACCAGGCAGCACGGGGGCACGACACAGCCGGGGCTGCAGCCGTCACCCCGAGCCGTCCCCTGCTCCCAGGTGGGGGTTTTTATTTTTAATTGCAGCATGGGGAAAAAGGTTCATTGAAAAGGAAAAAAAAAAAAAAGGGGGGGGGGGGTTGGTTGTTGCAAAAACCCTTGTTCACCTCTCTGAGTTGCTTTGCTGTGCAAACACAGATGGTTTGGGGTGTTAAAATTGAATGGTTTTGGAGCATCCTTCGCTCCCTCCTGCTGGAAAGTGCATTTCATAAGCGTATTTAAAATGAAAATAACCATCACTGTGATTCCTACCAGTGCCTGTCTCTCAGGCACGCATTTCCCTCTTTGCAGCAGCCCTGGCTGCAGAGAAGACAGAGCTGGAAATTATTGCAGCATTGCTACATTAACCTGCCAAGGCAGCGTGGGGCACTGCTGGGCTCTCTGGCACTCGTTTTACAGCCCATGGATGGCTTTCTCTCTCTCTGCAACAGCGATACTCTAAGAAAAACTGAATTTGGCCAAAAAAAAAAAAAAAAGGGAACTGGTGCATCCCTGCTGCCGGCATGCAATTCCCACCGGGGCACTCCAGCCCTGCCTGTGCCCCGTGTTAGGAACTGGCACCGGCTGCTGCTCCTAGTGCCGTGCCCTGCAGCCAGACCTCGTTCTTCCCCTGGCTATCCCAGGGGCTGAACCTCTCTGATTGCTTACAAGTGGGGAAACAAGCAGCTTTCCCCTTTGCAGGGATGCTGCAAGGTCTAAATGCACTGATACCTATGGCAAGGTTTGCTGTCCGTCAAGGAAGGAGCTGTTTTGCCAGAAGAGACTCTTCCCCTGCCCTTCAGGGAGGGGGGATCCTTTCCTAAGCACCTTTTGGATAGACACCAGCCCCTGCAGCCCCTAGGAAAGGCCACAGCCCCCCTCCAGCCTGCGGATCCTGCATGGGGACAGGGATGTGGCCTCCCCTCTGCATGGCTCTGTCGCCCGTGGCCACTAGATGGTAGCAAGCCCTGGCCGACAGCTCCAGGCTGCTGCAGCTCGACCAGGGCTTCCCCAGCAGCAGCACCGGGGGGTTTTGGGGTCTGGGCCTGATCATCTCCATCATCCCCTTTGGGGACCTCACAGCACGGCCAGAGCCTTGCGAGACCCTTGGTGATGGTGGCACGTCGGCTGCTGGTGCTTCGCTTCACTGTGCCCCAAAATATTAATGATTTAATGCTCGTTTAACAAGAGCGCTTTATGGACGACCACAGGCATGCAGGTGTGGTGTGGCCATATGAAAAGGCCACCTGATCGCCCACGTGAAGGTGACGACCGACAGGTCAGCCCTCGGCCCTCGGCACTTGGTGTTTGCCCAGATGGTGGTGCCAGCCATAGGCCTTGCCCACGGGGATGACCAGAGGGCCGAGGCACGCGTCCGCATGGCCGTGGTGTGCTGTAGGGCTTGCAGTCATTCTGCAGGCCAAATTTATTTATGCTCCATGGGGAAGAGCTTACGATTTCATTTCATTGCCGTTTCACTTGTAGAAAAAACACTATGGCTGCCCTTTTGAAGGCCTTTGTCCATTTAATGTCTGTACAGAGACTGTTGGCTTCACGGCCATGGGGCAACCAAACTCGAATGAGGTTATTGTGGTGACCAAGCAGTTTCAGCATGAGGAATGCAACGGAGCTTGATGCATAAGCAGCCGTCTCTCGTGTACCAGGAGCACACATTTCTCTCGTGTCTGAAGTGCATGTAAGCCTGTAAGGTCAGCATTCAGGATCCTACCCAAGGCTGAGCGTGGGGCGGCGCAAATGCTTGTCTGGTGTGATAAGGACTCGAGGAGCGAGGCTGCGGGGATGTGATCTCTGCTGGAGGGCTCCCAAGCGCTCCTCCATCACTTTAGCCTAGTTTGGGCAACTGATAGTGCCCCGGTGATTGCATGGGGAAATCAGGATGAAATCTTGGCCTGGAAGCGTTTAGGAGGCGGGTTTTGGGGTGTGAGGCAAAGTGGTGCATAGAGGAGAGAAGCAGAGGACCGCAGGTTGGCTTGGCTGACAGGCACTTGCTAAGCACAGCGGGAGAAATTCTCCTGCCTTTAGGCTTGGTGACCAGCCGACACCTCCACCTGCCTCTGGCCACCCTTCCTACCCTTCGGAAAGGCTGCAGGGTGCTGGCTGGGCTTCGTTATCGGGCCCTGCTCTGCCTGCACTCAGCCCTTGGAAGGGATTAATCATCCCGCTGGTACGCCAGGCTGCTATCGGTCCTGAGGGAGGCTGAGGAGATAGCCTGGGAGGTGTCCAAAATCATATCCACGGTGGCTCGTGGTGGCTTTTCCTCCTGATGCTGACACTTGGCATGAGAGACCTCAACCCCTGCAGGGGAAAGGAGAGGCCTCTGGAGGGGAGGAGCGATGCCAGCAGCCATCCTGGCCTTGCTTCTCCCTGCCTTTGGCAGGCAGGGGCGTGGGAGGCGGGCTGGCCTTGCGGATGACAGTGCTCTTCAGGAATCTCCTGCTGCACAGCTTGACACCGTTGCTGGGTCCTTGGGAAGCCGGGACAGGCTCCTGGCAGTGCGTTTGGGCAGTGCCCTTTCTGTCGAGAGCGGGCCGTGTGCCAGTCCAATACGAAAAGCAGAAATGATGCCATCAGTGGCACCCACAATAGCACCCGACCCAAAATAGCTTCCTAGAAAAAAAAAAAGAGAGAGGCTGATTAGGTTAGACAAGCCTGAAAGAGAGCAAGATGTCCAGCTGACGATTAACAGGTGTAGGTCTGTGAGGAGGGACTATAAATCCCGCGGGTGAGCTCTCCAGCCACCCTTTTGGGGAAAGGCAACCACTGCAGGCAGCGCTCGGGACCCGTCCGCCCCCATCTTCCCCTGCCTCCGGTGAACCATGGGGCTCAGCGACCAGGAATGGCAGCAGGTCCTCACCATCTGGGGGAAAGTGGAGGCCGACCTCGCCGGCCACGGGCATGCAGTTTTGATGAGGTAGGCAAGAAGCGTTGGTCCTAAGAGCAAAGCTGAGAGACTGAGGAACGCTGCGTACGGGGACTCGTGTTCAGCACTGTGCGTTTCAGCAGGCTGATTTCTCTTCGTGTAGGGTGGTGGCGTTCCACGGCTATGGTTTCTGGCTAAAAAAAATTATGGCTCACTGTGTGAAGGGGCTGAGATTTTGTCTTTCTACCTGTGAGGGAAGGAGGAGGCCTGCACTGCTTTTGAAGGATGGAGGCACTTTGTTGCTCCCTCTACCTGACCCGCAGGCGAAGCTCTGCCTTGGATGCTCACTGCCCAGGCACTGATGTGTGAAATGCTGGAGCAAACTGTGTGCCCTGGGCCTTCGGGTGCTCTGCAGCAAGGGCGTGGGGAGGAAGGGATGGAGAGGGGAAGAAAATCAGCTCTGGCAGTTCTCTTGAAATCTCTGATTTTGGTAAAATTGAGTATAAATTACCTGTTTCCCTCCCTCTACCCTGATGTCACCCCATCCTGCTTTTTGGCCAGACCCCCCAGAAATCCAGGCAGTAAAACTTGTCCACTCCCTGCTGATGAATTTGGGGTCTGGGTGTCAAATGAGGCACATCCCTGTTCTTCCAAGGTCAGAGAAGGCATTCTCGTGAGGTCCCCATATGAGAGGACCCCCGTCCCTACACTGTCCTTGCACTCCTGCCCCCCAAGAGAGGAACACCCCGGGAAACAGAAGCAAATCACAGAAATGCAGCCTGCAGGGGGTCTCAGGGCTGTGGAGGGGGAAACAGCATCGTATCCTACCCTGTCCCTAAAGACCAGAAGGGATGGAGATGTCAAGGAGACCCTCTCCAGATGTCCCCTCAGCTTGTGCTCAGCACTGTATGCTAGGAGGGTATGGACGCTGTGGACAGCAGTGGGGATGTGGCTCTCACATGGGGGGGTTTCCCATCTCAAGCACAGCTAAAGGGAGGACCCCACACTGATGGTCAAATCCACAGTCCATTCAAAACTTTTCCAAAGGTGAGCCAAACCAGAGGGGTGTTTTATTTATTCTGACCAGTTCGGCTGATGTGATCCAGAGCAGGTATACTGGGGTGCTGGGCAGCAGAAGGCTGAGCCCTCCCCACCTGACCACCTCTGTGAGGTGGCTCTGAAAGTGCCACGAGACAACAAAAGCAGTTCCCAAACTGCACAGGTAATGCTGCTTTTCCTCCAGGTACCGAAGGCTGAGCATTTGCATTAAATGCCAATCCATGGCATTAAAGGTGATACCCCCCTCCCGTGTGACGTGTGACTCGGTGCTCATCGGCACACATGCAGGTCATTTCTTGCTCCTTCAAGGGGTTTCTGAAGGAGGGGAGAGACAGGGGAAGCCCAGGTGTCTCTCAGTTTAGAAATGTGCCTGCTTTTGCCTTGTTAAAGGCTTCTTAGGTAGATGACATATCCTGGAATATGTTTAGGAAAATACCGATCCAAGTGGATGTTTTCCAAAGGAAACAAACAAACAAAATATTCCTCGGAAGAATATTCAAAGGTCTCAGGAGTATCTTGCCCTTGGCGTGATTCAGCCCTAGCCAGACACGATGGAGGGAGGTTTTTGGAAATAACTCCATCCCATTGCATAGGGCAACCTCATCTCCCTGGGTGAGAGACAACCCTTGTCATAGAAAGATACAGGGAAAAAAAAAAAAAAAGAGAGAAGGCGTGCATCGTGCTCAGCACTTGGTAGAGTACAGAAGTCCTTTGGAAATGTTTGGAGGGAAATGTTGGCAAAGACCGATCACT
The DNA here is from genome assembly GCF_047663525.1 of Anas platyrhynchos. Lineage (NCBI taxonomy): Eukaryota > Metazoa > Chordata > Aves > Anseriformes > Anatidae > Anas > Anas platyrhynchos. The sequence goes on from NC_092587.1 coordinate 55,279,605, forward strand.
CATTTATAGAAGCTTTTTGCAGCAGGACAGCTTCTGTTTTCCATGTGGCTGAGGTATTTGTTAATGTAGCCTAACCTATGCTTACATGAGATGTCAGAGAGCCTGGCCCTCACCCAAATGGCCACTTAACAGGAGGCATGTTTAGTTCCAGAGGGGACCAATCCCTAGGAAATCACAGGACCAGCACCTTCCCAAGGGCAGAGCAAGTGAGTAACCACTGTCCTGCAAAAGGAGGCTGGTTTGGTGGCTGCAAGCCCTGGGCCAAGGGTCCAGACCCTGCAGCGGGCAGCCTGAGTGAGCCACCTCATGGATGCGAGCCACTGCCCTTCTGCTGCTTCAGCTGCTTGGGTTATGCCCATCAGAGCGCAAAATACCTGAAAATAAACCTGTGCAGGGGAGCCGGTGTCTCTCAACACCTCATTATTAGACAGCTCCTAATAACCAGGACAGCCAGCGTCCCCCTTTCACCCTGGCTCTAGGACTCTGGCAGGGAAAAGAATGAAATTTCCTACCAGTTTGGTTGCCAGTGGTGTCAGCATCCTGTCTCCCAGGAAATGCGGCAGGGAGGAAATGGGGGACAGCACTAGCCTGGCTTTTAGCCACCCGTCTGCCTTCCTGATTTCATTTCCATTTTGGGATCAGCGCGCCTATGTATAGCACGGAGTGGCAGGGCACCGCCGAGTGCCTGATGCCCCGTGCTCTTCTTACCCACTTGCTCCCGAGGACTCTCAGGGGTGCCGTGCTTCCAGGTGGAGCAGCCACACTGCCAGCTCCAGGCTGGGCTGGGGCATGAGGGAAAAGGGCAGAAACTCAAACCCTCTGTCTGTGTTCACAGGGTGGGGGCACTGTAAGGTCTCCCACTGAGCTGATGTTCAAGCACACCTGAGCCTGAAGGTGAGGGACGTGAGGCTGGGGCCTCTTTCCTGGTCATTGCAGAGATGGGCTCAGGTCTACAGTACCTCGCAGGGAGACAGGATGGGGGAAATACAGGCTAGCTCCGAGAGAGTGAGCCAGGGTGGACAGGTATTTTTGTTTGGTTTTGTTTTGCCTTCAGGTGAATGCAAGAACACAGCTCTCAGTGCCACGACCAGCCTTGGCTCTTGTGTCTGTCCTAGGACAGTTGGCATACCCCAGGGACTGGTGCAAAGGGTTAGCACAGCTATAAAAATAATAAAATAAAATAAAATAAAATAAAATAAAATAAAATAAAATAAAATAAAATAAAATAAAATAAAATAAAATAAAATAAAATAAAATAAAATAAAATAAAATAATAAAATAAAATAAAATAAAATAAAAATAATTTTTAAAAGGATATTTTTTTTGATGCCAGTTGGACTTGGTTAGGGTAGTGTCTCTGTCTCAGCCAGAAGGAATGGAAAAGAGATGGGTTGATCACCTTAGGACATGTGTAAAAGGATGGGATTAAAGTAGATCCAATATTCAAAGGGAGGTACATCAGCAGCTTCTGCCCTCCAAAGACAAGAGGCATTTTATCATTTGCTAATGATAAAAATCAGCCTGGACAAAAGAGGTGGTAAAAGAAGCTTCTGCACACAGAGTGTCATCTGTCTGTGGAGCAACCCACCAGAGGAAGAACAACCTACACAGATTTAGAATAGGGTCAGCTGCTTTCCTGGCTTTCCATACACGCTAAATGGAGCGACTGTGAGTGGTGACAATTTGGAAAGGGTCTTAATTCACCTGGCATGCTTTCACCTGGCATCATAATTGCCAGGTGAAAGCAGCCGCTTCCAGCAGGGACTAGCCAAGAGCTTTCTCTGTGGAGGGAAGCAGTTTCTGATACATTTTCCTGTCCATATACACCTGGAGTGGCTGGACCTCAGCTCTGTTCTGGATGACAGCTCTGTCAAGTCTCACAAGTCCCTCTGCTTCTGTCCACAGGCTCTTTCAGGACCACCCTGAGACCTTGGATCGCTTTGAAAAGTTCAAAGGCCTGAAGACCCCTGATCAGATGAAGGGCTCCGAAGATCTGAAGAAGCACGGAGTTACCGTCCTCACCCAGCTGGGCAAAATCCTGAAGCAGAAGGGTAATCATGAAGCAGAGTTGAAGCCCCTGGCTCAAACCCATGCCACAAAGCACAAAATCCCAGTCAAATATCTGGAGGTATGGAAAAGGGCAGGGAATCTTGGTGTCTGATGTGTAATGGATGTGTGCAGGACAGCTGTGTCCTGCGCTTTTAGTTAGTGATTTCTAGTTGGACTTCAGTTAACTCTCAAGTCCAAGGCCTCTGTGTACAGACAAGAAGAGGCACAGAAAGGGCTCAGCTCATGGTATGTGAATCTCCAAGTTTAGATTTCCCATTCCAAATGCCATATGCAGTCTGAGACGCTCTTGACAATAATAAACCAGCCCCTGCATGCCTGGGAAACTACACGACATAAGAACTGCCAGCGGCTGGACACGAGGGATGTACAATTTTAGAGTAAGCCCTGGAGAATCCACTGGAGACCAAACCCCACAGAACTAAGTGTTGCACAAACACAGGCATGAATTTGGGCCTCAATGGACAAGGCAGGCAAAGAGTGGGAAGGGCCACGGTCTACTCAAGGTCACAAAGCAGATCAGTGTCCGAGCTAGGAACAGAGCCCAGTTCTTCTGCCCAGCCCAGGCTCCTTGCATGCTAGACCACAGTGTCTCTCCAGAGACTGCGGGAAGGGCTACTGAATTAGCTCGGAGATATTTCCAGGCTCTGCAACCTATTTCTTAGTCTGGATTTTCTGAAAATAAACCCTGAGCGTCCTTTCTGTTTTTTTTTTCTTTTTCTTTTTTTTTTTTTTCTTTCTCTCTCTCCTTCCTCACAGTTCATTTCTGAAGTCATTATCAAGGTCATTGCTGAAAAGCACTCTGCAGACTTTGGGGCTGATTCCCAGGCTGCGATGAAGAAGGCCCTGGAGCTGTTCCGAAATGACATGGCCAGCAAGTACAAGGAGTTCGGTTTCCAGGGTTAGCATATCCGCACAGAGGGACACCACGACGGAGGCCTGGCCGTGCATCTTAGAGAAGCTTCCCCAGCACTGTTTTGGACATCTCACGATCGACCATCCAAGACGTGTGGGAACGCTTTGACAAGAGGCCGAGAGTCACCACAGGCAGAGCAGAGGCACTCAGAGTGATGTCCATGATAAACCATTGTCCTTTCCTGGCTTCACGTATACAAGAGAAATAATCTGTTTTCATAGGAAAAATAATATAAGGGGTTATCTGTCAGCTTCTGCCTATCCCTATGCCCTTTTTCTTCCCCCCTCCCCAAAACCCAGTCTCATCTGAGAGGAGAATGTCATGGCAGGACACGAAGGGATGTGGAGGAACAAGGGGTGTGTTGAGGAGTGCAGTGAACAGGAGGGTGAAGGAATGACTCAAGTGGTGCAAAAGGGATGTCAGGGTGGGAAGTGGGGACACCACATCCCTTTCCTCCCCCAGGTGAGACTGTTAGCAGGTTATGGTGGAGAGCTTTCCGCGCCGTCACTGGTGTTAGCTTGTTTCGTGGGGGTGAGAGCATGTCAGTCTCTGGGGTCTGCCAGCTTGGCAACTCGCTGAACTCACATTAGCAAAACTATAACGAGTAGTACACCCTGTGAGCCGTAGGTTTCTGGCAGCTGCCGCTATGCATGTGAGGCTGTGTTGCACTGGGAAGTGAAGTATGCGTTTCTCAGAAAATAAAAAATTCCCGCACTGGTGTCCTGTGTTCGCTCCTTGCTCCATAGGAGCCCCAGCAAGAATTGGGGAGATGGAGGAAGAGGAGGAGGTGTTTTGTGTACGCACACGGCCGCCAGCGGGCGGGTACACGTGTGTCACCACGGGGTCACGACCTGGTTCCTGGACTTCAGGGTGCCAAAAGAGCATCCTCATTCTGCACGAGAAGCGTTCCCTGACTCGAGGCTGTGGCCGCTGCTGAGCGGAGGGGACGTGGAGGGGATGGCCCCTGGCCAGCTGTGTGCTCTGCCTTTTTTCTGTGTGCAGCAGGGAGCCGGTTGCTGCGCCCTGCTCCTTACGGGGGGGGGTTGCACATGCAAGCAGCCTCAGGTCCCAGCCACAGCACCGTGCGCTGCTCTCTGCAGGAGATAAGAAGCAATAGGGTTGCTTAGCCTGGGGGGGAAGCTTGCAGAAGGAGTGGGTGCCCTTAAGATCCAAGCTTGGGTCTCTGTACTGTTATGGGATGCTGCAGAGGCGAGCAGCTGGGTCCTGGCTAGGGGAAATGCATGGGGTTGACACCGCTGCTCTTCTCTGCTGTGGAGATAATGTGGTTTATCTCACAGAGACAGCGTGAGGGCAAGCATGAGAAAGAAAAATGAGGTGCTCCAAACGAGGAGCTACCAGCAGGGTCTGGTTCAAAGCATTCCCCGCTGGTCTGCGTGCATTGGAGGCAGAGCAGGAGCCGCCAGCTCCCTGAAAAATCAATCCTGAACCAGCGTGATCCGCTGGGTCTTTGGTCAGGGCAAAGGCCACAAAATTTCAGTCTCTGAAAGGAGGAGGAACGAATTCCTTCCCAGAACAGAGCATCTCTGATTTCTTGCTCTTTATAAATCCTCACTTTACCTCTGGGAGCTTGCTTGGGGTTTCAACCTTTCCGAGCGGGTCACAAAAGCATACGGTGTCACATAGATGAAGTTACAGCCAGGTGGTCCCTGGCTTAAGCAACTCGCTCCTTCTGACTCCAGTCTAGCCCGTCTGGCTTCGCAGGAAGGGCAACCTATTTAATTAAGGTCTAGGATTGCCTGTCCAACACAATAAGATTTCCTGCCAGTGACAACAGGCTCTGCTTTGGGATTAAAAGCTCTGCTGTGGCAGCTGCCTCTGTCAGTCCGAGCGGGACCGTAGACATCTCCAGATATTTTTATGTAGGGCAGCGTGGAGGAGGAGGGAGGATTTGCACACATGTTGTGCCTAGCTACGGGTTATTTGGTACCCGGAATGTTTGCTGGGCCTTTGGGAGCCCTGACCCTTTGCTCAGTCTGCCTTGCCCACTCTGCCAGCCTGCTAGGGACCATCCCAAAACTTGTGCTGGGGCCTGATGTCTTGTGCCTACGGCCCCGTAAAGATGAACCAGCAAGTTCAGATAACAGTAACCACGGGTCTAAAATCCGTGCAAAGCTGTATGCTGGCTGAACAAGCCCAGCTTATCGCTGGCAGGAGATAAGGTTGGGATGCTTGCAGTGAAATCCAGGCACCTGCACCTTTGCTGCTTGGGGTCCTGAGCGTGCCCACGGCTGCACGCCTGGCATCACGCAGAGATATAGGTACGTGTATACAGCCAGTCTGCAAAGCTCCTGCACAGCCCCAGCTTTAGGGGCAGGGGAAGCTTCCTAGGAAAAAGGGTTTGATGGAGATCTTCTGAGTGTCTGTGCTGGAGTCACCCTTTCCAAATGCTACATTCCCAAGGAAATGTAGGATTTCTGCTTCATGTGTGGGACAAAGCCCCTCAGTGGAGATAAACCATATCAGCGTAAGCTCAGAAATTGCCTCCTTTCCAGGAATAGCTTCACAGGAGGAGGACGGGTCCAGGGGCTTTTTTCCCAGCCCCCTCCCCGTTCGCACCCCGTGGTGTCACATACACATTCCTGGTCACAGGACGGGCTGCAGATTGTATGGCTGCCAGCCTCCCTGCCCCGGCACGTACACATCCACTGCAGCCAGGTCGGCCTGGTGGCAGTCCTACACTTTCCATGCGCTCCCACCATTTCTTTTATACTAATAATGCTGTTTCTGGTGGTAAACGTGCTACACGCCCACCCCTGGGTTGAAAAACATCCCTGTGGCTTTGCGCTCGACAAGCCATCCTTCTCCCAGTGCGTTTTCATCGCCAGGCACAGCTCCCCGTGGCACCCAGCCAGTGACCTGAGCTATCTCGGGCCATGGTGTCAGACACCGGAGACACAACAGGGCTTCAGGGAGCAGGACCTCACAAACGGGTCAGCCTGCCCCAAATGGGCTGCAGCAGCACTGTGGCTGTGCTGAGAGTCCAGTGGCAAATTGTGTTAAATATTTAGCACGTTCACATGAAGTTTGTGGCATTCTTCATGCTTGCATCTCCTTGTGGGGCTAACACGAGGAAAGGCCCAGGAAATTTCCAGTCCTCTCATGGTCACGGAGCAGATACCTCTGCTTTCTGGGGACTGGCTGGAGCACAGACAGCATCTTAAGGATGTCATGTCTGCGTGGCAGTGTAGCTTAATAAGGAGACTCAAATAGTCACAGCACATGCTTTCAGACCAGGGGTATTTTTGTCACGAGTCCCATTTATTCTACCAGCTAACCAAAACCTGTCCTGTAGGTTATGAAGAATAGAAAGCAGTGGAGGCAGTGTTTCTTTGACGTGGCCTTGCCTGCCTTATAACGTCCTTTTTTCCTGAAGGTGCATGGGATCCGAGCATGTCCTCCTCCTTCCTGGACTCATTGATTTCAGCTTTGCTCAAGGTTGCATCCTTGATCGTTTGGGCTGTGCAGGGCTCAGTGCTCACAGTCTGTGCTGCTTTTCGGACTGAGCACACACATGCACAGACACACACACACATCTCTACACAAGCACCAGGATCACAACACACATCGTCAGCAAAGATCCTCTGGCCAAATCCTTCAGATGCCTGCGTGCTTGTGCACCGGTTCTTCGTTTAAGGGGATGATATATGTTAGCTCCCACCTTGTGCTTAAATGAAATATGGCAGCAAGACCGAGGTTTGCTAAGGTGTGAGCAAGAAAAGTGAGAAGACAGACTGTGCAAGGGCACGGCACCTGGAGAGCACAGGTAAGTGGGGGGGGCTGTTAAATTTCATGCAGGTGTGCTGGCAAAGTCAGGGAAGCCAGCTGGAACTAAGTAAAAGAGAAGAGAAATCCCCATCAGCCCCTTATATCCAAGAAACTAATAAATGAGCACTAATGAAGACGACAGTCACAACAATGCAACCTCCTCAGCCAGCACACGGCTCCCTCCCTCCCCTGTGCTCAGCGGCACGACAAGTCCATCTCCAGTCCTGTGACTTCTATAAAATCCTTATCCAAATGTCAGGAAAGGTGACCTTGTGGCTTTTTAAAGCGCTATTTTATAGTCACTTGGCTGCACTGTACCGAGGTCCTTTCCCAGCTTGGCTTCCATCCCCCGTAAACAAACAGAGAGGAGAGACAGCCTCCGCCTTACCCCCAGCCCCGCAGAGCCCATCTGTGGGAAGCTGTGGCAGATGGGGGCACCTTGGGGGCTCTCTTGGGCAAGGAAGACCCTGCTCCAGGGCATACCAGCCTGGCTGGAAGCTGGGTGGACAAGGCAACGTGTATTTGGGATGGGGAGGGTATTGGAGTGCCTGTCCTTTCTGCCATGCCCCCAGAAAAGCCCCTCGTGCTGAGACAAGCAGCAGTTCGGTGGCCCTGAGCTGCCTGTAGGGCCACTTGGGTTATGCCTGCCCAAACACAATTGCTTTGAGGTCAGTGGGGCCAGCCTAGGTGCAAAGCTATTCCACTTTATCTCAGGCCCTGGCTCGGGTAAGGGCCATGGGGCTGTGGGGCTGGCCTGCTGAATTTGGTGAGAAGAGGATGTTGCCAGTACCGCTGCCCTTCGACCCAGCAGCAGACGTGACCCCGTGTCTGTTTTAACTACCTAAAGGTATTAAAAATGAGTGCAACACATACAGCCTTGTCTAGGAATCTGTGAATTTCCCCCAGCTATAGGGCTGAGAAGGAGGCTGTGACCACATAGCTGGGCTGTTATTAGTATCCAGGACGGCTTCTTTAAAGCTGATCCTGGCATGTGTATCATAGCTGCAGCCTTATGTCTGGGGCACAGCATAAAGAAGATGAAGCCTGTTCCTCTTCTGTAGGGGAAGCTTGGTATGAATGCAGCCTCTGAGTGCCTGATCCTATTTTAGATTCTCCTTACAGCAGGTTCAAATGTTCCAGTGATAGAATAGCTTTGGCTGGAAGAGCTTCTAGATTGCTAGCATTTAATTGTCTGCATCTCCATGCTTAGCTTGTGGACCTCCCGTGGTTTTTCAGCGTGTGTAAGTAATGGTGCTTTAATTCACTGAAGTTTTTCTGTCTTCCCCCAACGTGCCCATCTGTTTCTGTCCTCGAGCCAAATTCCATCACCCAAACTCTCACCAAAATGGTGGAAAATTCCTGGAGCTGATACCCTCACTATGATCTGGCATTGCTCTGCCCAGGGCTTGCATGACAGCAGCCTTGTCCTCTTGACTCTTGGTGAGCTTTGGGGTTATCTGGAGAGATAACTGATAGGGTGTCGAAGCGGGTCTGCCTCTTCTCACTCACCTCTCAGCTGGATACACACATACAGGAATAGTCTGGTGCCCTTTGAGGGATGTAGTGTGTCATGGATTAACTGTGAGTTGGTTGGGGAGAAAGGAGGGAAAAAAAAAAAACACAAACACAAACAAACCAGCCATCCAGTGTCCCTGCAGAATCTGTAGGAGAGCCTGCACTGAGCTAAGGGCTTGTGCCAGGCACGCTCAGGCAAGCTGTGCAGCGACAGAGGCAAAGCAGGCAGCGTGCAGCATGTGCCACTCCTCTCCATGGGCAGACGGGTCTGCGGGGTCTGCAAGGAGGAATGGCAAATGAAACGCAGGTGGGAAGATGGAGGCACAACCCCCTGCCCAGACACCAAAGCCCAAAGGCTGCTTGTGGCTGTCAGTGCCTTAGGAAGAGTAATAGCATCGCTCTGACAGCCCCTCTGCTGAAATGGGATGGAGGGAGTTTCCTCACACGAGCTGGTAATGGTGTGTTTCTGTATGGGAAGAAAGAGGGGCTCACAGTTTTCTCATGGTGCTGGCGCAGGATGCTTTCTCAAAGCCGGCCCATAAATCATGGGGAAGAAACTTCTTGAGCACTTTGTTTTTGCCGTGATAATGGCACGTATTGCTAACCCAGCTAATCCCCCGGCTAATTTCAGCATGTCACGTTTAAGCTTTTGTCCCTGTGTCTTCTGGCATGTTCCCTCTACAGCCGAAATGATCTCTCAGTGCACAAAACCATTCCTTTCCAGTTGAAATCCTCTCTCCCATAATGGAGTTCTTTGTAACAGGCACAAATTGCAAGCTCTTAACAACATGAATGATTAGAAAATAATCTTCAACATATTTCCTCCCATGTTCTTTTTTTTTTTTTTTTTTTTTTTCTAGTTCAGCTGTCCTGTATCTTCCTTGTCTGTTTTAGATCAGAAACTTGTTGGCTGTTTGTGAGTGTCATCCGGGACAAACTCTGTTCCGATGTGCAATGCTAATTAAGAACTGTTTGATCCAATTTAAAACTATCACTCTATAAAATGTCCTGCGTGAAAGAACACTCTTCTAACAATATGTCGGTGTTATTTTCTATACTGACTTCACCCTAGGCTTTAGACAGAGACCCACCTGTGCTTCCCATCTACAGCGCTGTGCAATTATCCCCATTTTACAGAGGGTAAACTGAGGCAGAGCTGGGCACCAGCACATCCCCTATTTCATGCTTTGGTCATTCAGCTGTCCTTTAGGCCAGGCTGCAGACTACAAGGCAGGATGTTGGTGAGCTTCTTGTGTAGGAAGGGACGTGAAGTTGTGCCATGTGCCAGAAAGCAGTCCTTGCTTTGATGTGGTGTCTTTTCAGCAGCTGACAAAGGACATCCTGTATGTAGATGTTCAGCTGAAGCGGTGGTGTGGTGCAAACGCCCAGATAGATTACAGATGCTGTATACAAAGCAAAGCAGTGTAAAGACCTTTGGGCTGAACTTGGAATGAAGTGCTCTGGAGATTAACGCGCTACGGTGCCACTTGGGGCACTGCTAATCTTCTCACTTCCACGGCAAAAGGCCCTGGACCGAGATCATAAAGGAACGAAATATCTGAAACAGGCTACTGGCAGAAATGAGGCCCCTAAATCCAAGTGTATGAACCTTAAATCCTCCCACATAATTCTTTACATGCTTACATTTTCATCAGTAAAAACCCTGTGGGTTTCTGACATTCTGCTTCTGCTATGTCCCGATCTTCTACCAGCTTGGGTGGGGCTAAACCAGTCCCTCAGATCCTCAGATGTGATCTTCCTCTGCCTAATCTAGCAGAATCCACGCATACCTTGCCCACATCTGACCTCCAAAAAAAAGCTTAGAGCACTCTGCCAGCTCTGGTCTTTTCAGAATGAGCTGTGCCTCACAGTCAGTGTTGGAAAGGGCTTGCCTTCAGGAGAGCAGGTTGAATCCCAGCCCAGGGATGCTCAGGCTCTGAGGGAGTTGACTTCGGAGAGGTTTTGTTTGTTTGAGCTATGATTACAGCTTCTCCTCCTACCTTATTGACAGTAACATCTGGATCTACCCGCACTCATGATTCTCTGTGGATGAGAGCAACAGGAGAAGAGTGTTTGCTTTCCTTACTGCTTTGTTCGGAGCCTTGCTCACAGCTGTGCCTGCCTGGAAGGAAGTCACAGATCTCGTGCACAATGGTCAAGAAACATTTCCTCTCCTAACGTCACCGTGCCCACGTTCATTCACACCGTGGCTCAGAACAGAGACAATTTCACTACCAATTCTGCTGGCAGCATGCAGTAGGGAAAAACAGATGGAAGTGGAAGTAGTGCTTTTTTCTTTTCCACCTACAGTGAGCTTGGAGACAGACAAACCTTTTGTCTTGATATTGCAGCCATGCCAGCAGTAAAGGGGTTAATTATGTCTGTGGAAAAAAAAAAAAAAAGAAAAAAAAAGGAAAAAAAAAAAGTGTGTTAGAGCCTCTCAACATTAGAAATAGACCAAAACAGAGTAAGCGAGTGCTGCAGAGTACATCATCCTTTCAAGCACTGGAGTTGGTGAGATAAGAGATAATATTTACTTGAGAGTATATATTAAGAGAGAGAGAGAGAGAGCATACATCTCTTGTATCTTGAGGGCAGAGCATCTTAGAAATAAATTTAAAGTATAATCTTTCTTCGGACATTTGATTTTATTCCTGTTGGGAGTGCTTAGCTTACAATTAATTCTGTGTCGAGAGAGTGCGTGTGGGGGTGTTTGTGTGTATGTACAGCACAGAGCCTATAGTTAGCACACGGAACTAAATGTTTTGTTCTGCAGCCCCAAAGGTACACAGCCTCTCAGCATTCATTAATTTCAGTGGGTGTGAGACCTTTCAGAGAGCAGGATGCTAACAGCAAATTCTTTGCCACAGGCTTGGGACCACTCATTTCATTCTGCTCATGATGCAGGAGGAAGTTGGAAACCGGCTCTGCATTTATTCATCAGCTGCAGTATGAACCCCTTTTATTGCTGCCTTTTGTGGCGATAGCTGCGATCTATTTAAAGGGCTAAGCCTTCACACTGCAGTCCCCTGCAGCAGATGTAGTAGAAGCAGATACCCACGGAGGGGAGGCAAAATGAACTCGTCCTGATGCTCAAAGGCCAGGCTTCATCGCAATCACTGACAAATACCCAGCTCCTGGCACTTGAAGACGGGGTTTGGTTCCTTTTTCAGTGGTTTGGGGCTTGGAGGGAGGGAGGGAAGGTCTCTTGGGGAACTTATGCTGCAATTTATATTCCCTGCTTCATATTCATCCGCTCTTTCATTTCTTCCCCTTAGAGGGCATCCAAGGAGAAGGAGACGCTTCTGGTCTTGTGACCTATCTCTGCATCCTCGGAGACATCATGGCTAAATCCACGTGGCATGACTGCCAGCCTCAGCCTGAAGTTAACACCAGCAAACTCATTCTCAGCTCAGCAGTTGGTCCTTAAACACGAACTTTAAAGCTGCACGGGTGGGTAAATACTGCAGGAAACCAAGGGCCTCAGACAGATCCTTTTATAGGAGAAACTGCTGAGACGTTTCATTGTTGTTTTTTTTTTCTTTACCAACCATTCTGTTAACTTTGGTCCTCTGCACTAGACTGATCGGTGTCAGAGCTGGCCAAGTGCAGGGTTTCTCTGCTTGGACAATAGCCTGGCAGAATACCATGGAGAGCTATTAAGAACTTTGGATAGTAAAGGCTTGGCTACGAATTCCTGTTTAAACCAAGGCTCATGTTCATCAGAATTGTTGCCTGCTAAGCTTTTCTCATTGGGGTGGGAATGGAGCAAAGGGAGGAAAGAGCAAAAGTGGCACTAGGTATGTGCTCTGTGAAGGCACAGTGGTGTCCTCAGTGGTTTGTCCTTACCGTGTCTCCTCTCCCCACTGTCTTGTCGCTCTGCTTTTCTACTTTGCCCACCTTACCAGGGCCTGCATGAATGAACTGATCTCACTCTCAAACAGGAAACAAGAAATAAAGAATTACAGCACCATACACACTACTATAAAGCATCACCGCATCACGGCTGCAGTCTTGTTCCTGTAGACCGCATAGCGACATGGCTGTTACAAAAACAAACAAAATTTATGCTCGCTAAGAAAAGGTTCCTGAAAGGCACATCCACCCCATGAAGACCTTTTTACATTTTCAAAGGGAAAAAAAAATGTGGCTGAGAATCAACTATTTAAGCCCATAGCAACAGCAGGGTATTTTTGTTTGGAGAGGTGTAGGCGACAGGGAAGAAGTATAGCTATTTTCCTCCCAGGGTATATTCTGTATCTGGGTTTTGCTAGTCCGAAGTGACTTCTGCAGTCTTTTACCAAGCTTTATCAGGCTAATGCCTGGAGATATAAGCTCCTGTTAGTATGATGCAACCAGATTGAAGTGCCACCCCAGGCCAGCTTTCCCCTTGCAGCCACGTTGTAGGATATGATGCCCACCGTGGTGGTAGAGGGGACCATGCAGTTGCCAAACAGGTTAACATCGTGGTGTGCTCAGAGGGGTGGCTGAGGTCATACAATGCCCAGTGTTGCTCCACTTCTTGAGTTGCAGACTGTTGTCTCCTAAGAAAATTCCTTTTTACTGAGTAATTAATACAAAGCCTCAGTGCAGCCTAAACTAGTTGTCATGGCATCACTTGTTTGTTGTTGTGTTTTTTATTTTTGTTTGTTTTTGTTTCCCCCTCCCCCCCCAGAATATATCTGAATAATTGGGATTTGGTCTATGACAGAGACAGGAATGGGAAACATATTTGCCCACCCAAGCTTTAGAGAAAGCTTATGAATGATGTACCAAATATTAGTCAAGTAGCAGTTTGAGTCACACCTGGCACCACAGCACAGCTGACTCAAGAAGCAGTCCTCTGGGACACTACGCAAGGATAAATGAAAATAGAGAGAAACTCTGGCAGCGAAATCTCCTTTCTTCTCTGTTTCTTTGGGATGTTGTCCGCTGCATTACTGGAGGAGATACTGCTTGGTCTAAGTACAAGGGACCTCTTGCTCCCAACCCCCAAAGTAAATCCCAAAGTCATTTTCAAACCAAGACAGCTATCAAGATGGGACTCGTGGTTCATATTCTTTCTCCCACTGTTACTGTCCAATGTCCCGAGCCAGCTGCTAGCCCAAAAACATCAAAACAGAACTTACACTGGAATAAGAAGTGGGGTGAGGGGAAGGAAGTTCAGATCTTCCATTTCAACCTGCTCCTTGACCACAGACATAGCAGAGGGCTATGCAGGTCTGCATTCAGATGACTGGCTGAATAATTTCATTATACAGCATCTTCCCTAGCCTCCCACAAGGCGTCATTTGTCTGTCAAGGAAGGAAACATCATCCCTCCTCAATGAAGGGCCTTCGATTTGCTTGAAGAATTGCTTTTATCATATACAATTAGTGGAGGGCTGACAGTGTGTTTGGACAAGGTACAAAACACAAAGGGTAAACAGTCCCTGCTCCACAGAGACCAAGACAACTTTGTTGAGCCAGCTTGTTCTTGCCAGTGAGGCCTGCACCATGACCTTTTCCCAGTGAGGTAAGAGCAATCCGCTAGTAATGTTCCAGGGGCTTCACTCCACATGAGCGAGAAAAAAGGTAAAATTAAATGTGATGAGCATGACTGTCATTCCATAAGCTATCCTTCTGCTTTCTGCTGGGCATTCACTTTTGCATGGACAAAACTGAAATGGTTTCCACCATTTCTCTTGTAGGTGTAATGTGCTCCAGGAAAGGCCATTCACCTCAGCAACAGACAGGCTTTGGCTCATTTGCTTCCAAATGCTATCTATGTCCTGTTGCTCAAGGTAATGTGGCTCTATTTCATTACATTACCACATATACTCGTCATTGCTTTAAACTGTACAGAAGCAACACCATTCAGACACAAAATACACTCAAATGGATCTGCCTGTTCTTCATGCAACTCCTTTGAGTGGTCATAAAAGACAACAGTAGCTGTAGGTATAGGCACCATAACACAAAGGACTTCAAAGACTGATTAAGCTAGGTAGAAGGTGTCAGAAGAGGCAGCCTGAAGTGGTTAGAAGAAGCAGCCAGAGAGGGGAGGTGAAGAATGCAATAACACTGAATACAGTAATTCAGTTGCTGATTTAAAAAAAAGAAGAAGAAAAAAAAATCATAGCACATTGGACATTAGTTTATTAAGGGCTCAACTCGATGTTTGTAGAGGAAAATTCTTTAGCCACACTGTACTCAAGGACAGACAAGATGACCTCAGACTTTACAGATGATCTCTACTGCTTTCTAAAGCAAGCAAAACAAAACAAAACAACCTGTTTGTTCTAGTTTAAGACACGAAGTGCCACTATAGCACTTACAGTGACTGTCGTTTGAGTTATCCTAAAGGGGATAAAGGACTGGATGCAGACAAAGCAGGGTATGTGGAGCAGCTCCTTATGTTTTCAAAACATGAAAATGTGATTATGAGATGTGAGATATACGAAAAGAAACATGTCCAAAGAGATGTGATATACTAAGACATGCTATGCCAGAAGGTGTGTGTATGTCCACTGTGCAGCACAGAGCACAAGTTTGTATAAAAGATCCTACCAAGACTTGTCCAGGATACATTTGCACTGATGCAAACCCAGACTTGGATGTTGCTTTGATAGCAAGCTGCTTTCCAGAGCAAGGTAGTATTTTCTTCGATAGAAACAGCAGCACAACCTGAGGAACAGATAGAGAGGAGGGAATTTGCCTTTCCTTAAGAATTTGAAACAAACGAGGAGGGAGAAGGACGAGACGGCCCGAGGTGGGGAGGCGCCGCAAGATGGCGTCCTGCCGCCTCGCCGCCCGCCACAGCTGCCGAGGGGGGAGCAATGGCGGCCTCGGGTGGGCTTGCAGCGGGACCGGGCGGGACCTCGACCTGTCACCACATTTTTATTTTTTATTTTTATCTTTTTTTCCAGAGGCAGACTGTGAGAGATGGCATCTGAGCTGCCACGCTGATATTCGGCTTGGTGAAGCTGCACTGAAGCTCCTGTCCTGCCACACGCTGCCCTGTGGCTGGGTCTCCTCCTTGTTTCTGCAGCAGTGGTGATGCTTCTGAGCGGCATAAAGCTGCCTTGACTGTGTGATGTCCTGTAGTGAAATAATGTCGCGTTTCCTTGTGCAACAGGGCATGGTGTTTGGGAGAAAATGAGCTAAAGTCCCTGCCCCTCTCACCCCAGTCAGTTGCAGCTGCCTAAATGTGGCACGTCCTGCTCGAGGGCTAGGAAGGATGGGGATCTTTACTTCAGCACCCACTGCAGAATGGTAACACTGAGGTATTTGGGATGGACAAGCCCAGAAGAACGATGTGACACCCAAACACCCCAGCCATCCAGACCTGCCCAGCACGCATCTGCTCCCAGCACTTTTCCCTTCCTCTCTCCATGCATCATGCTGCCTTTACAACCTCTAAGTAATGCTTATGTATGAGGTATATGGGTATCTCTGCTGGGAAAAAAGATCTGCTTTGCAAACTCAGCTTTTTTTTTTTTTCCTCATTAGAAGTCATTTAAATTTGATGCAGGGACTGTACTTTCTAAGTGGTATAAATTACATCATTGCACTATCTCCTCCTATCTTATAATTCTTGCTTATCTCATCTTAAAACTTTTGGCTTATCTTTAGCATCCTTAACAGCACTGGAAAGCTTGCAGGGCCTGCTTTTGAGGTTTTCTGAACCTCTGCAGGTTTCCTTAAAAATAGATCTTACATCCACTGAATTACAATAGCACAAAAGGCTTTGGGGCAAAATACAGAGTAGGAAAAAAAAAAAAAAGAAAAAAAAAGGTAGCTTTTCTGCTACTAAAAGCAACAAAACCAAATAGTGGAGACTGCTCTTTCTAAGTAGAGGCTTTGGTGCATAGGAGTTTACTAATTCAGTTAAGAATAAAACAATTGACTGACAGAAAAAGTCAATAAAAAAAAACAACAAACAACACTTTATAAACTGCAGGAGACAAAAAGATTTTGGAAACATATTTTCCCTTAATTGGACATCTATTTCTGCATGGAGTCATTTGTGTACAGCATCCAGCCATATGGCTTTTGTTTGACAGTGAAATGATCAGTTCCTCAAAGTGTGAATCTCACGTGGGAGAGCCTCATCACAGCTTTGAAAAGGACTCCTGCCCTAGCAAGGCTTTGTCAGCAATTTCAGAGCGTGAAGATGTAATCTCTGTTGTAATGCTTAATTCTGTGTCATCAGATAATAGCCTTTTAATGGTGGCAGAGGTTTTGTGGGTTGTAGTGAGAACCCCAAGGAGGGGGGGACTCCCACGTGTCAGGTGCTGTGAAGGGATCTATAGCACGGGATCTGTTGCTTTTACAGGTGTTACAGGAAAGGCAAGTTGAGGTGGATCTGCGTACAGGCATAACAGAGCTGCCTTGAGCAGTGGTCTGATGAAGAGATGTCAGGCAACACCACCTCTGCTGCTGACTGTGGGGGTGAGGCTGGCTGAGTCTCCCACAAAATTTGAAGTGGGGGATGATGACTAATGGTAGGAAGAGGAGCTCCTGCCTTACTGCCTTTTTCTTTTCTTTTCTTTTCTTTTCTTTTCTTTTCTTTTCTTTTCTTTTCTTTTCTTTTCTTTTCTTTTCTTTTCTTTTCTTTTCTTTTCTTTTCTTTTCTTTTCTTTTCTTTTCTTTTCTTTTCTTTTCTTTTCTTTTCTTTTCTTTTCTTTTCTTTTCTTTTCTTTTCTTTTCTCTTTTCTCTTTTCTCTTTTCTCTTTTCTCTTTTCTCTTTTCTCTTTTCTCTTTTCTCTTTTCTCTTTTCTCTTTTCTCTTTTCTCTTTTCTCTTTTCTCTTTTTTCTTTTTCTTTTTTCTTCTTTTCCCCTGACTGACTGCAGGAACATCTGCCCCAACCCTTAAGAGCTCTCTCTCCCCACCTTCCTTCTCATTTCACAACGTCTCTCCTTAACTCTTCCCTTTCCACAGTAAGATTGACCATGTCCAGGTAACCCATGCCACAGATGGCAAAGCTCAGGAGGCTGAAATAGTGACAGGGATCTTTTAAAAGCCCAGTCCAACACAATCATAGGGTTGTCAACATGAAACATAACACCTGTTGTCTAATATCTAGGTATCTTTTGGGACTGGCACTTGGGATCCCCTGTACACTTTTGTAAGCATTCCTAAGCCTTTCAGTGACTATCTCAGCAGTATTAATAGCCTAGTTTTGCAGAAGATGGAACTCATACCATACTATTGATCTCTGTCCTATTGCAGACAGGACGTTCCCTCACTTGCTGCAAAAGTCCTGTCTCCAGTGCACTGAATAACCACTAAGCAACACAGATGTTTCTGTAACACCGTAGCCTGAGACATAAAATGCTGTTTTTTGTCTTCAACCAGGTTTCATTTGGGACTTCCCACAGCTCACCTTCCAACTCTACAATAACTAAATAAGCCCTTTCACAAGACAGTGACCAGAGCTCCAATTCCCAGGCATACTCAAGTTTTGGAGAGATTCTAGTCCAGATCTTTGCAGCTCAGCACCATTTCTAGCCAAGGGATGTCACCTCTTCTTAGACCAACTTTTAGCAAAACCTTCTTGCATTGAGCTTCCAAGATGTTGGCTGTCAACATGCAGACATGAAAATCAGCCTCCCCTCTCCCTCCTCCTTCCTTCCCTGCCTCACTGTCCTACTGCAGAGTCTCTTGGGCTCCTGCCACATGGAGCTAATCCCATAAAGACAATCAAGCTCTCTCTGCCAGACTGATATTGATCACCTCCCTTCACGTGGACCCCCCCACAAGTAACATAATTTCCCAGTATATATCCCCACCCCTGATCCTGAACCATTTCATTGCCAAGACATCACACAGCACTCCTAAAGTCATCCTATATTCTCTCTTTCCCTTTAGTAAATTAGACCCTTTCTTTTTTACAAGCAATATAAGCAGCTATGAGTATAAGATGTTTCCCTCTCCTCCCCCCACCTCCACCTACATGGCACGAAATCTCAGGCTGTATTTCGCAGACTCGATTTGAAGTAAGTTTCTTACTGCTGGCAGAATCTGCCTCCGCGCCCTTCCTGCTCATTCGGTGAGTGACACTAATCAGCAGTGTGGGAGGTAGGGACAATATCAAGCATCGAAGGGGATTGACAAGCCTCACTCAGAATTTACACGTACCCCAATAGGTATGTGAGGGTGAAATAAAGTGGTTCTATCAATCTCTTTGTATCACTGCCTATTGCTGGCTGCAGTTCTTCGTTGAAATTAGTGGTTCACTGAGTGGAGAGGAATAAACAAGGAAAAATTTTCCCCCAAAGCCCTATTTGGTGAGGGTTTTAGTTGTGTCAGCCTCCCTCCCCAAGCAAATGCCTCCATATTATTAACAATATGTAATCGACATGAAATATCAGGCCCTGCTGGGCAGGGAAAGATACTTTGAATTATCTCAGCAGGAGGGTTGGCACTAATTTATTGCTGTTGTGCTTCAAGTACTTCTGATGCAAAAGATGAATGGAGCTGAAAGTTTGTAACTTGACTTGTTCAACTACATTTAGTCGTCTTGTGTAGCATCAGCAGGGTAATGTGAATTGGCATGAGACCCTTGAAGCAGCCTAGTCCTTCACTCCTTGTTTTCTTTTTAAGCATTCTTCCTTCCCTCCTCCTTACCACTTCTTTTCCCAGTCAAGAGACCTAGATGTAGAAATGTACTTGCTGTTTCTCCGCAGTCCCTTCCAAAAGGATGAGTTTCATGCCTATTCTAGGTTTTTTGTTTTGTTTTGTTTTTCCTGTGAATTTGTCAGTGGACCATTTTGTAGAGAGGTAGAGCTGAAGAAAGCATCCACAGCTCTGTTGAAGAGACAAGAAGGATGATGATGTTTCACATGATGGGCAGATTACAGCAGAGGTATTTACAGACTTGCTCTTTCTCTGGCAGTGAAACCAACTGGAATGGAAAGGTCTGCAGACACTCTGTTAAACCTCATTACCCTCCAGAAGTGGGTGGCTGCCTCCAAGCTCCTTATTAAGAATTGTTCCTTGCCTGGGCTAAACTCCAGATGGCTTGAGGGAATTGTCTGGGGGAACCCTCTTGTTGTGGGCCAAAACTGTGACAGTGAATTTACAGTTTAACAGAATGGGAGATTCAGTTCCAGAACCTAGGAACCATTTCATTTATTAAAATAGTCATGTCCAAGGTGCCTCTTGCCTTTGAGCGTTTGATTTTGCAAACCTGCTAACAAAATCTCCTCCTCAAACCCCTGCGTTGGGGTGAGAGGTGACAGTGGACCTGGGAAGAAGGAAGATGGAGGCAGTATATGCCCTGCTGGAGGGCAGCAAAAACCATCAGCAGCCAGGAATCTCCCAAACAGTTGGTCCCCATCTGCCATTCTGAGGCTTGTGTTGCTTCACCTCCTTGCAGGAAGACACTCAAGAGACTGCAACTGCCCATGTGGGAACCTCTCCAGCTTTCTTTGTGGCTTCTCTTTCTTAGTCTCCTCCTTTGTGAAGGTGCATTTACTGTTCCTGTGGGGAGGCAGGAGCTGGGAAGCTGTGCTCTCCAGGCTAGGGGGAGAAGTCAAGACATCTAGCTGATGCTGAGACCTGTACTTCAAACAATTAATGTGTCACTTTAACCATTACTCTCTTTATTATTTTTTTTTAATTTATTTTTTTTTTGATCAGATATAAAAGAGCTATTCATTGGAGTGTTAGTTTCCAGTGTCTTTGGTTGACACTCAAAGATCACTACCTCCAGCTTTTTGGGCTTGCATCATATTACATGCTAGTATGGGCTCACCTTGTCAACGCGTTCTTACAGCTAGTTTGGAGGCGCAGGCTTCTGTGATACTTAGCGTGGGCTGTTGCTTTCATGTCAACCCAGCAAGTCATAAGTCACGGGTGCCCAACTACTACTGCTGGCAGGGTGTCAACTCCCAAGTGTCAGGAATAGCAGTACCAGTCAGTCAGTTAAAGGAGACATCTGACATCCTCATCTCTTCTGACACTTTGTTAATCTGGGTTTGCTTCCCCAGGCCTCCTGGTTTCCTCAGGAGTGAGGCTGGGTTGAAACTAAAGGCTTTCTTTTCTTTCTTTTTTTTTCCTATTTCCTCCTGAAAAGAAGCATTGAAGCCTGCAGACGGCCAGAGTCCAAGCTCAGGAGCGCAGCGCTGGAATGCCTCCCCTGGGTCAGGGTGTCCATTTCCTGACTATAGCAGCCTATCATGTCACACAAGCTCTTTCCTAGTGCGTCAGGCTTATCTTTAAAAATAGTCAGGCTCCTTGTCTCTGGCCTCTGGAGCAGAGGCAGAAAATGAAACTTTTAAAACAATCTCAAAGGAACATTTCCTGTCCACAGGACAGACTTCACCCGATGACGGCCCTGTCTTTTCTTGTTTTTGCTTGTTCCTTCAAATATCTCTTCTCTGCCCCTTCCAGGCTGCAGAATATACATGGACTCTATGTGTTTTGGGGGAACCTAGAGACTGACTCCTGCCATCCCTTGGCTTTACCTTGTTTAATATAATCCTCCAGTTCCCCTCTGGCCCTCTTGGCAAGCTTGCAAGCACGTCCCACCACAGAGCAGCGTCTGGCTAAGTGCCCATGTTCAGCTGGAGTCATGTCAAGCCATAGGCCACTTCGACGTCTCCTGTCACAGCAGACATCTGCTGGACGGGTTATCAAACGTCGGGCCTCTGTGAGGTTGCTGGCTTGCTGGCGTGGTATCAAAGAACGGGACTGTGCGAGGTCACTGGATGTCTCCCTCCAGCGAGCCAACGCAGACAGCAGCGTGTCCCTAAAGTCACCTTGCTAGCTTCATAGTGTGGTGCCAACACGCTTTGTTGTCTCTGAGGCTACTGACCCCGAGCTCTGGATTCAGCTGGGCTTTTCTGTAAGCACCCCGGGATCAAGCTGTTTGAATGCGGCGCAATTTATTCAGTGAGCCTTGCATAACAGACCTCACACAGCACTGCAAAGCTTCCACGTTGCTCTCATTTTGACTTCTCGTTTCTGAAAGTGAGGTCATTCTGGCTGGTTGTGCATTTATTTGTGGGATGGGCTGCGGCTCATAACACACATGTTGGACACAGCAAGCATCCCTTGAAGTGTACTACAAATCCCTTTTAGGGTATTCTCACAGGTCTCCTGTCTCTGCAGACCAACACAGTCTGGATGACTGGCACGTGCCTGATGTGGAGATGGGACACAGATAGGAGAAACACCTTGGCATGGAAATTCAGAAAGACTCCTGTAATCTCAATTTACATCTTTACAGTACTGTTTCTAATGCTTTGCCTGTCACCAGTACTTGCATAGGTGAAGGAGGAAAACCAGGGCAAGAAACTCAGTTCAGGCAATCTTTTGTCATTCTGTGTTTAGCTGTCGTGGAGTGAAATGACATTTGATGGCATTGTGAGATGGGACACAATAGGTTGCAGAGAAGAGTGAGAGTGACAATAGGAGTCACTGTGCCCTACTTGTGGAGACAAAAAGTCTTTGTCACCACAGCCATTTTCCTAGAGGTGCCAGAAGGGAATAGGCTCTGGAAACTACGTCCATGCAGCCTCTGGTAGAAGCCTTGAATGAGATCTTGTGCTAAAAGCCATCAAGAAGGCACCAACATGGCACTGCATTTTTGCAGGTTTTGACAACAGTCAGAGGATGGGGGCTGATGTGCAACATGGGGAATATCTGGCAGTATAGACACAACTCAGAAGAGACATTTTTTTTATTTTTATTTTTTGGTTGGCTCTGCGTAAAGGCAAGGAACGGCAAATTTTCATCTGAAGTTTTGGAGGGCTAGAAACAGCAGATACTTTATTTCCCTGTTTGGACTTTCTCTGAAAGGCTGGAGGAGGGCACAAGACAACAAGACCATTTCTAGAGGAGAATAGCAAGGACTTAGAGCTTGGACAATTTTTGCCACCCAATTAGTAATGCTGTTCTTCCTACTGCCTGGAATTCTTGGAGCCCACCACACACCTTTAGTCAAAAACAAACCAGCTCTTTTATCTGTTCTTGCTTCAAAATTGCCTTTAGCCAGTGAGGGAAAGGCCGAGGATGCAGAGAGGACAGAGCCAGGCTCTTCTTGATGGTGCCCAGTGCCAGGACAAGAGGCAAAGGGCACAAACTTGAACACTTTCTTACTGTGCAGGTGACTGAACACTGGCCCAGGTTGCCCAAAGAACTTATGAAGTCTCTCTCCCTGGAGATCTTCAAAATTCACCTGAAGATGGTCTGGGGCAGCCTGCTCTGGGTGTCCCTGCTTGAGCAGGGAGGTTGGACCAGGCGGCCTCCAGAGGTCCCTTCTGGCCTCAGCCATTCTGTGATTCTGCAATACCATGGGAAAAAAAAAAAGCTGCAAAAACATTTCACTATGTGGCAGTACATCACTGGAATACGTTCCTTTTCTCAGTTCTTTTAAGAAACATCAAATTCCTCTTTTTTCTAATGCAAATTAGTGGGAAAGCAGAAGGGCCTCTCAGACAGTTCTTGTTTTACTTAGGAAACCTTCCCAATTCAAGCACCTCTCATGCGAAATTACTTGTCTTTTCAGTTTTCTTTCAGTGGAATTTTGGTTCAGAACAACGCTTCCTCCTGATACATCTCAGACCTTAAATGATCCCTCTTCAGGCAACCAATTTGGACAAAGTTGAGAAAGAGCTTAAGTGAGCCTAAGCTTATCTCATTTTCAACAGTCAATTCAGAGTCTAAAGCCTCATGAAAATTCAGCAAAACTCAAGACTCCTTAATTAATGAGGTGCTTTCATAAATCTTCTTCTTTGGCAGAATTCTTGTCTGACAAGAGAAAATGCAGTGTGGAAGACGTCTCCAGTCCCACGAAGAAGGGATAAAACCGTCCTTAAGGCTGTTCCCACTATTAAGGGTGTTCACTTCTTTTCATCTGCTCACTGCCTAGAACAGGAGAGTGTCCTGCTACAGCAGGGGTCCTCTCCATCAGCATGGCTTTGTATTTTTTGGAAGGGTTTTACCATCCTTTTGAGAGCAAATCTTTCTCCAGCCACCATGCTACAGAGGGAGGAAAGGATGTTTTAGGATACTTTAAAATGTTTTGCCAAAGCCTATGCCAGAGTTATTGCTGTCTTAGATATGAAGGGCAAGTAAATGCTCTTGTGTGGGCTACAGCAGTAGAAAGTGGCCATCCTCTCCATCCTCTCCATCCTCTCCATGCTTTTTCATTGCTTTCAACTCTAAAACTCACGAGTGGCTAAAAATCTCTCCTGTTTTACAGGCTATAAATCACTTTGTATTTCAGACGTGGGTAGATACCCTGCTCCTAGGAGTATATGATCCATTTATTTCTTCTGAGAGTTATCAGAAGTCCTAGAGTAGCTCACAGGCAGGAGAGAAGCAGATGTTTCGTAAAGCATCACCTGGTCACTAAAGGACAGGGCTGCCCGTAGACCTTTGCCATGACTGCCTCCACCTAAGACATCTCTCCTCACCAGGATGTCAAAGAATCACCTCTTAGTGCAAGAATAATGAAGAATCTTCCCATCCCTTGAACATTTTGGAAACAGTGCTTTTGTGTACATCAGGACTTTCTTTTTGTTGTGTGTTTGTGTGTTGTCTGGCATAATTGGGTCCTGTCCTGTGGGCAGGGCTCCGTAACACCAATAAATACCACCGTGACTAATGACAGACCTTGTGTAACTGCCCCAAACTTGATGAAAGTTGCAAGCAGTCTGAGTCAGTGCCATTGTGTAAGGGGATAATTTCTGCTTTGGCAGTGTTGTGACCAGCTGGAATTGTTCTCTCTGATAATTGCCAATCTGGATTTCTCCCAGATGGCAGCATCTCATAAAGAGTATCTGTGAAGAGCTCTGGTCCGCTCTCTAATAAGGCTCCGCAAGAGAGCTGTTCGTCCCTGTCACCCCTTATCCATTGCCTCAGGCAGGTCTCCTGTCAATTTGCAGAACAAGTCGTTGCTCTGTGTTTATTTTTCCTTTTTATTTTATTTCTTTTTAGAATCTTGTATTTATTACCTTGGCAGCGAGCCACCCGGCAAGGAACAAACTGTTTTGTGGCAGAAAAGATGAGACACTCTGCCCTGGACCAGCCAAAAGCAATGCCACTGATCTTCCCTGTGCTGTCCTCTAACCCCCCAGGCTGTATTTAACAAGGCTGCGTGTCCCTGAGGCACTCATTTCTCCAGCAGCGAGAGGGTGAAAGGGGAGTTTATGCCGTGCATCCCTCCAAGGCTCCCCCAGCCGAAGCATTTCTGCAGCACGCTACTGTTGAGCACACAGGTGGGAAGTGATTGAAGAGCAGGGGGTGGCCAGTGTGTGATTTTAATCCTGAGGCTGCCGGGACTCGCCGGCTCAGTGGATGCTGAGCAGAACAAGACCGTAGGTAGCGCAGAAATCAGGGATTATGCAAAACGTAATTGCTCCCCTGTGTAGCTGGCGCTGCCACGGCTCAGCTCCTGATTGAGGTGATATTTGTTTCCGGTCTGCCTCTTCAGCCTTTAACGTGTTTATCCACCACTGCAGTACCCAAGTGCCTCGCAATCTAGAAGGCGTTTATCCTCTCTCAGCTCTCCCACGAGTGCCGTTGGCCCCGTGTCAGGGATGGGAAACCAAGATGCTGAACTGTGTAAAGAGATTGGAAATCGGTCGGGCTGTTCCTCTGGGCTGTTAGGTCTCTGGCCCAAAGAGCAGAGCACAAACCCTCGGTACGTAACACCCAGGTATTTGAGCAACTTGAGCTTATTTAACACTGGAGCTTTGGAGAGCTTTGCAAAGACTTTGAGGAACTAGGTGGGATCTGTCACAGCTTTGATTGTAATGGGATCTGAAACGCAAGCTCTGGCCCCACTGCTGGGAGCGTGTGCCTTGTGTTTCTGTGTTGCTTTGGTTCCCAGTCTAACCCAGAAAGACCACCGGTCCCAGTTCAATACAATTGCATGGTTTTCTACAGATAAGCTCTCAGTGTGTGAAGGAATTGTTTCTTGGAGCCAGAAATTTCCTTTTTTTTTTTTTTTTTTTAATTTTAATATAAAAATATGGGCTCGACATATTGCTGAAATCAATCTAAAATATTCAGTGCTCTCAGCTGTGAGCTGTTTTATATTAACTGCTGAAAGTCAAAAGCGTGTGAGAGGACACTCTTGAATAATTATGCTCCCTGTGAAATCCCTCCTTCAAGAGCCTGGAAGGGAGGAAGAATGGGGTAGAAAGGAAGCTTGCTTCCCTCTAGGTCAAAGTGATGTGAAGACACATATTCCAGTTGGATTTTTTTTTTTCATTTCTATTCTTTTATTTTGCTACAAAATGTCCCGAAACCCAGTGATTTCATTTCTCCTTGTTTCCGTGTTTAATCTGAGCTAATCTCAGTTATCCACCCCAGCCACAGCACAGCACACGTTTGCATAAATCATGCATCAAACACATCTGAACAATAAACAAGCGCACGAGAAACCGTTCAGGGATAATATGCCGAAGGAGCTCTTTGCTGCAAGCAGCTCAGGGTCTTTGTGGAAACGGTCTAAAAAGTCAGGTCTGACGTAAAAAGCCCTGTCCCTATTGTTAGTGGTCTGGCTGGCGGGGACCAGCGACCTACCCACCCTCCACTTGGGGGGTCGGGAGAGTGCAGTGAGGATGGGCAGGCTGGGGAAATTGCTTTGAAGCAGGCTTTGGACCTAGCGCCATTACAGAAGTGAATTGTGGGGATCAAAATAATCTTCTAGCTCAGCCAGTCCATCCCACGGACAACACCAAGCTACCCACATTGACTATGCAGATTTCAGTGTTTTTTCTCCCAGTGTTTTCCTAATGGGACTTCCATGACATCCCTTAGAAAATTTGCCAATAGATTCCACTGCTCTGAAGTCTGCCCTGCTCTTTCGTCTGTGACTTCCCACTTAATACTCTCGTTCCCACTGAGATATCCCTCTGTCCAGCTCTAAACATCGTGCTGTCTCTGTTGTCATCTCCACCTTCCCAGCACATCTCGGGGTCTCCAGCCAGCCTCCCTCAGACTTTGTTTACCTACGTGGCGCAGAATTTCAGACTTATCCTTGAGGCTTACTCGAGTCGATCCCTCTAGGCTCATAAAATGCTTTTTCTTGCTGGTCCTTGGCCTCCTGCCAAACAGTTGATAACTTTCTAGGAACGTGGTGCCTGGGACTCAGGGCAGCTCTGCATGCTGAGGATGGCTGATGATGGTCGGGGCAGGGAAAGGTCTTTGGCTGATGTTGTCATGAGAGCAGAAGGAAATATTTCTCTGGAAAGTCTCAGGCTCTGACTCTACCAGATGGCAGGCTGTAAAGACACGGGAAAGAGAAAAGTTGAGCAAGGCTCATAGCTCCCACCAAAGCTGAGTACAGAAGGTGGGTTTATAGCAGTTAGCGATGTGTATTCCCCACGTCAGGTACTGTATCGTAAGCAATGCTCCAGTTTGCAATAATTCCACGGAAATTACTTAACTGTGGTAGCATATCCACCCCCCAGCTTTACCAGGCGTGACGAGTGGCCTACAGTGTGGGTCTGGCTGGTGGTTTTTGTTTCTCCACATCACAGAAACTGAAGGGAGGAGAACTTCCTGTGGGGACTCAGAGGTGGAGGAGAGAAGGATCTAGGGCAGCTCTGCTGCTACTCATCTCCCCCCTGCAAATTCTCTGATCTTTCTGAGTGCAGAGAGAAGACTGTTGCTATAGAAACCAGTGGGGAAAATGTACATTTTATCACGTTTTATATCTTGTTCCAAGGAGACCCTTTAATCTGAGCCTGCCACCGTGTATTTTTGCAGAAACAATAATGCTAATAAAAACCCTAAAAGCAGCAGCAATGACATGAAATAAAATGCAATCATCATCACTTATTTCAAAAACACTTCTGCCCATAACCCTCTACCCTAGCCAAGACACTGGGACAGGGCTGGCAAGATTGTCTGAGGTATGGAACATAACAGGAGGATGAACCTAAGGCAGCAAAAGGTGTGATGGGAGGTGGGGCTGCGTGTCCTACATGATGGGGAAGGACAAAACTAAGTAAAATTTCTTCAGGTTTCATTTTTGTGCAGAGAAAGATGAAATAAAGGTAAAAGCTGTATTTCGTAGCATACAGCCTAACTTTTCTCTTCTTACTTACCCAGCCTCCTATTTCCATCCCGGGGTCTTTAGAAGATTAAGCTGTTTGTGAGACTGCACCCTGAAAGCCTTTCTGTAGCACCAGGCTGGCCTGGTGGCAGCAGTTCTCCTGGGGATCCTTCAGAACAGAAGCCTAATTTAGCCCTCTGGATGTCAAAACAGGCTTTCACTCTGCCCTTCCAACCCTCAATTTATTTTTTACTTAATTCACCATGGCCACTATTTCCTTCCTGATTTGTGCTGACCCTGTAGCTTAATTAGATTTTCCTCATTATTTATGGGAGCTCCTATAATGCATGGAGTTGTAATTTCTTCAGGACAAGGACTTTCTTGCTGTGAAGAGCAATGTACAAAATAAATCTCAGTCCTGTCTCGTTCCAGGGCTGTGATTGATCCTAAGTCAGGTATATGGCCCTGCTCCTTGCCCTGAAAGTGAGCACACAAAAAAAGCATCAGCGAGGTTTTGGATCACTAATGCTGGTTTTTACAGACTGCGATGTAGAACAAGGTAGGCGTTGAAATAAAGCAGCTGAATTATGCTAGGTGAGACCAATTAGGGACAGATGGTTTATGAACAAACTTCTCCACGTGCTTGCAGCATCTTTGCAGGATGGACCTCTTCCTCTAGAGTTGCATTTAGTCCAGTGCATTTGGTGACTTCTTGGGTTACTCTAAGTTGTACGCAGGTTTCCTGAATCCCAAGGGGAAAAAAATCATCTGCCTTTTAAATGCCTTCAAGACCTGGCTGTGGGTTTGTTCTTTGCTAATTCCTGGCTCTCACAGTCTCTGCACGTACTTAATAGAGCTCCCAATATGTGTCTTACAGCCAGGTACAAACAGCTAGCATGGACGAAACAATCTGCCTTTCCTCTTTGTGCCTTACTCGTGCCCTCTGCCCAGCCCCAGCCCTTTTCCCAGAACATAATGGCTGCTAACTGTGAATAAACAACTGAGACACATTCTGCCTGTCTTAGGGGCAGTAAGCACTTCTAGAGCCCAAATAATATATGAATATTAATAGAATGACTGTAATGATATAATAAAAGCAAAACAATAAATGTCCTCAGGAGCATGATAATCTAACTTCAAAAGCAATTACCATCAGTAACAAAATGCAGAGGGAAGACTGGGATTACTTTAATAAGATTACCTGATTTTTGTCATTCATTTCAGTTGGTGAGTGTAATGCAGTTTCACCTTCATTCCCAACGAGTTTCAGAGATGATTCTCACTCTGAGCATTGGCAGACCAAGCTGGACACTGAAACTGGGGTTCTCTAGCCATCCTGTGGGATCCAGCATATCTCTGCCAGCTGCCACTCCTTGGCCTTTGGCCTCCCTTACCCTTGTGCTTTTGCTGTCCCCACAATATTTTTTTCACACCCAGTGGCTTCATAAATATTCCAGAAAAGACAGAGATGGGAAGACATGAAAGAGTTAGAAAAGCAGGGGTCTTTGCGAAGGCAGAAAGACAGTAGGGAAAATAGTAAGACAGGGGCAGAGACTTGATGATTGTGAAGGCACTTACAAAACCCAGCTTTATCCAGCAGGTGAGGGAGAACAGACGTAGGCTCAGTAACACAGCACATGGGCTATAGTCCCAGGTATTCTCTATTTTCCTGGAGTCCCAGCCAGTTTCTAGTGCTCATGCCTTTCCCACTCCATCTTCAACCCTCTCCCCATGTCTCTGCAGCTCATCAGTCCCAGAGCTTGATCATGTGCAGTAGTCATGCCCTTGAGAGACTGCAGGGAGGCAGGCAAGTGCTCAGGGGGCCTTAGACTCATACAGTGGAGGGATGCAGATGGTGAAATGGGGAAACTGCTGGGAGAAAAGGTGATGTCTCTGCAGAGACCACGTTAAATCACACCAGGGATGAGCATGCCAGCTCCATGCATGAAAAAGAGTGTGCTCTAGTGCTGCACTGGGAAGACTGCTTTTGCCTGAGGGGATATCTGTATACAGATGTTGATGGTGAGGATGAGAGATAGAAAGAAAGGAAGAAAGGAAGAAAAGAAAGTAAGTAGATAAGAAAAAGAAAATAGATATAGATGCAGATCTGTTCCAGACAAACTGTTGTCATTCCCCTGGTGGTGGAGGTGGAGGATGTAAAAGGCTCCTCCAGAACTTACTGGAGATCTCGTCAGGGCTCTCAACCCACACCTCACTTGCTCAGCTGCACCTGCACAAGACAAAAAATAGGGCCTCCCTCGTTCTTGGTGAAAGTAAAAATGGTCTGGGACACAGCTAATAAATAAAACAGGTTTAATCATAAACGTTGTACATATTTATAGATGTGGGGAAGACATGGTCAGAAAGTTGCTGCCCTGGCACTGGGGATAAAAGAACAGTGCATTTTACCACTTGATGTACAGTACCAGTGAAGGGTGGGGCTGATAAATGAATATGGGATTTTAAGTCCCAGCGGCTAATTTTCACAGACAACCATCATTCCTGGTTTCCTGTCAAATTACAGCATGAACTAGCTCACAGCTCTGACCAGGGCACAGCAAGGCAGAAACAGCCAAGAACAGAATTTAAGGGGGAGGGAACGACAAGGTACCTGAAGGCGATTCTGAGGTATACAAACCATGCATACTCTGCTGTTGTGTATACTCTTGGGGCCATGTTTGCCCACAGTTATGCATGCACACCTCTTGTTCCAGTCAGCGAGAGTGGCAGGCTTATGTCTAAGGGATACAGGTGGCTATGAGGGCATACAGAAGCACAACAAACAACAAAGCCAGAAGCAGGACAGAGAGAGAGCTGAAGACATGGAAGCTTGGACTGATCTGAGGAAGGCAAGAAGTGAATGATGGCCCCAGATTTATCCAGTTCAGCCCTGCTTGGACAGCCAACACAAAGCTTCATTTCTGGAGGACTTCTGCAGTGCAAAGGTTTCCATCAAAGCAACCTTTATCAGACAGCAGGGAAAAACAATGAACAAAATGATTAGAGGTGTGTTAAGAGAAGAAATGTGATGGAGCTGGTCCATGATCAAGAGCCTACAACCATTCAGTTCTTAATTCTGGAGGAAAACCAAGTCCTGCCTCTAAAGTGGTATAAGCCAACATATGGATCTGGTCACTCTTGGCTGATACAGGCAGAGGGAAGGAGTCATTGCTCTGGTGGCCAGCAGGCAAAGAGTGCCATCTGTACTATGATACTCAGAGTCGGTGTGGCTGCCTTGAGAAACTATCACACCAGGCTTTCAAAGCAGTCAAATGTATTGGCTTTTGCAGAACAATTTCACTTTCAATCAATGTACAGATTACATAGCTTTACAGATGGGAAACAACTTTCACTTCTAAAAAGTAGACACTGTTTTGATATCAAGCACACGTGCCATCTGATTTTGCCAAGAACCCACCCCCAGACAATAAAAAAGCAAATCCCAAATAAAATCTATAATACAAAAACAACATTCATGTCAATGTCAAATGGTAGCTGTCCCAGCAAACGTCAAATCAAGACCCTCTTAATGCAGGTCCCCTCAGAAGCACGGTAGAGTCAAGTGTCCATACACAGAGTCCACTCCCAATCTGGGAAACCTCAGTAAGACTGTTGTCCTTTGAAATGCAAGTCCCATTTTTAAAAGGAGTGCTCCTCACATGCATGCACACAGACACACACACACACAAACATACACACACAGACATAACCTCCTTTCTCTTAGCAAGTGCTGCACACTGGGTAACTGCTAATGCCTTCCGTGCATTTTGGACCTACTTCCTTTGCAAAGATGAGGATGACATTTCTTTACTTTTCAAGTCTCTGTTCTTTAGACAAAAAGGGGAATGCGGATGAACTACATCACAAAGATGGAGAAATGCACCCTCAGACATATGTTTTTTTCCCCAGTTGTTTACAAGGACGATGTTATTTACATTCGTGACTCAGCAGAATCCACAGGAAGTGTTGTCCTTGTTCTGTGTTGGGTGTTCTCCATGAGCCCAGCGAGCCCATCCTGTGCTTCCACAGACCATTTTCTTTAAGGCACTGCATGCGGATGATGACTTCTGCCAGAAGGGGCAAACCCTCTTCACTGGATAGTGCATTTCTCCCTCTCCCTTGACTGGCCTTCCCTGAGAACTTTTGATTTGATGTACTTCAGGTCGCTGTTGACACTTGGCCGGCGAGCAAAGGGAGAGATCATACCATAGGCATCCATGTCCTTGACTCGTCGCATCCGGAAGGACTTCTGTTGGAAGGTGTCACCATACTGGATGGAGATTTTCCTGTGCAGGGCAGGGCTCATCTCATGAGGTAGCTTGGCCATGCTGAAGAGAACGTAGAACATCTCATCCACGTTGGTGTTCTTCTTGGCTGAAACTTCAAAGTAAGCACAGTTTTCATCGCTGGAGACCAGGTTCTCACCTTCATCCGAGCGCACTTTGCGGTAGATTTCACTGTGGTCATTTTTGTTGCCACAGATCACCATGGGGAGGTCAGCTGATTCCTTAGTCTTGTTCTTCAGGCAGGATTTCACCTCAAGGATCTGTTTCTGGAGTCTCTTGACCTCATCAAAGGATTCCCTGTTATCCAAGCTGAATACCAGGATGAAAACATCCCCTGCAATTGAAAAATGAAAATGTAAATATTTGTTCATCATAACCTGTGTTGGAGGAGAAGATTTTAAAAAAGCAGTAGGTTTATTTGTCATCTTCTCCCTGTATTTTTTTTTCTTGTGCAGTCCTTTTCAATCTGTTCACTCTGCCGTACTTTAGTTCCAGTTCTTCTAACCCAAATCCCCACTCCTTTCTGTAGTGCTATGGAAAAGGCTTATGGCTTTGATGTTACTTCAGCCATATCTGATTATGTGATCCTTGGTTCCACTGGACTTGCAGGTTATTGCCCATTTGTACTCTCTTTTGTAAACAAGTTTCTGTCCAGCTCTGCTGCATTGCTTTCCTTTTTCTTCCTTTCGTCTATATGTGTAAAACACATCCTTTTCTGACACCAGGAAGAGTGGAGAACTAGTAACCACTCAACCTTGGCCTTTTGATTATACAATACAGGAAGCAACACCTGAACAGAAGATTTATAGCTACTCAGTCCCAAACGACTGAGAGAGGAATGAGAGGTTTCCCAGTGTTCACTATTCTGCTGCCATTTCATTTGCACAAGAGAAATAGACCATGGAAAAAAAAAAAAAAAGAAATATATAAATGACACAGATCCCCTGGCATTTCCTTTTGACATTTCCTGACTTAAAATTCCTTTTGCAAAATATAAAATAACACAAATCATTGCCTGTTGCATGACAGTCATGTCAAAAGTGCTAAGAGAGATTTGAGGGACAAAAGCTCACATCTGCATCCCTGAAACTGGCCCTAGGACCTCAGCAAATGCAAATACTAGCCTGGTCTGATGTAAACATCATGTTTCACTGGCTAGCTAGAAGGCGATACAGCAGATCCAGAAAGTAGGTTTATTGTGAGCTGTGGCTGAATATTTCTCCACTGTCACTTTCATAGGTTAAGAACACATCTTAGCTCACAAATGGAACTGCTTGACAATGAGGATGTACAAAGTGAGTCCACCATTTTCCCTCTTTAACTCATTTGATTAACCATAGACTTAGAAGAAAGGGTAAGAACAATTTTTTACTGGAATATCAAATCAAGAAAATCAGGCTGGAACTTTTAGGGAAAAAAAAAAAAAGAAAAAAAAAAAGAAAAAAAAAAAAAGAAAGAGCTTTTCTTGGTTTGAATTCCCTGCCTGTACATTTTACATTTGCTGTTCACCGCTTGTGTCTTATAATGACATGCTTATTTTGTCCCTTGCTGCTCTTTATTGCCCACGAGGTTTTATTCAACCATTCATTTGTGACTGCAGTAAGAAAATATGTTGTAGGAGGGGTAGGTAGCAGAGGAGAGAAATAAACTAGGGGGAAATCTTGATTTCAGACCTTCACCCAGTAGGGTTCTCCTCTGTGGCTAATGCACTCCCTATAGCGTAAGAAGCATGCCATCCAGGAAATATCTCTCCAGAGAAGTGCATCCTGCAATAAAACCCCACAGCCCATTTAGCTACCTCCCAAATGCATCTTATCCCTGAGAAACTGTCAAATCCAGGCTACAGTTTTCAAGCTACTGCCTGTCATGATGATCTTTCACCCACCGTTCCTTCTCTGCAAACTTTCCCTCACGACTTTCTCACCTGTCAGGATGGAAAGCCTCCTCATAGCAGGGAAAGGGTGATTCCCAGAGGTGTCCAGGATGTCCAGCTGGTACATATCTCCCCGGATGTTGTAGACCTTGCGGTGAAAATCCTCAATGGTGGGAGTGTACTGGTCCTCAAACCGGCCATTGAGAAAGCGTGAGACGATGGAGCTTTTCCCCACCCTGGAGGCTCCCAGCACTACCATGCGGTACGAGTTCTTGGCTGGCACATTTAGGGTGCAGTTTCCAGTGGACATGGTCTTCATCATTGCTTGGACCTGGAAGAGGGAATGGCAGAGTTGGAGGAAAGACCAGAAACTAGACAAAGGATGGTGAAACACAGCTCTGTGCCACAGGTTGGTCAGAATGCTCTGGGTGAGTCTGTGATGTAAAGCAGAATATCTGGTCCTGGCTAGCACATCAACAGCCTGAACAGAAATCTTCTCACTGAAAATGGCTCCATTTCTTCAGTCTCATTTCCAGAGAGTGATTTTTATTTTTTTACTTTTAAAGTCATATCAAAAAGAAGGCATTTATACCGCAGATAGCATATTTCTGAACTGTAATTTGCTATTTCACTTAAACATTAAGGGCTAATTTTGTCAGCTGTACTTCAACTTGGACACCAGGTTCCTTCCCACCCCATCTGCGTCACTTACACATTACCAGATTTTTCAGCAGAGCTTGGTTCTCTGTCAGATGCATAAACATAGAGATCAGAGGTCAGATTTCCCAATATACTGCACCCACTGAGGCTACCATCAGACTTCCCAATATACTGTGTCCATTGCAGCTATCAGTTAGGATTTAGACCACTTCATTTGGTTGCCTAAATAGGAGCATTTCACAGTATTCATTTTCTGAGATCAACCAAAAGTCAGAGAGAAACAGGAACCGTGCTTGACATCCATGGAAGCCAGACATCTCAGTAATTTTAAATAGCTGGTCCCATACAGCCTACAGTGCTGATGCAGGGAGTTTGTGCTACAAAATAGCTTCGAGTAGTGATAAATTCTAAGATCTGTGCCTTCGGTGACCTTTTAGAAACCAGAATTTATTCTAGCTAGTTGGACTGGTGGTGTGTGAACTCCCTACCAACAAGCTATCAGCACTGCAGTTATCACTACTTTGCAGCAGGATGGCCAGCAATGGACAGAGTTGAAGAAATGGAGAAAAGTTGCAGAAATACAGAAATTTCGTGGGAGTTTTGCACAAACACAGCTGTTATGGGTATCACAGTCATCGAGGATGTAAGCACAGCCTGGGGAAAGGACGAAGGACAGCCATCTTAAATAACTATCTGACAGGATTTCCAACCCCTGACAAGTAAAATGAATCTCGAGACCTTGGCGATCCCATTTTGACATAGCACCCAGATGCAAGAAACTTTGATAGGAAAAAAAAAATAGGGTTGCACAGACATTTTACATGTACCAGTTCAAAAACATTGTGCGCTGAAAGGAAAAATACAACCCCAATGTGGGGAAAGCTAGCCATTAAAGCAAAGAAAGCACATTTTGGACAGAGTTTATTTTGGTTACTAGGATCTTATTAAAGAATAATCAAGTTCCCACTGTGCCGTTTATTTAACTTAGGTGCTGTTTATTTAATATTACAATTTGAGTACTTTATGTACACTGAAAGATCATTTCTGAGTCCAGATCTGGATTCCTATCTTTCCCCTGAGTGAATTTTATCTCCCAAGCTTTTATGCAGCTGACACTTATCTCAGTCAAGACTTAAAATCTTTTACTTTGTTTAACATGCACTAAGCACCAAAGCAGAAGTGAAGATACGGCCACTGCTAAATAAAGAAGTCTCTGGAATTCGGATCCAGCATCATTACAAGCTCTGCGTTATAGCCCGAGGCAACAGCAAAACATGACTATTTATTATTATTGCTCTCATTTGCTGCACGCTAACAGCACATTCATCCCTATATAAAGCACGGAGGAAAACACAGTGCTTTCCTCAGAGCGTCTTAGGCTGAATTATATACAGAGGGCAAGGATGGACAATGTTAGAGGCAGACAGTAATGTCAGATTATCGCTTTGGATGGGCAGACACACACACAGAGAGTTATAGAGCTGTTGGGATCGCTGTGGAACAAGTGACAGCAAGGAGCACACTGTTTTGAACCAGACTTTTCTTTAGAACAGGACCCATCTCCAATATTGCAGGAACACCACCTTTCATCTCTGAAACAATGGTGCCACATACAGCGGCTCTGTCCTCCCCTACACAGTGGTCCAACACTGTCCTGCATCCATTTGCCAGACAAATGGCAACAGAACTGCTTTGGGACAATCCCTTTCACCCTCTCAGGCTATATTTAGCTGACAGAGAAAAGCAAGGAGATGGATTTTGTGGGAAAAACCACAAAGCTCTCTACAGCCCGGGTTCAGGACTTAGAAAGGAGTCAGCTCCTTGGACCGGGGTGAACTGGTGCGGCTGCAGGAGGGCAGGCAGGCTGTGGTGGGTCACACCTGCTAGGAGACATCGTGCCCAGCATCGTGGGGAAGCAGCAGGGCTGAGCGTGGTCTTGCCTTTTAGGCAAGTGCCTTCCACATCCAGATGTGCACACTGGGGGACCTGATCCTGTCTGAATCCCTCCTGTCTGACGGGTAACCACTGAGCTGCTGGCAGTGGGAGAAACTCCTGTCGTGCAGCAAGGGAGCGGGAACTGGGTCCCTGCGGCTACGCAGAGGGCTGGTTTGTCACTTTGAGGGCAAAACACACTTCTGTCCGCCTCCTGGAAATGAACACCACTGCCTTGGACCTCAGTTAATGCCACTGGACACCAAATGCCTTGGAGGAGGGATTGTCACCATGGCATCTCTGGCCCCTAAATCACACTGCCTCCCTCCC
The DNA here is from genome assembly GCF_047663525.1 of Anas platyrhynchos. Classification (NCBI taxonomy): domain Eukaryota; kingdom Metazoa; phylum Chordata; class Aves; order Anseriformes; family Anatidae; genus Anas; species Anas platyrhynchos. Next base: position 55,315,971 of record NC_092587.1, read on the forward strand.
GCATCAAAGGCAAAACCCTAACTGCAGACTCACTCGTTTCAGGACGCTCTGCCCCAAGGATGTGTACGTACCAAGGAGGAGGATGAGGTGTAAGAACACGCAGATTTGAATGATTAAATAGTCACTCTATGCTGTCCTCACTCTGCCTGTCAAGGTATTCAGTCAAGAGGACTCCTGTAATTTCCTGTCTGCCTTTTGTTTCACACGGAGTCGAAAGATGCTTTTCAGCACTTTGATTCTTGGAGTTTCTACTCATCTCAGCCCCTCTGCTGCAAATCTGACTCAGAGCATGCTGTTGAGCCGGGAGCTTATGTTTGTGTTTCGTGCTCTCTTCTTATCCCCCCACTCCGCTTTCTGCCTGGTTCAGTGCAATCTTTCTTCTTTCCTCCTCAGGAAAGAAACTTCAGCCCTCACTCCCAGCACAGGCACTCATATATTGAAAAAGATTAAAGACACAAGCAAGGAAATAGAAAGGGACCACATGTTCATGTACTAAATAAAGCAAAATCAATCAGAAGAGAATGAAGAGACAAACAACCTCCAGCTGGCTTTAATCTACATCTTTTCCTTCCAGTTTATTAAATGCTTAAGCATAGATTAATTCCCAGTGGTACCTTTTGCTTTATGCACTGGCTTGACGGCAGAAACTTTGCATTAGTATTTTATAGTGGTACAGAGCACAGGGATTTCAAAACGTCATAGAAATGCAGGCAGCGTTATCTCCACTTAATAAAGGGAAAGGCTCATACGCCCATGGAGAGCTGAAACAGCTGTCCAATATCAGCATTAAACCCCGTTTCTTTGGACTCCCTGTATCTTCTTCTACCTGCTCACCACTGCTGCCTGTTTCGTGGGCACACATCGGAACAAATGACAAGGCACCTGCGTTTGCATGCTCTGAAGAGCGCTTGTCTGAATTCCAGCGAGGCGCTGACAGATTTGGTCCTGAGCACCTGGAGAGGGCTATCTGAGGAAGACAGTCTTCATTCAACCTGCCTACAGCTTTCCCACCTTTAGCTCTCCAGCCTCCCATCAGGGGATGCATGACACCTGGTTATCCTTCCTACAACTCCCCGTCCATGAACAGACTTCCCAAGTACCTCTCTTGCACTCCGTGGTCTTTAGCTACGGTCTGTGTTTCTGTTTGCCATCCAAATATAATTCACTGCATCCAGCTAAAAAGAACACAGGCAGATGCAAGCTGCATCGTGCATAACAGACCTGCCACTTGTTAGTCACTCCTAGTACCCCCTCGGTTCTCATGCACACCAAAATCACTCCTGCGGGATGTTTCCTACTTTCATCCCAAACTCCGTGCTGCTTTCTTACCTCTCGTTCCTTGGAGGAGCAGTCCTGGGTCTTGGTGAAGTCCGGTGAAGTTGATAATTTTGATCAGAGGCGGCTGCTGCTCTAAGAGGCTGCGGTTCTCTGGATCCCACGTCGCTTGCTCGGGGCTCAGTTCTTCACCAGTATTTCCTGGGAACTTAGCAGGAATGGGAGGGACCGCAGGGCTCCAGAGGACGTCCCCCCATGGATGGCAATGACTAGATCAGGCGACCGGCGAGGACTAAAGAAGTGTCTCTAAAGCAGTGGCAGCTTTTCCCCTTGCTGAGATGAGCTCTTCTCCTCCCAGCCTCAGTTGAGGAGAAGGAGAGGCAGGGTCTCTCCCTCTCCCACCAGCTCTTCTGGCCAGGTGTGCTTCGCAGGCTCTGCTGGGGGCAGGAGGTCTCTGGAGAGACACTTGATCATGCAGGGGTGTGGGGCATCCACCCGGCTCACCCTGCCGTGATGCCACCTCTGACCCTATGGGGAAAATGAATGAGGGCAGGGAAGTCGTCTATGGTGAGCCTACGTTTCCCCAGGTCTTGCCTGGCACAACCCCTCTCCCCCCCCAGGAGCTTCTTTTCTTCTGACCTGAGATCAGCTTTTACAACGTTCTCTTTCCAGGACAGAAGGGGCTTTTCTTTACGTTTGCCAATTAAAGTCTTCCCTCTTCCCTCCCTGCCTGTCTCTCCCTGGCTCTCGCAACTACTGGCAAATTGCAGATTTTCCTTCTGTAGGACTCACAGATAATTGGCTCAACTCCTCCCTTGAAGTCAGTGTCAGACACAGGGGAAGGAGGGGTGCTGAGGGGGTGGGATTTTGTGCCTATTGAAAAAAATCTTTCTTTTCTTTTTTTTTTCCTTCTTTCAGCAGAAAGTTCGCATGCATTCCAGACTGCACATTCCCCTTCTTCCCACCAGAGACCTGTACGTATGCATGTGTGGGGAGAGAGTCAGCGTACGTGTACGAGAGGCACAGACTTCAGTTACTTTGCAAGCTGTAAATTCATAAGCTGTTTCTAAAGGCTGCTTCTATACTTCAGAGCCAATATTTTCTGCTAGGCAGAAGTGGACTGACTCATTTCCCAAGTAGGGGCTTTCTGTCCAGCATTCCTGTAATTATTTTGCCGTATGGAATACGGTCCCCTGTTCCCTCAACCTTGATGATGTTGTGTTGGGATTGCTGGTGGATTTGATTAAGAAATAGGGATAATGTGCAACTGCTGCTCTTTCATTAATATTTAAATAAGCTGTGGCTAATAAAAATGTAAAAAAAAAAAAAAAAAAGGTCAAGCACACTGAAAGTGTGGGGGGCTGAGGCAGACAAACAAGAGAAACAAAGAAAAGATAGGTTGAATTCAGGCAGTTTGCTCTACCCTCAGTGAAAAATGGTGTTTGCAATTTATTTGATCATTCATTGACTCTAGTTTTTCACCTTTTTTAGATTTACAAGTCTGATTCAAAAGATTTCAGAAAGATTTGAAATGAAGTAGTTTTGCATTGCCCACTTAAAACTCCTAATCAGAAAAGAAAAGAAAAAGAAAAGAAAAAGAAAAGAAAAAGAAAAGAAAAAGAAAAGAAAAAGAAAAGAAAAAGAAAAGAAAAAGAAAAAGAAAACCACACTAAGATTTGAGATATTTTGACAATAAAAAACAAAAACAAAAAAAAAAGAAACACAGAAGGGATACATGATCTCCCAAATCTGAATATAATTTCAAGTCTCTCAAAATTCTCTCTTGCTTTTTCTTTAAGCAAATTTGTTCTTTGAAGAAAAATAAATCTCCAACTACACTGTCTATTTTTTTCTTAAGACCCCCCACCACAAGAATTCCTGTAGTTTTGGAGGAATTCTTTAGATTCTTTGCTTTTTGGAAGCAGAAGCTCCTGGATTCCTCCTCATATAGACAGCTTTAAATTTGGGAAGGAAGAGCACAGCTTGGCATAGCGTGGCTGAAATATTGCTGGCTTCTTCCAAGAGGCAGTGAACTGGTAACGGGGCATGACCTGAACTCAGCTCTTAGACCACAGCACCAGGACTCTTTAGTCAGCTCCTGAGTCTTTTCTCTTTGGCACAAAGTAGAGGAGCATTTTTATGGCTCAGGCATTTTTTTGAAGTAAAATATGATGCTTTTCATCCCTAAGTCATTTGTTCACATCAAACCTGGACCAAAACCTGTCATCTTTGGTGGCTGGTCAACAGTTTGTGTAGCTCAGATCCAAGTGAAATGATCAGCGTGCTGATATCTTTGCCATGGGAGGAATTGCTGCTGGCAAAATTAACAGAGAAGTCAAATCCTGTAGTGTTACAGAAAATACTCTTTCATCCCTATAGCTTACACAAATGTAAGAGTTCTCTGCCAAAAAGAAAGAAGAGTAGTCATCCTAGAGACCATCTCATCAGCCTGGAATCTCAGCCTACTCAAGCTCTTTTGTAAACCAAATGCAAAACTCTTGCCTAGCTGGCTTCACCAAGCCCATACGCCCACTCAGCTGTCTTCTCCAGCATTTAAACTAGCCAGTTGATTTCCTCAAATTATATCAAAAAAGAATGGGAACATTCTTACCTCGGCACCTTGGCTTTATTTGATCTCTCAGCAATCGGCTAGTGACATAGTAAATTACTTTTGAAGTAAGCCTTTGAAAGATAATTGCTTACTATGAGCCTTCAGAGGCTCGAGATGTTGCTGTAGCTTTGTTGTTGGGTACTTTTTTTTTCTTCCTGCTGTGCTCAGGAACTGACAAAAGGCCAGGACTTCCTTTGGGGCTCAAAAATCCACGCTTTTCCCATGACTTCCTGAGGGTCCCTGGTGGAGAAGTCAGGCTAATTCTCTGTACCTGCCCCCACTGGGGAAGCAGGGATGGCAGCAGCTCATTGCTTCTAGGGTAGTAAAGGGAACAAATGAATCAGTGTCAAAGCCATTGCCAAAACAAGAGAAAAAGTTCCCAATCTCAGCGGTTTTTCTCTGGTTAGTCAGGGACCATCAGCCTTTCTTAGGGCTTGCAGATATTTACCAATTTAAAAGTCAGGCACACAATGAATTATGCTCTGGAGGCATTTCTCCCTCCTACACCTCCAGTACAGAAAGAAAGCCTAAATGAGTTTTTTTTTATGCGGCTAATGCCATCTCAGAGAGTTGCAGGCTGTGGCTGTGGAGAACCACCACGACTCCCAGGGGCTACGCCTGACTGGCTGGGTGGCACTGGGCATGGAAATGCTGTGGTCCTCCCATCTGGGTGATGGGCAAGAGAAGCAGAAAGTGTAGCAGATGAGTTATGTCAACTGGATATCATAGAATAACTCAAAGCAAATGGCCTTGGTGCAGCAACAGCTCCCTCCCCTCTGAGAAGTGAGCTCCTGGGGGCACACACGCTGACCCACCCCAGCACCAGGACCTGGGGCAGCGTGGGCTCCTGGGGCTGAGATGTCACCATCTGGAGTCATTTACAACTTCTGCAGCTCCAGGTGCTGGCCGCAGCTGGCGGCGGAGGCTGCTGTGATGGGCTGATGCAGCAGGACCAATCTGTTTCTCTCCACCTTAAGGAAAATGACAGAAGTGACAAGCACATGCCGTTTGGCTCTGGTCAGAATTAGTTCAAGACAAAAGATGTTCTCCGGCTTTTGTCTCCTCTTCAAAAGCAAACGCAACAGAGATTAAATATTTAAACCAGCTTTTCTCTCTCTTTTCCCATTCATTTTCACGCTGCTCATTATTCAGTAATGCAGGCTCATTTTTCCACCCCCTCACCTTCCCTCCCTCCCTCCCACATTCATTTCTCCTGCGTGGTGCCCCTCCCTTCAAGAGATGCTGGAAAGTTAGCGTTCAGGAGCCTGTAAGCTGCAGGTACCAAGTCATATTCTGAACAGCACGTAGATGGGCAGACACAAATACTCCTGCCCCTGCATTACCTGTACCCCCTGGGCATTTAAACTCAGCAAAGTGCTCTCCGGGGGAATTATGGGGACAAGGAAAATAAGTAATGATCATCAGTTGTGAGTGAGAGCAGTAACACTTAGGAGAATACAGCTGGAGGAGGCACACATTTGAGAAAATGGTGGTCTGGCTAGTATTATTGTTCCCTTCACAGCATTTGTGTTTGACTCTGTAATTTCTCAGCATCCCAGGGTGCAAAATGGGTTAATAATATTTACTGAGATCCCTGCAAAATGGAAAAGCATGGCTTAGCTGGTGACATCCAAGTCACCTCTTATTTGCTGCATTCGCTATGAATCATTTTTTTAATTACATTTTAATGAAATATTTTTCAGAAAAGACTTCTGGGCTCCCTTCTTTCCTTTTGCCACTAAGGACCCAGCACGTCCAGAGTTGCTCACCAGACATGCACACACCCTTTCAATTTCATTCTGCCATTGAAACTTTTTAACACTTTCCCCATCTTTAAGAAACTAAAAAAAAATATTTTTAAAGCTTTAAAAAAGCAAGATTAAAGCTGGAAAAACAAAACAAAACAAAACAAAACAAAACACAAAATAGGATTCAATATTGTCTGTAACACAGGGAAAAATAATGATGCATATAATAATTCATTACTATGTGCTCGGTGAGTACCACGGGGGTTGGTGTGCAGTCTCCCATGGCCAGCTGGAGGAAGAGCCACCCCACCACATCTGCCCATGCTGGAGGACAAGTCACACACTCACCTGACGATGACTACAGGGTGCTGTGTCAGTCTTTTAGGAAGCAGTGGGCGCAGGGAGAAATCACAATGTCAGTCCCCGCTCTGCATCCCATCTCACAGGGTGCTGCCAGACCCTGTGTCCGGGTAGATAACAGCACAGCTGGGAGCCAGCCCAACCACGTCTCTCCTCTGAACTATGTTAGTAGGAAGGGGTCATTCAGCAGGCTCCCAAGGCTCTCCTCTGGATGACACCACCACCGTGCTTCCAAAATATATAGAGAAAAGATCCTTTGGGGGACTTTTCTATGGCTGTGCCCTCACTGCTGCTACTTGGCACCCTGAGAAACGCCCTTATTTCTCCCTCGTCTGTCCTGATCCTCTTACCAGGGCTGATGACTGTCTCCAGAAGACTTTTACCTGCAGTGGGAATACAAACTACAAAAGAGAGCAGAGGGGAAGGAGGAGCTGGGGAAGATGAAGAGGCCCGGGGAGGAGAGCCTTGCATGCCTTCGCAGCAAACCCTCTGATCAGAAGCACAGCGAAGGCTTATTAGATACAGCTGAAAACAAGGACAAAACAAATGGCACAGAAACAAGAGGAGATGCATGAAAAATGCATGAAATGGAGACCGACAAGCCTGAGCCCTCTACAGCGCACGTGGTGCTACCTGTGAGCAGTTATTCTGTTTTGGTCTCCATTCAGAACTGGCATTTACAAGTCTGGCTCTCACCCCTATACCTGGGATCAACTGGGTCTAGACAAACACTGCTATTCAGAAGCCCTCCTCACCTTGCAAGCTGTGGCACGCAAAAAAAAAAAAAAATCACTTCACTAAGGATTTGGTTTCTTACGTCTGTTCATGTTGCACCATCCCCTCCATCTACACCTGCCCCTTGAGGAACTGTGGGGACTGTGGGGATGTGCTTCCAAACTGTGCAAGTACAAAGAGGTCTTCTTTGGTCACCTCCCATGGAGCTTCATGGGGGAAGCAGCTTTATATCTCCTGTGCAGGTTTTTTTTGGCTCTGGGCTTCGCTGGGGCTACTTGCAGAAGAATAACAGCAACCTGCTTATGACCAGTATGAATTTGGGCACTGTGTACCCCGTACAAAATTAATTGTTGCTGTGCCCTCCTCCACCTATCAGGCCAGTCCTGTGCTGAGCAATTACAGTAGTCATTCTTTTTTTTACTACTGCTTTCATTAAAAAAATAATAAAAAAAGGAAGTTTGGGGGATTGAAAAATGTCTTATCCCTTTGATCTAAGAGATATTATACACCTTTATTTATAATCAAAGGAAGCCAGTGAATGAGAATAATTCCATAGTGAAGAACAGGTGAGAATGACAGGTTGTTCTTTTATATTTCTTTTTGTTCTTGTTCAGTTTTCCTCTCTCAGAGGACTGCAATCATGTACTCAAGATCCGAAGTGAAATCCATTATAATAATAATAATGCTAATACTATGTACTCTTGGTGTAAGTTCTGCTAATACCTCCGCACACTCTGCAAATACCAAGGAAGCGAGGCTCCGTCCCTCCCGTGGAGCTGGAGCATAAATATTTCAGCAGTTAACAGATGAGAAAACTGAACGTGCATGCAGGATTTTAGCAGCGAGTCCCAGGTGACTCAGGTGAGCATCTCCAGCCGTGAGCTCCCTCTACCCACACTCCGAAGGAGCTGGAAACCGAGCAGCCACCGTTAATGAGCTGCTGAGCCTAATCAGCTCTGCTGAGAGACCGCATGGCTTTGGGCCAGCCCGGAGCATGAGCAGAATGAGTTGTAGCTGTCTACAAAGGGCCATGCGGATAACAGCCTCCAGGCTGGAAATAGAGCCCTCATCTGCTCCTCCTGGGCACCAGCACGAGGGCCGGGAGGTGGCATGGCACACAGGGACTTGTGCATAGCCAGCGCTGGCTGCGGAGCACCAAAACCTCCCCGGGAAGTGTGGTTAATGGATGCATCGATAACCTCGTCCGTGCCCTTGGAGCAAAAAAGCTGCTTTGGCCCGGCTTTTAGAAGGCAGCGTTGCCTTCTGCGAGCTCGTCATGAATGTATATCAGGTCCTCAAAACCAGGAAACGGACTGAAAAACTGCAAGATTAAAACAAACTGAAGAAGAGGAACGAAGCCCTCAGGGTGCTGCAGGGTCAGGGTTTTCTCTGCAGCAGAAAGGAGCAGTATCTTACTTTTTAACTAAAAAATCAGAGCTCGGACTAAACTTGAGTATTTTCACGGGGGTCTCAATGGCACCAGCCTGGCCTTGCCACAAGCACGCTCGGGCTGCAGACCCTCTGGCACGCTGCTTTTAGTGATGTAAAAAGCTATCGTTTTGACATGGAAGCCTATCAAAGTCGCTTTTACTCCGGTGCAAATGACTAAGCAAGCTGCTGAGGCATAGGAAATCAGGCCCAAGGCATTTTCTATGTGTTTGTTCTGGCTGAGGGCTCCGAGGACGTGTGCAGGAGTATAAATATGCCCATTACCTTCACCACAACTCTGTATGCTCCCAGCCTTCCTCTGTCCAGAGGAGCTTGTTCCTCCTCAGATAATCGCACAACAATCCAATTAGCAAGAAAACTTTCCGCCTTCAGCACCGGATCAGACGACCGGATTATTAAAGGCTCCCATCGGCTCTGACCTGCACTTTGCTTCAAAGCAGAGGGCAACTACATCTGTGAAACGAACAGAAGGGACAAATTTAATTACTGGCAAACTCACCCATCAGGATTCCCACTCCTGATAGTGCCGGAGTGCAAAGAGAATGGCTTGTGATTTATGTGGCAGGCTGAACAAAGCCAGGGAAGGGAAGGGGATAACTACAAGAATTCGTTCACTGCTGGAAATCACTGCTAATTAGGATCGGATGCAAAACCTCAGAGCTGCTTCATCCTCCAGCTTCTTCCGTGCAGTACAGACCTAAGCCACCTTGCGTTTTTGTTCTGTCTCGAGGGTTTGACTCTTTTAACATACAGTAAAATTCTGTAAGTTCCCCTCGTAAGGGAGGGGGGCAGGGGAAGAACATAAGGAGCTTGATTTTTTTTTTTTTTTTCATTTTCTCACTTGAAGACGGTTTACATAAGCACCCCAAAATAGCAATGCCTCCGTCTTGTTGTCTCTGATAGACACTTTACGCTATTTTAATGCCGCAGAAAGGAAACCAGGCACACGGATGCATGCCGTGCTTGTGATTCTTTTGGTGAGCGACAGCACAGCGCTGCCAGCGAGGACGGAAAACTCAGTTCGGCAGCACAGGTGAGACACTTGGGGATAACGAAGCAGAACTGCTGCCAGCTGGCCTCGACAGGGACACACACCTCCCAGGTCCTGTCCCACCCATGGGGCAAGGTGTCTGGATCATTCCAGAGTGGGCACCTGCTCCTTCAGATGGGGAGATGGATGGGAGGAATTCGGGACGCCAGTTGGCATGGCAACCTCAGGCTCTGTGGTTTCAGCCTTGTGCAACCGTGTGCAGGTTGGGAAGGTGAGCTTCGTTAGCCAGTGCTTCACATCCTGGGCAGCTAAGTGGGTATCAGCAACCTGCCAGGGCTTTGTGCTTCCCCAAAAGTCTTGCCCTTGCTGTGCGTTTTCTTCTGTGGGCTTCACAAGATTTTGGGCAACATCAGGAACTGCCAAAGCCCCTTTCAGGCCACCTATCACCCATCCAGAGCCCAGCCAGACCTGGGAAACTTTTGTTACCAGCTTGCTGCTCTTACCCACTTCCAGCAACCCACTGAGGGTGCTTCAGATGCACAGGGCACTCCTAAATAGGACTTATGACAGGAACCCGACTGCTCTGCTGCAGTGCTTGGTGGGCCACGGCACACCCACCCTTACAAATCCCAGCACTCCAATTTCCACCCCCAAATTCAATTTTGCAGCTCCAAGGGTGTATGTGCAAAGATGAAGAGTGTTCATGACAGCTTTTTGCTCTCGTGGCCTATAGGAAGCACGGAGGTTTTAGGCACTAAGCATTTGCAGGTGAAGAGCTAAAAACCTTTTCTCTCCTCCCACGTACGAAAGGTGGCAATAAGCCAGGGCTTTTATTTGTGGAATGAATTGCCGAGTGGCTCTTCCATCATATAGCTGTTTCTGGGCTTGATTGGAGATCTTTCATCAACTGCCTTTGCTCATTGCAACCTCAGTTATGAGTTTTTTAGGCACCACTAGCAACTGTATCTATCATGCTTATTTCAGAATACTGAAAAGGGCACATGCAGAATAGATCTGATGTCCTCACCCTGTCTGAACTAGTGTAAACCCTTGCCAGCAGGGAAAGGCTTAAAGTGGACAGACAGGCAGCTTGGCCAGAGGTGCAAAAGGGCACTGCACTGAGCCTAGCATATGGCTGCTCAATAACCAGTGCAAATCCCTGTGATTTTATGGTAAATCTCCTAACAGCTGATGCGATACAAGTCCTCCCAGATTTGGGTCCATGTGATGAGAAAGAGAAATCTCAGTTTTCATTTAAAGCAGGAAAAGCAACACAAAGACAACAAACCAAAGTCTCCGTGCTTACAGAAACATCACTCTGTCAAGTGTCATTTCAGTTAACCCCACAAACTCAACCATTTGGAATTAAAGATAGGTTCTTCTAGTTCTCAATTAGAAAATAAATATTAATAACTTGCAAGCCAGTCTCGTGATTCTGGGAGAGGTGACTCATGCTTCAAAATGCTTGGCAAGGCAGTACCAACGTGGCTGCAGACACCCTCCGTGTCCCATTAACACCTAGTCAGAGGTGCTAGGACTTCCTACATAGCCACCACATAAGCATAAAGACTTGGCTGCTCAGATAGTGCTGTTTTGTTATCCCTCGGTGCCATTGCCTGCCAGACATGCCCTGCTACACTTTGCAATGAACCTGGCTGAGCTTCTTTCAGCAGTGGATCATCAGAGGGCGTGAGGGGCGTTTGGCAGGGCAAAGCTTAGCCTGCTCTCTACCTGCTCTCTGGCTGGACAGCTTTTTTCTTTATGGAAATTACCTGCAGCTGGCGTGCAGTTTTCTAGCACTCCAGACACTGAGCTTCAGGGCATATGTTAGATGGTTGGTGGTGTAAAGCTAGTGCATACACTTGTTTTGTGTGGCATGTCTAGGCATTTCTCATCCTTTGGAAAGGAGGGAGCAGGGAGAGGTGACAGAAGGAATCGGCAAGCTCATCCCAGCTATCCTGGCAGTATAAATCCATATGAGCCTGTGGAAGGGGAACAGTTATACAAGCTACCTCAAATGTCCTTTAACAGCTGTCAGAAATGCAGACCACGAATCCAGCAGAGATTTCAGCTGAAGAGGCTCTTGAGATGCAATGCAAGGAAGACTATCACAAATAGGTTGGTGTGATGGGCTGGAGCCAATCTCTTGTCTCACAAAAGCAAGATGCTCCAGGCCCTGGGACACACTCTGCCCAGCTCCTGTCTCCCAGCCAGCCTGCACAGGGCCAGCCTGCACCAAATGGTCCTCAGATTCAGTAGTTTGGGTCTGTAAGCTTCATTCAGCTTACTCTTTTGATCAAGCCCGTGTTATGACACAAAGATGAAAACTGCAGAGAGGCATGAGAGTGAGACGGCAGGCACTGTCACCTCCCCTCTGCTTGTTGCTGAAGGAAGCTAAGCAGACCTAAGGCTGAAGCACGTCACTCCCAACTCCCCTGAGATCACACAAGTCATAAATAGCCAAGAAATATGTAGCAACCCAGTTTTTAACTCTTGCTTAAGCTACACATTTTGCATTCCCTAACTCTCCCACTGGAATATCACCTGTATGGCGATGGAGACATCCGGGACAGACTCTTGTAAAGAGGAGCTGTGGCTTTTCATGGGGCTGTGACAGGCACTGATGCATAACGTTGGCCAGGTTTACATTTAGTTTTCTGGCTGGCAGACACGGACCACGCAGCCAAACCTGGTTTGCGACTAGAAAGCCAAATCCCAGGCATTCAGAGGTGTTACAGGAGGCCCTGCCGGTGCCTTCACAGTGCTTCATTGCCGCTGGAGAGAGAGCTCCAGCCCTGAGGAAGAAGCCATCAGTGGATAAATCTAAAAAAGGACAAATAGCTCCTAGAGGGGGGAAGGCACCGGAGCCATGGGGCTCATTGTTCTGCTCTCCCTGAGGCCTCTCTGCTCGCGCTGTGGTTTACAAGCGCTCCGTGCCAGCCATTTTCTTGAGCCTAGCCTGATTGCCAAGGCTGCCCTCAGATGAGAGGACGGCCAAATTCCTTCACATCTCTGCTGCTTTCTGTAGCCTGCCATTGTCAGGGGGAGTAAAAGACGGTCATACATTCAGCGCCCAAACACGACGGAGCTGGAGTCAGTGGATGTGGGGAATGGCTGGCATTCCTGCCACGAGACCTTTAAGGGCCTCTGTAAGACACGCAGATCCTAATCTGTGGTCTGGGTGGCATTTGTGTTGTGGAAAACCACTAAACCACTCTTCATAGTCCCTCTATTGTCAGCGGGATGTGAGTGAGCGTGCGATTAACAGTTTGATAGTACACCCCAAGCACAGCACCGTACCTTTCTAGGTTTTGTCTCCAGTGGGATTTGGAGGTGAGGAGGGGGAAAATCACAAATATTTGCCCTAATTCATGCTCTTCTGCCACTTTCCTTCCCCCAAAACTTTCCTCTTATGTCCCGGAGCTGGCTCTGGCCAGTCTTGTTCAAAGGTAGGCACTGGTTCTCTTGGTGCAAGGCTCCCCTTTTCTCCCAAGACTCATTGTACCAAGTTCAGTACTTGCAGACAGCAAGCATCAGAAGAAAAACAACCTCATTAACAGAAATGGATTTTTGTCTCCACACAGATGGGCAGCGAATATTTTTAAACACAGCCTCAACAAGATGTGCTAATTGGTACCACTGTAACCCCACGATCCTTTTCTCGTAAGCAAGCTAAAGAACAGATGGGTATTATTATGAAACTCCGGGGAGATGGATGGCTGCACGGTGAAGTGGACACACCTGGCCCTCCTCCAGTTCTCAGAAAGGACCCCAACAAAGCACTTGATTCTGAAGCCCAGCCTGCAGTCACAAGTAGCCCCGGGATGTGCACACCGATCCAGGTTCGAAAGCATCAGCCACGGTTACATCAGCAGCCTAGAGAGGGGAGGTATAGGTAAGAGAGGACAGTAAGATCACGTTGTGTAAAATGCTAGCTCTTGGAAGCAGCAAAAAGCATAGATGAGCCCTGGGAGATAAAAATGTGAGGCATCAGTGGCTAAAGAGCCACTTGAGAGAAATAAAGGGCAGCAAATTGATCTTGGCTATGCAGGCCATGTATGTCAGCCAGAAAACAAAACACAAACAATTTGGCCTACATTGGTTTCTGTCACAGCCTTGAAAGGCAATACTTTCTCTTTACATGACTCTGGCCATCCATTGGAAAAATGAGCTCATGTGTGGTCTTTCCTTTACCAAACAGGTCCTGGGGAATGATGGAGTGCCTTGTGACTCCTTGCCTAGAACCCAGCTGAGATCACCCTCTTCTCACAGATGGCCACATCTCCTTGTCCTCTCTGCTACACCCTGCCAGAATCCACCACAAGAAGCTGCAAAGGGAGAAACTTGCTTTCAAGATCCCCATTTTGCTCTGTTTAGAGCACAGACTGAACTGGGCTTTCACATCCTAACAATTCAGGAGTTGAAGACCCCTGGGTCCTGCTGAAGCTCTCTGAAAGTCCAGCTCTCTGAAAAAGCTGTTGCTGCTGAGAGCAGAGCAGCTCTTCAGCAGACCCTGGAGCAATTCCTTTTCCTTTTCTCTCTAGCCAGCTCTTGAGCTGCTCATGTGGATCCAATGAAGGTCTTTGTGATACCTCAGCAAACCAAGGAATTATGCAGCTTTATGTATGAGGCACCCATAAAGCCTATAAGATAGTAGATAAGCTCCTTTATGAAGTCAGTAATTAAAAAAAGAGCATCCACTACCTCAGATACAGATAGGTGCTTCTGTCCAAATCAAAGACAGATGCCAGCAGGGAGGCTTTTGACTGTTACTGTTTTGTGCAAGTCTGCATGCCTGTGAAAAACAGGCAGCAATATCTGAAGGCATTAACCTAAACAAATGGAGGGGAGAATGGCCCTGAAGAAAGCCTGGAGAAAGAGGCTTCTGTGTTACGTTCTCTTTAAAAGATTTTTTGGACCCAGGAGGAAAGAAGCTCTCCTCACCCATCTGATGATGCCTGCTGTGGGTGCAGAAGCAGGTTTTCATACCTTGTTGGTAAACATACAGGACTGTGTCAAAAAGCCTTGATTGCATTAACAATTTCTATGCCTGGTGCCAGATTAACCAGCCCCGTTGATTCAAGAGGGATAACAGCTGTAAATCTGTCCCTTTGTAAGTGGCAAGACCTTCACACATGGGACGTGTCTGAGAGAGACAGATTAACAGAGGATATAACCACAGTCCAAAAACACCCCAAGAATGCAGACATCAGGGAAAAATGAGAACTGTTTGCCATGAATCTGAAAGCAGGACATTTAGTCTGATGTTATGACAGTCTCTGGGAGCTGGGAGCTGGCTGGCTTTGGACTAATCTCTAGGGGAAGTGGCGAGAGACAAATCGCTTTTTGTCACTTTTGCATTTCAACTGACTGAGATACTGGGACATACAGTCCTCTTCTGGCAAGGAGTTACCATCTCTGCACCTCTTCCATCTCTAGGACTCTGAAAGAACATGCCATCGCCATGAACTCATTCCTGACCCCTAGACAACCAGAGAGCATACACGGCTCTGCCTCTGATGGACAGCCCCATGATGGGGACCCAGCAGATCTCCCAGGGCAGCCTGCAGCACACCTCAGCCCTCAGACGCAGCACTGAGGGTGGATCTCCATGCAAATTTCCAGGTTTGGTCCATGGTGGCAAGGACAAATAAATAAGGAATGTGCAGCTCAAAATGGAAGGCTGCCCATCTGTCTCCTGGAAGAATTTTCTTTGCTTCTAAAACCTGACCCTGTGCAGCTCCCTCCCCACTCCGAGGTCTGCAGCTATTCTCGTTGGTGCCATGAGATGAATATTGCAGGAGGATGAGTTTTGCTGAGTGATGACGTGCGATGCTGTCAGCATGGACACGGAGTGCGTGCCCTTCTCCCCGGGAAGGAGGCAGCAGCCAGGTGAGGGTGGGAAGGAGTCAGCCAACATTTGTGTCCCTCGATGACACTGACCTCGTGCCCTTCCAGCAGCAGGAAGGCGAATCATCCTGGCCAAGCTGGCTGTCCTGCTGCTCACCAGCTGGCTGAGAGCAGTAAATCAAACTGCATATATTTATGGGGCAGCTTGGTGTGCCTGTTGCATCTCAGGGGCTGGGGTATTTGGGAGGCAGAGCGGGCTATCAGCAGGGGAGGCTGGCGAGGCCAGCTTGGCAGTGAAGTGGGGACAGACAGCACCCACGTGGCACACATCATCCCACCATGCAAACTCAGTTAGGGTTGGTTTGTTTTCTTTTTTTTTGCAGTCTTGTGTTTTTGTGCTGCAGATCAATTAATTTTCATGGTCCAATTAGAGTTACAGCTGTTAAAGCCTAGAGCATGACCGGCTGATTGGGCTTTGAGAAATGTGACATTTCGCAGCTAAAAGCTTTATCAGGCATAAGCAGCGTTCACACAGATGCAGCAGAAACTCCCCTAAATGCCTCCTATCCACTTCGGTGGGTGGGTGACAGCCCTCTCCTGCCCACCCACCCGCTTCTCCAACCAAATGGGGACATCCTCAAACAAAAATCTCTGTTAGACAGCGAAAATGCAGAAATGCTAAGAGACCATTCATGCAGACAGGGGTGGCAGAGCTCTGGAGGATGTTTAGGCAAATGTCACCTTAATAAACAGGCGGATTTAACTCAAGCCACCAACACTGCCAGAATGGCCACAAGCCCAGCTCTGATGTGTCTCTAGAAAGGGCACGAGAGCATGGCTGACCGAGCCGCGGCCTCCTCGGCTTCTAGAAAATGAAACACCGTGATACAGAGAAACAGGCATCCTTGTACCAGAGCTAATCCAGGCTGGGCGTGTGACACCTGTCCTAAACCTCCCTTTGTGTGATTCATTTGAGAAATTATATCTTGTGAGCTTTTGGTCACAGGTTCACTTCCAAACTGGCAACATCTCTTTGCACTCTGCAACCTGCTGAAAGGATTTTTGTCTCTCATCCCACCCTGGTGGATTTTTATGTTACAGATCAATATTTGATAGCAGGCAGCTGTCAATTTACCCCTGGGTATGCATCTTCTTATGAACAGTCTCAGGCCTCTTCCTTTTCCTCCTCTGACACCATCTCCCTCTGATTTTCCTTCATCACTGTTGGGGTAGGCAGTAGCAAGTTGTCTAGTACAGCAGGCTGGAGAGCCTAGCGGAGTAGGTTCTTCCTTTGAAAGCTGCTCAAAGACAGTGTTTTAAATAATCACAGTCTGTTCTGCATTATACTCAACCCAGTAATACCATCCCTTTTACCTCCAACTCTAGCTGAGGTCCAGGGTCTGGATCTTGAGGTCTTGCTGCTGGTCCTCCCATTCTCTGTGATAGTTTGTCCAAGTTAATGGTCACTGCCTCCAAAATCCCAAATCACCCTTCCCACACAATTTATCCCTTCTCATCTCCTGTCTGCCCCTGAGAGGCTAGGCTGCCAACTTATCTGCTGTTCACACCTCCACCTGTCCCTTCTGTATCAGAAAAGGTCCTCCTCAACTCAACATCAAGGACTCTTCCCTCTTTGATTTTTGCTATCTGGGCAGCAGATGTGCCAATACTGCCTCTGTGATCCATAGGGGAGCAATAGGGCTAGCTGAATGTTATTAAAAAATAAATCTGTACATGCTCATCTGTTAACACAGCATATGTACTACTGCAATGCCATAGTTTTTTCCATCATGACCAGAAAGAGGGAACCTTATTACAGCCTACTGCTAGGTGTCTTTCCTTAGCTGGAGGTGAATCTGGTTTCTGCTCCTGGCCCTGGGTAAATACTTAGTGAAATATGGAATAAAATTGCCCAACAAGCTCCTCTGAGATCCTCCCATTCTTTATTAGGTCCTTGAGACAGAGACTGCTCTGTTCTCTGGCTGGTGTGGGTTTTCATGCTCCCTAAGCCAAAGGGGGGCTAAAGGGTCCCTGCAAACAGCCTCCTTCTGTAGAAGCAGGCTCAGAGCGAGAGTCTGACTTTTAGAAAGGAAAGGAAATCAAATCCTTCAAAATGTGTCTGCTTTGAAGATTAAATCATATTCAATTCAGCCTATTTGTATATTTAGCACATTTTCTTGGCACAGATATGGATGCAGTTCTCATTTCATTTACACAGCTGCAAATCCCCATCTGAATTAGAAGAAGGTAGAGTCAGAGCCTGCTAATCTACCCTGGAAGACATATGCAGTCTTGTAATTCACAGTTTACACTAGATGTTAATTGCAAGGGACTAAGAGGCTTTCATTTTACTCTTAGAGTCAGGATGCAGGACTTATGCACGGACTGACACTGTTTATGTACAGAAGCCAGTTCTGACCTCAAAAGTACCTGTGAGACATCCCAATATACTGTGGGGAATTAGCTGCCCACTGGTGAAAGATTGCTGTGACTTCCATCAGGACAAGCCATGTCCATGACCCAAGCCTTGTATGAACCTTGTAGCCTAGCATCACTGACAGAGCCTGGCTCATCAGTGGTCTGTGCATTGGTACAGTCCAGGAAAATACTACATGTATACCGTATTTTGCAAAAGGGAGGATTAAAGCAAAAGCTTTTGGGAAGAGACATATCACAGATACATGGAAATACTTGTTGGAGTCCTTTCTGGTAGGCTACCTTGTACACTTTGAATTTGGAGGTGATTGAATCCTGCCACCAGTCCTAAACAGGACATGGGGATCAGGCGGTCCTCCCCAGTTTGTATCTCTTCCTCACTGGTAAAGCCTGTTAGCTGTAATTCCTTCTCTCTGTATTCATCACTAATAGACCAGACTATTCTTTCTGAACAGTTTTTTTTTTGTTGTTTGTTTGTTTGTTTTTCCCCTTTTTTCACTGAAAGGGCCTTTTCTAACACCAGGACCAAAAAAAAAAAAAAAAAAAAAGCACATTAAATAGCCTGAACTTGAACACAAATGCAGAGTTAAACACTAAAGATACAGAAAAAAACTGCTGGATGTCTGATACTTCTGGCTTCCTTAAAATGTTTTCCACATGCACAAAGCCGTGCATGCTAATATAAATACCTGTGAGTTCTACTCCTGATCACAGCCTGGATCCGGATTCCAGGATCTTCCTGGGAGCCTTCAGGCTCAGATATGTTTTCTGACAGATGAAAATAAATACGTGGGGCTGATGGATAGAACAGCTCTGCTTGGCGCTGGCGTGGCTCTGAGCACTGCCTATGGGTGTGCAGGGAGACAGGATTTGACATCTCCCAATTGGCGTTGTGCAGAGGGTGCTTCAGCTTTCCTGGGAGAGATTTAAGGTTTAATATTAAGATTTAAGATTTAATATTAAGCTGCATTTCAGGAGGCTGCAAGATCTGAACAGAGAAACCGTCTGCTGCTTTGGCCATCAACCCTTTTGCAGCACAGAGCAGCTGTGGGACAGGACTGGTGTGATTCTGTGTCAGGTCCCTCCAACTTGTAGGACAGGACATCAGAGAGTGTGTCTGTACTGGCAGTAACTCAGCTCCCAGCTTTGCTTCAGCGTCCTGGCCATGGGATCCTCCACACCGCACGTACGTTAGCTCGCTCCTGGCCTCTCTTTTGCAATGGATAAACCAGCTGCTTCTGAGGCAAAAGCTGGGTGTCCTTCTAAGGACATTTAGCTCTGCCCTTCAGGCAGCGTGGTGGAGTCTGCACCACACTTGGCTTCCTCAAGGGCATTGTCCCCACAGGCGCTACGTGCTTACATGTCCCTTATCCTCATTTCCAAGGCATGCAACATATGCAACCAGCATGGAGCTATAAAAAAAAAAAAAAAAAAAAGAAAAAGAAAAAACTGTGGTGGGATGCAGCACAGCTCTCGTATAATTTCAGACTCCAAAGCTCAGGGGTTGGCTGGGGAAGAGGGAACACAAGAGGAGTAATAACCGTGTCTTTAATGCACATGGGTGCCTGAGGATGCTTGAGGCTAAGTGCTATGCCATGTAGATGCAGCCAGGCCACTCTCATATGGGCAGCTCCCTTTCTCTGGCCAGAGAGTCGAGCATTTGCTATGAGCCTGGGGGTGATCCATGGGCACTCTTACCAGTCCCCATAGCAGCTTTATGCACCTTCCAAATCTGCAGGAGCTGCTTTTGATCCGATGTCCTCAGCAGCTGACAGCCAGTGTTCTCCCAGTATCCGAGGCTCGGTGGTGAGACACCATGTAATTTGCACTTGAGATTTACTTGCCAGAGGAAATCACAGAGACGGGGGAGCTCCCAAGCCAAACTTCCTCCTGTAGGAGTCTAATAGTGCCTGTAAAGACCTGAAGTAGCCTCTGAGTAGGACCTCCTAACTGCCACTTATGTTCCTGGAGAATTTGGCTGCTTGCATCTTTGCTTGTTCCGCTCATACTCTCACTTCCAACCAACTGGAGGTTGTTATTTTGGGGCTGTGTTCAAAAACACCCATATGGGAAGAACATAAGTTGCTTTCAGAACAAAAATAAGTCATGGTTACGTACACGTTTTAGAATGCAGTGAGGCCATGTCTGCTTCTTGCAGTGGAATTTGAGCACCTTGATCTTCGCAGCACTTCACCAGCCCCTTTGTCAGCAAAACATCTGATGTTTTGTTTGTTGGGGTTGGATTTATCCATACCTCAATTTTCAAGCACGTATGGGCTAGTTCAGGCACTATTTTGCTCATTCTATGAGGAAACATTGCAGGCCTTAATTCTCCCAATGAATTGCTTAGGAATCACACTCAGGGTGGGCTGGGTGGGCAGCTGTCCCCTCCTCTCCTACAGCATCTGCCCATAGCATCTTCTTCCTCCTTCCCCTCCCCTCTGCCTGCACAAGAGGTGCCAGCAATGCATAGGGGATGTGGATGGGATGGGCTGTGAAGGCTGCTGTTGGCCTGGGAGACCTGGGCTGTTTGCTCTGGGGGCTAAGAGGGGTGATGGGCCAAGGTTTAAAAATGGTAGTTGTCAAGGGATATGAGCAGCTCTAACTTAAAAAAAATAAAATAAAATAGCTGAACTGGCTGACTGCCAGGAATGAGAATTTACCGAGGTGGTGGATCACTTCAACAACTGAGATCCCTTTTGCAGCTGACTAACATTTTCTCTGTTTTGTTTCCAGTTTACTTCAGTCCAACAGTCAGTGCTGTCGAAGGTAAGACAGAGTACAGACATCAGAAAAAGGGAGTTTGCTTTTCCTTCCAAGCTAGGACCAACAACCAGACTGCAATCTACCAATTCTACAGCCCTGGTGAAACTCAAGAGGAAGCTGATTCTCATTAGCATGTTTCCTTTGCAGAACAAACCGTATGTTTTAATGTAAAATATTTTGATAAGTGACTTTTATATAGTACATGCAATGCCATTTGACTTAGCTAATAATATCTGTTTAAATGTTCGTTTTTTGGATTCTCAGCTGTTTCTTAGTCTTTATCCCAAATGATCTTTACATAGATTACAAATTAAAACAACAACAACAACAACAACAACAACAACAACAACCTATTCGGATAATTGTGAAGGGCAGTTCCAATATATTAACATGTTTAAACATGCATACAGGTTATTCTCTTGATTAGCAAAAGTAAGTATCTTGTTTATTCTCCTGGCTGTAATCAGCTGCAAATCTGACTGTCTAGTAGCCAAAGGGAAGGAATTTCTTTTTTCCAGAGGAGCAATTTAACAGCAAAAAAAAGCAAAAAACCACACAACTAATAGTAATAATAATAAATTACATATTTTTGTTTGCTAGCTTCAATCCCAGCTAAAGGTGGTGATTTGAAAATCACGCTCATTTTCACCCAGTTGCCCTTGTGAGTGGCGACCTGACATTTCTGTGGGTAGCTGTCAAATATGATCCTGTTATTTGGTCTTCCACCTGTTACAAAGCAGGGACAGACAGGTCCTTGTGCTGAAGCGAGATTGAGTTCCCGTGTCCTCTGGCTCAGCCATCTCTAACCTTGTGTGCACCAGGCTGTCTTTGGGCTCTGTGGTATCGCGTTCTTGCCAGAGAAACTCGGATGTGTTTCACTGCCTGCAGCATGATTAAACGGGCATAAGAGCTGCATAGGTCGTATGCGTGATCTTTATGTGTGGTCCTTTCTTGCTGCACCGAGGAGGTAGCTGCCTCTGTAAGAAGCAGTCGATAATCTCCCACCCAGCCTTGCTCAGTAACACCGTGGACTTGAAATACCTTTCCAAGTACAGCAACCTTATGATGTGGTGCTTAATGTTCCTCGATCGTGTAGCCAAGTAAGTTAGAAAGATTGATTGTCTTGTCTCTCCGCGTTGCTATAGCTCTGGGCAGAGTGATGAGCGGATCCTGGCTCTCCTGGTCTAGCTCCCCTCCCGCAGCCTCTCCGTGTCAACCTGCCTGCCGACCTCTTGCTGCCTCCTCCAGCTTTGCCTGCTGATGGGTCTGCCTGCATGGTCAGCTCACGGGCTCCTAAAAAGGTCTTGGCTACAAGTCCCTGGGTCTGTCCCAAGCATGGAGATATTTCAGGCTGAGGAAGCAACTGCTTGAGTTGAGCGACTGCAGCCCTGGCTCCTCATCTCCAAGACCAGCGGTTTTGTCAGCCCCCAGCAAACCTATCTCAGCAGCAGCATGGACATGGGGACCTCATGATCTGTAAGGTTGCCTCCTTACAGGTACTTTGCAGATAGACACAGAGCCCTAGGCTGGAAATACATACACTTTGGGGCACTGTGAAGGGAATGTAAATGGAAGCATTTACACCCACTCAAGAGCTCTCTAGTCCTCCCCTCCTACACACGCTGCTGGAGAAAAGTAAAGTGCCGAGAATCAGACTTAGTTAAGTCAACCCAGTATTTTAGGACATACAGTACAAGCATACCTCTGGGCGATGCCCTAGCAGGGAAATAGATCTGCAATACCACAGACACAGCTTTCTTGGATGTGCCCTTCAGTTCAGCCCTCAGAGCAGCATCCAGATGACACCTGTGAGTGAGGACAAAGCATTCAGGGCTTTGTCACTCCCGGGAAAGTCAAGAAAAGGGGTGATACGTGCAAGTTGTGGAGGCAAGGAGCCCTAGGAGGCAGGTTTGAGGCTGGGGAGGTCAGCATCTCCCATCTGTGCAGGAGCACTGGGAGCGAAACCCCCAGGAGACCATCAAGTCTTCAGATGCCTCAGAAAGGGGAGCTACAGAAATCCCTCAGGAACACAGATACACGCAAATTAGTCAGCATCTAAATATAGTGGCTCAACCCTTGCTGAATGACAAGTAATCAGACCCCTACCTTAATGCTGCATTGTATTGTTAAGCTGTATTACCAAGAATAATCATCACATACATGTGATTAATATACCAATATAACACATTGTATTATAGAGGTGTGTTTTTTTCTTTGAGAGGCAACAGAAATGGGTGTATGCAGTAGTGAAAATATCCTTTAAAGGCAGGCTTAAAACTTTCTCCAAAAAAAATGAATCATCTTGAGGGGGGGTCAAAAGATTGCTATAAATATGCCTATTACAAGCTCTGGGATAACTGTGGTTCACCAGCTTGCTTTTCAGTTGGGGATAGTTGTTCTTTCAGTTGCCTGCATTTGGGGAAAAGTTGGTGTTCTTTTTTTGGCCAAAAGGATTCAGGATTTAAAAGTATAATTCTTGACAATATGAAAGGTCTAGCTGAGAAAAAAATAAAAAAGACAAAAAAAAAAAAAAAGACTAACTGTCTTCATGATCACAAGAGCCTCTCAAAGACTTTATCAGATGCTCCCAGATATATCAGACACACCTTTCGAAGAAAGGTAACATCTTCTAAGAAACAAAGGCCTGGGAGGGCCAGCTAGCTCCGTCTCCTTTTCCACGGAAAGCACATCAAATACCCATTTCACAGGCTCTCCTAGCTCCATTTTAAAAGCAGTAGCAGCTTTGGCCCTACTAGTCCTGTCAGTAGGTATGGCTATAAGGTTAAACTCATTAGTGGAAAACTTCTACTCACTTGCTGCTTTGTTAACATTATCCGGCAGCTCTAACAGCTGCTCTCCCAACCCGGCACTTTCCTCCTGCTGTGTTTAGCTAGAACCAGGCTAAACAGATCTCTCCTGCTCTCTTCTGACATGACAGGATTTCCATTTCCCTAGCCTTCCCCCAGAACTCTTCTCTATACATGTTGAATTCATCTTTCCTGAACATGGCTTGACTAGGGTTGCATGCAGCCTGCCAGCTCCGGTTTCACCACAGCTGATACCCACCGCCCTTCAGCTGTTTGAGCATCTGCAATGCAATTTTAATTTCCTGAAGAGATGCCCACATATATGCTAGGATGGCTTGGACTCAAACCCTATTCCCTTAGGAGTGCCTTTTGTTCCAAGAGGCTTTTCATTTCAGAGGTGAAAGCCTCACATGTAATTAATCGGGGGGATTTACCTTATCACGGCGGCTGCCATTTCCCTCCCCTTTTCTGCCAAGGTTAAGTCTCATCATGATGAGATCCCTTTTATGTAAAATGTGAATGCTCGCTGGGAGACAGCTTTGGGAGAGGCTTGGCTGGAGCAGGTGGAACACTAGGACCCGGTATCGCGTTTTTGGCCCTGACACTGATTTGTTATGAAGCATTAGGCAGATCATCTCTTCTCCGTGTCCCCTCCAACCATATGTCTGCTTTCTCTGTTTACACACCCCTGCTCCTTGGGGCGATGGCTGTGCATTATAATGTATGGAATAAAGCCTGGCACAGTGTAGCTTGGATTCAGTGACTCCAGTTGCTGCTGTGTTTTAAATACTAATAATCCCAATTCAACAAAAAATGCTTTCGAAGTAGGAATTCTCCTCCCATCCCAGCGGCTGATTGCTCTGACGTTATCAGTGCACAGCTCTACTTTAGCTTTACCATTTCAGCCCAAAGCTGAAATAATGCATCATGGGAGCTCCGGGCTTTAAGAATAGCATCTTTCCTATTCACATCAGATCATTCAGCATGTAATCTTTTTATCTCCTGCTGCAATTGCTTCTTGTGGCGAGTCCGATTTTCTATTGCAGCATTATTTGAAGTGATTAGCTTTGACAGATTCTTAAATTCTGACTCCCAAAGTTGATTTTTGGAGGTATTGAACCGCGGTGCTTCATGATACATTTCCCCCTAGATTACGATCAAAAATGGAGCGGTGATTATTGTTTGTTTGAAGTTGAATTTTATTTCCCTTTAGGCATCCGAATCCTTTATCATAAGGCAGTTTCCTGGAGCTTGATACCCACGGAGGAAACACAAGATTAAGAGCTTAATCAAACTGAGAAACAATGCCTAGCAGGAGCCAAATACCTCTGAGTCTCCTTCTCAGTAGTCGCTTCTATTCAGAACTGTCTGTAAACAAAACTTCTGGTCAGGAATTTTCCAAAAAAGCATTTGTCTTTTTATCTTGCCTTGTCCATTCAGTGAAATGAGGGAATTGTTGCAGGAATATGCTGTTTGGGATGAAACTGTCCTTGTGGTGGGTTAGGTGTCCAGCTCCTTGATGAATGTTTGTTGTTGATACTATGTCCTGCTGGCTCTGGCACCAGATTTATCAGGAAAAGCACGGCAGAAAAGCTTGTGTGTTGGCAAAGGGGCTCCTGTTCGGCTGTCCCTCACATTGGGACATACACGTTCTCCTCAGAAGCCTTTGAAACTCCTTTGATTTGTATCAGTGCAGGAGAAGAACACTTGCAACTCCAAAAACTTTTCAGGGTGGAAAACTACACGTACTCTCCAGATTTAGTCTGAAATATATCTCCCGTTGAGGAGACCAGGCAGGAGATTCTCATTTTAAATGAATCACAGACTCTTCTACAGGCCTGTGGCAATGTTCAGCATCTATGTGGTCTTCTTATTACAGCCCATAGTTATGTGCTCCAAAGTCAACAGCAGGTCTTACTATTTACTTCAAAGGCTTTAGATTCAGCCTCCCTGTATACAGCAGGAATTACTTGAGGAAATTCACATCTGGTATGAAATGTGGCATCTGTTTCACAGCCTGCAGAAAGCTTTAGGGTTGGGAGTGAAAAAGAATATTCCAGCCCAAGCTGTAATTCAAGCTTACCAGACCGGGATCTGGTCAGGATATGAGCAGGCAGCTACTCTTTGAGAAAGTGCTTTTTGTTTGTAAATGACCATAAATACTTTTTTTTTTTTTTTTTTTTTTTTGTCTGGTCAGGATTTAGAAGGTCTTTTGATACCGGAACGTCAGTTTCCGATTTAAGATATCATTGCCTTTCTGAGAACAGAAAATTGTACATTTACACTGAGTAGCAGGAAATGACTGTTTTGTGGGTTAGAGCTAGGCTAAAACTGTGCTAATACTGTGAGTGGAGGTACAGGAGGAAGGCAAAACAGTCAAATAAAAATGCCAGGGGTCATACAAAAAAGAGAAGCAGTTTCTTTAAATGGGAGACAAGAATTGTGAAAAATCAATATATATCTCTAACATTTTGAAAGTTATTCTATTCCATCATTCAGTTTGCAGGGAGAAGTCTCTAGTCTCACACTGAATGGCTGCTTGTTCCTTTTGCAAAGAACAGGACAAAAGGCTGCACTTCATTTTAAGCGTTCCTCTGGCTCTAGCTGTTAGCAAAAACCACCTAATTGGCAGCCCAGAAGAGTGAAATCCTCCATTTATCCACAAAAAAAAGCTACAGCTGCAGTAGCAGTGAGGCAAGCTACTCACCACCAGGAGAGGACCCTGAAGGAAAATGTTTAGACCGAGTGGAAAAGGTGCCGTTCATAATCCATTTGATCTATTCAGCTCTGCTGAAGACAGTACCAGGGGCTGTGATGTTGGCATCTGGCCATCGGGCTAAGGATCCTCTCCATTCCACCTCTTTTTATGTAGCTTGATGAAAAATCCCTCAGACAGGAACCAGTTCCAGTTGCTAATGACCAAGGCTGGGTTTGAATGAGTGGCTGGCAGAGGAAAGTATTAGCACTCCCCAAATTCAATCCTTTTTTTCTGTAAGGGTTCTCTTAAACCTGTAATCTCTTGCATTGTTGAGGGTTTGATTATTATTGTTCTCAAAAGACAAATCTTCAGTTTTAATATGACTGTTTTTGCTGAATATATATAGAGAGGGAAGAAAGATGTCAGGGAACCTCAGCAGTTTCTGGCAAACGTGAGAGACTAGCAGTTCAGCATTTTGAAAAAAAAAAAAATCTATATATATACATAAATATATATATATATATATATATATGTATATCCACTGCTTTTGTTCTCTAATCCAGCATACTGAAGGATGAGATGAGCCCCAGTCCCTCTGAGGAGGGGAGAGGAGATGGTAGATGGTACCATCTTGGTACTTGAGAAAGACCAGACTGTGGCCAGGGAAATGACTGCAAAACACCTTATTTTCTAACCTCCTCCCCCTCACCATTCTCCCACTGTAGGAGCTGGAAAATACACATAGAGCTGGACTAAACAAAACTAACAGAAGCAATTCTAATGGTTTAATTGTTCCTGGATCGTGACTGAAAACCACTGTGGCAGCACACAGCATAAGATGTCCTTGGAGCCCTTTCAGAAAGGAAGGGTGTTCCTTGTGTTTAAAAGCTTGTGTAACTGCTCTAAGGGCATTTCTGTTCGAGAGCCTTTGTCCTGGTGGCTCTACGCAATAGGCGGGGGAGAAGCACCTCTTTGTTACTCCAAGGAAAGTGAGGCTGTCAAGGAGATGCACGAGCGTGATGAATGGGAAGCACCAGGTCAAGGTCTCAAGTCAACTACACATGGGCAGCTTGGGACTGACAGAAGAATCCTCCCAGTCTGCCAGAGAGAATAGGGCTTAATGCTCGCCAGTAACCTTACTGAGAGAAATACCCCAGCATGACAAGGAGGGGACATGACCAAGCCAGGCAGAATGGCCTGAAGCCATGTTCTGCAGCCTGAGGAGAAAGGCATGTGTGAAGGACAGCAGTGGACTTGTGCTGGATGGGAAGGGAGCACTGAATTTATGTCCTTCATACAGATGAAGGTCCTGTATAGAACTTCAGCAGCAGATTGACCATTTGTATTTTGTGGCTGAACCAATTTTCTGCCAATTTAGTGAGTCAGATTAGCAAACCAGGAATTTCAGTGCATGCCAGAACAGTATGGGACAGGCTGCAGAGGATCGTGACTTCCCCCTCAGTGGAAGGCATTCCCTGGTTACACCACATCACAGTGCTGGGCTTGTGTGCCTGTAGCTGCTGTCATGACAGAAAATGCTTTTGTGAATTTAACCAAAGGGATCTGCCTAGGCAATTAGCTAGCTTGGATTGCAGCATTGCTTTTTCAGAAATAAAACTTTTCTACCTTTTTCACCAGATCTCTGTACTTTGTACTTTGTTTACAAACACATCAGTCAGGTATTTCATTTTAACCTTGACGTATTTCTACCATTTTTTTCCCCCTGGCATTCCCTGCTCATAAATACAGAAAGCAAATACAGCATGATTTAGTCCTTCTTCAATTCTACATTTCCAGACAATTGTAGCTCAGGTTGGGCTCTCTACTGTCTCTTTCTCTTACTGAGGCCATCGTGTTCTGTGCTCACCCTAAGCCAAGCATATGGCCAAGCATCTCCTCCTTAAGAGATGAGCATTGTGCAACATGAATCTCTGCACAGCCTAGCTCTTTGTTCCAGCTGGTGCTGATGAGAGGCTCCAGAAGGTGCATTGCCTTTACCTGTGGATGAAGCACCATGCAGCCAGGGCAGAACAGCACTTAAATACTTGTAGGATGAGGTGGCAACTGAGTTGAGTCTCAACTGAGTTGAGACTCTTCAGTGTACCACAGCATTGGGCTTTTGTGCTTCCAGCTGCTGTTTTTCAGGAGGTTATTTTGTTGGAATAAAAGCTGGGGAATTTGCCTGGGGAGTTTATAGCAGAAACTTAAGTGTGGTGTGGCCAAACTGTAGCCCTTGCCATGGGGTCATCCTTCCCTTCTGAGCATGCCCGAGAGCTCTTTGTTTACTTGTTTTGCTGTTTTCACTGGAAAGGCTTTCATATAATGAAAAGTGACCCGTGAGGACCAGGGAAATGAGGACATTGTACATAGGACATATGGATACCATATGGAGCTGCTGGAGCAATGGCATCATCGGGGATTTAGAGATTTAATTGTATGTTGAACTGAGAGGGGTGCTTTGGGTTTACTGGCAGAGGAGGCTCTGCATGAAAACAACTCGCTGTACATGGTGCGGGATGCTCATTTGGCTGTGTGGCAATGCTGATTCACTCCAGCTGAGGATCTGCCCCATTATTCCTCTACACGGAGAGGAAACTATAGCTTGCAAAAACTCTCTCCAATTAACCCTGAAGAGACAAATAGCATTTTTCCCCTCCATTCAGTAAAAGCTCTATCTTCCTTGCCCAGATCTCTTAAGCATCATCCTGTGTAATGCTTGATGGATCACGTTGTGTGATTAGGCACATATCGAGTGTATCAAGGAGGATGGGGAGGGGGCTGTGAAGATGCTGTACTCCCTGCAGCAGTGTTGCACTGCACTGTCCCTCCCATCCTCAGCACCATGGATCAGAAGCTACCCAAGATGTCCAGTTCCATTTAACACAAAGGGGGATGTGATGAAGGAGAAGCCAGTGTCATGCCCTATGCATGGTACATGAGATACTTGGCCTGCAGCAAGGGAAAGTGAGGCAACTGTGAATTTCATATTGGTTGCAGGACTTTGGTGACCTGCTTTTCTCCACCTCCTCTCATACAAATCTGAAGCTGCCAGGCTTCCTTTATCCCTGGATATCTTCTGTATCCTTGAGGAATACTTAAAATATGTGGGCTTCCCCCTGCCCTGTGGCTAAGTCCTTTTTCCCATGGATAAATCTCTTCTGCTTAAATATCACAGAACACAGATGTGAAGAGAAACAGATTCGGTCATTTACCATGGAAGCCAGCCCAATGCATAAATAAGAGGAGGGAGGACAGGTCCCCATGGGCCTAGAGGACTTGCCCGTCTCTAGCTGCTGTGACATCCCAGCACCATGTAGCCCCAGCAGATGCTCCCATCCTGACCCTTCAGCTGGACAGCAGGCTTAGATGGATGAGTGGCCAGAAAAAATAGAAGAGAGTGAAACTCACTGCTTATTCTTTAAGATACCTTTTCCTGGAACTCTTTCCTAGATTTTCTACTCTACATTTTTCAGGTGTCCTGCTCCTGTTTCCTTTACCACCAGCAAAAGCAGCTGTTCTTGTCCTCCGTGAGCCTGCTCTGCTGCATGCCATGGGGCTGGCTCTGCCTACTCACTGCAGGAGGCTGGCCCAAGACCCAGGGTCAGAAGGAACCCATCTGGCATCTGAATAAAGGAGCTTTATCTTCAGGAAGCTTGGTGTTATCTGAGGGGAGGCAGATCTGAGCAGTGCTATCTGCATGTCTTCTTCTGGCACCACAAGGAGAACAAGGCTTTTCTCATTGCCTGCATTGGTCTGCATCCCTGAGCATCCCTGAGCCTGCAATTTGGACTTCACCCTGTCCCCCTTCCCATTTGGGCTAGCTCAGGTGAAGATACTCTTCCACAGGCTGAGCCTAACCCTTTGTGTGAACCCTCTTAATAGACCTTGAGTCTGCTTTAGATCAATTCTGTTGCATTCAGTTCGTTACCAAGCTGGGACAAATTATCACAGCTTTACTGTTACTGGAGAATACACTTGCTGTTTGTTTTGGTTGTTCCTGGTTAGCTCACTCTATTTTCCCTCATTTCTTCCCCAGGCACTTTCTGCCCTCCAGGTTCTCCTCCCAGCTCTTTGTCCCCAAAAGGTGTCCTTGCTGTGACACACCTTTGGCTAAAATTGAGCACCCACAGTGAGGACGGTGGCCAGGGCCCTTAGCAATGGTCAGCCCTTGGTCAACCACCCAGGTTGCTCATCCTTTCTCACACAGCCCTCGTTATTCCAACCCATGGCTTCTTCTGGTCCCTAGAACAACCAGATCATCTGGAAAAATTCTGGCAAATACTAAATGGAAATGCTTGCAAATTTGGGTCAAATCCAGCAAATAAGTTTGGCTGGGAAAGGAAAAGCGTGAAGAGAAGGAGGAATTTTGAAAATGTCAGGCGATGTCACTTAGATATGTGAAAAATGAGATGTTCCATTTTGGAAAAGTCTAAATTGCATCAACATTTTTTAGACTGACTTCAGACATTCAAATAACATTCCAGCCATTGAATTTCAAAGCTGTTTTTGATTGAATTGTTGACTCGCTTCTCTGTTAACTACAAAAAGTAAAAATAAAAAAAAATTAAAAAAGAAGAAGAAAGAAAAAAGAAAGAGGAAGAGTTTCAGAAGACACACAACACAAAAGTGAAGTGTTTCCTCCAGGGCTCAGCAGAAAGGCTTCAGGATGATCTGAAACACCATCTTTAATCTTGTTTAACAATCATCTTGTTTGTTAAGAAAAATGTATGTAAAACTTTCTCCTTCAGTTTGGCCCAGACAATTCTCTTTACTTCTCCTCCTCCTTAATGATGTGAAAAGTCAGTACTTTTCTCACTGAAAGGGTACATTAAGAAGGATGTTTTTTTCACCCAGTCCCTGTCAGAGCCTTGATTTCCACCATTTTAAACAGAGCCTTTGTCCTTTGGCTATAAGGGCAGTTCCTTGAGAGGGATTGTCTTTGCTAGTCTAACATTAGACTTTGCAAATCCACCCAGTAGGCACCCTTAGAGATTGGTAGAAGTTTAGTTATACCACGAATAGATTTGAAGTTAGTTCAATGCACTTAGTACAGGCATACCTACAGACAACAGCTTTCAGCAAATGGTGGCTCATTCAAAGAAAAAAGTGGGAGCCCCACTCCATTGCAGTTTAATATTAAAATGAAAATGAACTTCCCCATTCATTCATCATGACATTTTTACCTTAAAAAAATGCAGTGAGCAAAAAAATTCCTCTAGATTTTTAGGAGGGTGGGGGGAGGAGAGAGGTGAAAGATATAATGTACTTTTTAATTTTATTTCCATTATGCTGTGAGTTAGTTTTCATGGAAATTCTGAGGAAGCATTTGGGAGAGAGCCCAGGAAACAGAAGAAATTAAAAGAAAGGGCAAGATTTGTGTGGTTTATGGGAAAATGAACTGTGAATCATTTCCAAAGTGAGGTTCCTTGTCCACCAGCCAGGAGCCTCCTGGCATTCCCAGGAGACAGGTTTCCAACGGGAACCTGTCTTGTGTGCCTGGCCTGGCTTGCCCAAAGCTACTCTGAAAGGCCAGCAGCACAGCTACAGCAGCACTGTGGGGCTCTGCTCTGTCACAGGTATGGCTTGTGTGAGCCCATCTGCAGCCATTTCTGCCACATCAGAGATTGCAGCGTGGGGGCATCTGCAAGCACACGAGGATGTCAAGAGAAAATGTTACTTCAAAAACTAGAAACCTCACCCCAAAAAGCCCAGAGACCAACCGCAGCACCTGGGTTTGGCTGAGAACAGTGATGCCCAGTCCTGTGAGCGATTTGCAGCATTTTATTCTTTTTTCTCCAGCTCCTCTTCAGTGTTTCTTATCATCACTCCCTGCTAATTAGCATGCTGATTGTGGGTTGCTTGCTTCTTCTGAAATGTGCTAAGATATACAGTTCTGGAAGAAGCATAGTGATAAAACTGCAACACCTGTAATTATCTGCAGTAATTGCTACAACTTGGGTCCAATGGCGGAGAGCCACGCTATTATATCACATCCTCCTCTGCCTACCAGCTCGTGGGCATCCTCTGCTTCCCAAAGCACCTTCTCCACAACCAAGCTGCAGCATCTGGCCCTCAGCAGCCGCAGAGCCTTCCTCCCAGCCAGGCAGCAGCAGCCTTTCCACCCCATGCTCAGAAACGTGGCTTTTGCCTCAGGGGAATATTGAGCACAGATGACAAAAATCACCAGGGAATCCATAAGCGCCACAGTTAAGATCATTTCACTGTCTTCTTTGTAATTTCCTTGTTTGTGTCTAACTCTGCTGTTCACGTAGGACTCGGTCAAATCCCACCCCACCTTCCTCACCAGCGTGTGCCTGGCACTCACTGACGAAATCAAGCAATAACGCTGTGAAACCTGGACCAACGCACATCTCATGAAGCAGATCACAAACCTGGGGGCACAGAAATTGAGAAGGAGAAAACCACCAGGCTTGAGAAATCAAACATCTTTTAATCAGCACCCTTCTCCTGACCTGACAGGGAGGATACTACTTTGCAGGTTCTCCCACTTTCTTCTGACCTACGCAGCAGCCCCTGCATCCCAGCACTCATCTCACAGCATCTGAGCAATGTGAATCATACAGCCAGGGTTTATTCACCATCACATGACAGGAGCACACCCACGTTCATCACTTGAGATAACTGCATCTTCACCCAGGACAAGGGGGACTTCACCACTTCAGGCAACAGCAGTTGGAAGCTCCTTCTGCTGAGGCTGCTATGGGACATGGGGACACGATGAAGCTGGTCAGATCTCTGGGCAACTCAGCAATGAGTGAACCAACCACGACAGCAAGAAACCAGGTGTCCTCAGGAGTGCTTTATGTCAAGCCCACGCTGAAGAGAAACAAGACAGCTGACCCCAATGAGCTACAAGCC
Organism: Anas platyrhynchos; assembly: GCF_047663525.1. NCBI lineage: Eukaryota > Metazoa > Chordata > Aves > Anseriformes > Anatidae > Anas > Anas platyrhynchos. The sequence goes on from NC_092587.1 coordinate 55,348,576, forward strand.
TTCTGTTCTCCTTTGAGATGGGCAGCAACATTCAATGATCAGTCTAGAAGTCTACCTGGTTTTCAGGTACTGGTGTGCCACGTTACTCAGTTAGGTGCTGCTTTCTGTGACCCCACGGAGCAGTTGTGGCACTCCCTCTCTTGAATCCCAAGCCCTGTGGCAGCAGATACTCTGGAGGACATGGCAGGCCTTGATCTCAGAGAAGTAAGATGGAGCACAGAGGTGACTGGAGATCCCTTGGCCCTGCAGCCCATCAGGCTGGGGCTGAGCTGAGAACCTGGGCTGGACCCGATGCCTCTCTCTGACAGCTCCTGGAAAAGCCGCTGCCCTCAGCCCTGCTGCAAACCTCGACACTGGGTCTTTGACCACAGCGTGAGATGCATCTTTTCAGCCAAAACCCTTTTGGAACATGAACATTTAAGCACCTGGCAAAAACAGGCTCTAGAAAGGATGGTATCATGACACCTTGCCTCTTAATCTAATTATATATATGTTGTACTTACAGACAATGGCCCCAACTCGCTCATTTCTACCAAAATAAACAGAGATAGCAGACATTTGACAGCTGTTTCTGCAGATGGCACAACTAAATTTTATTATTCTTTTATGTTTGACTTCAACAGAAAAATGTGATTTAATTGCACTGCTATTTGCAAGGCAGCTTTAATTCATTTTATAAAATAAGCAGAGTAAAATTCTTTTACCTAATTTATATCTGTAGATTATTTTTGATTATTCATCTTGATTTCTCCTCTGTTGCTTTTTTCTTTCTCTTCTCAAGTTGGCTTCAAATGTAGTTTTTCCTTCATTTCCTGTATTTTTGCCTCCCTTTCTCTCTTCCTCCTTCTATTGTTTCTTTGTTTCTTTAGCTGATTTAAATAATATTAATAAAAAAGAAAGGTGGTTTTATTTTTTATTCATCCATTTTCATCTTGCTTTCCTAAGGAAATAAGACATGAGACAAGGTTTTCTGTCCAGCAGTCTCTTTACTTTATACAGTGAAAGTCACAAAGACAACAAATTCTTCCAAGTTTCATGAAAATCAGTGACCAAACAAAGGCATCCAAGCTAGGAACTTGCTGAGGAAAATGTCGCAGTGTGCATTTAACAGCTTTTTATCCAGTTTGGTATACCATCACATCAAACTGCGAGCGGATATCAGCCAGATGTTCAGTGTCTGTGTTGTCTGGGCTCTGAGTGGAAATAACTATGGGGACAGTGGGTACAAATTTATAGGAACTCTCATTACATTCCTTCTGCTGTTCATAGTACAGCTTGCTTCCTAAGTTTCCTAGAAGATATTTTTGTTTTTAAGTAAAAGTAAACAAAACTTCTACTTTCATCTGGTTTATGAAAAAACACATAGTGCTAAGGGAAAAGACAAGAATGAAAGAACATAAGAGAAAAAGATTTCAGACTAAATGCTAACTCGCAATTGTGAACAAAGGAGCCGTTTCTTGCTGTTTCATTCCTGCTTTGTCCAAGGACACAGGGTTTCATGTACCTTCATTGTAAATAAAGCAGGGCTACAGTAAGGAAATACAGGGCTCCATTATCAGCTTTATTTCTCCTAAATGAAACAGTCCACAGGACATTTAAAATTGGCTTACTGTGCAAGTCAAAAAGGGATAATAGTTTTGTGAAGTGAACCAAAATGATCCCGACATTGCACAGACCTGGTGCATGTGCATTATCTTAGCGCTCCACGTCTGTTTATTTTATATGTGTTGACACGTCAGAGCTCTGACAAGGCTGGAGCTGAGTTTCCATTCCCCTGGAAACATTTAACCCTCCCCAGACTGACAGCCTTGTTAAAGTGAACAGAGATGAGCCTCAACATCTACCCATCCTCTCGGCCCTTTCCCATGCCCACTGTCTCCTCCACCCCACATCACATCTTCTAAGCTCATTTGTTGCCCAACAGCATCCAAATTGCAGTACCAACTTTGAAACAAAACAACTTTGGGTTCATTTTCTTCTCTTTATGATTTTGAACTGCCAAGTAAGTTGGTCTTTGTCAGATTTGTCTCTCCTATCTGACACAAAACTCCATCTTTTTTTTTTTTTTAATTGAAGTTGTGATGGTCATCTAGCTCCTGGTTTCTAGGGGTATACATTTTAGAAAAGCAGCATCCCAGACCACAAGATTCATGATAATGATTGAGCAGTACTGGTATCTGCTTTAGGGCACTTTTTCTAAGATTTTTGGGCTTGTCTTGTCTTGAGTTGCCAAAGAGCTTTCTTGACTCCCAACATGGGGCCCTCTACCCTCATTGTGATGGAGAGGATTTCTCATGCCAAAAAAGAAAATCATATGTATTGAATGAATCATGACTCTCTCCAAAAGGAGTCACAGATTATTTTGCTTTCCATGTTAGTCTCAATAACCGTACTCAAACTTCTAGCCCTGTAATGCTGATGTCCCCATTTCTCAGATTTCAGACATCCCTTGCCTGACATAGTCCAGTGCCTTAAGCATTAAGAAGTTTCCTTTATTGAATTGTATTTTCATTCTGCCTCTACCATTCCCCTTCCCACACCCCCTCAGGATTTTATAACCTCCATGCTCTATTTTGGCTAGTGATGTCAAAGACGGCGCAGTTACCATGGAGAAGTAGGGGACAGACTCCACTGAGACGGACACAAACATAGCCTAAATCTACAGCAAACTTGTGATTCATCAGCTAAATTGCATGTCATCATTAATGGCTTGCAAAAGGGGTCATCGATAATTTTTCATTTTAATGCATGCAGTGGTGGATAAGTTTATTAAAAACTTCATGAAAGCTTTGCTAATGTTTACATCAGAAGAAGCCACAACACATGTTATTAATGAATAAGTGGAACAATATCAGGCACCATCTCAAGAGTGGTTACAAGAACAAGGCTGTAGTAACCAAGCTAGGGGGCTGGAGCTTTTCACTGAAAGCAAACAAAATTACTCATTGCATACTAGGATCAATGTTGCAATGATGCACAGATAATGCAAAGAGCTCCTTAAATGGTGAGCAAAGAGCAAAACCCATGGCTCTAGGTTGTGTAAAGGGCATCTCCATGAGGATGCACTTACTTATTTCAAAATATTTCTTGTTTTTCTTTCTGTTGCTTTGTTCATTTCTAACATTTGGTTTATTATTTTGATTTTGCTTATCGTGTGAAACATTTCATTCCCACATGACCCTCTTTCCTCAACATTGTTTAAAGCTCTCCTTCTTCCATCTCTCTAGGAACATTTTCATAAGATGAAAGCTCCACAGCTGCCTTCACCTGCATGCATGGCTAAGCTCAGTACCAGCTGTAGGAATGTCATTTGGCTCCATAACACTGGCATCCCATGCACTCACTGGCCAAATAAATATTTATGACCACCTGAAAATCCTGTGTTACCCGGATTTGGGAAAAAACATTTCAAAAGCACCAAGAAACACCTTTTTTGGTAATAAATTTGAGGACTGATGTGCTGTGCAAAAACACTCTATGAAAATATCTTTGCATATTGTTTCTTAGAAATATTCTAATATTCTATTTCTATCTTAGGAAATATTCTAATTTATGAGTAACAATAACAGGATTTGGAGTTATTTGCTTTCTCTGTCCCCTCGATGTTTGGGAGGCTTTTTTGCTCATCACCAGGCTTCTGGGTGGTAACTCAGCCTGACATATTTTTGTCTCTAGCAATAAAGTGTCTAAGCTGGAACCCTGATTTCAGTTCACAATCCGACACATGCAGAACAGCATCCAGTTTGCTCTCCTATAGTTTTACAATGTTTTCAAGACTGTCAAGTATAAAATCATAGTTAAAATGACGTCAGCAAAAATATTCTGAATCTTGGCAAAAAGTGCTCGTTATTTCACAGTGGAACTTCTTGCTGAGGTGTTGTGGAAGCTATAGGGTTCTCCAGTGATTATTAAACGTAGTCACCCAGAAGCACCTCTCAGCTCAGGATTTCCCATAACCACTGTTTTTTGGCAGGGTTCTCCTTGTGCAAGAGCGCTCGTGATATACTCATTTTCTACTCTTTCCTATGCATGTAAAATTGCCCAATGGTAAAGACAAAGGAAAGTTGGGTCTTCGGTTTGCACCACTATGGCTGTTGGTGTGATCTTACATTTACATCAACTCTTCTAATACAAATAACATTAACTTGCTTTGGAAATCCTGGCTCTGATTTCTGTCACCACACTGGATGCATAGAGGGAGAAGAATGGATCTGCTAAATGGTGTTCTTTTCATCTTGCAGCTCACTTCTTTGAATGCAACCACTCTTTATCAGTTTATGTAGTTTTATTCAGTAATTGCTCCCATTCCTTCAGTATGTAGGATCTCGGAGAACACTATGTGGAGTATGGCTGTGCTGAGACTGTTGTGTGAGCAGTACCATTCATAGAGCCAGAGCAAGCACAGTGGAAGAGCAAAAAGGGCTGGGAACCATTGTCTGAAGGCTGCTACAACACCGGCATCAATCTTCAGAACAGTTCCTAAACAGTCTGACTCCATTTAATAGTCAAGATCTGTGTTTTTTTAAATCTTTGATATTTATATTTGAGAACATTCATTTAGAGGGTCAGGGCTGATGTTAACCATCCCTCTGCTAAGTCTGTGTTTTCTGCTGTCTGGCAACACGACCCTTTTCCCTAAAGTTCCCAGCTCCGCTCAACTGGACTTACTCTCTACAATGAAGCAAAGAGTCCTGATCAGACAAGAAAGGGGTACAGTTAGCTTCAGAAATGCATCCCACCCAGCCAGGGTAAGAATTAAAAATAAATAAATAAATAAATTAAATAACAAAAGGCTCCCCGTTGTGCTGCAGTACACAAGGAATATCTTGTTCTTTTTGAGATCCATGTGAGAAGCTTAAAATGAATTAGTTTGTTTTATGGATTTTAACTCTGCAGTCAAACAACTCCATGTATAACAAATTTGCAGAATGGGGGATGCTGCTACAAATCTGCAGTTCAAAGAGAAGAAGAAATACATCTCTTCTTTCCCTATTTATTTCCTTTCCTCGCCCCCCATCTCCCAGCTAAGGGAGCTGTTCTGCAGAGTGCTTTTCATTAAGCAAAACCCATTTGTTTGACGGCTGGAACTCAGGGAAGCAGGAGTAAACACTCCCCATGAAGCACCAACGTAATTTTTTTTTTTTTTTTTTTTTAAGGATGGGAGTTTGCAATGACCAAACCACATTTTGTACTCAAAAGCCACTTATATAACCAGGCGGAGAGTGCCCAGAGACTGTCTGAGAGCTGTTTTTAGAAGAAATGTTTTGTTCTGTTATCTGGGCTGTCCTAGGAAGACCCTACTGGGAGGATGTTGTTACCAAAGGGTGTCCTAAGTGGGTCTTCTTGGAATGACCCTTTGTGCAAGATGAGAGATGTGGGACACGGCATGGTAAAACACTGCTGTGAAAAGCCATCTGAATTTCCTTTAAAATGTTTAGAGATGAGCTGTTTTCTTCCTGCCAAGATGGATAGCCATCTTCACCAATTTTCATTCCTGGTTTTGGTGGAAAATGTGATATTGAAAATTACAAAGGGTTGTTGTTTTTTTGTTTTCTTTCATTCTGTTTTGTTTTCTGAAGTCCTAGCATATTTCTCTTCTCTGGTACGAAGTAAAGATTAGGAATGTGAAGGTTCTGGGGAAAAAAAAATCTTTTAAAATTCAGTGAAATTTTTCATTTGCTGACCAGGGTCATCTACCAACAATGCAAAGGCCTCTGCCTGTGCTCCCTTCACCCCATTTGTACTGAAATTCACTCTCCTCACAGTTAGACGTCACTGCCTGAAAGCCTCTCAGGGCAATGGTTCCCAAGACAATAAATTCACAGTTGCCTCAAAACGAATCATCTGAAAGTGGTCACTGCTGCGTGTCACAGCCTACAAATTGGCTCTGGCAAATCAAGTATGACTGACCTTTTTCTGAGTCATTTATTTTAGTATACCTGCCGTAACTTGTTCCACTCTGCTGTACTCCAGGTCCATCCTGATGGCTTAGGTACTTAGCAATAATGCTTCCCTCCTCCTTTCTGATTTCAGGTCTTCCTTTATGTTATCTTCATCAGCACACTTCAGTCTTTTCCTGCCATGTTCCACAAGTTCTCCTGGATGTGGAGAGCTATGGTGCCACCACCTCTGCACAGTGTTTTTGGGCTCAGTGCTGGATGCAAACCAGTCCCAAGAGTAGACATTGGCTTGTCTTCTGGGATGAGAGCTCTTGAGGAAATCGTAGCTGGAAACCCCACTTTACCATTGCATTTCACACTGGCCATTAACATATGGTTGCAAATGAAGCACAGACCAGTGCAGTGCCAGATGAGAGGCCCTCAGGAACATAAGCAAGAAGCAGGAATCATAGAATCATTAAGGTTGGAAAAGACCTCCAAGATCACCTGGTCCAACCCGTAAAGGCTGTGCCCTGGATGCAAGGAGCTGTTCTGTATGTAGCCCTACTACCTCATGGTATTGTATCCTGCCTTGCTGGAGGATAGATAAGATTTAGATGGAGAGCAAATGTCCAGTGGGACCCCATATATCCTGGTAACCAGTGTCCCTACATTTAAGGACTAATGGCCCCAGTGATGTAGAGGAGGCCAGGGACTAAGCGTGCTGTTCCGTGGTGTGCTTATTATGGTGTGTGCTGGCACTTGTTCTAACTCAGCCATCCATGTGGCTGGCCAAAAGCTGGCATCTGTTTAGCATGAGCATGCAGCAGCATTTCTTATAATGGTTGCAAGCTGTGTTTGGCCCCAACCCAACCCTGCTCACACTGCTCTGTCACTGCTCGTGTCTTCTAGTTTTACCTCCCCAGCCTGGACACCAAGTCCTACCAGATACAGCCTGCTGATCCAAGGTGGTCTGTGACCCATGGCTCCAAATATACGCTTGCCTGCACTGGTCCTATGTCCTGATGTTTGTCCTAGGACTGCTGTGCTGTCCACAGCTGGGACAACCCTACACTAGCCTGAGGGCACATGGTAATGAGCCCTGCCTTAGTCTGCTGGACCTGCCTCACTCCTCATCCAAAACCTGCATTGGCTGCTTCCACCACTACAACCCTGGTCTTGTCCCCTCATCTACCACCTTTGCTCTGACATCTCTGCAGTGTCCTTTTCCCAATCTTCCTTCTTGACTTAGGTTTCCTATGACCTTTCTCATATTTCCTCCTGCATAATTTTTGGCAACCACTAACAAACACCTAATGTCTCCTCCCTCGTCCACCCTTCCTTCTTTTTGGCACTATCAGCGATGCCACTCTCCCCTCTGGTGCCAAGGTCTGGTGTGACCTTCAGCCTCCCTCTCTGCCTTCCATGACTTTACAGTTAATTTCTACAGCTCCAGCTTAGCAGCAATCCAGGAGTTGCAAGAGCCTGTGGGCTGGCTGACAGCTGGTTCTGCACATCTCTATACACACTATAAATAAATGTTTGTGCCAGCTGCTGAGACCAGAAAGCAGGGTTTAATTCAGCCATGGGTGCTCTTTTTTAATAATAATAAAAAAGATTAAAATTAAAATTAAAATTAAGGATGGTGAGAAATTGTAGCCATATCCCTATGTTGGGATGTGGGAAACTGAAAGTCTCCATGGTTATTTATGCTGGTAGTGTTTTCAGCTGGCAGTTCTCTGGGGTATTTGGGAATGACAGTTTCCTTTGGCTGAGGGGCATGGTGATTTATGACTTAAAGATGAGTGCAAGCATGCACATGCACGCACATTTGCGCATGCTAGATGCATCAAACCACAACCAATGAACCAATGCACCAAAACTGCAGGCAGCTGCTTAGTAACACAACACCTCCTACCTGCAGCAGCCTTACTTCCAGGTCCTGTGAGGAACTGCTGAAGGCAATGGCACATGGCCATCTCCATCATCCCAGAAAAACCCACGTCACCAGGCTCTGTCCTGCAAGGCAGACTCTGTCACTGCCGATCAGGTCCACTCTGGACAGAATGAGTCAACCCTGAGCAATAAAATATTAGCAAAGTAACCACCATGGATCCACTGGGACTTTTCTAGGAAACTGTTTCTGCTTCATTCCCACCAATTCAGATTTACTCATCCCTTTTAATCCAGACAGAAACTACAACCTCAGGAAAAACACCAACATGAAATCGACCTTCACTCCTTATCTGAAAGCCCTGCATGAATTCTGCTCCCTGCAAGCTTTCACTGCTGGGGCAGGATGACCTGCTCAGGCCATGGTCCATACCATCATCTTTTAACGCCCCGTCCTTCATACTGTCCTTCAAACTGTGATGCTCTTTTACAAACCTGTTGTATGTAAAATAACAAAAAGCAGTGGGAAGGGTGATACTTTAATTTCAGTAAATGATGTTTGCCAAAAGTAGTTGTTTTTTTTTTATTATTATTATTTTTTTTTTTTCTGTAGATTGAGAAGTGGTTTCTGTCCCTCTAAATCTGTAAAGTATGGGTCTCAGAAACATATTTCACCCTTATGGCACAAAATATGTCTCCTGAGTGGAATTACTGTAGGCTTGAGCATAAGCAAGTGCTCTTCTTGTAAAGTGGCACAATCCCAAATGTGCTGGTGATTATGGATTTTATACAGTTTTTATGGTGTAACTGTGGAATTAATCTCCAGGAAAACTGCCATGGACATCAAACAAGCTCAGATCAAGGGCTCCATTTCAAGTAAACATTTAAAGTGACCTCACTTTCCATTTCTTCTCTCACCCTTCCCTGGAACCCATCTTCATCTGCCTGGTCAGTACCACATCTTTCTGCCCATTTGCATGGCTCTGCACACACCGTAGGCAAGAAGCAGAATCTAGGCAGAGCAGCACAGCTCCAAAAGCTGATATGTCCTTCCTGCCAGAAGCCAGGCATTGCTAGGAGGAGGCTCAGCGTACTGCAGTGCTTGTGGGTATGGCTCTGGAGAAGCCTTTAGGGCTCAGATCCAGACTCATACCCGCAGGGCATTCCCATGAGGGATGAAGCTCATAGCCCCATGGTCCCAAATAACATTGGGAGGGCATAGCTGTGAAGAGAGACCTGGCACAGAGCACGAGGCTGGTCCTCTCCCTTGAGTCTGCTGCAGGCATCAAGGCCAAGAGAAGAAAGGGAAGGTGTGGGGACTGGATGCTGGGGTGCTGGAGCTGAGCACAGCATGTCTCTGTGAAACAGTCAGCATTTCTCCGTTCCTCTCCTCAGAGCCAGCTGCGTGTTTTGTCTGAAACTGATCTCTCGTTTGAGCTACTTGAAAACAAGCACTGAGAAGCCCCTATTGTAAACGCCATAGAGAAACACAAAGGAGAGAGCCCAGAGTAAAAAATATTTCCATAATAAAACTGTCAAGGGGGAGAGAGAGGCTAGAAACCTTTGTAACGCCAAATAATTAAGTTAAGAACAGAGACGTCCTTTCCAAAGTGCTTGACATAAACTATCTTCTTAATGCTCTAATTGGAGAGGAGCAGCGCGGGGTGAGGTGTGCGTGTGGACCAGGGGAGTGGGAATTTCAGTGTGGTGGCCCGGGGAAGAGAGCCCGGGAGATGCAGGCTTTGGGCACATGGCTTGAGCTCCTGCCAAGATGCACAGAAATCCCTGCTCCCTCTCCAAATTAGACCCCTCCCGCACAGCCTGCAAGTGAGAGCAGCCAACACCAGACCACCCAGGGCAACGGGGAGGAGGCCAGCACAGATAAAGCAGAACCAGAGATGATGCAAGGCGAGGACGGATTGGGCAATAGAAACGTACTCTCCAGTAGACAAGAGAAAACAAAGAGTTCACTGATGATGGTGGAACGTGACCTCTGAGCTGTGGTCCAGCCTGGAGTGGGAAGTCCCCATGGCACGGTTCTCTGTGCACGTACCCAACCCGGGATGGCACGCAGTGGGCCATTGCTGGCCTCTTGGCACTCACAGCATCGTGAGTCCTCAGCCAGGCTGTTTTCCACCCAACAGCAGTGGGTTGGCTCTGCCAAAGGCATCTGCCCTGCTGGGAGAACTATCCCCGTGCTCACCTCTCAGTAAGAGTCTACCAAAAAGGAACAGATTGCAGTGTTGGGGTCCCAGCTTGTTTCTCAGTTAGGTGCTGAGAACCCCTCCCTTTCCTGTCAATCATGTAGGATTTAAACTTCTCAGCACTGGATTAGTGGCTGGTCCACATAATATCAGCCCTTTTCTGGTTCTGCATCACACAGACCTTTTCCTAGCTGCACTGCTTTTACCAGAGGGCTGTCTCCCTGAGATGGTGAAGGATAATAGCAAGAGGTCACTAAAACCTGGTTTCCTTCTCTCTTTGTGCCCTTCAAGGCCACAGAAAGCCCTACCAAATAGATGTCAAATGCCAGGAGATTCAAGCCTATCTAGAGATAGGTGATGAGCTCCAGATTATTGGTCCTCTAGACTTGCAGAACTTCAGGTGGCCTTGGTTCCCTCCTTCGGGTTTGCAAAGACCATCCATAAAACAGGCACTGGAATACAGCCTAGGCTACTTATTCCTCTTCCTCACTGCAGTTAGGGGAAGAAACCTATCCGACAGAGAAAAATCACTTCTGGTTCTGCTCTAGGAGCTGGATGAAGCAGTTTGTGCCCCCTGAAAGCCTCTCATGCACTTCATGGCTCAGAGGCAAGGCATGGATTATTGTGGGACTAGGAAGAAAATCCATGTTTCTGAACAATTCACCTACTGTTTTTTTTTTTTTGTTTTGTTTTTTTTCCCAGACGTTGTCGGATAAGTGCATCAAATGAAATAACAGATAAAACACAGACATGGAAACCAAGACAACCAAGAACCGACGGACTTCAAACGACAGAAATAACCCCAACAGATCAATACCAGGCCAGGCAACCCAGCAAAGCCTGCAGTCTGAAATAGTCCTCCATCGAATTGAGAGCAGAAGTCGCTCCCATTTCAGAAGCACTAGAGTCATTCGCACGCCAGGTATAAAATATAAACACCAGACACTTGGCATTGTGCAGCTACCTGACAAAGGCATTAAGTTACTTGGACTCACTTGAAGCACAGTCTTTTTATATTTTCAAAACACCAAGTTCCATGCAAGTATTCAGGCTGCCATGGCAACGTCGTACATTTGTTCCTGAGTGTCATTTCCCATCGCAATTGTTGTTTTTTGGTGTACATTTTTTTTTTTCCAGAACTTTGCCTGACTTCAAAACTTTGGTTGCTGAGGCAACATCTCTTTTTGAAGGGAAGTGATAGGCTGTGCCCCTCTGTGCCAAGGCAAGGGCTGTTCTTTGAAGACCGGCAGGCTATAGAAAGAGAGGAGGTGTTAGGGAGGCTAAAAAGATACCGGGAAAAGCAGGGCAAGAGGAAGCAGTGGTGCTGAGAAGTGGCTACAAAGGGGCAACACACGCCTTCGCATGAGGCAGGTGGGACGGGCTCTGAGTGGGAGGCTCCAGGCTTAGCACAGGCGAGCTGATGTGCCACATTACATCAGGGGGAATATTAAATGCGGTCCCAGCGAGGTAACGCTTTGTCTCTGATGTATCCCTCGAGGATCTTGTGGAGATGCATAGTCCTCACAAGACCTCCCCAAGGAAGGAATCTGTCACGGGGATGGTTTGACACAAGAAGCGACTGAGGCAGAGAGAGTTTGGATGAACTGTTGAAGGTCACACAGTAAATTAGTGGCTCATATAGGAATAAGCCCCTGGAGGTGTTGTGTTTCATTTGTAAGATCATCATTCCTCTGATATTTAACTTACGCTTAAATAGAAACCCATTTACCTTCTGCAGAGAAGCACTGCAATCACTTTTTCTCTAGCTAACACATCACAGTCCTCACCTCTGCTATTTGTCAACGTATTTGGCCTGAAATGCACCGAAGCAGGGACTCCTCCTTTCTTTCCAGGCAGCAGGGCCCCGATCCACACTCTCCCTGAAACTGAAAAACAAGTAGTGGAGGAGGCCCCAAAGGGGGTGGCTAGGTGGTTCAATGATGAGGACATGTATGGGATAAGGCCGTGCATGTGCCATGGGATTGGAGGCAGCATACAGGGTGCAAGAAGTGATGAAAGCAGACCAGAAGTGGCAATAGGACAACAGCACGGGAGGAGTGCATAGCTGATACAGGGACTGAAAGTTGTATCTGGGACACCACACTGTCACAAACCGGTATCAATGGCACAAGCAGAAGTAGCTTTAATTTCATCAGAAGACGTAATTGAAGCCGCAGCAAATGCAGATCAGCCAGGCAAAACTCTTCAGAGCATCTTTAAGAGAGAAGACCTTACAAGTAATCTTTGCTGTAGAGAATTCACCCACCTCTTGCTGTGGGGCCCAGAACAGAACCCTTTACATCCTTTCTTACTTACCAGCAGCTGGCTTACATGCTAAAAACAAATCATCACTTCAATAGGGGTTCTCCCAAGCCCTTAGTTCATGCACTGCCTGTGAGCCAGCATCTTCCCTGACCTGCAGATTCACACTGTAGGTGCTGCTGGAAAGCAAAACCAGCGAGTGCAATCAGGGTTAGTACCAGCTATGGCTTTTCCAGAGGGCATGGCTGATTCATTGGGCTCGCTCGCCATGTCTCCACTTTGCAGCCCGTGTCTCAGTGCCCCATTTCCAGCCTAATGATGACTCTGATGCCCGTGTATGGGTCACTGGAGATTAGGTTTTGATTTCTATCCATTTCAGCAATTCATAGCTGACTGCATGAGCAGAGACAAATAGAAACCTGCTGCCTGGATCACCACCTGCCTCTTTCGAATCTGGGTCATTGTAGCATTTAAAAATACAAACAGCCAACACAGCCCTGCCAGGCAGAAGTAAAAATGGTAAGCAAAGATGAGATGTCAAAAGAGAAACATACAGACGCAGGAGGCAGAAGGCTTTGTCTTTCTCCTGCATTTGTCTCTGATGCTCCTTGCCCAAGGGCATTGAAATTTAATTGCCCCTTCCATGTTGATAGAGAAGACCAGAAATGGCCCATGGCCATCATATGTCTGGCAAGGATCTCCCCAGGGGCTGTATCCTCTGCATCCTGGGACACTTTCTTCTTCCAAGTGACCACAAAAGCAGCTTGTGGAGGGACTCCCATGGTGATAATATTTCTCTGATGATTTCCAGGGATTGCTTTTTTCCACAGACTTCTCTTGTCCAGGCACAAGAGAACTTGACTACGGGGGGTTTTCCTCACCAGTTCTGGATGTCCCACTTCTTTGGGCATCTCAGCTCACTACTAGAAGCTTTGGCCAAGGTTATGAGATCCTGGGACAGTGCACTGTGCTCTCCCTTGGGTGATGCAGAACATCCCTGGAGCACAGCTGCACCAGATGCAGAAGGAGGGGGAGACCCTTTAGCTCCAACACATAATATTTGCTGTAGGGGCTGAGGAAACCTTCAGGACATCTTCCCTGCTTGCCCATGCCAGCATGGGGGGATCGAGTCCTCTCCCATATTCAAGCATCTGAGAATTGCCTGGGACTCTCCTGTTCCCAAAGGCATGACATTCAGCTGCTGGATGGCCCAGAAATAAAACCAAGCAACTTGTGTAAAATGTATCTGGACCTAAGCCATGTTAACCATGAATGCTGCTCTCCCCTGTGGATACAACATCTGCCCATTGGAATAAACAGGAAACTATTTTATCCTCTGGGGAACAAGAAAGGTGAAGGGGTCACAACTGTAAATCGTGTGTCTCTGGGTTTGGGGCATGCAGCAAGAGCTACAAACAAATAGGTTTTCTGTTTTTTCTCATAGAACAGGGAGTTAAATGCTGGGCTTCTCCCTCTGAGCTGGTCCTCTGACCTAATCCTACCCTTTTGTCCAGTGCAAAAGACAAAAGAGCAGACGTCCTGGTTTCCCCACTGAGATTGGATAGCATGCCATGGAGAATCACTGCAGCAACATGCTTGCCAGGTCACATGAAATACAGATGTGGATCTGCCTTGTCTGATTCTGCAGGACCACACGCGGCTGTGTTGTGGTGACCTGTCCACAAATAGGCAGACTTCTGCGCTTCGCCTCCCTGCCAATTGGTGATGCTCATCAGGAAAAACTTCAAGCTCTGTTGTCATCAACCTTTATTGGCCACTTCAGAGTATTTATTTTTCACCCTTCTAGAAAGCAAACTAAGAAGGCAGTACATTAGATGAAGGCAGCCAGTGAGAATTTTTGCCCATGGGGTGCCCTGAAGTTACTGGACTCCTTGGCCAGACCTCTGGGGCCTGTGTCTTGCAGGAGGTCAGGTGAGCTGGGCCTAAAGGAGCCTTCGACCCTCAACACCTCAAGTTTCAGTTCGTCTCAATACTGGGGAAGCTTCACCCTCTTTCCCTGTGATACATCTATTACTGTAACTTGCATCAGCACCCCAACACAGTGCAGTAAAATGTTGGTGCAGCGTGGCAGTAGCAATGTTGCTGTGGAAACCATGATATTTTAATTGCCTGATTCAGGAGAAGCCAGGTATTCGGGCATTGTGTAACAACAGCTCTACTGCCAAAAGATCTGGCATGCAAGACTCTGCCACAGACCAGCCTGTGAGAGCCATGTGGCACTAGGCAAGCTGTTCTCCCTTCATAACCTTCAGTTCTCCCCAGCCCAGGCCATCACCCTTCACCGTCTGGGCCCCTACAGATGGCAAAGCAAACCTCCAGACTGGTGACAGCCTCTTGCACTCCATTTGGGCACAGCATCCTGGTCAGACCATCAGACACCTCCTCAACATGAAACACAAGTAGGTGGTAACTGAATCTTGACTGTGCTCCTTATTCTGACATGATGGTCTAGGATGGTGATATTGCCTGTATGCTAGATGACCCATCAACAGTCCCTCTAAAAAAATGAAAAATATCTCAAGCAGTGTGCATTTAACTCCTTACTTCTATTGACTAAGGATTTGATAGAGAGAATATTGACAAAGAACTCTTTAGTCAATAAAACTTCATTCTATGAAGTTCAACTTCAAGATCAGTCGAAGCCCACAAAGCACCAGGTGCAGCTTGAGACTTGACAGATTCCATCAGGTGAAGGTTTCCAGACAGGAAAGATGCCTACACATCTATTTATAGGTGTCTATTTATACCGCAGAGGTACTGGTTGCTGATGAGCGCACAGCATGTGGCCAGCTGTGGATAGACCTGCTTTCCACTGAGCAAGTATTTCATTGGTACTTTGATCAAAACAGGCAGATAATTCTGAGAGCCCAAAACTGTGGTACAAAAGGCACATAAATCAGGTATTTCCTGGCCATTTTGCCTAGAGATTTGTGCTTTCTTGCCAGATTTCCCATGCAGCAGTCAGAGAAAAGAAAAAAGAGAAAAAAAAAAAAAAAGATTACTAACAAAAGGGCTGGTGAAGTGAGGTAAAGACCAGGGAGAGGACATGGAACAGTTTGGCCAGATGAAAGCTGAAGGGCAGGAGGAAAGCAATGGCCAAGAAGCAGCAGATGGTCCAGGGGACATTCTCTGATGCATGTCCCTTGGTGTCCCATTTCTACCAGAACGCCCTGAGAGCTGATCCAGGACATTATTACCCCAGTGTCCTGCCTGCCTTTGAAGCTGGCAGGCCTGAAAACAGAAGCAGGAGATGCACTGGGAGCTCTACAAGGTGGCCAGGGACACATTACAATGGCCAGGAAGGTGAATGGGGGGATGGCCATGGAGGGGAAAAGAGAGCAAGCATGAGGCATGAGGTGGGGTGGAGAAGGAGAAAACGGGGTAACTGGCATTGCTGGGAGAGACTCAGAGCAGAGGTGTGCAGGAAGCGGTGGGGAATATGTTGCAAATGGATAGGCAAAATGGGATGAAGTGCAGTAGCAGGCACTTGTACTTCATGGCTGTGGGACGATGAATGGTTTGGGATTTTGAGGGAACCCAGCCCAGCATTAGGGGATCACAGACTTACTCAGACCTCCAAAAGGGACGGAAACTCAGCACGATACACTCCCCAGCAGACCACGTTGCAGGCACCCCAAGCTACAACACGTCTGTGCCTTTCTATGGGGTCTTTGCTTGTCTGAGGTCAGTGCCTGGTAGACCACGTCAGGTTGCTTCTCACGTTGCCCATATCAGCATATTGTGCTTGCCACTGTTTATCTTGCATCCCTGAGCAATGGCCCCTAGGGCTCTGCAGTTGGGTTTTGTTTTATTTTGCGGAGGAAGTGACACTCACAACACGCTCAGAGGTTATGTGGCTGCATTGCAACAGCTCTCATCTCACGCGGAGACGGAGCAGATCCGAGTGGTGCAGATGTGATGACTCAGCTGTGCTGGATTTTGCGGTAGTGGAGCTCCACCGACATTTCCCCAGAAACCTTCTGGTTAGCTTAGTGCAGGACAACAGGGAATTGAGCCTAGCGAAGCTGCCTCAGGGCCAGGAGCCCAACGCAAGCCTTCAACAAAGCCCTTCTCCTCCAATACCGCATTGCAGCACAGGAGAGGGAGGATCTGCACACCTCCTGTTTGGTGCCTATGATGCAGAAACACCCACCCGAGCTGGTTGCCCTGGCCTCCTCTCACAGTCAGCGGAGAGGGAACAAATGCTGTTAGGGCACAGCTCCTCTGGCCCAAAGAGGGGGACAAAGGGGACAAAGTCAGCTCTGTAGGCTAGGCGAAGGAACGCTGCACTGCTGAGACACGAGGTGGCTAAGCTTGTCTGGTTTCACTTGTTCTGTTGGCCTTGGAGTGAAGAGCAGGGGTTTTGGGCATCCAAGGACACCCGATGATTTTGTCCCAAGTCTCAGAGCACCAGAACATCAGTGATGGCTGAGAAGAATCACCTTCACCAGGAACATCACCTGTCCTTATCAAGTGGCTAGAAGCTGAGGAAAGGTCTGGTCTTCTTCACCAGGGGGACCACTGAACCCTTATGAGGGTAGATACTCCCACGAATTACCCCTCTACCTAAATGAGAACTGGTATTCCCCCCCCCCAAATTTCCATCTGCGGCGTGAATTCAAAACAAGCCTTTACTAATCAGCAATGCTGAGTTTGAAGATAATGTCAAAGTTGTGCGTAGCCCAGCTCCGCTTCTTGTGATGGAGCTGCATGCATTAATTGCTAAATAGCGTTGTTTCGAGCTGTATGTACACTTACATAACCTCGTACCATATAATCAACACATTTCGTAGCACGAAGAGATCAATCATTCTGATCCCCGTCACAGAAATACTCTCCCGCTCCGTATCATGTCATGAAAACAACCAAAAAGAAACAACAAAAAAAAATTATATGTGATCAACCTCCACACCTGCCACCACCAAAGAAGTGGCGGTGGTACTGGGGAGGGGTGGCAGGGGCTGCAGGATGTGTAGGGCACACCTGCTACGGTGCTGTGTGGGCTACATACAGCACGTGGCTGGAAAATAACCATAATACTATGGTTTTTTGGGGGCTGTGTTGGGTATTTGAGGGGACACAGTGCTTGAACAGGGCCATGAGAGCTTGTGAGGGAGGCAGAGTGCTTTCAGTTGGACATTGGCAATTTGGGGGATGTTGGGCTCCAGGGGAGGATGCAGCCCTGTTATTCCCAGTTCTTCCTCCCTGAGGGACTGAAGATCAGGATTTCTTCCCTATAAGGATGCAAAGTAAGGTAAAACAAAGGTGGCTGGGAGCATTGCACACCCCATGGCCCTACAGCAAGGAATTGGGACAGCCTGGGACCCATCACTGTGTGGAGCCTTTAGGACACCCTCCTCTCCTCTCCCATCCTCTGCAGGAGTCAGAAGTCTGAAAAAACAGCAGATAGAGAGCAGAAGACTGTTGCTCCGGTGGACAGCCAGCCCCACAAAGGCCAGTGCAGCCTCAGAAGGGACACCCCAACTCCCCAGCCAGCGCTGGCCCCAGCCCAAGCACACGATGTGCCTCTCCCAACACAGACACCAAAAAACACAAGGATGCTGTTGAGGCCCTGGAGGGTGCAGCCCAGCATCCTCAAGGCTCGAGTTCCCTCTGCTGGTTCTGAACACTTATTCCACTAAGGAAGCCTGCGTTGTGTGCTCCTGGGTTGGATTTTTTTTTTCCCCTCTCCAGTCTAAAGGGCTGTGCAAGTCCCCACTGCAGAATAAGTGTTTCAGGAGGCGAAATGCATTAGAGAGGAAGGAGGGATGAGCAAACTGCAGCTTCGAAGCTCAAAAGAGCAGCTCATAAACCCTCCAACCCCCATCCCACACCTCCCACACAGGGAGGATACATTTATTTTCTCTCTCCCTCCAGGCAACAAAGCAAGGGTACCAAGACCAGGTTTTATTTTTATACAAACTAAAAGCTTTTAGAGATTAAAGAAACACTGAAATGACACAACAGTGAAGCATCCAAGGGGAAGCCTGGCTGCCCCAAACAGTGGTTAAAGGGGCCCGAGGCTGTTTGGATCCCCAAGGAAAATCTTCCAGGCACCAGGGCTCTTGCCAGGCAGCCACCACCATCTCTTCCCTGCTGCTGGTGGGACTTGGGGTCAGGTCACTTGATGCGGTAGAGGACCTTGCGCTGCATGCGGTGCTGGATCTCCCCCCGCCTCATCATCAGCTGCAGCACCTTGTAGATGGCGTGCTCAGGGTATTTCTGGAGAAGAAGAGAGCAGGGTGAGAGAAACTGGC
This sequence comes from Anas platyrhynchos, assembly GCF_047663525.1. Classification (NCBI taxonomy): domain Eukaryota; kingdom Metazoa; phylum Chordata; class Aves; order Anseriformes; family Anatidae; genus Anas; species Anas platyrhynchos. The sequence continues at coordinate 55,367,092 of NC_092587.1, forward strand.
AGGGAAAAGCCCACCGCAGCCCAGCAGGGATCTGCCACAATGGCTAAGCAGCCTAGGGAGCCTGGTTTCATGGTCCAACCCCATCGCACCTGCCGCATGAAGTCCTGGACGATGCTGTGCTCTGACACCTGCGAGCCGATGGCGAAGCGGCGCTTGAGCTGCTTTTCGATGCGGGACAGCATCTCTTGGTCCTCCTGCGTCGTGAAGCCTTCTGCCCCTGGGGGGAGAGGTTGTGTGAGCTCCCTTATCCCATATCACCTACCACACATGCACATCCCAGAGATCTTTAGGGAAACTGTAAATAAATGCAGCACCACCCATGCTCACCTGACAGGCTGCCCGACATGGCTGCATCCAGCGTGGACACCTGGAAGAGCCTCAGGGCCTCCTCAACATCTGCCTCGGTGGCAAAGGGCTGCAGCTTCATCTTGCTGAGGGACTCCGCAATGCGCACGATGGCCTCCAGCTGCCTGCAAGATGAGGGGGATGCTCCTTGCTTTCCACTGGGGCTCCAGGGGGTCACCTTCCCACCACCACTCACCCCTCAAGGCACCCCCAGTGCTGCCCCATTCACAAGGGGCTCTCCTGAGCACCCCACTAACCCCCTAGCGTTATCCCAAGTGACACAAGGACTTGATCCCAACCCCATAGGTTTGGGTGGATGACGGCAGCCCCGGGTAGAGCCAGGCCCCGGGGTGCTCACCGGACGGTGATGGGGATGCTGGAGCGGCGGTCGCTCTCCTGCTCGTGCTGGCGGCTGCCGCTCCGCATCAGGATGTAGCGGTTCTTCAGCTTCTCCGCCGCTGCCGCCGACAGCCGGGGGCCACATTTCCTGCAGGAAGGGACAGGGGACATGGCACTGCCAGGAAGGTGCCCCTGGCAGGGTGTCCCTCGTGTGCCCAGAGCCAGGAGCTCAGCTGCCCCGCTGCGAGGCATGGCCTGAGCAGCACGGCGTGACCCAGGCACTCACGTGCGGCAGAAGGAGATGAGCTTCTTCAGCTTGTTCAGTTCGATCTCGCCCTCCACGGCCTGGGTCTGCGTCAAGGCGCTCACGTGTAAGGACATCACGTGCTTGGCCAACGTCTAGGAGAGCGGGGGGCGGTCAGATAGCAGAAATCCTCCCTCTGACCTGACCACGGCATGCCACCCTCCCAAAAAACAGGGTGGCAGCTGGGCTTGGCTCAACACTACACTCATCCCCACACTACAGCTATTTAAGTTCCCAGGTATTTGCCCTGCTGCTGCTCCCATTACACTGACGACACCGCAAGAGCCAGCACGCCCCAACCCACCACGTCTCGCTCCTCGTTGTGCTCATCCTTGACGATGAAGATCATGTCGAATCGGGACAGGATGGTAGGCATAAAGTCAATGTTCTCCTCGCCTTTGGTCTCATCCCAACGCCCGAAGACGGAGTTGGCAGCTGCAAGCACCGAGCAGCGGGAGTTCAGTGTGGTTGTGATGCCTGCCTGCAGGGAAAGAGAAACGGACAGGGTCAAGGTCACATCCACAAAACAGCAGGGCTAGGAGGCTATTAACTCATAGGAAGAGCTCCAGAGCAGTTTGCAAGGGCTCATCCTCAAGCATTTAGATAAAGCCCTCTTAAGCGGCACCCAATTGCTCTGCAATGATTCCGACATTGGAGAGGGTGACCACAGGAGCTGCACGGGGCTGGACCCATGCATCCATCTGGAGAAAGACTGGCTGAGACTCGAGCACTGAATAACTTCATTTAAAACCTCACATCAAGGGTAGACATACAAGGCTACCCTCAAGTTTGCAAGTGGAGCCAGAAACTGAGGTTAAGTGCTCCTGGGTGCTGAGGAACAGTGCCCAGGGTCTCACAAAGGGAAGGCAGAAGAAGATCTGATGGATGGGGTGGATGGATATATGCAGCTGAACACCTCTTTGTGGTTTTACAGGTTAGGAGGGGCAAGTAAGCATGACCAGCAAGGACAAGTTGTGGTGGCTGTTCTACTACAAGTGAGTGCACAGCTCAGGAGTGAGCCAGAGGGATGAGGAGGGAGGGAAGCTGCAAAAATAGAAGTTGGACAGTGGAAAAGAATTGAAACCCCAATTTAAGAGAAGGTCTGGCACCAGGATGCCAGGCAATTTCTGTAGAAGGCTTCTCACCTTGGCAATGGAGATGGTCTGCTGCTCCATGGCTTCGTGGATGGCCACGCGGTCATCCTCCCGCATCTTTTCACACAAGGTGGCAAATGAGGTGGGGGGAAAGAAAATAAATAAGAGCTGCTGTCAGTTACCTCCGGTGGCTTTCAGCTGAGCGCTGGGCCCCACACACCCCACGTTACCTTGTCAAACTCATCGATGCACACCACTCCGCCGTCTGCCAGCACCATGGCTCCCCCCTCCATGAAGAAGCTCCTTGAGGATGGGTCGCGGATGACCGAGGCTGTCAGGCCAGCAGCGCTGCTGCCTTTCCCCGAGGTGTATACCTGGGTGTGTGGGACGAGGAAGGGGACAGCACATCAGCCACTGCACGACCCGGGAGCCCACGGCCACCACTGGGGAGCGAGACAGCTCCGCACCATAGCCAGAGGTGCTGGAGGAAGGGCAAAGCCCTGGGGGAAAACCCCTCAGCACATGCCAAAAGCACGCAGAACAGGATTACTGTGCAGTCCCAAGCCTCGGACGAAGCAGTTGTGACGTACCCAAGGGCTTGTAGACACACAAACACAGGTATTAAGCACAGAGCACAGCGTGATTCATTGTTTGGTGGGCTGCTGCATTCGCTTTGTTTTCCCCCCCGAGAAAACAACGCAGTCAGAGGCTGACTTTAATGGAGGTTACAAGAAAACACAGCTGAAAATATAATTTCATGCCTGGGCTCAGGCTGGAGCTCCGTGCCTGAGATGCAGGCGGCTTCATTTGTCCTGGCCAGCCAGCCTCTCTGCTGATTGAGGCTCAAAACCAAACAGCAGCATTGGTCATGTCTTTGGATACTGCAAAGGGCCTGGCTCACATCATAATGAAAGGCACTACCTGTTTCCCCTTCCCTCTCTTGCCTCCTGTCCTGTACCCCACCTTCTGCTAGCACCAGAAGCTGTAGTTTGCACCTCCACCAGCTGCTCTAGCTGGGGATGCACTGACAGGTATCTGCTGGGACCACGGTCTGCAGTGCTACGCAGGGAGGAGTAGGAAAAAATGAGCTGCACCGTAAGCAGAGACCTCAAATCACCTACCCCAATGGGCGAACACTTCTCTACGAACTTCAGCAGCTGGGATTTGGCCGTGCCAGGGTCACCCAGCATCAGCAAGTTGATGTCTCCTCGGCGGGTCAGCCCATCCGGGAGCCTAGAGCAGCAGGGTGCAAAGATACAGAGGAGACATGGTGAGCCTTTATTTCAGTGCCAACACACTGCGACAAATCGCGAGATGCTGGTGGCACTGAAATGATTTTTTTCTCCCCACCTCTTGCGAGAGCCTCCAAACAAGAGGCAAGCAATGGCCTTCTTGATGTCGGCGCTGCCGTAGATGGAGGGCGCGATGCTCTTGGCTATCGTCTCGTAGATGTTGGGCATGGCAGCGAGGCAACGGAGCTCCTCCTCTTCCTGAGGGGTCACCGAGCCAGCAAAACTGTGTCCTACGTGGGGCAGGACAGAATGACGGTGAACAGATGGATGCTGTGAAGAAAGGGATGCTATTCCCCTCACCCCATCCACTGCGACCAAAAGCCCTTCTTGTATCACGCCAAATGCCACCAGGTCTGAAGGGTGGAAGGAGCAATTTGCTATCCCAGCAAGGCGTGCTCTGTGCTTCCAGGCTGGATGAAGGAAGGAGAAGGAAAAGAAGAAAAGCAAGGTTCGGAGGAACCAGAGGGAGAAATTAGAGTCAGGAGCACGTTGTAAATGCATAGCTCAATTTTAACCATTGACTTCAGCCCAGATCCTCAGGGATGGCTTAGTGAATTCCCACTGAGATCAATAAGATGGAAGTACTTAAATACCCTGGAGGACTCAGGCTGAAGCCTCCTCATTTAATATCTCTGAAACAAAGTCACACAGGACACTCGAGTTTACAGCACCCAGGGTAAGCCAGACCTCAGACCTCCCAGACAGGGCTGAACCTTTCACTGCGTAAGCAAAAGAGCCTAGGCTGTGATTTCGTACACATCTCACTGAGGGACTGCCCTGTTCACGAAGGGGGTTCTCCCAACACCAGGCTATCCCCAAAGACCAGACAGGTGCCAAAAGCAGCCCTCACCTGAGCCCTCCGTGTCCACCTGGATGCCCACCACGCGGATGTAAGCGCTTCGGATGCCCACACCAACGTTGTCCCGACCCTTGTTCTTGATCAGGGCAGACTTCTTGATGGAGTAAATGCCCATGATGGTGACTCTGTTCCCTGGGACAACTTTGTCACACAGGTACCTAAGAGAAGAAAGGTGAAAGCAAAAGATGTTGGTGGGGCCATCCTTTTCCTCACCACCAACCACCAAAAATCACCCCAAGAGCATCACCAGCACGGCCACAGCCCTCGCAGAGCCCCTGCTGGTACCTGTCGCAGTACAGCTGCAGGTGCCGGGGCATCTCTCCGTGTGGCACAGCGTCGGGGGACTCCTGCAGCTTCAGGACCTGGAAGTCCACGCACTTGCACTTATCTGGCATGATGAAATAAGGGTCCAGCGGGCACTTTGGGCGGCCGGCCTGTTCTCTGTGTGGAGAGATCAATCAGGAGAGTCAGCTGGGGGCTGGCACTTGTAGAAGGGACAGCGGTCACAGCCGAGAGCAGCCCACCTCTGCCAGGTCAGAAAGACACCGTCACCAGAGCAAAGGCTCACCAAACCCTCTGTCTCACCTCCTGCAGCTGCCAAAATCAGGCACTGAGGTCAGAGCACCACAACAAGCCAAAGACACGGTGACGCTTCCCCTGCACACTCTCCCAGCCACCTCCCTCTCCCCTGCTAGCTACAAGCAAGGAGGGAGCTAATTCACTAATTACGCAGGAGATAACAGCATAGACTCAATGACTTGACAGGACATATTTCTTTATAACCTCGCACGCGAGGCAAACGTTAAGTGGTTCCTGGTGAGAAAGCAATTAGCAGCGTGACAAGGCTGCTGTCAACCCCGGAGTCTCTCGAGACGCCAGCTCGGCGTAGCTGCCTTGTGAGGCTACAGGCTCCCGGGGACGAGGAGCACCTCTGCATCCTGCTGGCTCCTCAGCACGCTGCAGTCACTGCCTGACTCCAGGCAGGCAGCAGCAGGGCTTTTTGGAGGGATGAGACAAAGGAGGAAAAGCCTGATGAGCGTCAGCCCCGCTGCACCAGAGCTGTGCCGACCAACTCGTGCAGCCAAGGATGGGGAGCCAGGAGTGATGCCTATCCCAAAGACCGCTCAGGCTGTGTCAGAGATAAGGCAAAGGAAATAAATACTGGCAGGCACGAGTTCAAAGGCACAATCCGTCAGGCTCAGCTAGCGTGAGAGCTGCAGCACAGCGGCAGCCTAATGCTCGCGGTTCACGCAGGCATCAGAAGCTGTGAAGCAGGATTTGGGAGTTAGTGGCGGAGCGTCCTTACAGAAGGTGATGAAAAGCCCACCAGGGAGGGGGAACGTGGAAGCAAGGAGTTTGAGTAAGATAAAAAACTTACTAAGGAAGCCAGGACAGGAGCTTAAAGCAGTATGATGGGGCAACTCGAGGCAGGAATGAACCTTTAGGTACAAAGGGCAATAGGGGAAAGCGAAGTTAGGCAGCAGATGGCTTAGGGAGTGATAACAAACAATCCCCGTCACAGGAGATTTTAGCACAGCCAGCCTCAGCGGAGAGCAAAGACAAAGCCACTATGAAATGTGGAAGGGGGACCTCCCAACAGCCACCAAAGCTGCTTCAGTAAGCCTGTGATAAGCAGAAGCCAGCACAGGAGCCTGACAAGCAGAAAGGGTTTTCGTTCATCTTGTTTGTTAATGGAAGAGATGAAAGTGTGAGAGTGAAAAGGGTGAGGGAGAGGTCAAGAAGGAAAGCCGAAAGCAAGCTTCTCTGTCTGTAGCAACAGGGATGCTGGATGCACAGGAAATACAGGTATATAAAGGATCTTGTCTCCTGCAAAACAGGAGCAAAACCCTGTGCAAAAGGAGCTGGAGGAAGAGATGCAGCTTTAGCAGTGTGCTGAAGTGAGATTTACACTCATGTGAGGCAGCAGAGGCACCCTCTGCATTACTGCATGTGGAAGCCCTCATAGGATGCTTTGGAACAACCTACCGAGGGATTTATTGAACCTCTATTTTCAGGCTCTGGGTGATTTTATAGGAATATGATCGATTAGGAAGTTGTGCTTGGAGACCAGTTGTGCTGGGACAGCAAGCCCTGAGCAACCACTCTGGTCTCAGAGCTGGTCCCACTTTGAGCAGGAGGCTGGACTAAAGACCTCTTGGAGTCCTTTCCTCCTGACTTTTCCCCCACCACCCTGCCACACACAGCCCCGGGTCAGTCCTTACGTGTTGCATTTCCTAGGGAGAGAATACCCCTCGAGGCCCGGGCGCACGGCGATGTTGTTGATGGTGTTCCGGCAGCTGCGGCACTGGATGGCTATTTTGGTGGCTTTGGCTCGCACGGGGGTTGCCGCAATTACGATCCCGGGGATCTTCACAAGGTGGGACATCTGGTCGGACTGTAAGGGAAAAAGGTGAAGGGGAGGTGAGAAAAACACTTGGAAGATGGATAGGAGAGTCAAGACGTCAAGGAAGCATTTTTTTCTTGGATACACTCCCCACGTTTATGGGACTATAGTACCAGAATAAAATAGCCTGTGCTTCTTGACAGCATATCTGGCTGTATAGTAGTAGGATGTGGGTGCATGACTTAAATTGTGTTTGTTTTAAACCAGGACATGAAAGGACACTCACTATATGCAGACTATCACTAACAGCATTGATGTCCCCATAGCAGGAACCAGGGGTACCAGTCCCTTGCAGCCAGATTTAAGCTGCAAAAGTACCCTTGGCTTGTAAGTTAGCATGCAACCCACATCCTGAATTACGCAATTAAGCATCAAAGGCTTCCCCTGCAATCACACAGGGGTGAGCCCTGCCACCCAGGCAGCAGCGGACCACCTCACCTTCAGGCTGCGGATGCTGGCTGCGTTGGCATCGGATCTGAGCATGACCTGGACATCCTGGAGGGCTTCCTCCCCTGAAGGACGAGGACGGGTGACCTCATCTGCAACCTCTTTTGCTGCTTCTTCCAGCTAGGAACAGAACAGCTCAGCTATTAGGAGGGTGTAACGGCACGACGATGTCAGTGCACCAAGCCACCCAGCCCCTCCATCCTTACCAGCTGCAGGTGCTCCGCGGGCTGCTTGTACAGGTAGTCAGCGAGATCTTCATCGAAGCTGGCCAGGTCCTCCATCTCCACCTCCACCCAGTACTGTCCCAGGTTGTAGTGCCGCTTGAGCTCATCCCTGTGAGGCAGCAAGGGGGGAAGGTTTGCAGGGCAGGAAGCACCAGGAACCCACAAGGACTTTGGGTGCAGAGCAGGCAGGCTCTGCTAAGAGGCTCGGAGGGGAGATGGGGAAAATAGGGGGAGAATTAAGGGAATCCTGCAGGGATTTGGGGAAACCTTGCACCCTAAAGGCTTTAAAATGTGGGAGTAAAGCAGGGACAGCAGCACTCGCAGTGACACTGTGAGATATAACGCTGATTGATTAAAAAAAGCCAAATATTTTTACAAAAAGCATACATATATGGAATAATTATAATTATAGGGGAGCGCCAGGGGTGCCGCCAGCACCTGTATTTGAAGGTGAAGCCCGTCCGGTCCGTGCCCACGCGGTACTGCCGCAGGAACTCCTTGAAGCGCCGCTGCAGCTGGGATTTCCGCACCTGCCCCTCGTCGGACGCCGGCTCGCCGCCGAAGCTGTCGCTGTAGTAGATGCCGGGCTCGTCGAAGCCCGACATGGCGCCCACCCGCCCCGAAACCCCCGCGCCCCGCGGTACCCCCGCGCCGCGGCTGTTTCGCGGCAAAAAAAAAAAAGCGCGCGCCGCGGAGAGCTGGCGGGAACACGCCCCCGGCCTCCCCATTGGCCAGCCCGTGGCGCGCCGCCGTCCTATTGGTCCGAGCCGCCCTCCCGCCCCGCCCTCGGCGGGCAGCGATTGGCCGCGGGTGCCGGGAGAGGTTTTGGCGCGAGAGGCTGGGGGAGAGGAGAGGGGGGAAGGCGAAATGGCGGACGGGCGGGACCATTGGCCCCGCTGGGGGGGGGGGGGGGAACGGGTGAAACCATCTCGGGCAGGGGGCGTGTAATGGCGGTGGGGGGGGGGTTAGCCATAAAGAAGGACAAAGCTGCAGCCTCCAAAGGCTTCCTTAGGGCTGGTGGGACCACAGTGATGTATATGGGATGCCTTGGAGCACTGGATAGGTGGAACTCTGCATGAATTTCAATAAATGGCTATATTTGAGTATCCGTTGTGTCTCATGTTCTTGCTTTTCAAATATTTGGCTACCTGTTTGAAGAATTACCCATTAGTTTTCTTACCAGAAGTTGGCAAACGGGTATTATTAATTAGGAGAGAAGAAGTATTAATGGGGATTTTGGAAGGGTATGGGGTGGGTGAGGACAGCATCACTCCCTGTCCCGCTGGTGCTCCTCAGCAGGACCTGCCCTCTGGTTCCTGCTCCCTGTCACGGTTCTGCTCTTGGGATTACAGTCACTGCCGGAGCAGAGGAAAGGACTGAGCTGAGAGGTTATGGCCACGCTGGGTCTGAAAAACAGCCCCTCCTGCAGTGACTCCTGGAGTTGAAGACCCTCCTAAGCAGGCAGGACGATGGCTGGCCCCCAGCCCAAGTCTTCAGACCTCATATGGCAAAAGGGAAGCGAAAAGAGCTGTGCACAGGCTGCTCCAGCAGTGCCACCTAGCTGGACTGTCTTTAGCATCACCTCACGTGTGCCAAATTCCGGGAGTGATTTGGGCTGGTGTGACTTCACCTAGGTGAGGGCATGCTGTTGCATGCTTGTTCCCCATTTAGCTGTCAGGTACGGTCAAAGCCTAGCATGCATTTGATTTCCAAGTGCTTTTCTGATTCATGGGGAAGTTCTCACAAACGCAGTCTAGTTAATGAAACCCTCAGCTGGCCACAGCCAGGGAGAGCTGTCCTTTTTGGGACCAGCTGAAGGTCTCATCACATTTTTCTCTTAATAGGACTGCAGCCAGCTCTGACACCCAGTGGCCACCCCTTAAAGATGCTTTGTACAACTGCAGAATTTTGTTCCATTTCTAGAAATGGAGACCAGCGTGTAGGAGCTGAAGAAACCTGCCCCAGCTTGTACGACAGGTTATTGTTAGAACTGAGTGGGAACAGAGGCTGGCTCTGACAACTCCCACCTTCCTCTGTTGCCACGTCTGTGGAGGCAGCAGCTCCAAAAGACATAAAACGGGGAGGAAGGAAAGACACCTCCTTTCTTCCCAGGCAAGGCTTTAACAATACGAAACATCAGGCTCAAAGACTTTACGTCAAATTTTATTCTGTATATAAATTATATAATCAGACAAAAGAACAACACTGTATCTTCAACAAGCATCGTCTGTTTAAAAAAAAAAAAGAAAAAAAAAGGGAAAAAAAATGATTGGAAAAAGATTTAACAAAGACCTGATAGTGTCATATAAAACAGTCTATAACCCACGGGAGCTGCGCGGCTCCGCAGAAACAGTGATCACAGTATTATCTAGCAGTATGAAATATTGAGCAAACAGAGCTCCGGGGAACTGCTTATTTCTGAGGCAAGACAGGTGTCAAAGCTACATTTCTGATCCCGATCCTGTAGGATTTTTGCAGATACGCTGTAAAGCAACCACAATTCTTGGCCATTGTTTTTAGACCTTTCCTGCCCTTGGTTCTGGTGATATAGTCTCCAAGGAGAGCTCACACCAAGCACAGGAAAGACTTTGCCTGAACCCCCGTGCAGCACTCTCTGCTTTCTGTGGAGAAAGGTCTCCAAATATTAGTGGCAGAGCCAAGATCACAGTACCCAGTCGAGGGGAATTTCTCTCAAGGGACTGGGGAAGATGGATTAGTTCAGGGTGAGGGAAGGCACAAAGAGAAGGTGAAGGTCCTGCTTGTTCACATAGCAAACAAGCCCACGGCGACTGTCGTGACTATGAAGCCGAGCGCGAGGATCCACCGCACGAGGGGAGAGGTGCCCACCAGGTCTGTCTGACTCCTGCTTGTCCTCTCGCTTTCTTTCCCAGGCGCTGGACCTAGAGCAAGCAGGGAAAATAACACGGATGAGGATGGGCTCAGGCAAGTTGATGCTGGTGTGCTGGGGCAGACCCTGCTGGAGCCATCAAGGGAAAGGAGGAGAGGGCCCAGAGCCCTGTGAGGCTGGGGGAAACAGCGGCAGCAGGTTCTGCTCTCTCAGGGCAGGTGAGCCAGGGAAGCAAATGACTTGACTTGGGTATCACAAGGCTCACAACCCCTCTGATTGTGCTTGGAGACTGGCCTCTTTCTTCCCTTGCCTCCTCTCTGACTTGTAAGTGCTTTGCCTGGCTCCTCAAGGGACTCCTTCAGACCCCTGATGTGTGCAGAAGACAGCCAAATAAAAAAATTAAGACCGGAATTTAAAAGGCATTTTGTCTCCTGTTTCCCATTTGTTAAGCATTTTATGGCCTTAAACAGGTAGTCCTTAGCACACCAGACAAATAATTGTCCCAGTACAACCTCAGAATGGGATTCCTCATCCAACACCAAGCACTTTTGAAAATCTTATCTCTGTGGGTCAATTGGAGAAGGAGCAGCAAAGATTCACAGGGACATTTTACTGCCCTTCTCTGAGAACTTGCTCTAAGGTTCATTGTCTGGTGATGCGCAAGACCAGGATGCTTTTCATTCTTTGCCATGGGAAAACTGCTTCAATCCAGTATGCACTGAAAAAAATCTCCCTTTTGGTTCCAAAATGGGTAGGTCATAAGGGCTTTCTTATGGGAAGCACACATTATCAGGGAAACCAGTCTCTTCTGTAAACATCTGAGCCTACTCCTACTTCAGTCAGCAAATCTGCATAAAAAGGGATAGCCTCGGTTGCTCGGGCTATACCCAGTTCATGATCAGCACTTGCCAGTAGATGGAGCTTTTTTTTTTGCAAAACTGAGTGGCAGCCTGTTTTCACCAGGTCTGAGCTGGTTACTATTTACCATCCAGAACCATGCTCATTATAAACCCCTTGCACTTTCAGGAAGTGTTTTGAACAAAAAGTTGAGGGCATAATAAACTGAAAGGCAGGAAAATGATCAGAGAAAGATTTTGTCCGAAAGGACAGGCCATTGGGCAAGGCTGAGTGTGTGGAAGAGCTCTCCTTCAGCATCGCAGTTGATATGCTGGGCCCCAAATTGTAGTCTTTGTTTCTGTGACCTTAAGGCCGGGTTTCCTTGTGGTTGAAACTCATGTGGCTAATGAGTTACTAAAACTTAAGAGAATGAGATCAGAGTGTCTTCTTGTACAGCTCTTTCACTGACACTGTTTCTGGAGAGCCCATGTATGTCATTCATGCTCTGTCATGTCTAGAAGAAGTTTTCCCCATATCAGTGCCTGCCTTTGCACTAAGTACTGATTGCTGGTGAAGAGACGGGGCAAGGATATCACACATATTTCTCAGTGACTTTTACAAACAACAGCAGAGGAAGGGAGGATAGCAAAACTACAAGGGGCAATGCTAAACAACAGCCTTTAGAAATGTCTTACCGTGCTCATATGATTTGTTAACGCTCCTAGCACGAAGATCTGCCTTTGGCTGCACAAGGTGACCGTTCTCCTGGCTCTTTGACACCAGCTCCTGCAGCGCCTCAAACACCTGAGAAGAAGGAACAGTGTCTCATTATGTGGCCTCTGCTCTTTGGCTTTCACTGCCCCCTTTGCCCCTGCCCCAGGCACTTTAGGAACAAAAGGAACCTACAAGCTTCCAACCCAAGTCTCTTTTTGCCACTTTTTGCCCAGAACAGTCTGCCTGTGGGGTCTGCCTGTTCACTTTACAGGTTTCCCCTGAAGCTTCCAGCTCAGGTGAAGGTTACCATCCATGTTCTGGTGGGAAGGAAAGCAAGGTGTACAGTGCAGCTGGTCAAAATCCACAGACCTATCAAGCTGCACTAAAGAGGAATGACAGAAAGGTGGTGATCTCTACTCCCGGTATAAGCACACATTCATATCTGAATAATGGCACATGGAAGAGCCTGAAACCCCAGAGGAGGGAGAAGAGCCCCTCAGAGACCAGTTGCTTGCTAGGCTCCCAGTCTGGACAAGCATAGCCATCCAACTCCGACTAGGTTGCCATAACCCACAACTTCCTTTAGGCTCCACAGCAGAAATACCGGCTTTGCCATTCCCTTGAAGCTGTTATCTTATTTGAGAGAGGGTGTGGGCAGACAGGGCTGGCTGGTTGTTACTCACCTGTATATTTAACAGGAATGCTTTCTTGGCCTCCTCCAAGACTCGTTTCTTAGTAGCAAGGTCCATCTCAAGGGCATTCATGCGGGACCGATAGAGCTGTTTGAACTTGGTGGCGTTGGAGACTCCGTCGAAGGTGAAGAAAGCCAGCCCTTCCCCAGTGCTGGGCAGCTGGAGAGCCTTTTGGGCGATTTTCTTCAACACCTGCCCCCCAGACAGGTCTCCCAGATAGCGAGTGTAGGCATGGGCCACCAGGAGCTCTGGGTGGTTCCTGCCGACGTAGTGGAGCCTTTCAACGTATTTCTGAGTAGCCTCAGGACATGGGATCTCTTCCCTCCAGTTCTTGCCGTAGAAGTACTTCAAGTCTTCCTCCAGGGCAGCTTTCCGGTGCAGCTCCGCCGGAAAATAAACAGGGGCATAAACTGGGTTGTCCTTGTTACGTTCAATCTCTTCCTCCAGAGCAGAGTAGATGAAGTACAAGGATGCTGTAACGAGCTGAAACAGAAGGAAGGGGATGAGGTACAGGTGCATCTGGCTGTCCTCTTCAGGGTTTTGGGACAAATCCCACCAAGAAAAAGGTTACTCATGCGCACACCCAGTATTAATCACGCACATCTGTTATGGTACAGGTTTCCTATGTGGCAAACAGAGTTGCAAGGGACAGTGAGACACCAATCTAGCCCTTCCCCTTCTTTAGGCAGCAGGTAGGGCCTGCTTTTAGGTAAGGCCTGCTTTTTTAGGTAAGGCCTAAGCCATTTCCAGCAGGTACTGGTCTTACCTGCCCTTAAAAGCTGCTGCTTTCACCTTCAAGTTAAAGTTCTTGCAGCTTGACACAATGGAAACTAGAGCCTTATGAAATCACTCAATGGTCTATTCTCTTCATTCCCCCAGCTAATATGGAGAGTATTCCCAAGGGTACATTGCTTGGTGCATTGTTACAGCCTGAATGCTTCAAGATGTGGCTTTCTTTTGTGGGGCCCTGTGAGATGACGACCCACCCTGCTAATTTTGCAACCTATTTGTTCAGCTGGCAGCCCACCAGCCCAGGAGTGGAGGCACCCCGTCTCTCTCTTTTGGTCTTGGAAATGGCGTTGCCTCTTGGTTACCCTGAGGACACAAGCTAAAAGGGGGCTGGAGGCACAGCCCGCCTCTGAAAAACAAACGCCTTTGTGAAGGATCACTGAGAGGCTATGTGCTCATCCCTCTGTTTTGAAACCATTGTTATTGTTGTTTTTTCCCAGCTTACGCGATATTTTCTTCTGTCTGCCAACTTTTCCACGTGGCATAAGACAATCTAGCTGTGTTCTTCCCTTCCCCGGGGATTCTGTTTGCAGAAGCTGTATTCGTATTTACACCTACAACACCTCTTGCTTACACTGAAATCCCTTATTGACAGCAAGGGGTAAAACACACAGGTATCATAGTACAGGTGAGTCAGGTCTGAAGAGGGATTACACCGATGTCAGGAGAGAAAGCAGCTTACTCTCCCACAAAGCTATCGGTTCTGCAGGACAGGAGGTGCCGTTTCAACTTTACGCCCCTGTGTCAGCAAACAGGACTTTGATATACACACAGGCAGTGACTTGGTTGGGGAAACAGATATTCAGATCCTAGGGAGTTGTGCATCGGGGCTGATGCATGGGTTTGCCAGGAGGGTAAACAGAAAAAAAAAAAAAAAAAAGAGGTTTTTAAATGATAACCCATTTTCCAGCTTACTGGAAAAGAAATCACATACAGGAACGTTGCCTAACAAATTAAGAAAATTTAACCTGACCCGTTGTTTTTGGTGGCAGCCAGTGGGTCAGTGGGAAACGTGGCTTTGGAAAAAATCATCATTACTTTTTAAAGCCCAGAGTCACCTCTCACTCCCCCTGACAGTGTGTAAACAGTTTCTGGGAAACCGAGCTGTGCTCCTGAATCTTAGAGGCCTATTTCTGGCCTTTTTTTTTTTTTTTTTTGTTAATGCCAGCCTGTCTCAAATTCACTGGCTAACAAATGCCCCGTCCCTAACAGCAGGAAGCCAGCACCTGCGATTGAATTCATGCTTCACTAAGTATCATGAATACAACCTGTCAGGAGTAAGTAGTCTTTTGCCTGTTCTTGTGGATTTATTTATCAAGGAGCGATTCAACAACAAAATAATTAAGCCACAGGTCAGATTACTGGCTGTTATTTGCAAACCCATGCGTCAGTTCCTCTGGCCTGCCGGGAATTTCTAGCCCAGGTGTTTGCCTTGGTTTTGCTCATGGCTTTGTTATGTAGCTCAGATCCCAGGCATCCCCTATAGCCAGGTTAGGCACAGACTAGTAACTGCAAATAACTCTTAATATATCAAGAAAAGCAACAGGCTCCTACCTGCTAGCAGCAGATACCGCTTGCCCAAGTTCAGTCTGCCTTTGAGCAATTGTTCCTGATCTCAGCCTGCTATAACCCAAGTGACAGCTAAACCCCTGCAAGGTTTGGTGCCAGACGTGATCTCACAGCCTCACTTTATCGCTATCCCACCATTATTTCTAGCTGTAACTGCTTAGGGTGCTCTAAATTTAGCCCGCTCCACTCGTGACACTTCAGCCACTCACGTATCTGCGCATTGTTACGTCTCCATTAATTGCCTTTGCCGCTAATTAACATGCAGGCATTTATGAAGGCAGATAAACGCAGTTAGGTTAATCCCTTCAATTTTACTGTCTTTTTTTTTTTTTTTTCTCCTGCTTCAACTTGGCTGCCCATCCCGAAAGGCATAGCAAAGGCAGGATAGGAGGGTGCTGTGGTTTGTTTTGCACAGGAGATGCTGATGCTGCCCCCGTCCTCCGCCCTTTAGTCCCCACACATCCTGCCCCATCCACCAGCCTGCTTCCTGGTGAGGAAATCCTGCACCCAAGCCATGCTGCTCTGATGTTATTATCATACCTTAAACTCGTGGAGGGACACCTGCCCCTTCTGGAAGTTCTTCATGAAGGGTGTGTTCTCCGCCTGCTCGTGCACCTCCTTGGTGGCTTCCTTCAGGAGCTCCGACAGGTCCTGAGACATGCTGGGGAAAAGCAGCGGGACAGGCATCAGAGCTGTGGCTCCCCTCCAGCTGTCTAGGAAAAGCAGGGGGACTGGGACGGCAGGAAAAGGAGCAGAGAGATCCCGAGAGCCTGGGGTACCAGCATCCCAGTCGCTGTCCCAAGCGGGGAATACTGACAGACTCCATCCAGAGGGGAGAGGAGGAGCAAGCTGCTCCCTGCAGAGCAAACAGGAACAGCGTGCCTAAAAGCAGGAGGAGCAATGCACTACTTTTTTGACTAAAATGTACCCTTTCTCCCTTGCCCCGCTCTCACCTTTCAGAGCCGTGTTTCTGGGAAGTTTCCATGTTTTCTCCACGTCGTTTTTCTGTTTGGCGCTTGTTGTTTTTCCTGCTTGTGCTCCTCCTTCCCTTCTCCTCCCAGGACGGCGAAGCGTCTGAGCTGGGCAGCCCAGCTCCCGCATCCAGCTTTATACTGAGGAGCCACGTGAGCAGCCGAACGGCTGACCTCAGTGTGAGCACAAACTTCTTGCAACACGCGCCTGCACTTCCCTTCCCAGCGTGGCTGTCGCCCTGCCCTGCTGCCTCTCCCCCCCAAAAGGAGGCCAGCCTCGGAAGGCAGGAGGAAGTCGCCCCATGCTTCGTGACAGCTCAGCACAAACGAGAAGATGCCCGGCCACTTCTCCTTCCCCGGGGGGCTCCTGGTGTTGGGGCAGCGGGGTTGGGCAAGGAAGGGTGGGTTTATGGGGGTGATGCCCGTGGTAGGGTGGGGAGCTGCCTCTCCCTACACCCAGCTGTGTCCCAGCTGTGTTCCGCCTCTGGAGATCATACAACATCTGTCCTAATCCGCTCTTGCAAGACTCAATTGCAAATGTTTTATTTCCCCTGGCAGCGAGCATCGTAGAGCCTCTCAGGGAACTTGCTGGCCATGGGATGAGGAGCTCTGCAAGCTCCCCTTGCAAAGCCCCCTTGCTCCTCATCCCTCTGCAAAGACCCCTTGCTGGGTCTGCAAGTGCCACAAATACACTTGCACAGCACCAGACCCTGCTGAATTCGCCTTGTCTCCTTGTACAGAGCCAGCACCAACGCATGGAGAAATCCTTTCTGTGCTCTGGTAGGATGGCAAAAATACCCTGTTTGTGTGGCAGCCATGTGCAGGACGTTTCGGGAGGGTAATGCTCCATCTCCTCCACACCCAGATGGCTGGAAATAGCTGCTGTGAGACTTGGGGTAAACTCTGAGGAAGCGTGCAGAGATTTGCAAAGGCAAATCATTTCTGATTTAGCAAAAGAGAGTTGGTCAAGGCGCCGCTGCCAGCAGCTGGCGGCTCTGCTGTTTTGTCTGGTTCGGTGGTCGAGGAGGCGGCCAGCAGATGAAGTGGGGCCCTTCTTTTCCATCTGCAGCTCTGCTGGAAGCACAGCTAGCCGGGATGGAAGATTCTGTGCAGCTGTGCTTTGGGAAAACACAAATTTTGCCTTCAAGCCAAAAGAGTGGGGCACTCAAAGCCGGCGCTGCAGAGGCAGGCGCTGCCAGCCAAGCCGTGCACCTCACGTGCTGCCTTGTCCCTGCACCTACACCCCAGCTGGGCTCGTTACTGGGGGACTAGAGAGCTGTCCCAGAGGAAACGTGCCCCCACGCCTGTTTTGGGACCGGGGCAGACATCTGGTACGCTCTCAGGAAGGATTACTCAGCGCTTCCACCCTGACTCAGCCAGGCTTTTCCTGTAGGGCTCCTCTCGTTAAAGCAGCAGAGCATTCTAGCAAAAACTGGCAGCTCCTCTCCTACACCCTCTCACATGACTTTGCTGCTGGCCTGCTTATTTTCCTATAAAATAAATGTATTGTGATGTCCAAAACTTCGAAAGAAGTGTGATAGAGCCCCACATGTCCGCTGGCAGAGCAGGGAGCACAGGGCAGCATGGCCAGCGTTGCCTGAAGATGTTGATGCTTTTTTTGTCACTGGACTGGCCCCAAAATGAGATTTTTTCCACTGACATCACTTTCTAGAAGCTCATGTGCAGTTTTCAGTGAGTCCTGTTTTGACACAAAACAGCTCCTGAGCTGGAGCACAGATTGAGCCTGCAGTTCTGCTGGTGGGAAGAAGAAAATATGTGAAAACGAATAATAATATTAATTTTATGAATAAGAAATGATATGGGGAAGAAATAAAAACAAACAAAACACCCCCAAGCCCTATTCCTCCTTACACCTCTGTCCTGCAGCTCTGGTAGTGTGTCCTATTCCTCCCCAAGGGCTTTCCAGTTGCATTTAGAGGAGTGCTTTTGTCCCCTGCCTGCTCTCCCAAAGTGGTGTGCTTAAAAGCACTTTGGGGGTGCATCCAAGAAGTCCTCTTCCTTCCCCATCTTCCAGAGTTGATGTAGATGTGGATGTGAGACACTGAGGGGATGAGAGAGGGTACCCAGCCATGTCACTGCCATTCCAGGTAGGGTACTTCTTGCCAAGAAGAAGTCCTGGTTCACCACCACGCTGTCCCAGGACAGCCTCAGCTTTTTGCTCCGAGTTGCCCCAAGTGCATCTCCTGAATCTGGGGGCTTCACCTTCTCCTGGGCTGGTCACAGGAGACAAGGTCCCTCCTGCAGCTCCCCTCTGCTGTGAGCTTTTCCAGAGGTGCAGGGTAGCAAGCTGCACCCCAGAAGCAGGGGTTATTTGGTATCGGGGTTATTCGGGATAAAGGGGCTGTGAAACTGGGCCCCGCTCTCCGGAAAGGCCCAGAGGCCCTGCAGCAGGATGGAAGGAGAACTGAAAGTGGGCTCTCATCAGTTTGCAGCCACTTGCCTGGGGCTTTTCTGGCCTCATCCAGTGCTCAGCAGCGCGGACTTGTATTGCTTCCCCTCTGCTGTTGCTGTGCAGTGCAGGGAAGCTTTAAGGGCACTGTGTGTGCCCGTGTGCTGGCAGAGGTTTGCTCTTCCTAGAAGAAAACCTCATAAATGGATGCTGACGAATGATGGATGGGGAAAAAGACGTGTGCTTTTTGTGGAAATAAGCAAACCAGCCCCTGGAGCAGCACACTCAGGGTACAGTGAGCCACCCTCACCCAGGGCACTAGTGCATTTTGCTTGGACCTCATGGCAGTGTCCCCCTGTGGTGTCCCCCACAGCTGCCAAAAGTCCCATCCCTCATCTCCTACCCTGCCAGCAAGCAGCGGGCGGGTGGTGCCAGGGCTGTGATGTGCCTGGGCACTGCTGAGATTGCCCTGGAGGTTTGTGGCAAAGCTGAATCGGGTAGCCCGAGGCAGGTATGTGTAACAGCTCCTGCTGGGCTTGAAAGCCTCTGTCTGCCTGTCCCAGCCCCTGAGAAAATATTTCAGTCAGGGGATCAGTTAGATGAGGAGTTAACAACAAGGAGTTGTTGAGGAATCAGTGATTTTTTTCAGGGGCAGGGAGGTGAGGTGGGGAGATTTTCCTTGTGGATTTTGCAGGCAGAAACTTCGCTTGTGCAGAGAGCAGAGCTCACAGCCCCGCGCTGGAAGCCCTGAGCCCTGCTTGCCCCTGGCCCCTGGTCCCCAGGGGGACGAGGAGGGGCCGGCTGGTGACAGCCAGGCTCGGCTGGCCAGGGGGGGAGCATGGGCATCCTGAGACCGTGACACAGCAGAAATCTGCAGTGCCTGACAAGGAAGGGGAGGCTGACTCAGCACCCAGAACTTGCTGTGCAAAGGGGAAAGGAACAAGAAAAAAAAAAAAAAAAAAACAAAACAACACATGAAGTTGCAATATCCGCTTAAATTGGCTTCCCGGCGGGGGGAGTCGCTGCCGGAGGGTATGGGACGTGCTGTGGGTGGGTTGGTGTTTACTAGAGGGAGGCTGCCCGGCCCTGGCAGAACTGATTGTGCTCGCTGCCGTCAGCACGGAACAATCCGAGCCGAGATCAGAGATGCAGGTGGAAACACGGAGGCTGTGACCCCAAGGCACTGAAAATCCCCATGGGGTGTGTGTGTGTGTGGGGGGGGGTGTGCCTTCAGGAGGGTCCTGCAGACGGACAGTGCAGTTCTGCACTGAAAAAACAGGGACAGAGGTGGAGGGAGAAGGATGTGCACGTGCATTTCTCGGGCATAAACGAAGCAGCTGGGTGGAAACGGGAAGCACAGATTATAATACCTACTTGAAATGTAGGTATTTGCATGGAAACACGCATGCCACGGCACATAGATACCGAGCCGCCTCCATCGTGGCCGTGCTACAGCCCTGCAGAAAGCAAAGCACGCCCTGCTCGGGACGGGACAAGCAGCAAGGAGCTGGGGTTGAAAAACCGCACGTAGGCACCGAGCAGGACTTTGCACCGCAGCTCGCACGCCTTTCTCAGGGGAGGGGAGGAGGTGAACCAGGAACCGAGCCCTACACAGACAGAGGGAGCCCCCCTTTGCCCCCCCTGGGCTTCCATCCCCCTTTCCCCCGGGGTACGGGAGCTGCACATCCTCCGCCGCGGCCAGCCGGGGCTTTTCTTTCTGGAGATTTCTCCAGGCGTCCCGAGGAAAGGGCGCGGGGCCAAGAACAGCGGCTGCAACCTCAGCACGTCGGCCTGAAGCCGCCCTCCCGATATCCGGCCACACGTGGCCCCGCTGCACCGTGACTCAGCAAAAAGAGCCCCCCCCCACCGCTGCCCGAAAGCATTACTCAGCGATACCGTGGCCTGGTGTGACCCTGACTCAGCAGAACGCCCATATGGGGGAAAGGGCGAGTCAGCGTTTGTGGGGCCCCCGCTTTGGCTGCCCCGGGGGTTTGGAGGCTGACCCAGGACATCGGGGATGCTGCAGCCCCTTATGGGGGAAATTCACCCTTACTGGTGTTTTTTTTTAGAAAATATTCAGGGTGGGAAGGAGCTTATTGTAGATGCTGGCCAAGGCACAGCCTGCACCTTCACTTCCTCCCCCCTTTTTTTCTTCATTCTGTACCAAAAAATCACCGCAGGGCAGGCAGGCAAGGCTGCTCACCAGCCTGAGCTGCTGTTTGCGAGAGCTTTGGTTTAGGAGCAGGAGGCTGGATGCTAATGGGGAGGAATGAGCCCCAGGTGGGTTGCCCAGGCGGGAAGGCAGCTGGTGCATATGCCTGTAATTACGGAGCAGGGAAGGCACCGAGCAGAAATTTGTCCCAGTTTCCTTCAGAGCTCTTTATTTAGGGGCAGGGCGGGTTCAGCTTCAGGGAGCCCTGTGTACTGCGGTGCTTCGGGAGCACGAGTACAAAGGAGCGAGAATATCCCAGTTTTGGGAAAAGTGGGAATTTCCCACGGCCTTCCCAGTCACCAGGGGCAGAGAGCATCCTTGCCCTTGTGCACACAGTGTCTGGCATGGTGAGCCCTCAGGACTATGGCCGTGGCTCTTGAGTTAAATAATAATTAACAGCAACACCCGGGCAACGTGAGTGTGGTGTGGGATTCAAATTAAAGGGCTGAGCTGCCAGATGTGGTCTGGTGGAGCTGAGAGGGACCAGAGGTGCTCAGCCCGGGATGGGCTCCCCTGGTGCAGCTGATGGGCAGAGCGATTGCACAAAGTGTCCTTGTGGGAGCTGCAGGAAATCCCTATCCTCGCCTCACCCCTCCATCAAATCCACCTTGTGCCTCAGCAATGATTTTTGGCAGACAACAGCCCCAAATCAAGCACCTGGAGACTGGCACGTGTGGATTTTTGTTGGTTCAGGGAGTTTCTCATCCCCACAAAAACCTCTGCTCCTGGGGCTGGACCCAGCCTCGCTGCAGCAGGCAGCTGGAGTAGGGAGGGATGCTGAAACACTGCTGGAACCCACACCGCCGAAAACTTCCCTTACCCATAGGGCCAGATCCTGCTCCTCTGCCCGTTCCCAGCTCTGTGACTTCTCCCAACCCCGCCGGGAGAGGGAAGCGAGCCCAGTGCTGCCACAGGCTGAGTCAGCTGCGGTTCCTGCACACACGAGGTTTTGCAAGGATGATGGCAGAGAGAAAAAGGAAGTTTTTTAACTGCAAATCCGTGTTCCTAAATCCCTTCTCCCTCACTCAGGTTTCACTGCCACTGCCACACACCTCTTTGTGACCACTGCCTTGCTCCCGAGTGTTGGGGAACCTCTTTCTCCTCCTCTATTTTTGCACATTTTTCCATCCTTCTTCCCTCTTTGTGTCTTTCCTAATGCCCTGCTTTAACTTTTGGTTAGCTGAAGAGGCCAGGCTGTTGGACTTGATGGTCTTTGTACGTCCCTTCCAACTGAACTATCATCTTCTCTCCTATTCTGAAGAGAAATGGAAGTGGCCTTATTCTCATTTTGGAGGGAAGGGGGAATCTTTTTATCCCAAATAGGCTTTGAGGAAGTTTTGGCATGGTAGAGCAACGTGAAAATCCTCTGGGATGGTGAGCAGCCTTCCCAGCGTACCAGCACGGAGAACTTCTGCTCCGTTGTGCAACAACGTTGTGGGAAATCAGGAGACTTATTCATTCGCTGCTCTTTAAAAATAAATTTCGTGTACTATTTGGAGGTCCGTACGAGATGAAAGAGAAGCCTGTGGTTTTGTGCCGCTAGGAATGTGACGCTGCTATGCCAAGAACTGCACAGCCCCTAACATCACGGCCGTTCTCACGAACTTTTAAGACGTGCCTAACTTCCAGCGATACGGGGCAGATCTGACCCCGAGCAAGGAAGTTATGCCCTCCTTCCTTCAGCTTACACAGAAACAACCACCCTGGGTCACGCCAAAGACCCCTGCAGGCCAGGATCCCCTTCCCGGCATGGTTATTAAGGGATGCTTCAGCACGGTGCAAGCATCCCTGTGCCTGCTCGGGGCTGCCACCGTGTGCGTCCCTGCCAGGAGGAGGGCTGCAGTGTAATACCTAGAAGAAGGCAAAATTTGGGTTTGTTTGGTTTGCTGTGTGCACAGCCTGCTGAGCAGGTCACTGCAAAGCCAGAGGGTTTCCTCTGCGGTTTGCAGAGCTCGGGATGAGAGCGGGCGGGGGACGACAGCCATCTGGTGGGCAGGAACGAGCATGATTTTTAAGAACAGCAATGTTAGGAAAGAGTTTAGGAAAGGGGAAACGTATTTCAAAGAATTCTTTATGATGCTGTCAGTTCAGTTTTGCATAAAGTGGTCTTTGCCAGTGCAAAACGCGGGATCTGCACGTGCACCCGACAGGTGTTTCTTCAAGTTTCTCCTCAAAAGAAAACCTCACAGAAATATTTAAGGTGCTACCAGTATAATCTGTAACAAGTATGGGAATATTAATGTGGGCACGGAAAGATTTCCCTCCTCTCCCCCCCGTTTTTCTTGGTATTTGGCTGTTGAAGAAAAGCCACGGATACCCTCTGGGACAAGTCTTTGCCTCAGCGGGGAGGAGGTGGGGAGGAGGCACGCTGGCCACAAGCGACACTCCGAATTTTCACCTGTTGGCCACCATCACGTCAAACCGAGTCAGCTTGGCAGCCACCAAGCCACACTCCCACCTGTCCGCCCCCGACAGAAATAGCAGGGAGCCCATTCCCCTGCGCTCTGGAGGGAGAAAACAGGGTGAGGGTGATGGATCCTCACCCTGGGGTGGGCTCGGGGCATGCCAGGGGCAGCGAGGTGGATCCCAGGGATCATGAGTTGATTTTCCCCGTGCAGCTGAGCTCGGCTCTGGGCTTGCTGCAAGGACAACGGGAAAAGCCAGAGGCAGGACTGCGTGGGTGAGGTCTACGTGGGTGTGTGCGGGAGCTGGAGGGGGTGATTTGTTTTTCCAAGCTGCCACCCCGTCGGACACCGGGAGGTGGCACAGGGACAGCTGAGGACACCAGGGAGCCCTTTCGCAGCAACTGTTTCTTGCACGTCTTTGAGTGATTTATGGAGTGTGAGGTGTGATTTGGGCCTGGTCACAAGGCAGAGAGGGAGAGCAGAGGAGGTGGCTCGCCCTCTTGCTATTTTGAGATGGGCTGGAGCCACCTCCCCAGGAAACCACGCTGAAACAGCTCCCACCTGCCTTTGCTCGGCCCCCACGCCGTGCTCTCATCTTCCTGCAGAGAGCAAATGTGGCCGCCCAGGGTCCTCCCCTCCCCACGCCGGCAAAGACAGCACACGCATTTCTTCAGGGTCAAGAGTTTGCTCCTTTAATGTGCAATAAAAAAGGCAACTCTCCCAAATTCAACAAGAAATCCCACGAGCAGGAGCCCCAGGCTCGGCACCCTCCTCCCTGGCCGCCCCGTAGGATTAGGCAGCGTGTGTGCGGGTTTTTTTTCGGGAGGGTTTTGCTCCCCATGTGCAAAGGAGCTCCCGGCTGCTGCAAAGCTGTTTTTTGGTGTCGGATGAGTCTTGCTTCACCTCTGTGCTCACCAGCTGAACAAGCTACCCCAGCAACGGCACATTCTCCCTGGTGTAACAGTGCCTAAAGCCTCCAGCTTCAGGGAGCACAGCTCTCTGCCCCCAGCACACGGGGAGCCGCTAGCGCTGGCTGCTCAGAGGCACCGGGATCCTCCCCACACCACAGCAGGACACGGTGGAAGGCATCAGCGGAAGCAGCAAGAGGGAGGCGGGATGGTATCAGGGAAAGAGGGGAGGAAAGGATGAGAAGGGGGGAATTAAATTAACTGCAGAGTTTGCTGAAGGCACACCCCACCCCAGGGCAGGCAGCCCTTTCGGCCCGCAGGCTGGGTACCACTCACAGCTCGAGCCCTGCGTGCAGCCAAGGGCTTTGGGCCTGGCTGCTGTGGAACGGAAACGTGGGGGCTTGGGTAGGGCTCTGGACAAACTGACGGGGGAGAAGAGGAAGGGTTGTGAGTGGGAAGCTGTTGCATACCACAAGCACTTGTGCAAGAGAGGCTAGAGCAAGAGGGCCCCGCTACCATTAGTGTTTTTGCTCTGCCACCTGTAACGTCGCACGCCCTTGCTGCTTTCTAGTCTAACAGCAGCAGGCAGCGGGCCAGGGACCCGCTCTGTTGGGAGGCTAGGAAAGAAGCAGGCAGGCACGATTTCAGCAGCAGGCTGCAGCCTCTCCTGTTTCCTGGGCAAGATCTCTGACTGCCTCCCTGGAGAGGAGGGTGGGGAGCTGCTTCTGCTTTGCCCACCTCGTACCAAAACCAAAGCCCACACCTTCCACGTTCTCAAGCAGCTTTGAAAAGCCCCTTCACAAGCCTGTTGTGCGACATCCCTAAACACAACAATGGTTATCTGGAATCTGAAAGCAGCTTTAAGATAAAAACAACTCAAAAAAAAAAAAAAAAGAAAACAGGAAGAGAGTGGAGGAAGGGGACAGAGTCCTTCCCCTGCTGGCCCCTGGTCGGAGGCGAGCGAAACAGCACACACAGCCTCTTGCTCCACAGCACACCAGTCAGTAGCATTCACAAGGCAAACATAGCGTCATCTTCCTTCGCTTGCTTCCGATGATGGTTGGCAGCAGGAGGGGAGACGGACGTGCCTGCTGAAGAGCTGGACAAAGTGGGGAGCCGGTCCGCAACTTTTGCTCGCTCTTCCAGGAACTTGTCAAACTCTGGGACAAGAGCAGAGCATCAGCAAGGAGAGAGGTTTGTGGAAAAACCCAAGTGCTGCCAGCTGGAGAAGGGGGTTGGCTGGTGACTCTTACCTTCACTGGTGACACCTTTTGCATCCTCAGACTCCCCCTAGGGAAGGAGAAGGGCATGGTTAGAGGCAAGGCAGGCAAAGGTAACTCCACAGGTGTGATTCTCTGTCTGCATGGAGGGAAGTAAGACAGTGCTTCCCCTCTTCAGCAGTACAGACGTTTTTAAGTGGCCCTAAGCCCCAGCTCATGTGCCTCCCAAAAGGCTTTTTATACTGTTACAATACCCCAGGCCCTGTGTCCTCGCCTTTTCCTCCCCTGCTCCCTCCAAGCAGCCTGTGTCACACATTCAGCAGTGCTGGTGCCCTTGAGCACTGCCTAAGATCCAGCCCCACAGACAGCTCTGACAGGACGGCTGCCTCCAGGACAGCAGCCCCTCACTTACCACGTCAGTGGAGAGCCACTTTTCGATGTCTTCCATGAAATTGGCTTGGGGAACCGGCACCTGGGACAGAAGGAAAAAGAGAAATGAGGCCAAGAGAAGAGAGGGTGTTCTTAAAACCCACTCTGCAAAAGGGGAGCCCAACTCAAAATCTAACCCTCTTGTCCCACCATTCTGTCAGTTCAGGCCCTTCCAAAGGCGACTTGCAACTGCAAAGCTCTCCCAGCTACCAATGGCTCACCTGCTTCCTCTGCCCCATCCATACCCAGGCACGCGTAGCTTATAGGATGCGTGCCATTAAAAGCATCTGGGGTTTGGTAGTTGGCTTTGGGGTTTAGTACAGGATGAGGCTTTCCATTCCGGTAAGGACCCACTAGGTGGAAGCTGGCTGCTTGATTTAGGCAGCCAGAGAAGAGGCGTGCTTTTCTCCACATCGCCTCCCTTCCACAGAGCAGTGATGGTCTGATGTCAAAGTCTGTGGTGCTGAAGATAATGAATGTGCCAGGATTGGTACCGCACTGAGGGGAAAATACACCTGCCAAGAAGTGATTCCCTGGCAAGATCATGAAGCACAGCAGAATCTGACATCACACCAAACTATAGAAATGGATCCATCAAAGACAAAGTCCTCTGCAATTAAAGTTTGACTCCCAGTAGGGAAGAAGCTAGCACAGAAGACTTTACATCCCTGCACAATTTAAGCAGCAGAGACAACTTTCTAATGGACAGAGATATCCTTGAAGGAAACCAAGACCAAATCAAAACCCCAGATCCTTTCCTCCAGTCACAAGCTCCTGAACAAAGCTGAGCAAAGCTGAGCCCTTGCTAGAGGTTTTACAAGCAGAAATGCCAGAGGGTATCTGTAGGAGCTTTTTTTCTTAGTCTATATAGTACCTATAGCTCTCTCAGAAGATAGCGAGGCCAAGAAGAAGAGCAACCCCTTCTCACCAAGGACAGGCAGACTTCCCCAAACCAGGTAGCAAGTTCAGATAGTTACCACAGCTGGCAGAGGGGTGAGTGGGGATGGAAGAGGATGTGTAATATCAAGGAAGTTTCAAAGCAAAGTGGCTCTGTCTACCCAAAGAGGAACTCTTTGGAGTAGAAGTGCGTTCAAGCCAGCTGGACAGCTTGTGGGGAAACTTCCAAGAGCAGACATCAGTTTAGGCAGTGTCCATTTCAGGAAGGCAGGCTCACAGACTTCAGACCTGGGTGTGTCAAAACCGCAGCATGCCTGAGGTAGCGCAGTGCAGGAATTCCTGCTGCCGACAGATAAAATTCAACAGCTTGGGGGCTTGAGCTCTTTAGCTACAAGAGAAGTCCTCCAGCAGGATAAAAGCCAAAATAAGTTTTATTCTGAGTGGAGCAGCTCATGCTGGGCAGGAGAGGCTGCAGAGGGAATGAACAGCAGCAGCCTTCCCCATATTACTTGTGGTTAGTGCGGTGCCCTTGCTCCTGGGACACCCAGCCCGTAACAGGGCATCCTTTAGCTCACAGGGCAGCACATGCTCTTTTGGCCTCCAGGCTGCCGGGACTTTTCCTTACAATTACATATGCTTGAGGGAAGACTGACACTCTGCCTGCTTCCTTCCCGACCCTGGTCTCCAGGGCAGGGCTGTGCCATGTCACTTTGCAGTCTCCTGATGTCTGCTGTGCATCCTCATGTGCTGTGCCAGTGGCACCTCTGTCTAGTTCAGCAGCCCCAGCCTCCTTTCTCCCTGCTGGCGCCCCACAGTCTCACCATTCCTTGCCGCACCATCCAGTTAGTCAGCTGGGCTCCATCACTGGAGGCACCAAACTCCCCCTGGTCGAGAGAGAGTCTGCACTGAACACTGCTCTTGCAGAGGGTGGGGGAGAGGGGAGGCAGTGGGTTTAGGGTGGGGGAAAGAACACACTGTTAATGGTGGCCCACTTCTCTGACTGCAGAGAGGAGGCAAACAGACTTGGAAACCCGCTGAGGTAGAATAAAACCTATTTCCAAGTGGAAATTTCCTTGCAGATGTAAGGAGGCTATCCTGTTACCAACTGAGGCAAGTCCAGACTCTCCATAGTTCCTCACCTCCGAGGTTTAAAACATGAGGTGGAGAGCCCAGGGAGTGAATGCAGGTTGGTGGAGACGAGGAGTTATCATCAGTCACGTTAAATGCTTGATTTTTTTTCCAAACCGACTGCACATTTATTGCACTGGTGAGCAAGGAGGACACAACCATTCCTGGGGATGTACTAAAGGCTCTGTGGCCACTTACCGCTCCCGTGTTCTGCTGTCGGGCATCCAGGGCACCAGCGAGTCCTTTGGAGGCTTGGGGATCTTCGTACTTTACCCTGAAAGCACAAAGTTAGATGACAGACAGGTGAATAAAAAGCCCGAGAGTGGAGAGCAGGAACTCCTAAATATATACTCAGGGTTGCTGACTACAGAACATTTCATCTCTTGTCACTCTGCTACCAAGAGCTTCTAGAAAGGCAGGCAAAACCCCTACGAAAGATGAATGCAGCACACACAAAACAAAATAAACTGCTCACTGCAACATCACTGTGGAAAACCAGAGGACAGCCCAGGCACACGACAGGAGGATGACAAAGCATCGTCTGAAACCGATCATCCAACAGACTAAAACACAGTCGTACAGAGCTAGGTGCATCAAACATGGCACTCATCTTCTCTGGGGTTGACGACAGAGATAACTAACACAGACAACTAACACAGCAGAGTGCTACAGGAAGGATTTGAGCACTGAAGCCCCTGTGTACCCGTATACCTTCACAGGCATGGCTCAGAACCACAACTTTAACCAAGACCACTTAAGAACTGGTGGTGGCAAAGACTCGCAGATGTATGCCACGTAGGAGGTTAGGCTGGATGATCAGAATAGCCTGGCCTTGCTTCAGGGTCTCCAAACGCCTCGTTACAGCAACTTCTTTCCACACAGAGACACATCCCACCCCTCATCTCCCTTATTCCATTTCCGTGTCCCCGCTACGCAGCTACTGCACACACTAACGCCACACGTCACCATCTGATCCACGCAGGCTGGAACCAACAGTCCTTCCATGGTGGGAGCACGAAGCCTGTCCCAGAAGCTCTCCGCAGGTCTCCCCTCCAGCTGCTCCCAGGCCCCTCCTTGCAGCCGTAGCAGCCCATCACGTGGATCCGTTCTTGTTGAGGGCCAGGGGCTTGGGCCAGCGACGCTCAAACTTCTCGAAAAAGTGCTCATCCGTGAAGGGGCCGCTGTGGACGATGGCATCAAGGATGAAGTACAGTGCTGCTATCATGCCACTGATGAGGAAGAACGGCAGGAAAGGCTTGAGGTGTTTCAAGCACTGCTTCGCAGAGATGCTCATGAAGCACGGGGAGTCAGGAACAGACCCCAGCTGCAAGAACGTCTTGTCCGGGAGCAGCAGGGAAATGGGTCGGTTCAGAGGGAGGGGGACACTGACAGCAGAGGCTGGTGAGTGAAATGGGAAACCCGAGCCAGTGAGAGAAGAGGCTACCTGGCAGGGGTGCAAATGTGGGCAGATGGAAGGCAGAGAGGCATAAATAGAAGACGCCTCATTACAGCAAAGATCACAAGTCTCAGTGTGTTAAGGATTGCACCATGCCGGGGAGGATACGATTCCACCCCTGCCCAGCTCTCCCGCGGCCACCAGCACCGAGCACATACCAGAAGCTCAGATTTCAGCCCCAAACTGGAGGCTGTTGGCACCTGTGTTTTGCCCTGGACTGCCTTTACCCTGAGGCAGCACACCCACTGTGTGCTGGGAGCTCTCTGCATGTAGCCATCTACCCAGGGGTTCCCAGCCCTGAGTGAAGTGGTTTAGGGCTAAGAGTGGTGGGATTCACGTTGAGCAAACAGGCTGAGCCCAAACCAGCTGTCTGTGTGTGTAAGCACGGCTTCCCAACAGGCTGACGTGCTCCTAGCCCAGCAGTGTGGTGAGGGAGGTGCAGGGCCAGCCCGGCTCGTGGAGGCAGAGCAGGAGGAGCTCAGTGTTTGGACACGATGACCAGGAATAAATCAAGTTGTGTGCTGCCCGTGGACTGCTAGAAGCAGTCTGAGACAAGGGAATGAAAGGAGACATCCTGATGAGGTCTGAACTTGCCACTGTACAACTGCAGAGGAAGGCACTCCAGGGGTGGAGATCAAGAGCACAAGTCTTGGAGGGCTGGAGGGAGCCCTGTGCCTGTGGACTCTGCTGCTTGGTAACCTGTGGAGAACAGGGGGTGATTCTGACAGGTGAAAGAGATTCAGTGAGCCAAAAGGATCCAGTCAGCACAGCTCTTGTTGGCTCCTCCCAGAATAAGGACTCAGGAATCCACTCTTTGCAGAAGAGAAAAGCCCTCTTTAGTCCAGATGAGACAACACCCAACTCTTGCTGCTTTCCATAAGGAAGTCTCAAACATCAGTCTCATTTACCAACAGGGAAACTGAGGCACAGAGCAGTGCCCTGTCTTGCAAGCCACACTGGATTGTGTTTTTCCTGCACTCCAGTTCAACAGTCAGTCCATTAGGCTCCACTGGTATTCAGTGACAACCGAGTTCGACATCTTCCCAGTCAAGGCACGGAGCAACTCCTGAGTTCACAGACAGACAAGGAAACTCAGCCAGTCCCACTCCACACCTTCATCTCCCATCACTGAGCATCCCAGCACATGCAGCCCCTCTGTTTAGCAGTAAGGGACACGCACACACACAGACCACTTCCTTTTCCATGTGCCCAGGACACTGTGAGGGGGAGACGATGTTAGCAGGGGAACTACTGAGGTCATCCTACAAACACTGCATGGGAAGAGCACGTTTCTGTCACATCCGACTGCCTCCTAGGAACTGCTGCTTGCTGAATTCACAGCCCCTGTTTCCCCGCACGCTCCCCACTTACAAGAAGGCAAGAACAGAAGGGGTGCTACACTCACTCTCTGCGCTGCTCAGCCAGCGAGCTGCCCCGGGTCATGGCAAACATGTCGAACTCTTCTTCCAGCTTGCCGGAGGTGTTGAGGGACTGCAGCCCTGCACTCACGCTGCTTGAGCCCAGGTCTGTGGGAGACAGAGGAGGGTGAGCAGGCAGGACAGAGCAGTGAATGGAGGGCTGTGTGCTTGGAGTACTAAGTGGAAAACCAGCATCAGAACAGGCTGAACGGCTCTAGGCCCACTCATCAACCCTGCCCCTCAGCAGCAGAACAGCGTATGCACGCGTTGGGTGATGTGAGTGAAGTGCCAGACTCAGTTTCTTCTTCACCTGCTCAGCAGGATATTTTTAGCTCAGTCTGGCAACAGCGGCATCGATTTACTGCACTGATTCTGAAGGCCAGATGTTCCTTACCATTTAAGACAACACAGGGAATTGCTCCATAACCTGTGGAAGAGAATAACCTGTGCTTCTGGGCAAACACCTCTGAGACTCTGAGACAGACAAGTGGATTTCCATTATTTAAGTGTCACCTGAAAAACCCTGATTTGAGAAATATCTCCACTGGCTTGTTTGTCAATACAGTCTTCCTGATTTTCTGTAGCTGCACCCAAGCTCTACTGAATGTGCTCACAGCCAGTGAGAGAGCTTCAGGCACTACTATGTAGGCTGTTGGTATGTCCTGAAGACCATCAGGACTGTTTAGGCTTTCTGACAACCTGTCAAGACCTGGGTCCTGAGCCCAAGATGCTCACGGCTGCCTTTGCAGTACAGCTCAGCAGCTTTTTTCCTCCCAGACACCACACAGCAAGAGGCAACTGCACTGCTGTTAGGGATAGGAGGGGGAGCATCTTTTTCCTTTTCCCTGCTGGAAAGCCCAGACCTCAGCCACAGCCTAATGCTGAGGTCCTCCTTAAGCCATGACCACCTCGTGCACAACCTGAGGCTGTGGATGCTGAGACATGCTTGTGTCCATTGGCACATACACAGGTTTCTTCATGAGTTTATTAGTTGACAACATACCCTATTTCTCTAGGTTACTTTATAAACGTAGCTAAATTATTTTAGAAGGTGATTCAAGGGTATTAAAGGGTTCTCAGGATAAGGACCGAGGGGAGTACTACATGGCAACTCACTCATTCCAGCCAGCTGGGAGGAGAGGTTGTTGGTGACTTCAGGTTGTTTCGCCGCAGAAGGAGTACTGGGTCCCAGGTCAATCAAGCTGTTCTGGGCCTCGGTTGGTGCCTTTGGAGAAAAAATGGAAGATAGTGAAGACTTTGTGAGGTTTGGACACCTTGACCCCCTAGTTCTAGTTCTTTAACACTGGAGAGGAAAGCCCTTCTGTAGTCCATCAAAAGATACCAGCTGGATAAACCTCTCCTTGGAAGAACAGGGGCAGTGATGGGAGAACTGGCTGGGAATAGTGTCCCAGGGCAGAACGGATGTCTGTAGGTTGGGTGCTGCTCAGACAACAGGGCAGTGCTGACACAGCGAGGTTCATTTGGGAACTGGTCCTCTCCATGCTCAGCACCCAGAAAACACATCTACAACTGGTCTGTCCTTATTCTTTGGGTGAGGGGAAGGGGCCCACTGCCAGGGAGGGAGAGGACAGCACTGGGAACTGGACTGTCCTGCACACCAGTGTGGTCTGGTGCAGCTGAGCAGGAAGAACAAAGCCTGCAGCTTTCAAGTGGGGCAGATGGGATCCCTTTCCAACTCAGCAGGATACAGCAGGTGCTGCAGGATGCAAACTGAGCTGTACCAAAGGCAATAACTCTGAGTTACCTTAACAGGCTGTCCAGTCCGAAGACGCTCAAACCTGTAAGAAAAATAACAGGACGTGACAGCATGAATTACAAGAGTGTGTGCTTGTTCACCCTCAACCCAACAGATTTCTCAGGAAGGCCTGGCACAGTTTGCCCCTTCCTACATACTTGGAAAGAGGGAGCATGGTTCAGGGCTCAGTTCTCCCCCCTGGACAGAAGACACCACAACGGAGCCCACAGAGTTCACGTCTCCAAAGGTGTGGTGTGAGGAAGCTTCTTGTGATACTCCAAAGCTAATTCTAATCAAAATGGTTCAAACCTAGCTCTCCTTCACGCAGACAAAAGGGACCAAATTCTCCAGATTTCACCCTAGCAGAAGAGATAAGTTTGGTGAAATGGAGGACAAAAAAGGGTGCAAATTCCACCTGGGCAAGTCCTTTCTGTGTCTGCCTGCCGCAGAGCTAGAAAACCATCTCTTTCCATGCAGTTCCCTCCTTCTTCTGGGTTGGGTTTACATACCATCAACAACACAGTGTCTCAGAAGGGGCAGGAATAAGTCAGGAAGAAGTATGAATTGGCTCTTTTTTCACAGATGGGTGGTACAGGCTGACACCTTAAGCATTACATCCATGGGCAGTTCAAAAGTGTGGAATAAAAGGCTATCAGAAGGCAGGCAACTCTTGTGGAAGACCAGGGCAGAGAAGGGAGATGGGTACCTTTCATGGCGTAGAAACACATTGTTGAGGTTGTCGTTGATGAGGAGTAGCTCCTCGGTGAGCTGCTCATGGAGGACACGGGGAATCAGTTCCAGCACACGCTGCTGCATGGCTCTGCACGTACGATTCAGCTCCTGCTCACAGCAAGGCAAAGTTACCACAAAGGTGAAACTGAGGCTGAGCACTCGCGGATTTGGAAGTGTGACTGGGACAGACAGACCCCAGAGCCTGCTGGAGCCTATCAGCAAGTGTAGAGAGGGAACAGATACTGATATGAGATTTAAACTGAATATGAGCTTTACAGTTACTGGTCTGCTCTCTCCTCACAATTGCATGCTTCTTGTTTAACACATCATTTAGAAAAAAAAGGCCCTCAGGGATTACAGGTCCTTATGTGAGACAACTCCAAGCTCAACAGTGCAACTTCCCTTGGCCATTTAAACTCCACCTCCCCTGTGACTCCCTTATCCCATCACACCCCGATGAGCCCCACACTAAACTGTCCACTTCAGTTGCTCCCCATGCCTGTCATGAGTAATTCCTCAGCCCCTCAAGTCACTCCTAAATTGAGCTCCATGTGCCAGCCCTCTGCCCAGCAGCACTGCCTTCTGTTCCTTACTTGCAGCAGCTCCAGGTCAGAATTCTCAGCCTGGGATGGCACCAACTCTGTCAGCATCTCCGACATGACCTTCACGTTCCCGTTCACCACTTCCAGCTCGCTGCGCAGCTTCCCGACCTGCAGAAGGGAGGGGAAGCGTTAACTACTCAGCCTAAAAGGCTAGGGGGATAGATAAGGTAGCTCTGAATGGCAGCACACAGCGTGTGCGTGTTCACAGAGCCAAAGGGAACGGCCACTGGAGAACTCATTTGTCACTGCTTAGTTTGGCTCCTGGGAGCTCCCAGCCGAAGGAAGCCCCATTACTCACCATCAAATTCATTTGCTGCTAAAAGATGCCAGGCTCTCACCGGGGACCTTTGCCACTACGCCTAACCTTGAATTTCAACAGCCAGCACAGGATGCTGTTATGATTCAGTCTTTCCCCTGCCAGCGGCTCCTGTGTGGCAGCCACTCCAATCATTTCATTTCTGAAGCAGCGGAAGAGGGGAAGAAATGAATTCCCATCCAAAAGGTGAGCCTGGGCTAAGTGTGCAGTTGAAGCTCTTTCTCTCTGGTTTCAGAGGCTACTAATGAGCCCCCTGAGAGCAGTCTCTAGCTTCTGTTCTGTGCGGGGATGCAAGCTACCAACAGCTGGAGGATTAGTGCTGAACCTGCTGTCATATGAAGTCAGGGCGAGGAAGGAGAAAACAGGATGGGGAAACAACTGAGAAAGCCCTGGCCTTTGCAAGCCACATAACCAGATAGTGCTGATTTACATAAAGTCAGCAGTGAGGCAAGATAAACAAAGATGATAAGGAGGCATGCACTGAGCAAGCTTACACTGCGCTGCACTGCTCTGCAAAGACCTCACTCAAAGCCTGTGTGTCTCAGTTCCCCTCTTCCCTGCAGCCAAAGGATCCTCCCTATACCTGCTGGCAGCCCTGTCTTAGGGAAGTAAAACCACTCTGTGATTGTGGTGCCCCAGCTCATCATTATGACCACGAAGGAGCTCTGGTGAGCCCTAGAGGGGTGATGTTTTAGAACAACTCCTTAAGGACAGAGGCTGGGGAAGGACCAGGGCAGCAGTTCCAGGAGAGCATTGGTGAAACAGCCCCCGGGTGGAGGCACGCTCAGCAGCACCACAGGGTCTGTGTGCAACTCACCTGCTCTGGTGTGGGTGTGATGGGCGCCTCGCTGGATGTCTCTCTGCCAGCGGGCAGGGTGACAGGGTGGAGGATGGACTCGATCTGCTGCGGGGAGTTGACCACAGGTGAGTTCTGTCCGGACTGGGAGTTGGAGCTGTACACAGTCTGTGGACAGAGGTGGGAGAAGTGGCAGAAAGAAGATGTTAGACATTCCCAGGTAGTGCAATTGTGAAAGAAACGTTGATGTCAGCTCCCCAGCTGCTTTCAACAGTTCTTCTAGCTTCTCTGCCTCACCTCCCCCACATATCTTGCCCTGTAGCTGTAGCCACTTTGCCCACCACAGCCTTGCAAAGAGGCTTTCCTGCAGCTTCTCCCTCCTCATTTCCTCTAAACGCGACCTAAAGCTGCTGCAGTCCCCTCAGATCTCCAGAAAAATATCAGCCCAGCTTCCTTCTCCTCAGCAATGCTCCCATACCCTCCGCGGTGTGTGGATGGGTGACAGCATGTCCAGGTCGGTCATGGGGAACTCCAGGCCTTTCCGTCTAAGGTCTTCATAGACAGCCACGACACCAGTCAAATCCGGAGAGCTGCGGAAAGCATCCGCCCAGGACTGGGGAAAGGGAGACAACGCAGCCCAGCGTCATTTGACAGTGCACAAACACCTACAGGCAAACACACTCTCTCTGAACCGGTGCAGATGCTCGCTCTTCTTGGCTCACCTGGATGAGGGTCAGCACCTTGTCGTGCACTATGGCAGGCGGATTGTTCTTCGGCAGGATTGTTCTCACCAGGACGCTTTCCACAAAGTCCTGGCTGGCCACAAGGACATGGAAGCGATGGCCACAGTTTTTGACGCACGTCTCCAAGACCTTTGAAGGCAAAGAAGCATTAGCTGCAGCTTTCTCTGCCTGCATGGGTTGGCCTTGCTGTCTGTGGGTACCCGTGTCTTTGCAGTCAAGGACTCAGCTTTACAGCAGGACATCACAAAGCTGAGAAAGACCTGATCACTCACCGTCAAAGCCAGCATAACTTCATGGAAATTCTTATTCCCTACAATTCTCTTCTTTATGGCTCGGAAGGCATCTTTGGGTCTGCAGGAGAAATCAGATGGAGAAATGTTATCACAAGGTTGATTCTTTCTCACCTAGGGAGAAAGAATCGAAGTAAAACAGCCACTGGCATCTAGAATCTCATACTCAGTGGTGACCATTCCCCCACCACGTTTTCAGTGTGGCTTGAAGCAAAGACTGGTAAAGCAGCTTCTGCCTGTGGTTCTGCAACAGAACCAGGGTCCTCCTGGTGAGTGCTGTTGCTGGAACTGGAGGCTTTTGTGTTATTGTCTGCAACAATCCAAGGTGTACAGACAAAACAGAGGGGAGAGTAAATACAAAAATAGAAATGTACTGTTTGGGGACGGAGCAAAATCCCTTAGCAAAGATGCCAAGAAAGGAACACAAAAAACTTGGCATGGGTTAGAAGCAGGAAGGAGAAAGAGAGAGATGAAACAACCCCTGTTATGTTTAGAGAGAAGCTTGTTAAACAAAATTTCCCTGGAGGAAAGGAAGCAGGGGAGATGCAGTGGCAAAATCTTGCATATACTGCAGGTAGACAGGAGAGCAGCAGCATAGCAGGGCCTCCTTAACCCCTCTCAGAGTGGTCTGAGCCCACTGTGGTTCTGTGAGAGGGCACAAAGGGACTCGTGTGCTCCAGCAGATCACAGGAAGAGAGACTGGGCTGGAAGAGCAGCAGTGCTGCAGGGCAAGAGTGAGATGGAAACACTGAGGTAATGAGGAGGGCAGGAGTGGATCGAATCAGGGGGCAGTAAGGCTGTAATGGATGGGCATTAGCAGGAGAATGGGAGAGAGCTCCACGCCAGGAGGGTGCAGCTGTGCTAGCAGCAACCCAGAATTGAAATACTAAGTGGTGACAGCTCAGGAGTGTTAGCAGAGACAGGCAGATCTGCACCATGGGGATAGCAGGACTGGAAAACAAGGGGTGATAGATCTGTAACTAGAGACATTTGACTTTGTTAACATACAACTGTGAAGCAGAAAATTGGGCTAGCTAATCCTCTATCAGCTTCACTGCGGGGTGGGACAGGAGCGAAACCTACATCATCTACTCTATGTATCACCTTCTTTTCTACATGCTGTTCTTGACATCTCCAGTGTGAGAGGGAGCGGTCCCTCTTGAATTCACTGGCAAATCCCCAGGTACAGAGTTAACATGGCTGGCAGATTTCTGAACATCCCACCCCAGGGAGAGGGAGACAAAGGCTCTCCTACCCACTTTGTGCATGTCTGAGTGAGTGTATATGGAAATAGCTGAGAACATAACCCCAGCAGGACTCACACTGTCAGGGGACTGAATAGCAGCCTGAGATTTTCCTCTCTCCACAGTCACTGCTCTGGAGATTTCTACATTCCCAGAGGACAGAGAGGGATACGAAGGAGGAATAAACCAGAGTAAAAATATTGGAAACGTGCCTTTGGGAGATGGGAGGCAGCCTGGCTTGGATCTAGGTTTCTCTGGGGACTCTGAAGGCCTGTTTGAATGGCTCCCTGTGCTCACAAGGATTGCAGGGAGCCATCTAACAGCTGCTCTTGACAGCTTTGCTGTGTCTCTAGATCCCCCAGCAGAGTCTCATCTAAGGGACTGTTGGGCAGCCTGGCTTATTACCTCCACCACTGTAGCCTAGGGACGTAGTGTTACAGGGAGTGTGCTGGGACCTGCTGCTGGAGGAGAACCCTTGCCAGCTCCCTTACCCTTCTTCGGTCTCGTTAATGATGTCGCAGATCTCCATGTTGAGAGCCCAGTCCTCGTTCCGCAGGGACCCATCGGTAGCTCTCTCTGGAAGACAGAAAACAAGACAGGACAAGGCTAAGAGTGGCCCTGGGACTCTCACGGCTGCTGTTCTGCTGTCACTGCACCCCAGAGCCCGGCCTCCTTCTCCCTGCCTTCCACCACCAAATATAATCAGGTGAATCAGGCAGCAAAGTCTCAGCCACCAAGTGCTTCCCACTAGGTGTCACCACCACAAAGCACATCGCTGGCTGCTGTCGGGACAGGCATTCGCTCAACTTTGCCCACAGCACACATGCTATCAGACATGGACCGCCTGATCCCTGCTGCGTACACACAAAGGGAGAGGGCCTCAGCAGAAAATGCATGACTTCAGCTCCACAGCTGGAGAAATGGAGGCTTATTTGCTTTGCTGCTGCACAGCCAGGAAAAGAAACCACGAGCTTGGCCTGCTCACACCGCCACGGATCGAATGTCAGCGGCGTCGCTTTTGGTTGCATCAAGTTAATGAGACCAATGAATCAGCCCCATTGCTTACATACATAAAGCGCCTATCACCACATCGATACGGCGTTTCACACGGGTCACCTTGCTTTCACATGGGTTCTACAAAAATAAACAAGCAAACATAAACAACCCAGATGGGACCTTCCCGTCTTTAACATTTGCTTCTTTCCCCTGAACTTCTGGCCTCTGGGGAATACGAGCAGAAGAGGACTGCAGGCTGAAGCCGAAGCAATCTTGTTTCAGCTTTGACCGTGTCCCCTTTAATTAGGAATTCCTCAGTCAGCCTTGATGTTATTCAAGGCAGAGACTTGGGCAACAAGCAGCTATTAGTAGAGAACACCAGTGCCTCCACCCTGTAATCAGCCGTCTCTCGGCCCCAGCCACACGGGCTGACTGATGCCTTTAGGGACACCACCAGCAGCTGGGGGCAAAGAGAGCCCAGCAGCGGGGTGGGCAGGGCCAGGCACTCTCCAAACCGCAGGGAAACACTGAGATACAGCACATGGCAAGCAGCGGGGGAGAGCCATCTTTCCAAGCTCTCCCATCCTGTAAAATGCCTGGCAGCAGTGGGGCAAGACAAACTAAAGAAGCCAGACCAGTTCAGCACCTACCAGGTGCTCCTCAGGAGACCCAGCGAGACACTTAAAGTGGGACTGAAACGAAGTGCCCACTCATGCAGCGGTAATGGGGTGGGGGGCCAGAACACAGGAAAAAGATTTCTAATTCCTGACACGGTAAGCACATCCATCATGTTTTGGGATGTCGTGTTTCTGAGGATCAGTCAGAAAGCTGCTCACAGCTCCCTGCAACACAGCCTCTCTTGTACATGTGTCCTTCCCACAGATTGCACACCATAGCGTGAAGCGCCCTGCATGAATCTTATCATAATGCAGACGCCACCTTTTCTGTTGACTGCAGAACCTACTGATTAGACTGTGATTAGGTTGATTACATTGTGGCCACAACCAGATGGAAGAGGGCAAACAAGGCAAGGAGAGTGGCAAGGAGAATTTTCTACCTTTCTGTAAGTCTGCCTACCATCGGAATAGCCCGAAGGCCTCTCGATTCAGGTGAATTTGTGTCACTTTGGTCATTCAGATGAACTTTCTGTCACGCGTGCCATGGAGGAATCCTGGCCTCTGCAGATCTAAGCTTCCTCATTGAAGCACATGAGGTAACATCACACTGAGTGATGTGGTGGAGAATATATTCAGGGCAGTCTACATGGACTACAGGGGTGCCCGCCTGGTGTACCACACAAAACACAGGGGAAGTGTTTTCTGTCAGGGCAAACCTGGGATCAGGACTCTGATGGATTTGGTGCATGTGGTCTCAAAGCCACACTTTGCTATCGCTCTCCTCTGGCATGCTGAGGAGCACTTCCCGCTCAGGATGCACCTCAGTTTAAACTCCAGCCTCCCCAAAAGTTCCTGTGAACTGCTTGTTGCCCCTGGCAGTGAAACTCGCAAATCAATCGCGTGGTTTTGCTCTGCTGAAAGGAATTCCACATCTATCCTTCACACTCCTGAAGGAAAACACTGCACGTGGAAGGAAAAAACAAAACTTGGAAACTGGGTTCAGCCTAAAGGAAGGTCCAAGCTACAGAAGAAACCAGGGACGAAATGGTAACAGAATTTAACCTTCAAATCTTTGCTGTTCAAAAACCTCCCCAACCCCCCTCATACTCTTTTTTGCCCTACATGAGTGTGAACAGACTGCAAACGCACTTCCCTGTGCTCGATGCTACTCTGCAACCCGCTCCCCTGCCCTCTTTTTCCTTCCAAATGTGCTCCTCCTGCCAAGGCTGGGGAGCAGGTTTGCTTTCCAGAAAGGAATGCAAACAAACCGTGTGTGCTCCCTCACCTGGCCGGCCTGTACGGGAAAGTGGGGATTCCTCAGAGGTGACACACAGCCCCACAGCCACCCCACAGCGGTGCTGTGATCCCGCCACCCTCACCTCCCTTCTGACAGCGGTTGGCGAAAAGCTGCAGGAGGAGAGCAGCTGCCCTAAATGCAACCAGAAAATACGGAGGTGGAAGAGCAGAATTAGGGCATATGGAAAACAGGAACACGACCACACGACATCTCCAAGGACAAAGCACTTGAATTTACCAGCAGAGATTAAGGCCTGGCCTATCTGGCCTTGGGAAGGCTGGAGCTAATGCCCTCTAAATCCTCCTCGCTTCTAAGCACTAAGAGGCTGCCCAAGCCTTGTATATGCTGGAGTTTTCCCTGAAAATCCTGAACTTTGCCCTTTTGCTAAAGCCTGCGGTTGGGAAGGAAACAAAGTCTACTCATTAGCAACATGAAGGATCAGGACGGCGGGCCCTGTTTCACGAGCTGTAATTTGCACATGAGCCGTCTGCCCCTCATGAAATATGAGCCCGGGGATGCCGACAAGTCCCTAAAAACAGCGAGGACAGGAGGCAGGGAATGGCTGCCCGCCCAGCACTGCCTGGCAGGGCTTATCAGGCAGCTTCTGCGTGTGGCGAGCTGATCCCGACCTGCTGCGGGGTATGCCTGTGAGGGAGGTTATCGGCGGTGTATCAATGCCGTATTCTTCAAAGCCCGACACCAGTTGGCTGTGGACCACGCTGCGTGCAAGAAGCCCTCCATGGGCCCGCCTCAAAGCCATGTTGTTTTGGCAGCCAGGCTGGCTTCCCGGGTGTGACAGCGCCAGGGTTTGTCTGCTTGCAGCGTGCTGCCTCACTAATTGCTCGCCTCAACCCCGAGCCGCTGAGGGCTGTGGTACGGGGTCAGAGCGAAGCAAAGCGATGGCTCTTTCTTCCCGGCATCTGATGCACTCCTGCTGACTGTGATTAAGTCATAAAAGTTATCTGGAGCCGTGAGATAAGAAACTATTCTGAACTCGGCATAACTGGTACACCGGAGCTGTACCTTGCTTTGTGCCATGGAGGAATTTCGTGGCTTTGTTCCTGTACAAGCCTCCTGCCTCTTCCCTCGTGGCAGGGAGAGCCCAGTGCCGGGCTGGCAATCCCACCCATTCCCGGGAGAGATACTAAGCAGGCTCCACCTCCCTTTGCTCTCCTTCAAAGGTCTGAAGCATCCATAATCAGCCAAGCAGCATTCAGAAACCTTTCACAGAATCATTTAGGTTGGAAAGGACCTCTGAGATCATCCAGTCCACATGTTAACCTAGCACTGCCAAGTTCACCATTAAACCATGTCCCTAAGCTCTACAACTACATGATTTTTGAAGACCTCCAGGGATGGTGACTCAACCACTTCCCTGGGCAGCCTGCTCCAATACTTCACAACCCGTTTGGTGAAGAAATTTTTCCTAATATCCAACCTAAACTTCCCCTAGGGTAACTTAAGGCCATATCCTCTGGCATGCTCCACTGCAGCTCGTCAGAGACCAGTGCCCTGCTCCAAGTCAGGCCCTTAACCAGGATGCCTTCAGCACTCTGTCCTAATGGCTTAAAATTCCTTGGCAAAGCATCAGGCACTTTCTCACCAATTTCAATAGGTGTTTGAGGGCACCTGCATTTTATTGCACAAGACAGCATAGGTTCAGCAGAAAGTAATGCAACAGTCCTTTCTCCCAACCTCCCTTCAATCTGTAACAATGAATTGGCCCAATTCAGCATCCTGGCCTAAATCGGCATCCAGCACAGTTGCCTTGCTAAGCCTCATGCTTTCACTTTCCACAAGGAAACTTTAGCACCAGCTCAGCTGGGATTCCACCATTCAGCCCTGCTGTACTTCTCCAAAGACGGAGGAGACAACTTGCTCACAGAAGGGTGCAGGGACATCCGCACGGTGGGACCCAAATGGCTGTGGGGATTGTTCTGGCACAGTGTTTTATCTGCTCCTCTCCCTCACCCATGAGCACAGGCAATCTGCTTTCACCTGCTGCCTCTTTCCAGTCTCAGCTTTCCCTGGTTCTCATGCTTAACCACTCCCCAAGAGTAAAAACTCCTCTCCATCTCTGTACTACACCTTCACTTCTCTCCCTTGCCTGGCTTCACTCACTAAAATAACCTCTCTCTGTCCCTTTCAGTACTGCTATAATTACTAGCTATTCTAGGCTTCAGGGTTCAGGAGAGAGCACTGGTGGTTTCCTCTCCATTCTCTCACTCCACCTTGTTACTACTAGAGCACCTCCTTGAAATTAGATTTTCCATTTTTTATTTAGCTCCATTTACCTCATTTCCGTTTTTCTTTTAGCTCCTAGATAGAGGCCAAGTGGGTTACCCTTTCAAGGGTAAAATCCAAACTACAATGCTTCAGCACTCTGAAAGTTTCTCCATTGGTCAGAAATATTTTATTTCAATTAAATGTCTGTATTCATCTTACTTAGGAAGAGACGTTGTGGCCTGAAAATAGGGCAAAGGCAAATTCCATGACTATATCTCAAGACTGGGAGTAAGAAGGTGTAAACTTACTCCTCTGCAACTGACTCATAATCACGGAGATTATCTGAGTATTCACTTTGATTATTTGAATATCCATTTCCCTGACAGCAAAATAAGTGGGATTTACTACATTCTCATTAACGAAGGAATTTGAAAACATCACTGCAATGTGCCACAGAGGGTTTTTTTATTTTTATTTGTTTATATTTTTTATTCTATAGCCTTCATCTAAAGCTGTTTTAGACTTTATAAGCTGTATCAGACACATACGACTTTGCCCAAGTAATTTACCATGATGTCGTATCAGCTTTCTGCAGACAGCCTGCAGCAGCAGCACTGTGTAGGTTTGGTGCTCAGACTCACGGGTTCACTATGCAGCTGCCACAGACCTACTAAACAACTTGATTAAGTCATGTTCACGTCTCAAATTAGATAGAGAAGATAGCATTTATCCACATCCCTGGGATGTTAGGCGATGTTCAAAAGGAGAAAACATTCATATTTACAGCCATCAGCCCTTTTTAGTCCTCCACACCCCAGTTGCTTTCTCGTACGCTGCAGGTCCTCCACCCCATTGGACTCCAATAACCCCAATCAACGCCAGTCATTAAGATTTCCCTACTGTCACACCTCTGATACAGAGGACTCCAAACTCCTGTTTGACAACACTCTTGAAATACTTTCTTCCTCTTCTTTGCTGTCAGTTTGTTGCTTGAAAATCCCTTAAAGAGAAGTAAAGCCTAGTGAGGAAACCACTCACAATCTGACTACTATAGCGATCAGAAGATCTGGAGGGCATGTAGTAACCCGTAACACCAAAAGATGACTTCAGTTTGCCTGTACCCAAA
The DNA here is from genome assembly GCF_047663525.1 of Anas platyrhynchos. Lineage (NCBI taxonomy): Eukaryota > Metazoa > Chordata > Aves > Anseriformes > Anatidae > Anas > Anas platyrhynchos. The sequence continues at coordinate 55,410,044 of NC_092587.1, forward strand.
CATAACAACGTATCTGATACGCTGGCTGGAAGAATCAAAGAGAGTCATTCTGTACAGGGCAGGAGAAGGCTTCCCTTGGAAAGTGTGATGAAACATGTGACTGTCATCTGGGCAGGCATTACAGATCATTTAGAACTTTTTTTTTTACTGAAAACCTTCCCTGGTGTTGGTTTGGTCAGTGAGAGCCTCTGAAATAGGCAGCACTTAAAAAAAAAGCGTTTCCTAAAGCAGCTGCTTTGCTGCTCCCTACCCGCCCCATGCACAGCACCCGTGTGAGCGTGATGAATCAGGGGCTTCATGGAGGAACGGAACAAAGGTCTACACAAGGGACGGAAAGCAAGAGCGGGCATTTGCATAAACATACAAACGGCCATTATATGGGATGGAGACATCCTGTATCGAAAACATCACTGCGGGCACAACCTGGAGGCACTTCGGATGACACAACACGGGAAGAGAGGCTTCTTTATTGTAAGCATTTTTAGAACCACATCTCTTTCCAGACCAGCGTGGCTGTTTGTGGCCTTATTCTTTCTCTCAGACCTCGTGGTGGGAAGCTCAGGGCTGGCAGCCTCCCTTGGGGAGACCCACGGCGCCCACCGGCCGTGCCACAAGATGGCCGCACCAAGCCCCCCACAGCCCCTAGCCCCGTAATGGCCGCCCCCTCGGGCAGGGCACGGGGGTCTTCCCGCCCAGGCGCTGATTGGCCGCTGCGGCTGGAGCCCAGCCAATCAGCAGCCCCCCTCCCAGCGAAGCCCCCCGGCGAGGTGCAGGCGGGAATGGCCGCGAGCCAATCACGGAGCTGGGCACCGCGGGGGGGGGGGGGGGCGTGGCTCGGACCCCGTCCCCTTTAAGCGCGGAAACTTCGCCTCGCCACCTCGAGACCCCTGCGCGCCGCGATTGGCCGCCGCCGGCGCCTCCTGGGGCCGCGCGCTCCCCATTGGCCCAGAGCGCCTGCCACTCAGAGCCGAGCACCCCTCCCATAGGCCGGCAGCGCGGGGGGGGCGGGAGCAACAGCTTCCCGGTGGAAAGAGGGGTCCTGCGGCGGGCGGGCGGGCTTCAGACCGAGGGTGGGCGGCGAGGCGGGAGGTTGGGGGGGGGGGAGACGCGCGCGGGGCGGCGCGGCGCGGCGCGGGTCTCACCGATGCGCTGCCCGACGGGGGAGCTGAAGGGGTTCCCCAGCAGAAAGTCCATCGCCGCCGCGGTCAGCTGACTGCAGCGCTCACGTGACCGCCGCGCCGGGCCGGGCCCCGCCGTGACGCCGCCCCCCCCCCCAGACACCTCCCTCCTCCCGTGTGCTCGGTACAAAGGCAGGGAGGCGCTGCGGGTGTATAACAAAAATATATTGTCGGAGCCGTACAAAAAGGGGCCGTCGGGAGCTGGGGCGCGAAGTGTAAAAGCGGCGAGGTGCGGGCAAAACCCTCGGGGCTCTTCCAGGAAGGGTTTTCTGCTGTAGAGGTCACAAAGCTGAAGCAGGTCTCCCTCTGGTCCTCGTAAAGGTTTTTATCCTGTAAAACCTTTTTACCCTCGGCTGTGAGGGTCGGTTGCTTCGCAGCAGGGTCCTTTGCTAGTGCCCGGGATGAGAAGCAGGAGCAGATCGCCTCCCTGCCGGGCCCTTTCCAGTTCCAGGCTCGCTGGGGTTACTCACACGCTGCTAAAACACCGATGCTCTGGTCTGAGGCTTGGGTTGAGATCGTGGATGGTGGCGTGAGAAGCTTCTGCCTCTTCCACTAACACTGAGAAAAACTAACGCTGAAATGAGAAAAGGTCTGTAAGAGACAGTACCTTGCACGGGCACAGCTGGGGAAAAAACACAGTAAAGAGGAATGGGGAGAAACATCCTCCCACACACCTGAGGATTTAATTTTTTAAGACTAGAGTTCAGCCATCAAAAGGGTCAGCTCAATCTCAACTGCCCTGAAAAAGGCAATCTAGACTTCAAATTCAAAGAAAAAATAAACACTCTTCTGTCACTGTCCATTTGTTATCCAATAAGTTTGAATATCCTGAAGTCAACTTATATTTCATCTGTTCTACATAGCTTTTCAAGATAACCCGTTCCTACAGACATGAAATCCTTCTGGTGTTTCCCCATACAGTGCCAATGCTTACTACTGCACAGACATCTGACTCCCGCAGGAAGTGGTGAGGCAGATTTGGAATCTTCCACACGCTGCTGGTAAAGGCAGGGATTTTCGCTTTTAAATTACATATATACATGTACACAGTAATATACAGGATAAATTAAAATCTGTTACAGATATCAGTAAAAGTTAAATATATATGATATGCACACCACATACACATACATACAGACACACAAACGCCTATATGAAAGTCAAATGCTCTCCTGCAGCTCCTCTTCTAGAGGAACGGAAAGCCAAACACCAAGTATGTGGCTAGAAAGAAGGGGGATCAGTCCCATCCACTCACAGGTACCTTGGTCGGCTGCAATGGCTTCAAATTGGTCACTAGTCAACGTCTCGCAGCAGCACCACGGCTCTTTCAAAACTGCTGGTGAAAGGGGTGGGGGAGCAGCAAACTCAGAAACCAAGGCCATCTGTTCACAAACAGAGCGAGATGGGCAGAAGCGATCCAAGCTTTTCCCATCCGCTATCGCTCTCCTCTCCATCAAAGCAGGCTGACCGTGCCCTAGAAAAATCAGCAGGAGGTGCATCCCCTCAAGCCAATGAAGTCTGTCGATAAATCGGTGCTAGTGACGATTTGGATGCAAGTCCACAAGAAAAGATTAAATTCTCTGTCATCTTCAACTTCACACCAAATGCCAGCTACCAGACCAGGGAGCTGACACTGACAACTTTCAGTTATTACTGACCAAAGAGGGGGGGTAGAAGATGTGTCCAAGAAGGAAAGCCCTCTGCATCTTTAATCAACTATCCAGCTTTCCCCTCGAGCAGATTTTAAATTGAAAATTAGAAATAGGGCTGGTGAAGAGTTCAATTCTATTTCTTGGTCCGACCTACATTACTTTCTCTACGTGCCCACAGAATACAAGAATACTTTACACTGGGAAGGGTATCAGGAGGTCATCTTGTCCAACCCCCTGCTTCTAAATAAAGTCCAACTACACTAGGCCGCTCACTCAGTATTTAAGTATCAACAAGGATGGAGATTCAACAACCTCTCTGGGTTGTTTTTATGACTACTCTCATGGTTATGTGTCCTTCCTTATATTGAAAAATCCATTCTCTGGCTGCTTCCCCCACTAAAGGATCTGAATTTAAGGCTAGTATCTCAGAACCTTTCTGAATTCTTCATACAAATACTTTTAGATTGGATGACATTTCATCCACCAGCAAAGATCTGTTCTCTCAGCTTAACTTCACAACTTTTCAAAAAATAAGACAGTTACAATCCTATGTATATACTGTACAGTTAAAAAAAACTTAAAACCCTACACACAGAGTCCTTCGGGAGTGCCGGTGTAGTGCATATGTGCACAGGTCAGTTACACGGAAGTTGAGTAAATCCCAGGATCTTTTCCCATCAAAGTCCAGGCATGATGTAGGCGATGTTGTCTAGTGTGTTTGACTGGGAAAAGAAATTCAATGTTTTAATGTCAGGTAATGACTCAAAATCCTTAAAAAAAAAAAAAAAAGACAGATCAATGTACTACACACATTCGTCTTAGGAGTTGCTGTATCGTGAGACAACAAAACTGTCTAATCACCACTAGCCCCCCGCTGCTAGGCTTGTTTTCACGTTTTTGGAAACTTAACTAAACATAAAGGTAGCCTCAGTATTTGGAAGCACCTAGAAATAAAGAAAATGCTCAGGGCTTTCCTCAAGTGACCTCCTCCTCATGAACCCCATCTCTGTCTTTGGATTTGAAAGAAGCCACATTGGCTGTATCTCATCAACCACTGGGAAGATGTGGTAAAGGACTTACATAAAGCAATTAACATTGTAGAATGTAAGAACAACAACAACAACAAAACTGACTTTAAACTCACAAGCCCTTTAAGAAATTCTGCAGCATATCAGCAAAAAAAACTCAAAAACACCAACTAGTAGGGTGTCAGAAAGAGGTACCTTCCAGTTTTTCCTATCATTGCAACAAACTTCTGAGACTAGGAGCCCTTTTTTGTGTATCAGAAAACAACAGGCAGCAGCATATTATCTGCACATTCTTCAAATGCAGCATTTCAATAACCTCAAATCTGTGGCTGGCTGGCTGAAGGCCTCAGGAATACCTTTTAACTGCTGAAAATAGAGGAGCTTGATCTGTAACGATGGTGATTCTAAAATTTAACAATGCCACCTACCGACTGAAAATATAAATTGCATACTATATGCAACAAAACCACTGGCAACTTTGTCTTACAATATCAGTTTTTACACATCAGACTGTAAAAATTAGAGTAGTTTCTTTATCATCAAGCCTGGATACCAGTTTTCAGAAATGCATGGTGAGTGCCTTAATCCACCTGAAGCTTCGTTGCTCCTTGTAACAAACAATAAGTTGATCAAGTTTCCAAGATAGGCACCATTAGTCATGTGGAAAAGGGGTGTCACTTGCTTTGAATGCACTTGGCAAGCAAGGAGAAAAGCATAGGATGTTTTTCCATGGCTTGTGATGGGAACACCCTGCTGACTCAGCTTCTGTGTAGACAGCCAGTTTGCCGGAGCTCATAGCCTAAGCTGCCAAATTTGCTGCTGTTGTTAACAGTCATTTCTCAGAATGAATCAATATTTGGGATGTCCTACAAAAACATGCCAATTCATATCCCATTTCTGTTGTTCTCTCGTTCAGATAGGTTTTCAATCTCTTAATGTTTGCAGACTACATTCTTATTTTTCATTTTTGCTCTTCTCCTCTGCCTACTTGCACCCCCTGCTGGAGGTACGACTTCTGATTCCTTTTCTACTGCTGCCATCTTAATCTATGTCCACATCATGCCACATTGAGGTCACAAGCTCTTATTAAATCAGAGCTCAATAACAAGTATAATTTAAAGCGGAAGAGAACCTGTAGTTATCTAGTTCCTTAGAACACAGACTATTTTCCTTTCCTTGGATGCGGTCGCACACGTGAAAGGCCCTACTCAGTCACATTAGGAATCCTAACTGAGATCACAAGTTATTTTTTATGTTGCAAAAGAAAACAATGTGTGAACACAGAGCATGGAAGCTGCATCTGTTTTTATGGAAAATCAGAACTTTCAAAAATTGTATGTGTACAGGTGCTTGTATTTGATTCAGATGGGTCGATTCAGTCCCTAAAACAGGACCTACACACACTGCAACCAATGGAACAAATATTAAATCCGTTTCTACTGGAAAACAAAACAAAAAAAAAAAAAAAAAACAAACCACAACATTGTACAATACCCTACAGTGTTAACATCTTAAGGAGTTTCAAGAACTATCCCTCTATAAAAATGTATGACCAAGACAATTTTCTTATTGCACTGGAATTATAATTGCATCATAAAATTGATTCATCGGAAAACTATCTGGACTCTGCTGAAATTAACAGGGCTAGAATGAAAATAACCACAAGGAACTCACCAAAACTTGCTTAGGGCAGCCATTCAGCTCAGGTAGTTGTGTGGTCAGACATGCTAATGGGCCCAAAGCACAGATGATAGAATCCAGAAGTACTGACAAACTTCCTGAAACAGCCACCATTCCCTGGAAGTAAGGAAAGAAAAGAATTATAGGGACAAGTATTGGAAAATACAGTTCTTTCACAACTGTATTGATTCTTACTCAGATGCAGAATCCTCAGTCCTAAGCAACCCTAGCCCACTTCCATTATTTACACAGCAACAAAACTATGCCGAACAGTTCACAGAAAGACTGATGGCTCAAAGAAATAATAATAAATGTAGTAAAAGCAAAGGCAGCAAAATAAAAGGTCAGAAAGTTGTTGAATTTATATTTAACTTCCACAATTTTTGCAATATGGTTTCCTTGCCATTTCGTAACATCTACTATTATAATTACGTAAGTCCCACAGGCAATGTTTTTCTTTTTTTTATTATTGAAGCCGAAAGAAATACTAAGTCTGTAAAAATGCTTTAGTTACCAATACATCTTCAAAAATTGAATGTGTTTGTGTGCCGTTCTGTAAAGGGAGAGATTTTTAATCCAAATTTTTTCCTTTGAAGAATAACCTCAATGAGGTCCTACCAGAAACTGCAGAACTGCAGTAACATTCATTTTCTTGCTGATAAAACAAGCAAGTGTAGTGGGATGAGCTGCCCATGTTAGCCATAAAATTCACTGACATTTGATATTTGAGCCAAATATGTGTTCTGCTTACAGGCTAAGCTGAGTTCTAAACTCTGAGTGTGTGCACAATTATTACCGTGTAACACTAGAAAAACACTGGAAAATATTACATCTTCTACATTACCATGTAAGTTGAAACAACAGTAGCCACTACTTAAAGCACTGGGAACATGATAGCACCAGAAAACAACAGGACATTCAAAAACATCTTGGTAATGGCCTTCTCTGATTGTTTTCTTAGAAGGCTTGAGAGTGTAACTGCGCCACAGATTTCAAAGACAGCAAGGAAATACTAGATGCAAGGTGAACATATAGTAAGGAAAGACTAGTTTGTTGAGACAAGGACAATTGCCTTCAAGGACACAGAGCTGCAAGTGAAGGACCTGCCTTTCTTTGATGCCTACTGTTTACTGAGAAAAAAGGCTTTTTATTTCACTGAAAATAAACAACAATGCATCAAAGAAACATGACGCTGCACCACCTGGAATTTCTCTTCCTAGTAGAAAAGCATTGTCTAACTGTTTAAGTAAAACAAAATAATAACTCCCCGATCCTATGTGTAAATTATACGACATCACTGAGACGTTGCTGGTTACAGACTCACCTCTGTTTCCTGCAGTCTGTGCCCAATGAGGCTCAGAGATTCGCCCAGCAATTGTAAATGCGCAGCTACATCTATAGGATCAGTCTCAGGGGCTTTGGCTGGTGAGGAAGGCAACACCACAGTGCTGGTGGGGGATTTCTTTTGAGGGGAAATCACTCCTGGTGGAGAAGCTGTAAATACATGAATTAAAATTCCGTATTATCCCACTTTCATTCTTTTATTTTTAAGTCTATTTACTTTCTAAAGTTCAAATCTCAAAGATGTGAGGTGCTTAAATAGTTCTGTGTATTTTCTCCTGTTGTCTTTCGAGAAAGAACTTGCCTTCAGAGCATGTACCTCAGCTGTCTGCAATCTGGTAGGTTTGGAAGATTTGGTAAACAGAGATGCCAAGCCATAAACACCCCTTTTTCCTCTTGCACCTAGCTACTCTCCCTAGAACTTCTCTGTTGCCTCTTCTTGCTTTATGTTTCAAACCCTGAAGTGCTAAAACCAATACCATCTTACTAATTAGACAAGGAAATCTTATTGTAAAGTGCTGACACCATTCTTGCTCCTGAAGAAACACTGTTGTTGACTACTACGATGAGTTAAATGTCAAGACTTGTGAAAAAGCAGGTAAGACTGAGAAACAAGAAAGGACTTTTGTTCGTTATTTTACAGTCTATACCATCTTCTCCACTTCAAAAAAAAAACAAAACAAGTAGAGCATATGAAGAGCAACAATTACCTTTTATTTTTGGAGCACCATCTGAAGACGATGCCTTTCGCTTCACAGTGGTGGCTTCTGCTTTATTCTGCTTGTGCTGCAGATACTGAGCTTTCTGTTTCCAGACCTGCAGTTACCATGGTATGAAAAGAGACATTTACAGCATTAGCTAATTCTCATACCTAACGCCAAGACCTGGAGGCAAAATGACATTACATAGTTAAGTGGTGAAGCAATGCCACGAGAAGAAAATGGATGCTTTTATGACCACAAGGGCAAGATAACACACTTTTCCACACTTTGGGGACAGAGGTAATAGTTTTTAAGGTATGGTGGAATTACTGTCAGCATGTTCTGACCTAAGCACACTGTTTACAAAAATCATTTTAAAAAAATAATCTCACACATCCTTACCAGTTTATCCTTCTCAGGGAGCTGCTTCCACACTTCTGCTAGCTTTTTACTCAGGTCTCCAAAATCTGACAGCAGAAGAAATAAAAGTTTCAAATAAATTAACTAATAAAGTTGTGGTGAGAACATAGGAAATTTATGTGAATGTCAACAGTGTGAAAAACTGGCCTACACATACACATTTAGGAAGCAACCTGTCTCACCACTGGAGCTCTCTACACTGTCCAGAAAATGAATTTCAGTGTGCATCATTTCCCTTACTGTCTAAAATGAAGAAAAAAAAAACCACAAACAAACAGAAAACAAACAAACAAAACCCCACAACCTGATACAGGGAATGTAAGACCATGAGACGACACGTGCTGAAAAACGATACAAAAAAGACAACTCTTTAAGTAAAAGAAAGGAAGAGTAGGCAGTTCCTTAATCCAGATTCCTTAATCCAGATTCACAGCTTGGTTAATATACAATGAAAGCTAATCACAAAATCCATTTCTGTCCTTTTGCTACCTCAAAAATTAAGAGGTTGATATGATACAGAGAAGGCATATCCTGTTGATTAATCAGACTGATGTATAATCAAGAACAGAGAAGGCTAGATTGTTTTCTCACCTATCCTGGGGTGCTCAGAAACAATATTTGTACGATATTCCTTACAGAACACTTGATAGGCAGACATGTTTTTCTTCTTTGGCTAGTCAGAAGAAAAGGAAACAAAGACTTTTAGTTATAAAGGGACCTACTCAATTTCATTAATAATTCTGCATTTATCAGACTTAAAGAAAGGTAATGTACTTAGATCAAGAAGGTAAAATAGCAGGTTTACACATGTTACATACATTTACTGGCTAAATTTAGTGGGTATGAAAGCACAAGAACCAGCCAGAATTAGTTTTAGCGTAAGGCTTATCTTGCAACAACTCTATCAATGCAATTCATTCATAAATCACCACCTTTGCTATTCTAAATCCACAATCAACATTTAATGCTGTTCACGTATTTCAGTTTTCAAACTTAAAATTGATTAAAATAACAAAAAAACCCCTTGTCATACTATTCACAGTACCTACCATGGATCTGTCAAAACAGCTCAGTTTTTGTCCTATGTTTTGTTCTATTTCCTACATCCTTACAGATCAGTTCATATTTGCAGGAAAACAAACCATGTAGGATAGCAGAGGCATTAGCAACTTCTGACCTGTGATCAGAGAAAACTTACCCCACAGGACACAGTGAGACCTGAGCAAATCTGGGCTACGTCCACCCACTTCCTGTTACAAAGCAACTCTTGTCTATCTGGCAGAAAGCGTTTTACCCTATTATACACTTACATAGCTATAATTATTTTATCTGGAAATCTCAGACACACTCCAGCTACAATTTTTCCTACTTGCACTTCTGAGCATTAACCATGGAAACCTGAATTTATGAGTACAGGATAAAAGTGGGAATGTTGCAGTCTGTAAATATTAGATCTTCATCTTAATACAAGAATAAATGGGTGAATAACTTCACTCTTCCAAGAGTTCAATTCCTTTTTTACAGAAACTGTGATGATGGACTAGATGACTCCCAGACAAGACTAAAATTCTACCTGGTAATAGTTAGAACCAGTTACCTTAGAAAACAATGTAGTTGTGGCATGGTCTGTACCAAGCAGATTACGTGTAACCTTTTCAAAGGACCTTTGTTGGCTAAAGACTGCCTGTGTCACAAAAAAACCCAATGGTTTATATTTCTTTTGCTGTGAACAGAAATCACAGTAGCTGAAATACTTTTACCAAACATGCTGCAATGAAACCGTCAATATGAATTATGCTTCAATTTAACAAGTTTTTGGAATGAAGTGCATAATTCACCATTACCCATCACCCAAATTCAATTTCCCCTTCAATTTTTCCTTACTTTTTCCCTTTCTCTTTCCCTTTCTCGTTCCTTTTCCTTTTCTCTTTCTTTTTCTCGTTCTTTTTCTCTTTCTCGTTCCTTTTCTCTTTCCTTTTCTCGTTCCTTTTCTCTTTCCTTTTCCTTTTCTCGTTCCTTTTCTCTTTCTTTTTCTCTTTCTCTTTCCTTTTCTTGTTCCTTTTCCTTTTCTCTTTCTCTTTCCTTTTCTCGTTCCTTTTCCTTTTCTCTTTCCTTTTCTTTTTCCTTTTCCCATTTTTCAGCTTTTTCCTTCTCCTTTTCTTCCCTTTTCCTCCTCTTCTCACTTTGTCCATCTGAGTGATAAATAGTAGGATGAGATGGAGGAACAACATAGGAAGTACTGGAAGGAGGTGGTGGTGACACTGTTACTTCTGCTACTGCCACAGAAGAGTGCCCAGAACTCTTTTTAGATTTAGAATGCTTCTTCTCTCTGTGTTTCTCCTTGTCTTTTTTTTTCTTACTTTTTTTGGATTTCTTCTTCTTCTTGATTTCCCGGTAGGAGTCATCTATCACTAGCTCCCCAGCCTCCAACTCCCCACCAGAAGAGGAACCAGATTCTGGTGGTGCCTCCACACCCGAAGTCTCATACTCACTCCCATGGCCTTCTGAAAACACAGATGTGTCAGCACCAAAACTCTCGGAAGGGGGATGTGGGTCTGGAGGAGGTCTGTGCTTCTTCCGGGATGACTTCTGGAAGCTCTGCACTTCATGACCCATATGGAATGAGCCCTGCTCATCTCGAGATGATTTTTTGGAAGATTTCTTTGCAGCTGCTGCTGCTGAGGAGTAGGAGAAAGAATCATCATCTGCTGCACTACTTTTCTCTTTTGGTGAAAGGATAAGCTTCATCTTCAAGCCATCAGGTTCACGAAGAGTGAGGGTCTCTGTGTTCACATAGAGAGGTTTCATTTTTTTAGATTTGTGGTAGCTGCCATCATCCACTGAGTGTTCCCCACTGCTTCCACTCAATTTCTTCTTGTGGTGCTCCTTTTTGCTTTCAGAATGGCCAGAGGAAGAATAAGATGATTTTTCGGATGTCTTCTTTGAAGACTTGGAGCTTGTGGCCAAAGGCGAGGTGACAGCCTTCAGTACGTCCATGTTTTTATCAGCTGAGGATGGGCTAGAAACTGTTTTTTTCTTCTTCTTTGATGGTGGATCCAAAGATGAGAGATCTGAAAAAAAGTCAAGAGAAGTGTTCATCAAGATGATTCCCTTAAAGACAGCACTACGCTAGTCAAAAGAAACGAAGTGGGAACCCTGCAATACTTGTTAGTACAGCTAATTGGTCTGCATCCTGTCTCAAGAAGAAAGTCTCTGAAATTTGCAGGCAGCTCGGTGTGTCCTTATGGATATGAATCGGGAGTTGTAACACCAGAGCTGATCAAAATATTTAATGCAGAAAGGCAGGGTGGGAAAGTTCTTGAAGTTTCATCAAACTTTGTATTCTACCATAAACCAGCAAATTTTCATGAAAATACATCTTACTGAACCTGAAATATTACACCTCAAGTGCAAGGTTGTCACAACACTTTTAGCTGAGACCAATGACTTGAGAACATCAGCTTTTTCATTCTGAAAACAGACTTTTGACAAAATTGCAGCTTATAAAGATATTCTAAAGATGTAGCTTCTTTTGGAACTGGGACAAAAATAAATCTTAAACCCATTAAGGTTTTATAAGCTTAATTGTCATTTCCTGGCCACCTTTTTCATTGTGAGAATAATATTTCTGTATTTAAACTGAACCCAAAAGCATTCATTGTGTAACCCAACACATTCTGCTTTTATAAATTCACAGAAGTTACTTAATATTATCTGCAAATAAAATTACAGCTCATTATATAATAAGCAAAAAAAGAATGCAAACGCAAAAAGGGAAGGCATGGGTTAGAAAACAAATTTGTTAATGAGAAGGGACATGGAAGATCCCTGCCCTAACAACAGTCAATTTTTATGCTAGACTTTGAAAACGTCATTCCCTAATCTTTTGCTGCCTGGTGCAGCAGAAACCTCATCAGAACCAGGTTTCTGATTACACCAATCTGTCTTAGGACAAGGAATTTTCTGCCATAAAGTGTTAACCACAAAGTTTGATGACATTGGTTTAACAGCATCTCTTCCTCAAAGCCATGATCTGCCAGCCCCTCCCGCTGCCTGGCTGCTGTCTTACCTCTGGAGCAGTACTCATCGGAGGAGTGCTTCTTCTTCTTTTTGTGAGATTCTGTGCCTGGAAAGAGCTCGCTGTCCTAGAATAAGAACAAAAAAAGTTGCTGAGAAACAACAGGGAAATAATTTGAGATTCGCAGGGACTGGTGCAAGAGATAACTTGTGGTAGATATCAAGAGGCATTTGTACTACTGCAATGCCAAGGAACCCTAGGTGTGAACCAGGATTCTCATTCTAGGAGCTAAACCAGCAAAGGAAATGTAAGTCTGTCCCCAAAAGTCCACAGTGTAGATTTAAAGAGACAAAAAGCAGGGTATGGATAGGTGGGAGAATACAAAAAACACTCAGAATTGGTTTCAGCACATCAGAGAACTAACTGGCATCAAGCTTTCTGTGGACATTGCAGCACAAAAGGACTATAAGGAAATTGAAAGACAAATCTCTACAGGGAGTTCCCCTCCACTGAGAGGAGCACTACACAAGAAAACTTGAAAAAGCACTCTTGAAAGTGTTAAGAAATGAACAATGAAAGCCAGTACTTGGACATCAGCTGATAGGTTGGTAAAAGATCGACAACTACCTCTTAATAAAGCTAAGAAATAACTAAGCATGCATAGGCTGTCAAGCCTTGAAGCAATTCATATTTAATGTGCTGAAGAAGATAAAAGAAGTGAAAGAAGGGACAGAGAAGTGACAATTAAAATGATGGGCCAGAAAACTGACCAAAATAACTCATGTCACCCAATTATTATTTGTCTCTTATCTGATTTATGGTCTGAAAATGAAGCTCCTCTATAGAATTCCATCTACATGGTAGATTTCCACTTTAAACTTGAACATCTTTAGCAGATTAAAAAAAAATAAAATAAAACCAATCACAAGATAGTCACCTTTGAGCTAACAGCAGAAATTTTTACTCAAAGAAGAAAGTTTTGAAACTGTTGCAACATGATTTCAGAGTTAAGGCCCCAAGGAGACAAACAGGGCAAGTTCACACCTCTCAAAAGTTTCAGGCTGTATGCAGAATCAGGAAGAGAACAGTGCATCAGTTAACATTTTATTCATCCTTTGCTGCCTATTAATGCAACTATGAATTTAAAAATCCCATTTATTTGTGTAAAAAGTCAGTTATGCTATCTCAGCACTTGCACCGTTGCATATTAAGGCTAGAATGAGATCCTACTACCCTATTTTCCGAGGCCAGAAAAATCAGAATTGGTTGAAATTGGGACTAACACCCTCAATTTCCCCAACAAAGCTACTGAACATGATTACCTGTACTTGTTGTTTTCTACAGGCATTTTTATATACAAAAGAACACTGAAACATTCCATCCCATCCCATTTAATCTTAAGTTTTACACACTTTCTTACACCTTAAACCTTTTCTCTGGAGGCTTCCTGACCTGTGTTCTCTCCTCCTCTTGCAGCTGGTCCCTGTAAGACCGTTTTTTCTCTCGCTGTGTCCTGACCGAAGCCAGCTCCACATCACTTCGGTCACTGTCTAGGAACTCTAAAATTTATGTGAAATAGGAAAAAAATTAAGAAATTAAATACCACATTAAGGAACAATAGACACGTTGACTATGCACAAAATAAGACAGGAGTGGACATTGGCATGGAGCGATGCACATAACCCAAAAAGCACAGGGGACTGAAAGATAACATTCTGTAATCTCTGACTGCAGGGACAGGGCTTGGTGCTCTAATGCTATAACACAAATTTTCAAGATATCATTTCTAATTCTTGGCGATTTCTTCCTAAAGTCCTAAGTGGACTTAGAAATGTTATCACGACTTACTGTATAGAATCTTAGAATTGCTTAGGTTGGAAAAGGCCTCTAAGGTCATCAAGTGCCCCTGGTGTCCCATTTCACCCTGACCTAGCAGGGAAAAGAAAGGCTGCAGGGGCAGAGTTCCCAGTCATGGTGGTTGCATTAGGAAATACCACCCGTTTCTTTAATCCCAGTGCTATGCATCTGGAAATTAAGGGTTTGGGAACCTGCAAAATCTTGACCAGATTAAATTTAAGGTCCAATACCCTTCAGTGGTCCATGGGCAACTAGCCTCCTTTCCCACTCTCTGACACCATGGCCTGGCAAGGGCTGCAGAGGGCACCCTTTTTTTTGGCTACTCCCTCCGAGATTATGAAGCAGTCATACCTTCTTTCTTCTTGGAGTCATCATAAGCCATGGCGGTCCTGCAGGAGCCTCAGAATGTGTTGCCAGGTCTGGGCTCCTTCCCCCGTTCCCATCTAAAGGAAAAGGTCTGAGAAACAGAGAAAGAAAATTACCCTCCTATAAAGAAGAATCACAATGTAAAATGGGAAACTTCCTCTGAAACAAATGAAGATTCTCTGGAAGACGGCGGGAAAGGAAAGAAGTCTACCTCCTCTTCAGCTGATACTCACCCATTGGGTTTGACAGATTTTTTTTTTTCATTAAGTCGGAGGGTTTTTTTTGTTTGTTGTTTTTAAGGATATAGCAAGACCACCTATTCACTGTAAAATCTCTGCATCATTAAAATAATTTATTCACAAAAATGGAAACAAAATCATGTCATGACAAACAAAACTTCATCTGAACTTGTGTCTGACACGTTTCGTCAGAAACCACTGTACCAAACAGTGGGATACTCAAAAAGTACCAAACCCTTGAATCTCACATGAAGAAAAGACGAAATCAGGCAGGGATCACTGTGCTATGTAAGAATTATTTCAAGTGTTTTGAACGAAAGGGTTGCACATCTTATAATGAAGGTGTACACCGTTCTGACATGTTTCCTGACACTACTGCTGCAGCCATTCTGAATGTCAGCCCGGGATGGAAATGGAAGGAAGCACTCCTTTTTGCTAGGACTTCTGCATCACCCAAGCTCCTGCAAGCTCCCAAATTTCAGGTCTCTTTTGAGTCAGCCTGTTCCACAGTTGCTAGCATGCAGGAATAGGTATGGAATAGTTGCACTCCTCTCAGTAAACTGCTTTTGTTTTTCAGGCAGTGAACTGATTAGCATGAAAAAGATGAGCTCCTCTCCTATGTGATTAAAGCAACTGCACCCAACTGATTTTGTGTGGTGGTTGTGTGCACACACACACACACGTGAAAGATCAACCACAGAGACCATGAAATTTGTTCTTTGTAGCTCTCACAGTAATCCCGCCACATTTAAGTTAGATTTGAATACCTAGAGAGCGGGGAACTTATGCTACATCTCTGCATTTACAACAATCTAATAAATAATTGGTTGTGAAAGTACAGTGCATTCATCTTATGGTGTTTATTTACGTGAAGGCACAAACTGACAACTAATTCAAGCTGACAGAGATGTTTCTGCTGAAATCCGTAAGAATACAAGTGAATTATTCAGGCTGTGGGAAGTCATCCACCAGAAAGCGTTTTAAGCCAGTATTCTGACTACTATACATCGTGTGTGGCGAGCACAGTGATTTGTAGGCAGAACTGATGGACGTGTGCAACAGCATCGCTCTTTACTATAAGAAAAACAAAAGAAAACAGCGATCTTGCCACTTGTGGGCTTACAATCTCGCGTGGGCTCCTGCCACGTTTATTCATCAACATTTATTCATCAACGTGCGCCCCCTCCTCACCGCCCACGGCCGCTGGACAAAGCCCCCCCCAACGACCCCCACAGCACCCCCAGGTTCCTCCACAGCCCTGTCGCGACTCTCCCCTCATCGCGACGCCCTCACGACCCGCAGGCAGAGAGGGGGGCGCAAACCCCACCACCGACCCCTCTGCCGCCCCCACCGCGCAACCGGGCCGCTCCCCGGGGTCTCCCCACTCCCTTCGGCCGCCCCGCTCCCCCCTCCGTCCCCCTCTCACCCGAGCGGGCCCCGGGGATGGGGGACGGGGGGGAGGCGCCGCGGCCGCCTCACTCCGCGCCGCCGCTTCCCGCCTCGCCGCCCGCCGCCGCCGCCGCCATTTTGGGGAAGGAGCCGAGCGCCGAGCGCCTCCGACTGGAGGAGGAGGCGGAATGGGGAAGGGGGAGCGCCGAGAGCGTCGATGGGCGCCATGTTGTGGTGTGGGGTTGGCAGCAATGTTCTCCTCAGGCACACACAGCCTCGCTGTCACAGCCCCCGGCACCCGGTGGGTGCCTGGTGAGGGGCAGGTGCCCGTCTTATCCCTGCCTTCGTGGTGGCAGTTTCCTCAGTGTGCATGTGTCACAACACCAGAGCCCCTCTCTCATCACCACGTCCTGACAGGGAGCTGGCTGTGCTTCCAGCAGGGGTTAGGTTTTTGGGTGGCTGTGCCTGCTGCTGTGGGATCAACAGTAAAGAGTGAAATCCTGTTACTGAGAGAGCTTCTGTGTGATTAGTCATGCACGCACGGGAACGGGCACGTCTCCTCCAAGCCTATCTGGTTGCCCGAGGAACTGGCTCCATGTGCTTCAGAGGTGCGGATGGAGTCGGGACCACCAGCTGGGCTGAGATAAGCGTGGCTGAGCAGCGTGCTCAGGGCTCCTGCCCGAGCAGGCATCATGCTACTGTCACACTCTCCTAATCAATTGACCAAGGGTGGCAGGCAGGCAGGGCCAAAGCAAGTTATCCTCCGCTTCTAAAGAGCTCATTCCCTGCTCATCCCTGGAAGGAATTCAATAGAGAGTTAAAAATGCTTGAGAAACAACCTTTCTGCTCTCTGACCACTCCAGAGTTCCCCATTCAACAAACCTCAACTGACTCTTAAAGAGAGTCATCTCTACTGATACAGGAGTCTTCTTTTTATTTAGATGCCAGCAGACACTCACATAACTCTTTGTCAGAGGCTGCTCTCCTTCATATGCTGCCTGCAGACTACAATTCCTAGCCATGCCTGAGGTTAAACCTGTCCCATTACAGGCATGCCAGCTCCCCAGCTTTTGCACATTTGCCCTCTGGTCTTGCCGGTGACTTTGTGCCCTAACAAGTGCATAATGATGACAATTACTATTTACATTATAGTAGGACATAAAGGAGTTAGATGAGGAGAGTTATACTACGTCTGTTATACTGCATGAATATATAGTGTGATCCAAAGTGAGGGGTACAGCCAGCAATAAAGTTACCCAACTGCAATGCACACAGATCAATGCTGCAAGTGCAGCAGCTGTAAAACAACAGAGTAAAACCCGCCAGCTCTTAGGATAAGCTTAAGACCCGTTCAGATGTTGTCATGCATGTACATGCATGCCTGCTGCTGGTCCAGCTCTCTGAAATCACTCCTTGCCCTCCAGCCCATAACCAAGGAGGAGCTAAGCTCCTCACCCGTGGACAAGTGCCTCTCAAATTTATGACCTGATGGCCTACAGGTTAGGTGGACACGGAATGGTAGCAAATCAACATGACATGAGTATGGCTGGGAGAGGCTAGATGCAGCTTGGAGGAGCAGAGATAGAGATCGTTTTGAAAATCAAAATCCTAAATTACCCTGGTGTTAGATGATGGCAAGTATTTGATAATGATAGCTAGTAAATGTGTAGGGAAGGTATGTTTAATATTCTGCACTCTAGAATGAGAAAGGATTCAAGCTCCCCTGCAGCTTAATGTTTTCAGCGCTGGATGTTTCAGGGATATTAGAATGTGATAGTGACTGCGTGTAGAGCAGAGAGAATGAATTTGCAGGCGAATTTGCAAAAATAAGCATATAGCAGGATACTTGCATATAAAGCCACTGAAGCACCAGTCATTCAGATTTCCCTTGGTGAAATCTATCCATGCACCTTTCCTCCCACATAATAATAATAATAATAGGAATTGCAATAATAATAACAAAAACACGTAGTCCTTCCTACTGCACTTCTAATCAGTGCAAAAATGTTCAGAATAACTCATTTCAATCATTCCCATTTTTTCAGAGCTAACAAAGGGTACCAACCAACACAAGCCACTGGCATTTACTAACTACTTTCAAACAATTTAGCCTTTCATTTTTCTATAAAATCCAGGGACCCTGGATTTTCAGAATGTACAACTAGACTATGCAGGTCAGGTGGGAAAATGTCAGGATGCTGATAGGATATTTAAGACAGTCGCAACCCCTACAAATCCTTCACATCTGACAAAATTCTTTCTTTGTACTCCTGAACCGGAAAGGCACATGGTGAGGAAATTGGAAAAGCAAACAGCCCCCACAGTTTTTAAGACCTGAAGTGCAGCATTAGTCAGTCTCAAACTGTTGTGAGAATATTGCTTGTTCCTTTTGCTCAGAGCATCTTGCATTCTTTTGTCTACATGCCAGGGAGAGAAACTGCTCAAAGAGTCAGGTGTCTCCTTGGCAATGAGATACATATTGTATGAAGGGCACTTGCCAGTGCAGAACATTTCGGGATGTGCATATATTTTCTTACGCTTGATGCGAGATGAGTTGTGTGCTAGGGGCTACTGCCCATTAAGCCATTCAGTATGGTCATGCTTTTCCTACATTATATTCACCATCTGTTCCTGTCTGCCTGTTTTCTCCCGCCTCCACTGAGGTGCAAGTTTCTAGATTCAGTAGCCCTCTTTTTGTTTCGTGCCTTTTTAGTACTTAGCCCAGTGAATCTCAGGTGCAATGAGTATAAAAGGAAGAAACAGTAAAATGAACACAAGTTATGCACAACACAACCCAGTTATGCACAAAATTAGATACAGCACTCAGAGCTGTATGAACAATTAACATTTCTCCCTGCCATAGTTTGCAACTCAGAAATCCTTTTTAATTCTTGCCTTGTTTTTCTGTATTTTTTTTTCTCCTAGATTCCAATACAATTTGGCATTAACTCGAATGGGACCTGGATTAAAACCTCCAATCCCTACCTCTCCATGAAAAGTCTGTTTTGTTTTGCACAACCACTGCTACTCTTCTCTGTGCGCACTGCAACACTTGTATGTCACCAGCTATCAAACCTCCCTTGAGGAAGCATGGCGTGTTACATTTGGGTAGGTTCTATGAGAAATAAATGCATTTTAAAAGGTTATGAATATTCTTATGGAGGAAGTGACTACAATGCTACATCGGACTTCAGGTAAAATAGGCATTTGGTGCCAATTACCTCAGCTATATAATTTCCTTAGTCTGATTTATAAACAAGGCTAGCGAGTACTGTTTGTACTCTGCTTCCCTGGAGAAGCCAAACTTCAAAAGATTTGTTATCCGCATTGTTTCAGTGTTGGGGATTGACTTAAAGTACTTCCCATTTGTCTTCAGTTTCCGCAGGAAGAATTCTTTTTCTTGCCTCTTCAGCTGGGAATATAGTCGTTAACAAAGCCACAAGGGTGCATGCAGTCATTTGTAACATCAGTACAACAGCCTGAATATTCCCCGGAGCCACAGCATCTGTCACAGTGGACTGGGACACACACCCTCTCCTGCTGCTCCCAGCGCTGCACCCTCTGTATTCACATGCTTCTGGAGAGGTGGAAAGGCAGTGTCCTCCTGCATCTGGTGGGGAAACAACACCGTGTGTTACAGCTGGAGTAGTGGAGGCCAGAGAGGAAGAGCATGCTCCATGGTGTGGTTAGCCAAAGGGAAGGGGACGATACCTGCGCAATATGCGTAGAGAAAAGCTTCAATGCAGAGAATCAGCTAGAATTAAGAATGGAAGCTTAATCAGAGATGTCAGGATCTGCAATTAAGGCAGACCGGACTGGCATGTCAATAGGGTTGCCACCTGAATGTCAGCTGTTGGGGACTGCTGCAACTCCAAGGCTACACAGCTAGCTCTGGCAAGTAGTTGTGAAGTAGTAGTTGTGATGCTGGTGCGTGTGAGAGTGATCTCTGCTGCCAGCTCTCTTGTGGGTGTAGTTGTGAAATTGTGGTTGGCTTTGAGAAAATGGGCTTTCTGAACTGAGCTGGCATTGTCATTGGTGTGCAGGTATTTAACCTCAATTGCATTCCTGCCTGGAGGCCCCAAATCACAAGGATGTAACTCAAATGTCCTGCCAGCCATGCCTTAACATAAGAACAACCTCAGTGACTGATGCAGCAATACCTCTTAATGGCCACATGCCTCAGGCAACATGCTGAGGGGACCTTTGTTTGAAGCCTGTTGGAGTGACACCCCTATTGTCTTCCAGTATTGTAGATGGGTTGTGGCTGTTTCTGTGAACCTAGCATGCATATTGCTTCTGCTCCTGGCTATGGATGTCTTAGCTGGAGATGAGAATTTTGGAGAAGAGCAGATGACCTGGCTGTGCCCTGAAAAGCTACAAAAAGGCAGTGGAGGGTGCAGAGAGAGGCTGGCAACAGGACAATGCTGCCTGCAAAACTTGGGATGCCAGCGGGGCCAGTGCCAACCTCATGGCTGCAGTGTGCAGAGCTGACGCAAAGATACGGGCTAGAGGTGACACGTGGAAAGAGCTCCAGTCTCCCAAAGTCTGGAGGCATGGCAAAGGCAATAAGAAGAGAAACTGGTGCTGGGGCCAGGTGAATAAGAAAGGTGCCCTGTCCATCCATTTGCATTGCAGAGTGCTATGTACAAGTGTTGTTGCATAGCATTTTATGTGTTGCAGCCCTTCTCACAGCAGGTCATTTGCAATGCTTTCAGGGTCACTGGACTAGACAAGATGCTCTGGGTCATCCAGGGCTGTTTCCTGCTATCGTGGGCACGCTGTCAGTCAGTCCTATTGTAAACTGATCGATCTTTATCTTAAAAGCAATCAAGTTTCTTCCCCCAACAACTCTCACTGGGAGGCTGCTCCGGAATCTCACTGTCTGGGAGTTGGAAGGCGCCTTCTGATTACCGGGCTAAATGTATTCATGGTTAGCTTGCATCCATTAGTTCCTGTGCCAACATTTTCTTTTAGCTAATATAATTATTGTCTCGTGTTGCTGTTTTTGCTCTGATGTATTTATAGAGAGCCGTCATACCTCCTCTCAGTTCTCATTTTGCTAGGCTAAACAAGGCATGCTCTTTTAGTTTCCTCATAGCTGGTGGGCTGCTCGCTCCTCTCCCCAGGCCAGCAGCCTTGTACTATGCTTGCTTCACCTCAAATTCTTCCCTGAAGCTGGGTGACAGGTCGTGGACACAGTTTGCTCAGAGGTCTCATCAAGGTCTTACGCAGTACCTCTGATACTTCCCTTTCTCTAGGGGAAACGCTTCCCCTTTTGTTATGAGGGTCGGAGGGTGAAATACTTTCTTAAAACCTTTCAATACTACTTTCTGATTCTTCCTCTCCCTTCACAGGTTAATCCTCGCAGGTTAATGAATTTTTACAGGTTAATGAATTTTACAATGGCATTAATGTACTAAGAGATAAAATATGCATAAAGGCAACCATGTTGAAAACAACTGTGGGTGTCTGGTTGCCTGTAAAGCTTAACATACTATTAAAAGAGCAGCAACAGGCAGTTTAATTATAATTTCCCCACTAGTTAAAAGGGATACAGCAACAAGGAAGATGGCTTATTCCTTGTCTTTCCCTAGGGTTACCCAGTGACTGCAGCACATGTAATGTGGGGGGGGGGGACTGTCATCTCAGGTAGGTGGCACTATCTGGTGTCACATTGCAGGGTGACACCACCATCATGCTGGTGGCTTTGGGTTGATGATCATGGGAGACCTGGAGCTGGCATTCCTCCTGCATCATTTCTCCAGTGTGCCCTAGATACTGTTGGGCTGTACCTCCTTCCTTTCTTCTTTCTCGCTTTTCCTCCCAGTGCCACTGTTTCTGCTGAGGAAAAGGGAGAAAGAGTCAAGGTGCCTGTCAGACATGCATCTGTGTTCACCTGTAAAGAATTGCCCCTAAACTTTTCCCTTTTCCCCTTGACTCATTTTCTTCAAGTGACACTACAGCACCCTGCCCCTTCTGGGTGGAAAGAATTAGGCCAGTAATTCTGCTAAAAAAAAAAGAAAAAGAAAGAAGGAAAGAAGGAAAGAAGGAAGGAAGGAAGGAAGGAAGGAAGGAAGGAAGGAAGGAAGGAAGGAAGGAAGGAAGGAAGGAAGGAAGGAAGGAAGGAAGGAAGGAAGGAAGGAAGAAAGAGAAAGAGAGAAAGAAAGAGAGAAAGAAAGAAAGAAAGAAAGAAAGAAAGAAAGAAAGAAAGAAAGAAAGAAAGAAAGAAAGAAAGAAAGAAAGAAAGAAAGAAAAAGAAAGAAAGAAAGAAAGAAAAAGAAAGAAAGAAAAAGAAAGAAAGAAAGAAATCACACCATTCGTTCTCATATTATTGCGTGGAGTGCGTGGAGTACAGCTTTGGTTATTTGTGATGAAAAAGGTAGAGGTGAGGGAAGCCATTGTAACAGCACATCTTGTTTCATACTTGGAGTGTTGTCCTTCACCTTTGCTGCCTCTGTTATCTTCACCATTGCCTTTCCTGGCCTCTCTCTGTTCTCCAATACCTCAAAATCTTGTGTCTCAAAAATGCCTTATGAAGTCTGATAGTCTGCATACTCCACATGGCAGCCTGTGTTCTCTCAGTCACCTCTATATCAGAGAAACCAGCTAGGTGAATACTGAACACATAGTTATGACTTTTTACTGCTCTCCATGAACTGGACATCTGCCCGGTTCACCCATGTCTGTCTGGGATGATTGGATTTCTGTTCAGGTACCAGTTTAAGCTGTCTTAAATAAAAACAAACTGTTTGCTGTATAGTGCCAGAGGGTCAGATCACAAGACTTGTTGCATTCACAAATGGAGCACAGGATGAAATGACAGCTGTAAGAAAAATGGGAGGTGGTTAGAACATTTATTACAGGGAGGATCTTTCTCCTGATCGTTTGGTTTATACATGCAAGGGTACATACGACAGTGGAAAGACCTTGAAGTGCTGACACTGTCTGGCATTGTTGTGGAAAGGAAAGAGAAACTCTACTTCATGGAGTTATCAACACACCTTTCCCCAGCTACCCAAAAGCAATTAGTCCTTGGCCTTGGGTTAAGAATAGCTTAAGTCAGCTTAAGCTGATAGTTTATAGCTTAAGCATAAGTCAGGGGCACCATGACTTTTTTTTTTTTTTTTTTTTTTTTTTTTTGGGGGGGTTTCTACTAGCATTTGTTAATAAACTTGCTCACCTCTCATTGTGCCACATGCTGAAATAAATATTACCTCAAGCTCACTTTGCTGGGTTACTGCAGCACCTAGAAATACGGACCTGTGGCACTGCAAGGTGGCACAAGAGAGCTGTCTAACTCGGAAGTCTGCAGTCTGAGCCATCACTGAGTTAATGCTGGGAAAGACGTAGGAGTGCAAGGCCTTTATGAAATGAGTTTTAACTATACTTTCCACCTGGCAGACAAGGATGTACACTATATAGGGAGGATAAATAATTCTCCCAAGAGGTGCTGGTCTCAAATTTGCCACACAGGCCTGTCTAGCACACATTTATGTTGGTGAGAAGCCTGCAGAAGGATTTGGTGTTTCATAACTTTGGCTTCAGACTGAGGGAGTTCCCAGCAAGAAAAATCACTGTTGTTCATTTCTCTGAAGGGCACAATACTCAGTATACATAGGAAGAGAAGTAGAAAGATCGTGTCAATGTACACCCCTGTCATTACTCATTCTCTTTTTAACACTACCAGCCTGGTAAGGATATTGAGTATTGGTGCAGCACTTGGAGCACAAAAAGAAAGGGATGTTTTATGGTGCTAAATTCAATTCACGGTTAAATGTCTCAGGTAATGGAAGCTTTTACCACATCACTTGAGAGACCATTCTATTGTCTGCTAGATTTCATAAGCAGGGAGTTTTCTTTTTTATTTAGTTGAGCTGCTTTCTTTTTCTGAAGAAATAAATGACCAAATAAAAAGCAAATCTGAAAACCTCCCCCACTGAGTCTATTTCAGCTGTTGCTGTTTTCCTTCACATTTTCCTCCTTGAAATGCATTAGTTTCCAGTTGAAGAAACCTGAAGAAAAGATGATTATTACCAAGAAATTTGCAAATTAGCATAGCTCAAAACACCCCCACAGCAGTGTTCTAGTAAAATGAGTAAGGCTGGGCTAAAACCTCTGTATATTTATTTGGATCATTCTATATTTGGATTTAGCAATCCTATTACTGAGATGAAATTTAAGACACGTTAGATACATTTATCCTGGAAATAGGACCGGTAAATTGTAAGCTGTGATAGGTAGGAGGATGAGGACAGCATCTAAGATCAAACAAGGAGAAGAGCAAAAAACATCCTTCCTTTCCTATTAAGGGTGTTTGCATATTTTCAGCACATTCAGCAAGCGGATGGTTTCTGTAGATGGACAAAATTAGTGGTTAAAGAGAAGCAAAATGCACAAAGTGTGGGATGTGGGATATTGCAGTGCCATTATACAAATTGATGCTGTGCCTTCAGCAGAAGTTTCAGTTTGATTTAGATCACCTCAGGAGGAGGAGGAGAGGGAGGTTGAGTCACCACGATGAACCTACACACAGAAAAACTGTAGAAAGATTGCAACATTAGACAAGAGGTGAAGAAGAAAAGGATTTGGAAATGTAGACCACATAAGGTGCTGGGCAGGAGATGTGACCACTATTCACAGTTTTTTTTAGTGAACACCTCTCTTTCTTGAAGGCCAAGATCTGGGCACAGCTCTAAACAAGGGTGGAAATTTCTATGCTAACGCTAGTGCAGTTACTGTAGTTTTTAGTGCATTTTTATTTAAATACTGCCATTCTGGAAGGCAGAAACCTACTGTGTATGAGAACAGAAGTCAAACTTGGATTTTGAGAACTTGTCAAGAGATGCTTTCAGGGAGACAAATGATCACATAAATGTCAACTGCAGCGTTTCTTAAATCTTCCTCTGAAACAGCTGCTCCAGTCATTGCCAGCAACAATGCCTCAGCGATATCTGCTGGCATGGCTGGATCTATACGCGGATGTACACAACATCCTGAAGACATCTAGCACTGATTTTTTCATCGTATCCCTCTCTTTACCGCAGCTAAGTTCACAGTTTATGTACGTGTTACCTTGTGCTGCTAGTGAGTGCTACCTGCCAAGATTTACAGCATCGTTCCTTAACCTCAAACGCTTACAAAAAATCACCAGATGGCAGCAGAGTCATTTCTCGTCTCCTGTCCTGGTCACAGCTGCATGCTCTGGGGTGCTCTTTATAGCCACCGTAACAAGTTTTCCAGGATATACAAAGGCAGCTATCCCTACTGAGAAAATACCCACCTCTTTCTCAGCAAGATGCATGGTCTCCATTTGGTGCCTCCATGAAGGCTGAGTTTTAAGGGCTGGTTCCCTATTTTTCTCCAGAGTTGCTGCTATTTCTAGCTTGCAAACACCTATATATATACATGTTAATGGCCGTGTTCTTATCGTATGTTATAAACAGTCAGGGTAATGCAAAGTAACTAACTTAGCTTGGGCTAAGAGCAGAGACAGTCTCTAGAACCAGCAGAGGTTGAATCAATTGCTCAAGGATGAAGTTGGTTAACAGGAATCTTGTTAAAGTCTCTGTTTTGTATTGTTCCACCATTGTGGTGGTTTTTACTTAATAAAATGCTAAAAGGACAATGCTGAGAGGAGAGAATTACCCTGAAGGATTACAAAATTAAGAATAGTTTTGGTATGGAACAATCCTCTGGTTTCGCGAGTCTGAAATTTCCAATAAAAATGAATAATCCCCAAGCATGATAACTTGTTGAAATTGAGCAATCTCCAGGAACTGTCTAGATGCTAATGCCAGAACCAGAAGAAAGTTTCCTCCGGCAGCCAGGGACCAGTCTCGCTGGGTCCAATAGCTCCTCCCATGCCTTCCTCGAGAGCTCAATTCTTATTCCCATGAGTGTCCTCATTACAATTTGGCAGTGGAAAGAAGCCCCCAAACTGGTGCCTTTTCACTCATTTTTGAAGCCCTCTTTCCATGTGTAAAAATAGTAAACAGAAAATAAAAGCAGAGCATTTTCTATATATTTACACACACAGACACTCACACATTCAGGGCTGTAAATGTTCACTTCCTCGTTCTCCTTCCTGCTTAACTTTAGCCAGGCTGTCTTCCAGCAGGGGCTGGAAGTTTGAAACGGACTTAAGACAGAAATACATGCTCTGGTTTATTATGAGCATATTTCAAGGGAAAAGTGGATTATGCTTTTATTGGACTGAATGCATTCAATTGCAGCAACATTTATTTTTTTTCCCAACGAAGTTTTGTTATTCAGAGAAAAGGCTAAGTGTTATGCACTGTGCCAACTGTAAGCATGTTCCTGTAGCTCACTTTTAGAATAGCCTTTAGGATTTACATGACTAAATCAAACCTCAGGAAGGAGAAGCTTGCAGGGGAAAAAAAAAAGCTGCATTAGAGGCGATAAAATGAGAAATGAGAGACATGAACATCAGTGCAAACTCATCAGCATCAGAATAAACTCAGAAATAGACATTCTACATTTCCATAATGCTGTCAGCTGCCACTACAGAGACAGGGATCTATTACCTCTGTTTATACTGCTGCTAACTTAATTTATAGCAATTTATTCCATAAAAGTAGACAGCAACTCAACTGGCTGGGAGAAAAAAAAAACACATCCCTTTGTGCTGAAAATAAAAATGATAATGCACATAATAGATTTCTGAAAGTAATTTGAATGGCCAGTTAAAACACAAGGTGAGTTATATATATATTTAGTAAATCTCAGCACGAACTACCTACTTTCATATGCACATTCGTAGATGGATTGATAAAAGGGGGACAAGAGACAGTCACAGGGTGACAGCCCCCCCCTCCATTCTCAGACTTCTTTATTTTGCTGGGGTTGCATGGGAGGTGGCAGCGGGAGCAGATGTGGGTACAGTGCCCTCAGGGCTGAAATCAGGCACCTTTTCATGATCAGCATTGTGAAAAAACAATCAAATACAGCTTTGTCCAGGCAAAAATGAGCAGCTCATGACATTTCTGTCCAGGTGGCAGAGAAGATGAGAACCAGCAGGCTTCCCATTGCATTCAAAGGAGGAGTGCAGGTGCTGTTTTGCAGGCAGACGTAAACATCTTCTGCTTTTGCTCCAAACCAGTGGACTCAAGCCCCAGCCAAGAAGCTTGCTGTCATGCTAATGCCCGTCCCTCAGCATGGACTTAGCTTGGACTCAGCCACTGCTGCTCTGTGTTCAGCAAGGAGCTGGCTGCATCCTTCCAGGTTTGTTCCCAAACAAGTTCAGGTTGGTTTGCAAGGTACCATGAAGACATACCTGGAGGTGTTGGGATCTCAGCTCTCTTATGTGTCCCAGCTTGTTAAAGCCCACGTGCTGGCTCTGTCAGACCTAATCTCTCAGGCCGTGGTCCTCAGTCTCTTCATTCCCTCAGCAGGAGTCTGGACCTTCTCTGTAGCAAACAAGCCTCATGGTGAGAAGCTTGCTTTTCTTAAGTGCCTTTCAGCCCCCCTTAGAAGTAGTTCATGAGCGTCTAGGGGTCCGTAAACCAGTGGCGGAAAAGCATGACTGTGGAAAGTCTACGGGCTATAATTATCAGCCCACAAGTGAACATGTGCTTAAATGCTTTGCTGATCAGAGATGGACTGCTGAACCGGGGCCTTGGGAGCTGCCTTGTGACCACGGTTATTCCCTTTATGACAAGAAGCTGATCTTCAAACCGAGGTGGAACATTTTCCTTGTTGCAACATAACCTGTTTTTGCAGGGGGAAGGAGAGGAAGGAACGCACTGTTAACACCCTGTGGCAAATGTGAAAATAGCTGAGAGCAGGGCAAAACTGAGAGTTTTGTCACTGCAGAGCAGGGATGGCCAGACTAGAGTAGACCAGGAGATGAGATGGCTGAGGACTGAGCTGCACAAACCAAGCCACAGAAGAAGTGAAACACTGGAACAGTGGGGTCTGCCATGCCTGACAGTGAGCCTGGGTAAAGGGAGGCATGAGAAGTTTGCGTGATACCCATCTGCCAAATTTCTCCCACCAGAGAGTGCTGGTCGAGAAAAATCCCACATCTCATGGTTTTACCATGAAAAAAAGGGTCACCTATCACCTTCTGTACCATAGTCATGACTCTGCTGGCTCAGTGGTGTCCCCAGTGTTTCCAGGGTTGAAAGGAGAGGGTGCCCTCATGTGGACCATCACTTCAGGACTGTGAAGACCCCCATGATGTTTCTCATCCCAGTTTTACCCATGCCTTCCACCACTTGGAAGCCTCCAACATGGTTTGCCCAATCAGCAGCTGCTGGTTGGCACCACATACTCACCTCCCATGGCTGTAAGTCCTTGCTGCAGTGTGGGAGCAGCTTGGGGGAGGACTGGCAGCACCCTTGGCCCTACAACCAGCCAGTGCATGTTCCCCCCACAGCCTCATAACCCACCTGGAGTACAATGGGTGCTTGTGTGAGTCCCATCTGATGTCTTTCAATAGGGAAGGTGGAAAGGCCAGTCCTGAGAGTAAGCTCAGAAGCTGGTATCTCCAGGACACATCCCCAGCTTTGCCTGGGTCAACACCTTGGGATCAAAACAGTGGTTTTGATCAACTATTTTGTCAATGCCTGCACTGCTTTAGATAGGCACCACCCCTCCTGTTGCAGGGCTGTGCTGTATTACATTCCAGCTCAACCTGGAGGGAAAATAGGGGACAAGAAAAGTGTTGACTTTAGAAACACTTTTTATTTAATATTTCAAAGTGTTACAATAGATGCAGGCAGGGGTTTGTGTAGACTCCTTGTTCTACTAGAGAGTTCAGATGAAGAAGAAAAAAATCAAATTGTTTGATTCATTGTCTCAGTTCTTTGGTTGTGCAAACCAGCAGGTTATTGATTTATAACAGGTGAGAGTCCAGGACAGTCTGATAGCCTGCATCATGAGCAAGCATACAAAAAGCATCATAAATGTGTAAAAAGATGGTGTTTCTGGCCCTTAGTGTTATTTAGCTGCTTAAATACCACCAGGTTCAGAGGGAGTCAGAGGATTAATAACTTTGAGGATCTGCCATCTTGCACATCAGTTGAAACCTAACAGAGTAAGAGAGCAAAGACAAATTTTCTTAGGTTCTGCGTGCCTCAGCTCCCTTGACAGTCTTTCCAAATTCACACAGGTAAGCAGGTAACATTGGCATATGCATTTCAGAAAGGAAGGGAAATCTCATGGTGCAGTCTTATGAAACGGGATGCCAAGTTGGCTGTGGGAAACAAAAACCAAGATTGGAAGGCGGGTGAGGGAGCGACACTGGACAAGTGAGTGTTGAAATGCAAAGGAACAACGTGCATGGCAAACTGAAGCCTTCTCAGTGTACAATACCTACCAAGATTTGTGATTTGTGAAGATTTGTGATTTCAAATCTAATTGCTGCTCCTTCGGGGCCCCAGCATAACAGTTTATTATGGATGTGGAAGCAAGAGCCTGCTTGGAAACATGGTTAAATAAAGTTTTAAAGTCTGAAAGCTTTGATCATAGTGCAGATTTGTGTCCACTTCAACCCAACTTAATGTATAGAAAAATAGCTCATGACAGCATTTTTGATAGCAACCATACATAAAGCTGGGTTTTACCTTGTTTGACCACCCATCAGAGAGCTAGAAATCCAGAGCCAATTAGCAGCGGGATTTAATGCATTGAAACACAACACATACTGCAAAAAACAGCCATGCTGCAGGTTACAGACAACATCACACACTGCATTCAAATGGCTGCATTGTCAGGCCCGTGGAACTCCATGAGGTTTGCCTTAAATTGCTGTTCTGCTCTGAAAGGCAGGCTTTGAAGAGCTCACTGTGTGGCTCCATGTTCATTGTATCGCTCTACTCCTTATCAGATCATATGGCTACAAAGAAGATGCTTTCCTCTGTTTGCCAGGTGGAATCAGAGAGGAAGGATGGATTGCTTTTCCATGTCAACTTGGAGAAGATAAGTGATGCACCAGTGATTTTATCCTGCTATGTTTCCCACTATGCTTGGACAGCCTTCCTTGTTTTGCCCAGTGACACTGCTGCTGAAGCCTTCACCACAGAGTTTGCTTTTAACAGAAGCCAACTTTGCCTTCCCTGCTTGGTGTCGTTTTAACTTGACACAATTAGTCCTGGCATGAATGTCTGCAGTGCTCGGAGCTGTGTTTCAAGGTAAGGCAGCTCGCCTCACTCGGTTGGTGAGCTGAGAAGCTGTGGTGTGGCCTCTTTCTTTTGATGTCTCTTATCAAATGTCTGTCCAGCCTCAGACTTCCAAGGGCCAGGTGGAAAACACCTTCAGACACCAAAGGCTCTCATCTGCTGGTGTTTACATGCATCAAAATCCCTTGCCAACAGATGAGAGGGCAGCCAAATTAAGTGAGACACGGGGTATTGAGCACATCTGTCAGAAACATCTGTGAGAAAAGCATTCATAAAGTCTCACTGCAGTGTGATGCAGTTTTTTGTTGTTGTTGTTGTTTTGTTTTGTTTTTCCTTTTTGTTGGCTGCTGACTTGACCTTCTGGGTGCTGAGGCTGTGGCTCTGGCCTGTGCTGGAAAGAGAGGTTCCCAGGAGGCAGGAGCAGAAGGGACTGGGATGAATGAAAGGCACCCCAGGGAGAAGGAGGACTCTGTAAGCATCAGCACAGTTCCCTGGGATCTGTGCTTTGTGTGGTGGTAAGTTCCACTTCCACGTAAGGTCTTCTTATGGTTGGGATGTTCTCAGGTGTCTCTCCTTTATGGGTCCTCCCACTTTAAAGCTGGTTTTTACGCTCCCCATCACTCAGACAGCTTTTTTAACTGACTTGTTGGGACATAACAACTTGGGGTCCTCTCTGTCCAGCCTGGATGATATCAGTCAATAGGTTCAGAAGTTACTCACAGAGGGCAGGGGTACTGCAAAATGATGTTTTTATTAACCTTGTTTCCACTGGAAATCAAGGTAATAAGCTCGGATTCATTGAGTTTTCCACCAGTGAAGGAGAGATGGCTTATAACAGTGATGCATCTGGCTTCTTCTCACGTGTCTGTGGGTCTATCAATCTACCCCATAGACACTCTGCTAGGAAATGGAGATAGCAAGCAAACTTTGCTTTTCCCAAGTGGCCTTCCCAACATGCTTGTTTGTTTTCTTCCTAATCCGCCTTGCAACGAGGCCATGATCTCATGTGGGGTTCTATCTACACTATCTCAACAGAACCAATTACACTTCTTGTTTTAATTAACAGCAAATTCAACCCTCCCTTTGAAAACCAGGGGATGAATTTCCCTTAGCTGTAGCTGCACAGGTTTTGCTGGCTAAAGCTCAGACAGGTGCATGGATGGAAGCACCCAGCCTCCTTCAGGGCATCCCATGTATAATGCTGTGGGGAGAGAATCCTCCTCACTTCCTCCTTCTCAAATTCCTCCATAACCTCCAAGGGAGAAGAATTAACTTAAAAATAAACACTGCCTTCAGATACAGGCCGCTTA
This sequence comes from Anas platyrhynchos, assembly GCF_047663525.1. NCBI lineage: Eukaryota > Metazoa > Chordata > Aves > Anseriformes > Anatidae > Anas > Anas platyrhynchos. The sequence continues at coordinate 55,441,364 of NC_092587.1, forward strand.
TCTGAGTGCTGAGCAGGAGCTTTGTACAGGAACCCCTTAGGAGGCACTTCATCACAAGCTTCCCCTCCAAAGCAAGCAGTCAAGCGTGAAACCCCCAGCAACAAACAGAAATACAGCTTGAACTAACCCACTTAGCTGCCCCAGCAGCTTTAAGCAGGATTCCCTGGCTGTTGGCACTGCTTTGATGCAGGCAGTCTCTCCCTTTGCTGCATTGCCTTACTTCTATAACTGTGGTTGTCAGGTATGGTTCCAGGACTGCTGCCTTCACCAGCATCCTCAGTTGTAAACACTTGTGTTTTGGCTGGCTGTGCAGAACATAGATGGCCCATGATGCTCTTTATTGCAAAAGGGCTCTCTACCTAACACGCTGTTCTGGAAACCTAGGGGTTTTAATGCCTGTAGGGTAGCAAAGGTGTTCCACCTCTTTTTGCACAACCCTTACATTAAAGCCCATTTTCTCAAGCTGAAAAGGTAATGCAGTTCATCTCTGCTCACCATCCATTTTAAATTCTTCTGTCATCCTCCCTCTTGTAGGTCCCACAGTGAGGTTTGGTTGGTATGGGGTGGCTGGTCTGCTGGCCCTAGCGTTAGCCCCGCTGCAGCTCAGCTGTGACAGCAGAGGTGCCTAACATGGTTGTCCTGGTTTTTGGGCTGCTTTCCTCAGCCAGCTTATAAAATGGAGTTGTGCATTGGGAACAGAGATGCCCATGCTGCACATTTCACTAGGTTCAGGGATGGACTTGGTAAGAGGGAAATAACCTGTGAGGTAACAGCCACAAAGCAAATTGTTATCCTCTCCCTTAATGGCCGTGTAGGGGAAGGTGGGAGCAAAGGATAGCCTCCTCCTTTTGTATAATTACACAACAAACATGGAAAACACAGCTTTTGCTCTGCCTGGGCAGCCAGAGGGGCAAGTAGACAAGGTCTGGGCAGAAGGGTCAGTTCTTCTCTTCCCCATCCCCGTTAAGGAGAGAAGAGATGGAGAGGAGCTGATGCCCAGAGAGGACATGGCTGATAGACCCAGGAGGTGGTGAAAACCTACTGAGAGCCTGTAAGGGACACCAGAGGGAAGAAGTAAATAGCCTGTGAAGAGTGGAACTAGTGAGGCCTGGTTTGAACACAGCTTTGTCTCCCAGTCAGTTGTCAGCCCAGCTGAAACTTTTCCCATGGTTGGGACATTTATAAGGCCCTTCATCTGTGTGGGCTCTCCTGTGTCTAATAACCTGGGAGTTCAGCCTTCAGATTTTCCACCATTTGGGTCACAGAGACACTGTCCTCTACCAGGATCTCTCTCTCTCTCTCTCTTTTTTTTTTATTTTATTTTTATTTTCTTTTATTTCATTTAAGCCTGTTATGCCAGTGAAATTCAGCTGAAATTGTACAGTGAGCTCAGGGGAGTGAAGGAAAGGAAAGGTAGACAACTGAACGGACAGACACACATGCATTAACGTCTTTGCACAAAGAGCATAGTTGTGTGAATACCATTTTCTTAGAAAATCTGGATCAAAATCTCTAATTTTTTAGCAAGCGTAAGATGGACTTAAGCCTCCTGAGGGCCTTGAGGAAGTAAAGGACCACGGAGATGGGATGCTTTGTTTTCCTTGTCCAACTTCCATCATTGTTCAGGAGGAGGAATGCCACAAACGATGCCTGAAATCTCCTACCAGCATCTACTTCTAGCTTCTCCTCTGCAATAATTTTTTAAATGGAAGAGTTGTTTTCTGCTCTTGATCTCTCACTGCTGCTTTCTTCTTCATCGTCTCCTTTCTTTCTTTCTTCCTTTTTTTTTCTCTCTCTCTCTCTTTTTTTTTTTTTTCCCATAAACATCATAAAATCATCAGTCAAAAAGAGGGAAAGAGGGAGAGATTAATTAAGAAGCTTGTATTCCAGTCTGAGGCTTTCAGTGATAATCAGAAACTGCTTGAGTTGCGCTTTCAGGGGTTTGTGATATGAACAGAATTTCTGGATAGGGAGACAGGCTGTAATTAATTTCTCTCTCCAGGACGATTACAGATATAAATAGTAAAACAAAGACAGCAAATATCAGCAGAGGTGCTCACGCTGCATGTACTCCATCGCAACATTGCTCAATAGCAGATTATTTTCTGTTCAAGGTCAGTGGTTCACAGAACAAAAGGGATATGGCTCCAGATTTCCAGGAGGTTCCTGGGCAATCATCACTTCATCATCCCCGTGATAATCATCACTTTCATCCACTTCTCCAACCGCTAGGCGTAGCAAAGAGACTTTTTTCTCATCCCAGTGCTATCAGGGACCTGTCCCGTGGAGGGCTGGCAGCAGAAACTAGTTAAGCTGGGTTAGTTTGGTCCAAAGATAAGGAAATGCCACTGAGATAACAGGCAGCTCTCACTTAGTGCTCCTCATTAGCAGCCATCAATGTTCAAAGCAGGTCAACGGCATCATTCACTATTTTATATAGGGGGACAATGAAGCATGAGAATACACAGAGCAATGTGCTCACAGTCTACACTAACAACAGGTACCACGTTTTCTATGTGTTTCTATGTTATAATGTGCTTTACCCAAAAAACAACAGTCTCCTTTAAGGGCAAACAACCTCAGAAGAGCTAAACTTCGATCAGCTTCCAGAGTATGTTGATGCCATTGCAATGAAAACTCCACTGTTCCCAAAAGAAATAGCAGGTTCCAGCTCTGGATGTACGTTAGAAGTAGGAATGAGGGGATAAATAATTTTGAAAGCTTTCTTTTGAGGTTTACAAAGAGGTTTTGTCAACTTCTTCTCATGCTGAGTACTGCCTAAAATGAAGGACATTACTTTGAAAACTACTTTAAAGTAAGCAGTAAGGAAGCACTGGGCAGGGACTGGCTGAATACTGCAGCAGGCTCTGTTCCAGAGGAGGGCAGGAAGGACTGAGCCACCGGTGAGCTGTGGGTCAGAAATCATTGTTTGTCACGTGAGGAAAATATAGGAGATATTGAAAGGTCCAGAGAAGGTCAATGAAGATAGAAGTGTCATTGAATGTACAGATGATGAGAGATCGCAGGGTCTTTTTAGCCAGAAATGATGACTAGTTAGAGGGAGACTTGTCTGAGACATTCACAATGATTAAAGATGGAAAGTGAAATTGATTGCTCCTTTCTTTCTTTTATTTCTTTTTTTTTTTTTTTTTTTCAACTCTGTCCTGCGACATGGGAACAAGGGGTCACTCGCTGAAATTAAAGGGCAGCAGCTTTAGAACTGATAAAAAGAAACCTTTTTTTCTTTTGAAAATACTGCATGTAGTTTATCCGTGGAATTTATTGTCCCTCTCCCTAGGGTCATGGAGGCAAAGGCTGTGGCTAGATTTTAAATAGGCTGGACTGATTTCACCACCCTTTACAATGTTTGTGGCTACCTGGGGCAAGGCAAAAAAAGCATGGGGATTGAATGACATGCTTTGGGGCAAAACCTCAGTGCTCCTGAGCCAGGATGGAAACCTCTCCATCAGAGCTGGGTGAGTGGCTGGGGTAGGCTTAACCATGCCCACCCCTGTGCATCGCTCCTCTGCCAGGAGCTTTTGCCTCATTGTGGAGGTGGATGAAGGGATGAGTCTCAGCCCAGCCTCTCTCACTCCTGGGATGATGTCTTAACAAAAACTCACCTTCACAGCCGGCTTCAGTTGGAACGGACCAAGGGGTGCTAATGATGCATGTGCTGGTTGGTGAAGTGCTCATGAGAACAAAGCACTATTGTCACACGGACAAGATGAGCTCTGTATCAAAGAAATAAATACATGCCAAACCCAACATGTGGCTCTTGAGAGCTCTCAAGAATAATGGGGCTTAGAACTGGAGAATGGATTCAGCTCTCAAGTTTGTCTCGGCCTTGTCTTTTCTTAAGTGAGGTAGCAACAATCATGTTCAGTTCTTTGGAAAGGGATGGTTTCATTATTCATTGGCCATGAAACTCCATCTGCTTAGGAAAATAGTGAACAAAGGACAGGTAAGGCTGCAAATCTGCTATGACGTGAGTCCCAGGGAGAGTCTGCTGAGGATGAAGATCTAGCCATTTCGACAGCTGGGCCCTAGGGATAAAATTACAGCCTTTTAATGTGCCACAGATACTTCACGCAGGAGTAAAATAATGTGTGCTGGGCTTTTACTTTTGGGGGCTGGGATTCAGTTTCATTTGCAATTCTGTTTTCAAAGGAAGATAGTTGATAGGACATGTACAGTTGTTTGAAAGAGAGCTTGTCCTCCAGCAAAACATGAATTAGAAAAGTTTATTAGCACTGAAGTCTACACTGAAAACATCAGTGGTCACATTCCTATGTCCTGGAGAGCCATTAGCCATTTCCAGCTTTAGGAGAAACAGAGGACACTTATCTTAATGCTCCCAGGTATTTTCTGGAGTAGGGACTAAATGTCAGTGCCACCAACATTTATTTTAATGCAAATGGTTTTCTGGCTAGTCTTCTCCTCAATAGCAGCCATCACTAATACCTGAGGCTCTTGACTGCTCTGCTCTGCCACTGGAAGCAAGCTTTCCCATCTCACCAGTCAGAAACCGTAGGATACTGTCATCCCACTGACAATGCTGTCAGCTCACTAAAATGCTGCAGGATCTTGCATGATGTCCCCCCAGTGACCACTATGACTAGGCAAACCTCTCATCTCTTTGCTTTCCTGCAGTGTTTGGGGGTAAAACCACAACGTAGCTGCACACTCTTCACATACTGTTCTTATCAGGATCACTTCCAGCTTCTTGTTTCAAAGGACATTTCAATGTATAAACCCTTTTTCTCTTCCCCATCACCCTATTCTTCACTTGCATTGTGCATGGCCAGCTGGAAGGGGTCACTTTAACCAAAGTTGGACTGTTCCTCAAGCTGACATGGTAAGACATACTTGTCATGAATTTTTCCCAAATCCCTAGATGTTGTCCTCCAATGAGATTGCTGTTGATTAGGTGGAGCCCTTTTCCATCTGGGCTACAAATATCCACATCCACACAGAGGAAGAGTTATTAATAATGCATCGGTGACTGTGATGAATCATGATAGGTGGTGACAGAAAGTAGGAGATGAATACATTCAAATCAGTGTGCCTGGCAGGTACATGAAATATTATTGTGTTAGAGATGGGACCTTCAGCACTGTAACGCCACTACCCCAGGAGAGAGATCCAGCACTGATGCTGTCAGTCAAATTTGATTTTCTCCAGGTTCCTCTCACCCATCACTATGGTGTAGGGGCACCTTTTATCAGCCAATATCACTGGTGTCTGTCACAGGTGGTACTTTCCCCTTTCCTCCTTTTCTGGCTGCAGGAGAAAGGGGGAAAATTAGCAGAAAAAGAAAGCAGAGAAAGGGGAGGAGTGTGGGTGCATCTCTGGGAGCTGTATTACAGAGGTGGCTGCACCACACTGTGGGCCTGTAATAGCTTTAGCCAGAGCCTCAGTGCTAAGGCAATTAGCAGATGTGAAAGGCGAGGAGAGAGAGATTCAACTGCAAAGAGCACGTATACAATTGCGATTGCTTTTTGAGACCCTGTGGAGAAAACGGGAAGCTGTTTTCCAAACAGCTCATCAATCAGGCTTACATCTTATCCTTCCATTAGGGAGCGATGGAAATATTTCTAAATTCCCTTCCTTCACAGTCTGAGGGAATGCTTTATCTCGTGGAAAAGTGAAATGTCCCACGATCTTTTAGGCTTTTCTTCCCCTCCAATTCCATCTTCCTGGGAATAGTTCCCCTTTTCAGCCTGAAGAAATCATGGCTGAAAAGAGCAGCGCGGTTGGCAGGTCCCTTGGCAGTCTGCGAGTGTTGAGCTCTTGAGTGAAGGTCACACCAAATGATTTGTGGATGATCTGCATGCAGTTAAACATGTTTGCACAAAACGCTCATCAAATAATTCAGAATAATGAGTGCAGGTGCTAAAATCTTGATGTGTTTGCAGGCGTTTCATGATCAGAAGTAAGAGCTTAAAATTTGCCAGCTTGAGTTGCTCCTGACAGAATAATCAGTATGCTCTGCCATGCCCCATGGTGGCACCCTCCACCCTGTGCCTGAATTACAGATACAGGAGGTGCTCATTGCAGCTAAACCTTCCCATTTCTACTTTTCAGCAAGCTACTTTTCTCGTTCTGCCCCATCTCAAAAGCAAACTCACTACAAGACAAGTTGGGTCTGGGAAACTGAGAAATCAAAAGACTCTCATGGCTCAGGCTCAAAGAAGACTGGAGGATACCAAATGCCAGCAGCACTCATTGGTAAGTTTTCTTAAAATGAGCCTGTTGCATCAGTAGTCAGCCCTTGGGTCCTTGCTTCCTCATTTTACACACAGCATTTGTGGTACAGCTGGCTCTGTTCTGGGGTGAGATAAGTAGTTCCTTGGTTTGGGGACACCGGAGATGAGCTAATGGATGGTATCACTGAGGTGTGTTTGGTCAAATCCTAAAAGGCTGCATCCACATGTGGATGAAGGAGAGTGTCCTGGTTTCAGTTAGCACAGAATTAATTTTCTTCCTAGTAGCTGGTGGAATGCTGTGTTTTGGCTTAGGATGAGAAGAGTGCTGATAACACCCCGATGCTTTAATTGTTGCAGAGCATTGCTTACACCAAGCCAAGGACATCTCAGCCTTTTGCTCTGTCCTGCCAACGGGCAGGCTGGGGGTGCAGTAAGAACTGGGAGGGGACAGACCCAGGACAGGTGACCCAAACTAGCCAAAGGGGTATTCCATACCATCTGACGTCATGCTAAACAATATATAGGGGTGGCTAGCCGGGGGGAGGGGGCCGGACTGCTCGGGGTTAGGCTGGGCATCGGTCAGCGAGTGGTGAGCAATTGCATTGTGCATCACTTGTTTGTACATACTATTATTACTTTCCTATTATCACCATTGTATTATTATTGTTATTATTTTATTATTATTTTGTTATTATTATTTTCCTGTCTTATTAAACTGTCTTTATCTCAACTCACGGGCTTCACTTTCCATTTCTCTCCCCCGTCCCAGAGAGGGAGGGGGGAGGGTGAGCGAACGGCTGCGTGGTGTTTAGCTGCCGGCCGGGTTAAACCACGACAGTCTTTTTGGCGCCCAACGTGGGGCCCGAAAGGTTGAGATAACGGCAGATCTGACCAGAGTGTGTTAAACTAAAATTGGTGTAAGGATTAGACCTGCTTAATAGTCACCTGTCATGATGCTGATTGCTTTAATCTCAACTCTGCTGCGCCTGTTTTCCAAATTGAACCAGCCCTGAGTGATCCCAGCACCACTACTTGTCTAAGTGTTTGGGACCTGTGGTTTTAGCCTCTGTGGTCACGGAGAGGTGATGTGGTTTCCCAAGTCATCATGGCCTTTTTACACAAGGCCTCTTTGCTGGAAAGTCATCGATGTTGTGCTAGGCCGCAACACGTCTGGGAGGCGAAACAGTCCCAGCTGCCATCAGCTGGTGAGGGAACAGGGCTGGGCCACATCTGTGGCTTTGGCTTTTATTCAGAGAAGGAGCTACAGGGAGATGTTCTGGATAGGAACTGAGCTCTTGCTGAAGGGCTGTAGAGATGTGTGTCTTCTTCACAGACCCTGAGACATCAGCAGTTCTCACCATTAAATAAGACGTATAGGACCTCTCCAGAAACCCTGTAAAAAGCCAGGATAGACACAGTTTCTGTGGACAAATGCACAGATCTCCAAGATACACTAGCATCCCCCTTATGAGCAGTTGGAACAATGTGTCTAACTCAGACATGAGGATAGGGCTTGGGTGGTTTGATTCATTTCCCACTGCAGCTGGGGATGGGGGTTACCTGGATGCCTCTTTTGTGGGATATGTCCTACATTTTTGTTGTACTTCATTGCTCAGGAGTCTTGGTTCAAGAATCATAGGTTGGTTGCTCCTGAATAAAGCTAGATGTGGTAAAGAACAAGTATGGTGAAAAACGTCTTTGCTCAAACTTCTCTAGCACCTGTCTCAGTGCTGATCAGCAGCTATACAATAACCTAAACTGGCTGCATCTGTGATGGACAGGATGAATTCCCCAAAAAGACCATTTTGTGCATTGGCTCCTTGGATTGAATCTGTTTTGTTTAAAAACAGAGGACTGTGGTCTTTAGGGTTGTTGGCTTGGCATATTACAGGAGTTCTATATGCAAATGTAATTATACATATGACCCCTCCCTCCGCGAAAATCCAAATAATTCATAAATTGGCACAAAGACTATATTGCTATTGAGTTTGAGGTGGTCAGCCTGCTGGCCATTGCATTTCAATTACCTTTATCTTCATTTGCTACCAGTGAAGTGAAGTAATTTACGTTGATTAATGCCAAAAACCCAACAGATATGTTCTTCCCTTTTGTTTTCTTCCTTTCAAAATTGAATTTAGTGCTGGTGAGTGGTGCCAAAATGACAGCTCTGCAGCCTGGAGTGCTTTATTCAGCCAGGGAACTAGTCCTAGCACACTACGAACAAGGGATGCTTTGCTCGGGATGGATGTACTGAGGAAGCAGGAATCAGACAGCTGCACCTCCTCCTTTAGTCCTGTCTGGTGCAGCACATGGTCCCAGCTGGGGACGGAGTAACAGCTGTGCAACTTTTCACATCCTTGTCTCAGCTGCATGAGGCACATCTTTCAGCTGCCACGGTTGCAGCAGTCTCCAGACACCCATCGTAGACTCTGGGCACACTGATGCACAGGACTAGGCTGTGGTCCCCGCTCTGTGCTCTTGGAGGCAGGTGAAAACTGGGGGCAAATGGTGAATTCAGACTTGGGCAGGGATTCTTGGCCCACTTCAGGGAAAACCAAGCAATGTGCTGGGTGCTGGTTGTGTGGGACAGGCCGAGGATTCCCACAGGCAAAAAGGAATTGACTCCCAAAGTTTTTGTTTGACAGCACTTCCCAGGAAGTCACCATGAAGCTGCTGAACACATACTACTGACTGACAAGGCTTAGTTACCCCCGTCACCAGGGATGTCACCGACAGCCTCACTGCCTGAATTTCACTCCCTTCTCCTCACCCTGTTACCTCTCTGCCTGGAGCCCAAGGAAGGAAGAGGAGGAAGGTGGTATTTATGAGTGCATCAGGAAGATAAAAGAGAAGCTAGTAGCAAGAGCGCTAAAATGCCATTAGAAGGCATGCTTTTCTTGTGACATTTTGTTATCACAATTATTATTTCAGATGCCTCAGAGTATAATCAACAGTTGTCTCCCCATGAATGTGCTTAGTAAAAATGTCTCAAATGCACGAGAGAATCCATTTATTGCTTCTGAGTTGCAGGAAGCTGAAATTACTGCTTAAATAACCTCTTGGTTCAAGTGAGGGTAAATCAATGCTGACCGTGGAGAACAAACAGTACAGATTTTACACTCATGACCCAAAGCTGCCCACCATCACAATTAATCTGATCTTGTCAAATGAAAATGAAGGTGAATTATGTCACATTCCCAGCCGGTATTCCTATGATGTGGATGGGAGCTGCATTATTATAACAGTTTACAGTTTTTTTTTTTTTCTCCTTAGTTGGTTGCTTCTACATTAAAAAGGGAATAGGAAAACCCATGATGCTGTCCTGTTTAATATGCTTGTGTATATTGTCCCTTGCATAAGGTTTCCTCTAACGAATAATTTAAAATTGTGCTAAACATTCACTCTGTTAGCTATCTCACATGATTACAGACCAAACAACTTTCTGCTCAGCCTGAGCCACCTCCCTAAGTCTGAGGGGTTGTGTCGCAGTAAATGAGGTCATGCCCTTGTCTTCTCAGTTTTCTTTGTGGTATATTCAATGCGTGCGAGGAGCTGGATTTCCCACCTACTTCTTCAGCTTGCTCTAACCCTTACAGAAGTGGTGCAAATATATCATTGTTTGTGGTACAGCTTTATGGCCAACAGAGCAGTTGTGTCTATTGAGATTTGCTTTGACAGAAAGTGACAGAAATTGGACTGGGAGGTTGCATTTGCTGGGTACCACTTTTCTACGGTCGTGTTCAGCTCAGATTTACTGTCTCATGCTCTTTGTGGCCCCTGGATTTTACTTGCTTTTTGAAACACTTGTCCAGACATACAGATTTCCCCCCTTTTCTGAAAATATTTTGAGTGGTGGTAGGTTATAGCTTTCCTGTATGTTGGAATTTCACCGTAGTTTTTTTTTTGCACCAGTTTGACTCTTAGAGTAGCTGCAGAAATCTGGTTAGGAGTACAATATAGAGGTCAAGACCTGTGAAGAAAAGGTGAGTACATCCTCCAAGGATATTCCAGCACTCTGGGGATTGTCTGTGAATAAATCAATCCAACTTCCAGCTGTTTGCATTAACTTCATAAGGTTCCCACACCTTCTTAAGATCCTTCAAAATGCTGAAGAGTCCTTGAAGTTGTTAATGGGATGATGAGCTGAGGAAGCTCATCATCTTCCAGACAAGAACCTTTTCTAGATGAAGCATTTTAATCCTATTGCATATTACCTGGTTCAAGAAGTGGAGGGTGAAATTTACGTTCTGTTGAGTGCAGGAGTGAGATTAACAGATCTTAATGGTCTTTTCTCTGGCTTTAAATTCAATTTTCCATTTATCTTTCATAAAAGTTGAATTGGAATGACTTTGTTCCTCATCTAAGCAAAGGGTTGAAAATATGGGTTACAATTAGGTGGAGAGGGTCTTGTGAAAAGCCCTGGAAAAGCTATTCAAATCAGCCAGAGAGATCCTCAGTGCAATCCAGACACACTTGGAACTCACTTGTGTGTGATTAAGGAAGGAGTCACAGAGAGGGCTCCCACCAGTAGTCCTGGGGTCTTGGTCACCACTGCTTTGGCAGCAGAGCTACAGAGAAAGGAATATTCACAGAACAGAGGGAGCGTTTAACCACGCTCAATTTAATCTAAAAAAAAAAAATAAAAAAAAAAATAAAGGTCTCTGTGGTTACCATCTATATACTTGGACCCCCACATGAATCTTGAATTAGTAAAACCTGTCTTCAGGCTGTTGGATGATCTTAATTAAACTAAATTAATTATTTATTCAAATAAAATAAGACATGCCAAGATTCTCCAGGGAGGCTGTAAGGATAATAATGTCTCTTATTAGAAAAAAGTGTCAACACCTCATACAAAACGGATACATTTTGTTTGGGATACTGCTTTCTTAAACTCTTCAGGACTCAAAATGAGTCCTCTCCTATGGTGGGAGCCCTCCAGCCCTCTCTTATTATCACTCTCTTGCTGCTTTGCATTGCAGAACTACAAATACTAGGCAGATATTTCTTTTCCTAAGAAACTTCTGCCAGTCTTCATCTGAACATTTATACAGACTGAAAAACTAGTGATGCTGAGAAGATATTTCTTTTCCATGACACATTGTGAGTGATTCTTGCATAAAATTGCCAAGCTCTTGACAAAGTCATAATCACTAACTAATGATCCATAATGCAATTGCTGTAATTAGTAACGTTATTGATATTACCTTACTAGAGTAATTGGACTCACTTAACCTTTGTTTGTAGCAAGAGAAATTGGGATATTGATGCTGACAAGTACTGGCATCAAGTGGACAATAAACAGTCTGTACAGCAGTTATTTGATAATATGCCTGCAGCTTGGTCTTGGCTATTTGTCACAGCTTTGTGGTTGGGTTGGAGCTGGGGGAATTTGGAGTAGTGGAGAGTACTTTTTACCATTCGAGTCTGCTCAGACTTGCCAAGGCCATGTTAAGGTTAAGTGTGCTCCAGGCCCTATGACCTGTGGATTAAGGCCAGTGTGTCCCCATTCTTCATAGGAAGTCACCTGGAAGTACCTGTTGGTAAGAACTGGAGTATGCTTGGCCCTTTCCCCTGTCATTCCCAACCTCCTGAATGAGAGTGTGGGTCTCATATGAGAGTGTCACATTTGATGGCAATCTTCAAGCAAGCTCCTGGATATGGGATGTGATAGCACTTACCATTCAAGTCAGGTGAGCTTGGGTTCAAGACTCATCATGGGTATGTGCTTCACTGAGAATTATCTTATAATTATCCTCTTGGTGGTGGCTGCAGGTCTCTCGATCAGCTGCTCACTGAAGGCAGGTAGATCTAACTTCCCAGCTTTCCGTCACTACACCCAGGACTATGAAAAAAACTTTAATTATTAACAGAACTGATATGATGAGTGGGGCACTGACTCCCTACAGTGTCCTGGAACTGGAGGTACATTCTTGGGGATGACGGGGTGCTCCCCACGCTGTCCCATATTGGGAGCTCTACCAAAAACTGGAGAACCCTGTGGTGAAGCATGCTTATATATATATATATATAACCTATACATATATATATATATATATTTTTTTTTTTTCCCAGCAAGGAACTGGACTGAGCCCAACCACCCATCAGATGGCAGCAACTCTAGTTGCTAAGAGGCTGGTCTGGATTCAGCATGTTGTCATGGAGGAAAAGTCTGGCTCAGATTTCATTGTCAAACCAACAGCCAGAATGGGGGAATTTGCTCAGAAAGGTCTTCCTCTTCCAGTGAGAGGGTGAAATAGTGTGCTGGATGGTGGCCATATGGCATGAAGTGCAAGATGCTTTGGGTTGATGCCCTGGAGTAAGGCCTTTGGGGAAATCAGCATCTTTCTCTTTTTAATGACTGTGACATATTATATTGTCCTTCTCCTATTTGTTGTAATAGGAAATAATCACTGAATGTGTTTATCTGCTCTGCATACAGCCTGAGGGTGGCATCTATGGAGGCTGGCTTTGAGGATCAACACCACCTCTGTTCCCACTGCCTGTTGTGGGCAGGTTGGATAATCATAATGTTCCTCTCGACTTTGTAACTGCAGCCTTCATGGGATACAAGAAGAAAATAGATCTGGGGAAGGAAACCACACCTGTATGGAGATTGTATGCTCCTGCCAGAGCCCTATTTTGAAGGGTGCAGTGGGGAGAAAGGGCAGAAGTGCTGAGAGGGGTTAATATGGACAGATGTCCTTAAGCTTAACAAAGCCACCAGTTTGCTCCAGGGGATGTGAAGGAGCCTTCCTGGCCCCACCACTGCAAACGGCATCATTGGGGCTGGGTGAGGGCCAGCCTGACAGCTCTGTCTTCATTGTAGGGCCAGCTACCTTGGTGCCGTTCCAGTATTATCTCCCAATTAACCTTGACACAAGCCTTAGCTTTTCAAAAGCCTACTGGACCTCTGAAAAATTCAGTATTTTTTTCCCCTGATGAGGAGCATTCAGATGAGTTTCAGCTTATCAGGGCCAACAAACAACCTCAGTCCCTGAAGTGTACAGGTGGATGCTTAATCGGACTCGACCTCCTCATCATAGGTAAAAAGTGCTACATGCTAAAAAAATTTAATTTGCTGATCTGTTATAAAATCTATTTATAACAAAATCTACAAAGGGGAAATTAGATTGAAAACCGACTCCAGGCACCACTTAGGAAGAATTATTTCATGCCAGTATGTGTTAAATTCAATATCTATTCCATTCATGCAGTGTAGTTTATTAAAATGAACAGCAACTCAAATATGCATTTCTGCATTCAGTTACCTCAGCCTATTCTTGATGGATCTATTACTGCTGAAGGATACAAATTCCTGCCGAGTGCAAGTGAGTTCATGGCCATTTGATGGTGGGGAAAAAAAAGAAAAGGGGGAAAGTTAGAGGCATAAAGTGCCTCCACCTAAAAATAGCAGTGAGAACCAACCAGCAGGAGACCCACATCGGAGCAATATATAGGCTGTTTGTGGCCTTTCTTGTGACAGAGCCTGACTGCTACATCATCGCCAGCAGATGGTTTATTGTTAGCATTTACCATTGATAGGGAAGCATTTTTTTCGTGGGTTATCTCGGGAGGTGCTAGAGCTGGGGCACTGCCACTGGCCTTCAACACATCCAAATCAGGAGGGTTTGGGTTCTGTCTGAGCCAACAAGCCCAGGTTCCTCCCCAGACACCACTACATCTTTTCCCACCAGTCCTGGTACCAGTTCTGCCCCCGGGATCCCTCTGTTGTTGGGCACCTCTCCACTGCTGCCCCTGCCTGCTCTGCTTGGTGGCATCTCTGGGTTTGCCTGCTCCTCTCCCAAAATGAAGTTACCCGCACTTTGAGCTCCTGCAACCTCACCTCCAGGTGCCTGTCCTGGCTGGTGCACTTGTCTTCTGCGTCTCACATTGTCCAGCCACTTACAATGTCCCTGTCCCAGGGACTAAGCTGAGGGTATAACAGGTTTCCAAGGGAAACCTGTTGCAAAAGCTGCAGCAGTAAACATATTCAAAGCGTCCGAGTATGTGAATGAAGAATAAGGCGTGTTGGCTGATGTAAATGGGCCATCTTGACTTTTCTGTCTGCATGCATTTTCACTTTTCTAAATTTCTTGCCTCCATCTCTGATGTTTTGCTATATTTAATTTGATAACTAACTGCATTTCCAGTAACCTCGCAAAATATTTTGAGTTAAATGAATATGGAAAATCCCACCGAAAACAGTATGATGTTATTTTGTGTTACATTTAGGTTTATTTTTCCAATTGTTGCCCTACCAGGGTGAAAAAGTTTAAAATGCATATGTACCTGGTGGTTTTAGGATGTTGTCCAATTGTTTATTACTTGTCTGAGGTACATAGAATCATAGAATCATAGAATATCCTGAGTTGGAAGGGACCCTTAAGGATCATCAAGTCCAACTCTTGACACCGCACAGGTCTACCCAAAAGTTCAGACCATGTGACTAAGTGCACAGTCCAATCTCTTCTTAAATTCAGACAGGCTCGGTGCAGTGACATACTTCCATTATCTTTAAAAAGACATGAAAGATGAGGCTGATGGAGAAAGAGATTTGCTACAAAAGTCAGAAAATACTCCATGGCCAAGCAGAATTTTAAACCCAGTCCTTGATGCATGCTGAGTTGGTGGGTAAGGGTATAAATCAGTGGGTCAGTCCAGCAACAGAGACATACTTAAAAGGAATCCAGTTCTGCCAGGGCTAAATCTTCTCAAACAGAAGCCTCCCTTTGAGCCAGGCTTTGTCATATGAGACTAATTGACAAACCTCTGTGATATAATATTATCCCTGTCACCCCACTGAAATGCAGTAGTGATGCTGGATTCTATAAATCAACCTGATCTTAAAGAGGAGAGTTAAATGAGCATCACATTATAAACCACAAAGCACATTCATCACTCTGCTACAACCCATAAATATGACAAGTACATCCATCAACTCAGCACCTTTCTTTCAGGTCTGCGTACATGGACGTTAGCAACTTAATGGCTCCAGAAAGGTTTCCCTTCTTAAATACACTGTGGAGCCTGGTCTTTCATTTACTGCGGTTAGCAGAAGTGGAGCTCAGCCATCTATAGCTGTACTGAGAGCTCCTCTAATGGAAAAATCCATCTCTTAAGAGGGTGTACCTAGAGTAACCCCCTTGGAAAGGGTTACTCTCACACCGTGGCTCGTGCTTCAACTGCATGAACTGTGGCAACAGCAAGACTCCTGTCTACAGCCGTCAAACTATGCAAACTGGAAAATAGTGTAGCTAAAAACGGATGAACAGATCTAAAGATAAGTTTTCAATGATTTGCTGTCAGACTGTAAAGATTTATTGAGTGGATACTCTGGGTCTCCTATAATCCCGTGTTTTCATTATCAGCTTGTTGGATGGACTGGGGAATTATTAAATCTGCAGATGGTGGTGAGCTGAAAGGGGATCTACACACGTCTCGAAGGCAGGGTTAGAATTTGAAATGGCTAACGGGGAATGTGGCCCAGTAAAATATTATATGGACAACCACCAGGCACTGCAAGAGAGGTCTGAGCCAGCTGGTAACAGTCAGAGAGCAGAGAGGGTGGAAAACATGGTGGGTGAGGAAAGAGTGTCTATGTTTCTATGAATTGGGCTTAACCCAGAGAAGAGGTGAATGAAGATAGACATGACATTGATTTCTAAACACACAGAAAGCCACAGTAAGGAGAATGGGGTGAAGGAAAGAAGTAATGGCTTTAATTTGTAGAAAGAGAAATTTAAGTTTGGCATTAGGACAAAGCTACCTGATGGTAATGGCAGATAAAGAGATGGAGTAGATTGCCTGGGAAGGCAGTGACATCTCCATCATGAGAGGCTTTGAAGAACAGACTATAAATACAGTAGATAGAGCCTTATGGAAACAAGGTGGACAAGATATTATTTGAGACCTTCCAGCCCTGTTTTCTAAAATTATTTGTTTGGCTGTTGCTGGGGCTATTAGTCTTAATACTCATAAGTCCTACATGACATAAAAATCCATGCTCTGCCTGCTCATTTTCCCATGCACAGTTAGATTTTGGGGGAAGTATACCTAGCAGTTTCCCACCAGCATCTTTCCTTTTGTCTTCTGGAGAGCAGATTGAGATGAATCACCACATCTTCCCCCATTTCTCTTGATGCTGTGGGTGAACAGCATTGAAGCCCAGCCTGGCCCTGCTGTGCTGTGGGGTAGAGATGGGCTTCGGAAGAAGCACACGAGCAAACTCTCATGGAGGTCTTTCTACCAGGGTGCTGTGTGCCCCCAGAAACAGCTTTTAAAAGTCAAATCCTGCTTTTAGATAGAGCGGGTGACTACACAAAGATTGGTTGTAAAATGTTTAGCCCTCCAAACAGAGCTGCAGTGAATCTAACAAAAGCTATAATAAACCCAACGGGCAAGGATTCTGCCGTGGCTAGTCCTTTGGTGAGAGGGGATGGTGGTTTGGGGTGGGTGGAAGGACTTCCAGAAGTTTTGGGGATAAATTTCAGAGTTTCACATCTCATACTTTATGCCTGTGGTAGGGGAGGGTCTAGGCTTGATGCTGTGGTCTGATGACGTTCCTCTTCTGTCCTGCTCCAGCTGTTCAGGGCTGAGACTACAAAAGGGGTGCTGACCTCCATCTCCCCTCTGTCTGTCTGGGGACATATCCCTTCCCTTCAGTCCCAGGGGCCTGCTCCCACCTTCATGGGCCTCACCAGGAAGGGGAAAGAGTGGGGCCAATCCTGCCCACCTAGGTCTCATGCCCCGCCGGCTGTGGAACATTTTGGTGTGCCTTTCTCCACCTCACCTGTAAAGCATCTTTTGTAGTCATTAGTAAATGTGCCAGCCTGAAAACAAACAACAAACAAACAAATGAAGCAACAACGAAACAAAGCAAACAAAAAAGAAGCAGCAGCTTTTCATCACCTCCAACCAAACAGTGGCCATAAGCAGATGCCTGGGGAAGAATAAGAACAGGGCAAGCGTATGTGCTGCTTCTGTTAATAAACTTCCCCTGTTGAATAATTTAGGTCAAGTCAATACACAGAAATCACAGCAACTGAATTAAGCAGGTGCAGAGAAAGCTGTAGGTTTTTTTTGTTTCCTTTCAGTGTTGTATCTGAAAGCTGGGTAAATTCACTGGGTGCCTTGCCCATCCAGGTGTTAGTGACCATCTCAAATGGAGCTGACTGCATGGACACACAGGACACCACTGGTGGTGACCTGTATGTGCTCTGCGTCACAGGGTGGGTTTGGGTGGGACAGGAGCCTGTGAAAAAGATGCTTTCATCATGTTTGCTGACCTTGTGTGTTTGCTCATATGCTGTCCCTGTGCTCTCCCCTAAGACTACTAGCTATGAATGCACTGCTGGTGATTAAGTTTCATTTGCATTTGTGCACTAAGGCAGGTCAGATCATTCAGAGACTCTAGACTATTGTAAGAGCTTCAGGGGTGGTGGACTTGCCTAATAAGAAAGAGCTCTGTACCTCTGTAAAACAAAGCACGCTAAAGGTACACCCAGCTTGTTAAGCCAAACACTCCAAAGGCTGAAAACATAAAAATTAAAGATCTCCCTCTAAGCTCAATCCTGCCCCTTCATGCAAGTTTGTTTTGGTGCACTCATTAATTACATGATAACAGACCTTTTCTATTTATTTATTTATTTATTGGTTTGCCCTCTACAGCTTTTCTCATAACTTAGTTCAGTAACCAGCCACTAGCAAGCTCGACAGAGGAAACACAGATGGGAAAGGTTGATATTCATCTATCTTTAGAAGGCCAAATTTGAGTGGATGCAACCAGGCACAGCAAATGCTGCTGCTTGAACTCCCCTCCTGTTACATTTCCAGTCTCTGATGTAACAGCGCAGATGTCCGAAAGCTCTTACAAGCCCCAGAGAGACTTTAAGAGCCGAGAAAGGTGGAAAATTTAAATACGGAGGCTGTGGACTGACCTAGGGGCTACATGGACTGGGGAAAAGAAAAGAGTGTTATGCAGCTGCTGTTATTTTTCCCTTTGACCTGAAAAAATGCATTACATCAGGCAGTATTTTAAAAAGAGCGAAAAAGGAGACTAAATCCTTCCCGGCTCTGTAACACATTGCATTAGGCTCGAGCAAAAAACCTTGGCTCGGAATAAATCTGAACATGGGAGAAATTAAGCTATAGAGCCAAACTTTATGGCTGGCACACAGCTCCTGGGTAAATAATGATAGCAAAACATATTCTTTTCCTTTTAACTAAGATCTAAATAGTTATGGAGGTCTGTCTTTGAGAAAAATTGACCAAGCTTAGCATACCTTAATTAGCTTCCAAAGGAAAAAATTGAATGAGGGGGGATTACTTAATTCACCGTGCCAGAAAGAGCCACCTTTGTATGCCCGACCTGCTACAGACGTATCACAGTTTTTAAAATAATTCAGCCTGGCTTAATGTGTCACGACAAGTTATAACAACCTGGTGCAGCATATTAAGAAGAAATAGTCCTCCAGCCTCAGGTGGGCCAGAGATATTTTTGGAAGTTTTATTGTACCCTTGAGCATTTCTTGAGGAAAACAACAACACAAGTACTTCGGCTTTCTATGGCCTGAATCATAGAGCTGCTTGGAGGCCTTCATAATTTCACCTTCATGTGGATGCTGTGAAAAAGGGGGCTGTTGCCACCCCCAGCTGGGGGAACTCAGGAAGAAGGTGAGTTCGATAGCATGGCCAAGGGCCCCCAGGAAGCCTGTGGCAGGATCTGGAGGTGACGAGGCCATCCTCACGTCCCATGCGATGCAGATAAAGGCTTGTTAGTCATTAACTGGAGCTTATCGCAGCTGATGGCACTGCTCCATCTTCTCCACTGGCAGCCCACTGCAGAGCCTAGCGGTGTTGTTGGAAAGGCTCCTGCTCACAGGATGGGCTTTTGGCCAGTTCTCTGTGCTCCACCGCCAAACGTTAGTTTGCAAATGCAGTTTACGATTTCCTCTCTCTTCACTTACCCCCATCAAGGGCTTGGCTGAATACAGCAATAAGGAAGCAAGGAGGGTCAAGTTTATAAATGACTGTGGGAAGTTTGGTTTCCATGGCTGCCAGCAATTACTGTGCAGACTCAGATGAGTGGAGATTACAGCCCAGGGCTGCTATTTTGCGCGCTGGCAAGACACAATAACAAATGACAAACTTAATTCAGTGCTGCAGCAGGGAGGAGGCATCTCACTCCATGAACCTGGGGCTTATCTTACAGGAGATGCAGCTCTAAGTGGATTTCTCCTTTTTCTGGCTGTGCTGATGCCAGCTAATGCATATTCTTCAGCCACTAGTATCATCTCACCTAGGAGTGAGATGTCTATTAGTCACCCATCTCTTCTATTTCTGGACATGGGAAATGTTAAGCAAATATGAAAATCTAGCCCCCAGAGTGGGCTTAGAGGTCAGCCGTATTTATTTATTTATTTATTTATTTATTTCCCCAAAGGATCTGGTGATCTCTTTGCTAAATGAAATAAGAAATAAACAGTCACTCAGCTAAGATGCAGGTTGGCAGCTTGCATTCCAGAGGGACTGGGAGCTCACCTCTCTCCAGAACATTTCCACATGCTGCCTACCGTCAATGCAGATGCTGGGGACTTTATTTATAGGACTACAAGTCCACACTGTGGAGCCATTTATTACTATTAGCAATCAATTAATAACACACAACCATCTGTGCTAGCTCAACTTGGTATCATGGCTTAAATCACTGTACAGGGTATGCAATTAGGCAGTGTGTGGTGCACATTAGCATTCCTAGCATTAAGGTTTTGTGAGAGCATCTCCAGCTATCTTGAGTCCTTCCCAGTGCCTCTCAAGTGAAAAACAAAACAGAACAAAACAAAACAAAACAAAATTTGGGGTAAAAGGAAAACTGCAGTCTGCTTGGTGCTGAGCAAACACAGTAATAAAATACATAACTGTATATTGAGTTGGCACCAAAGCAGCACTTTTCAACTGTTATCTTAGTTGTTCTCACAGTGTCCTGATGCAGTGGACAAGTAAATGTTACTTTCCAATAGGCACAGGAGATAAGTACTGGAAACAGAATCATGCATCAAGGACCAGCTCACTGAAATGAAACATTGCTATTGCTATCTATTGCTATTGACTACAAGAAACCTTCTTCGCTGTTGAATGCCAATGGATGGTGGTCAGATCACCTCTGCAGCCATCACCCTGGCAAAGGAAACACTGGCTATTGTAGTTGTGCCTTGATAGGCAGATTTGCTCATCCCAGAAATGTTCTCCTGGATCTTCTCCATCTCATCAGGGTGTTTCTTGAGCTGAGCAGTCTGCATTTCCATAATGGTTACACCAGTTTCAAAGAAAAGGTGGAATTGTCTCCCTACTGCCCTCAGAGATGGCTCTAATCAAATATTTTATCACTTTCACACTGGATGTTTCTGCTTGACTAATTGGGGACCATAACTCTTTTTTATTTTTATTGTTGCAAACTTTCCTGCCTGTTCCTTGTCCTGTAGGCACTGCCTATATTTTCTCTTCCTAGGTGTGTTTACTTCACATATGACTCAACTGAAACATTTATCCAATTCTACCATACTTGTTTTTGCCCAGTTCACCAAGAAATTACAAATGTATCCGTATCAGTTACCTCTAGTACAGTTTTCCACCCACCCATTCATACTGGTAGCCCATTTTTTAGTAACAGATTTCAGAAGATTACAGGTATTATGTAAAATACCATCATACGATACACCAGCCCTCATGGGACCCAACCTGCACCACATACGCAGAATGTCAGCTCTCTGTGTTCAGTCATATTTTCAGTCATCGGTCACTTTAATCCATTTACTACATGCCCTGTTGGTTTTGTATTGTTCTAGTATTTAAATCCAACTGGTGTGTGGTACCAAGCTGAATGCTTTGGAGAAATCAAAGTGTTTTTTCATCAACCCTGTCGACTTCATCAACCAAACTTGTAATCGAGGCTAAGAAAGATATTAAGTTCATTTGACAGGGTCTGTTTTCCATAAACCCCTGCTGATGGGCATGAATTATATTCCCCCTATTAGCTGCTCCATTATTTTACCTGGGATCGATGTCAGCCTGACAAGCCTATAATTACCTGGGTCGTCTCCTTTACCCTTTTAAAATATTAGCTCAACACAAGCTTTCTGTCAGTCCTGTGGAAATTCCCCGCTGCTCCATGAGTTATGGAAAATTAACCTTCATAGTATGGGGAGCTGAAGCCAAGGCAGCACAAGGCAATATGGGGCCGTCTTCTTGCTCCCCATCACCTGCCTTGCTTAAAAGATGTCCCCCAGACTCCCTGGCATCATCATAAATACTTGGGAAAGCTGGACTTTAGCCATGATCTCTCACTTGCCTGGCTTCCATGAGCATAGGTCCTTCTTTCCTCCCAGCACTGCTACACGCTGCCTTTCTTCTCCTCCACACCATGGTGCTGGTTTCCACATTGTGGGGTTTTGGGACCAGAGCTGGGGGCTCTGGCCCTTTGCCTCCTGCCTGGGAAGGGACCCTGAAAAAGCAGCTTTTGCTCTGCATGTTGAGTCTCCTGGCCTGCAAAATGGGGGTGATTGTTTCTTGACAGGGAGCTCTGTAGTCTCTAAATGAGAGGAAGTAAATGTTAATGTATTCTTTGCCTTTTTGTTTCCTTCTCCCTCCCACCTTCCCCACAGTCTGTTCTTTGCTTCTGCCTGCTTCTTAACCCTTGTCTCTGTCTGGGCTTCTGCTGCTGTTATCATATCCAGGCAGGGTCTGACTGAAACAAATGCATACGCACGTAGGCACAAAGATCCACAGCATATTGGACCACAAGATGAGTGCTGTGGCTTTCGTGCTCTGGATTTCTTCTCATATGTGTAGGCTGCAATTTTAACTGATGTCAAGGTCCCCTGAGCGAGAGACAGACATCTTTTAATATATAACTAAAATTGGCATGTATAACTATAACTTCTGTCAGGAGGCAAGCAGACATGTACAGGAAAGTGTTCATAATCAATAATACCAATAACATCACAGAACAAATACACAAGTGTCTGCTCTCCCTGTTCAAGGGACTCCTTGGAAGCACAAGGATTCAGCACATAGGTAGAGCATGGAGATACTGGAAAGGAATGCTCATGTCAAGCAAGGTTAGATGCAACCCATAGTTTAATAGCTGTTGCATTGTTGGTGGTGGTGGTGTTTTTTTTTTTGTTTTTTTGTTTTTTTTTTTTTGATTTGTATTTCAACATTTGCTTTTGATCTATGCCTTTGGGTGCACTGCACCACCTCACCCCAAACCCAAGATATTTTTGTTACAAGATCCTCCGTGGATGTCTTGTGCTGGCCTCCTTTTATTTTTCCTTTGGCCCTTTTGAGGAAGAAGAGGGTTGGTGTTTGGAGAAAAAAAACCCTCAAGGCTGACTGCTCGTTGCTCCCAAGTGTGATCGAGTTAGGCAGTGAGAAAAGGTTAAAAAAAAAAGTTACACGTCAAGAAATTAGGAAGGAAATATATCAATGTAGAATTTTTCCTCACGGGATATTGACAAGGGATACAGCCAGCGCAGTAGCAGGGAGTGATCATCCTGTCAGGTCAATGAGATGGAAGAGACACCGAACACTTGCTCAAATTTATGAAGGCCTGTGAAGAAGCCAGGCACGGCTTGCATCTGGATATTAGTTTGCACACAAGTGGTGTTTCTCTTCCCAACACAGGCCCCATAGAATAGTAATAAGGCAACGTTAAGGGCTGGAACCAACTCCAGGTTATTTTATTAGTGCATGTGGTTATCAGGCAAAGCCTAGCACTGGGGATCCTGTTACACGCCACTGCTTCCGAGTCATTACTCCATGCTTATGAGAGGAGCACATTTCCCTCCTGGGGGACTCCAGATAATTGTTGATTTGGAGACTGGAGATGAATGGCAATTCTGAAGCACATGCGCTCGCACACACACACATACATACAAAATGTCAGACTTCGCTCCCCCTGTTTTAATGTAGATGCTTCAAGAAGGGCCTGAGTCATTGATTTTCCTCTCCAGGATGAACCCTAAAGAATAGGTAGGCACTGGCACACCATTTGTTTCTGCTTCTTTCTGATAGCAAATAAATGAAGCAGCACTGAGACTGGTGCGGATGCCACTCGTCGACCATAAAGCACCCACCCTAGCATACAGCACAGAGCAAGGGGATAAAGACGTAGTGCACCCTGGAGAAGCAGGTATGATAGCATTAACTCTTGCCTACCCTCAGGCAAACAAGCCCAAGCTGGAAGTGGAGTTGTCTAGTAGCATAACCAGCCTGAGCTGAGGGCACTGGATTTTACTGGAGACACTGGAAGGCAACAAGCTCCTAAGAGCTGACACACTTGTGCTTACATGCATCACTTAGAGAGGACAGAGACACATTTAAAACTCAACCAAAAACTTGCAGAGCTTATTTGTAGCTCCTGATACAGGGAAGACTCCAGGAAAAATTTCCATAGGTGCAGAGCTGGTACGAAAAAGTTGAAATCCTGTACCTATGCAGAATCCAGAGGCACAGGCAAGTGAGTTAATGTAGTTCAGTGGCTTCCTGAAGGTCATCCGAGATGAGATATTTTACTTCTGGACTGAGCCAGGAACACCTGTGCTCTATCATTTATGCTGGAGCTGTAATTTCTGGTGGCCATTCTGTCACCTATATACTGCAGATATACTGCTCATCCCCCCATTGCTTTAAAGGAGAGAGAATCAGGAGATTTGAAGGAAAATAGAAAAAAGAAATACAGAAGGAAAGTCTTGTTGGTGCCTCCACTCCTGTCTGGTGGTGGGGTGCTGGGTCATCAGTGTTTTTTTGCTGGGAGATAAGGCAGCTTTTTCCTCCTCAGATTAGATGATTACTGCCAGACCTAGCTCAATCCAAAGTAAACTCTCTGGTTTTAAGAAATTCAGAGAAGTAAGCCATTTCATCCTATGGCACTGCTCCATTCCCTGTATTTAACCTCCACTTACGGGCATCAAAGCAGCGATGGCCTTTTCCTGTCACTTGCACATCCCGGCGTGCCAGGGGACTACTCTGGCCCTCAATGAAAGTGAAGTCAGCTGTGAGTACACGCCAGGCAGGCCCTGGGAAACTCGCGTGTTGCCAAGGCTACACAGCTACTGGCATCCAAAACAGCTGAAGTCTCTCTGCTAGGCACTAGTGCCTGCAGCACAGACATCTCCAGAAGGGCCAGGCCTGTCTTGCCCGCAGCAATTTTATGGCAGGGACTCCTTTAGGTCGCAGTTAATTCCTGTCGGAGCAGTATTCGCATATGCTGCAGTGTCTGTGCGCATGACTGTGTGTGACCCTATGTCTAAGAATGGTTCCTGTGAATTACGCGGACCACAACCACAGCTGGTCCTCAGTTTCTCAGGTCCAACACAGGTCGTTTAATATTAGCTAAATGTGTTGGAAACATGAAGCTCAGCAGGATGTTCATTTCTGCCACCACTGTAAGCGGTGTAGCCCTGGGTATGGAGGTGTGCAGAGCCTGGCTGCTCTCGCTGTCCCACCGTGGCAGAGCAGGACTGATCCCTGCTGGTCCATCACAGACAGTGACACAGTGGTGACAGGACAAGAAAAAAGGAAGGATTTCTCACTGCCCTAATGCAAACAGCAAAGAAAATGCAAGACATTGTGAAAAATCCTTTGTCAGTATATCTTGCATTTCAGAGCATCAGCCATGTGCACCAGCCCAGACTGAGCAGGGTGGCCCCCTTTGGGGAACAAATGTCTTAATGCCATTTGCCCTCCGTGCTGCTTGTCCCAGTGCTGGAAGGGATGCCAGTAAGTCATCAGGAAACACCGTGTTTTCACAGACTCAGAGGTGTTTTAATTTCCATAATAATATTGTTTTCTTCTTTTAATTATTGATAGTCTTCCTAGATGAATACAGTCTTTAAAAATGTATTAAGCAGAGCTGTTCTGCCCTGAAAGAAAGAGTAATAGCGGTGCTTTGTCTTGCAGCTGCCCAGAGGCTTTATCCCATAGTAAGGAGTTTGAAGGAGAAAGAATAACCTAAGAAATAAGGCATCGGATGGAGACTTCAGCAGCCTCACTTCTGTTCTGGACTGTGCCATGGGTGTTCACTATCACCCCCACTTCGTTGCTGCCTAACCCTGGTTCAGAGTATGATGTGTGCTTTCTGCTGAGGCTGTGATGTTCTTGCTTCTTACCCTGCAGAGGATGTAGAGGTCCAGGGGCTTGGTGTCACATGCAGAATAGAGACCATCCTTAAGGGAATTCTGCACGGGTATAAATAAGAGTGCAAACCAGTAAACTGGTAATTATCTCACAGACTTACAGACTCCCCTCTCTCCCCTGTTATAACTTCAGGAAGCACAAGGGGCTGGGAGCAGGGTGGGAGCAGTGCCCAGACTGACCCGTGTACACGCACGCCTCTGAGCTGGCTGTTCAGCCGTGCAGATCGCCCCCTCAGGGGAAACAGAGCCCCCCGCTAGGGTTGTTTAAACTTACTTTGCAAAACTCATCTATTCCAAATGACTACCCAAAGTAATCATTTACATGCCACCGAATATTGTCTCAGAAGTAATTTACTACTGATTACTTTTGTAATGTGCATGCTAGTCGTATGCAGCTGCACAGCATTACATGATAATCAGCCCTACGGTTTGGAGAGGAAAGGTGACTGGCCCGACACCATCCAGACCCCCTCACCAGCAGACGAATAATCCAATTATTTCATACGATTATCGCTTTTCCTCTGCAGAAAGCTCAGATCCCACCGTACACCCAAGGACATCCATCGTCCCAGCGTGCGTGGCCAGGCCGCTAGGTGGAAGTGTTGGCTGAGCAAGCTCAGGAGATGGGGAGCAAAGAGAGGAGCAAGCCTTGGGTTCCTCATTTGCTCTGCCTTTAGGGACATTTGTGCTGGCAGCCCAGAAGCAGACTCGGCGTTTTGTAGAAGGCGCTCCGTCATTTCGCTGGTGCGTTGTTTCATGACTTGCTGTTGATTAAAATAAAGAAAAGAAATTGCAACTGAAATTGAGGTGGGTAAGCACCTCATTGAGGCAGCCCCATAAGGAAGCTGATTCCAAGAAACGCTGGCAACGGCAGAGTTCCTGCTGAGCTCAGCAGTTTGAGAAATACATCTGTTCATTCCAGTGCCTTAATGAGTACAACAACAACCAGCCCACCCGCCTTGGCTGCAGGGACCAGCCTGTGGCAATCCTGGCCTGCCACGCTGTCCTGGTACCTTGTTATGTCCATTTACGTCCATATATTGTGCCTGCAAGTCAAAAATTCTGGGGAAAATGAGCTATTTTGTGGTTAGAGAGTTTCAGCTCACAAAGAGCCTGCAGCATCGTGGTGTCTCCCTGAGCCCCAGGCGTTGTTGGCATGGAGGTGCGGGACAGGGAGGGTATCTGCAGTCAGAAAGGGCAGGTTTGCCGGTGGAGGGAGGTGTTTCTGCACGGGAGGCTGCTGCTTTACATCTGTATTTACTCTCCCAACACTTCCCACTTAATTAAAGTGCTTCAGCAACAATAAATATTGCAGTGTGTGGTCTCGCTCGTTAGCCGCCTTACACAGCAAGGTTCACGGGACTGCTGCATTGCACGGCATATTTACCATCCACTCCTCTTCTGTTACATCCCTGTTTAGTCTGTCTGTGCATGATGATCTTGTTCCTAAAGGTGGAATAAGTGAACATGGAGAGACTGGGGGGGTTAATCTGCAGAATGTGGCACACCTCAGTGCACACAGGTAGGGGACACTGCAGCACGATGGCTTTGGTGGCTTGTGCAACCCAGCCAAGGTGGTGGACTGGGCACAGAGAGCTGATCACTGGCCTTCTGGCAAGAAAACCACATTGCATGCTTGAGGAAGCATGGGGAGGATGTAAATGAGTGAATGCCTGTAGCAGCACTCTTCTCAGAGCTGTAAGGAAGCACTGTGATCTAAGGGGACAAATTATGCAAGCTCAGTCATACAAACCTTGGGAGGACTCATGAAGGGAGGAACTCACCAAGTTTCCCTGTGGCAGACAGGGACAACCCCACTGCATTTGATGTCCTAAGGGCTGTTCTCTTGTATATCTTTGTCAAGAAGACCTCTGGGAGCACTGCCTGGCCCTGTCAATGTAATCTTTCAGCCTCCTGAGTGCTGAAGCTAAGACAGGAGGTCAGGACAGCCAGTTTCAGGAGACTGCAGCCTCGGGGCTGCTTCTCAGAGTGGGTGAACCGTGCTATTTCACACAACAGAGAGATGAAGGGTTGGGATGCAGCTAGTCAGATAATAGTGACATGACCGTGTAGCATTTTTTCCTACACGCTCCTATAAGTCAAGTTTGCACAACATTAGGTTAGTCCCTTCAGTGTATACATTAGGAGATGCTTATTATTAAATATTAATAGGTTCCTTCCCAAAAGTGCTTTTTCCCTACGGCCTTTACATTTTCATAGCGTAGTTCTCAGTGGATCTTATTACACATTCATTACTTCCTAGGGGCTATACATAGCAGCCAAAGTGAAATTGCTAGAGGGACCACTAAAGAAAAGCCTGTCTCTCTGCACTGTCTTCCATGCTTCTCTATAGACTGTTGAAGGAAAAGTGTCAGGGACCAGACCTACCACTTTTGCTCCTGGCATGACAATGGTCTGGCTCATGATAGCAGAGCAAAGTACCTCTTGTTTTTCCTCTCTGCATGTCTCAGGGCCTAGAAAGAAAGTTGCTGGTATGCCTGAACTGGTGGCCTGCAATATATACCTAAGGTTGGCTTTATTTCACTTGGTGCTGTAGGTCACAGAAAAAGCAATAGCAGAGCAGTAACTGCTGCAGGTGTGGAATAATGTCAGAACACAGTGATAGACCATCAGCTCTCAGACTCCTCTCTTTTCTTTGCTCTATGGAGAAGTGTCCTGCCTTGCTAAATGTGCCACAGTGTGAGCAGAGCCAGTGAAAGATTTGCAAAGCTAAGAGTCTGTATCCCTGATACAGACACTCAAATTAGGTTTGTGGTGTCCCAGACCTTTAGAGAGAAAATAAAATCCTGACTACTGTAAGCACTGGGTTAGGGGCTGAGATTGCCTTTCACCAGATATTCACACAGTATATTTGGAGTTATGGAAATCCTGGAAGTTGGAAGGTGGAGAGGTCAAGGCATTCCAGCACTGGATATGCTAAATAATGCAAGAGACCATGATGGTAGAAAAAGATCCTGTCCTGTGCTTCATCAGAGCCCCAGTACTGAGGGCCTTGTGTTATAACTGTGGTCCAAGAGAAGGGCAAGGCTGCTGCCAGAAGCACAAAGGTGGCCCAGGCAAAGACCTAGCACTGGTGTACTCCGGCTGAAAGTTCATATGTTTAGCATGATTTTACTGCCCCCCAAAAGTGAATTCCCTTCTGTTTTCTGAAGCAGCAATATTAGTACTTAGCACTTGCTAACCACTTTACATGTTCAGTGTGCTATACAAATATTAACTAATGAATCTCATCATGACACAATTAAATCTTATTTTACAGTGACTGGATGTTATCTTACACTCTGTACTGTGTTGTAATTACAAAGAGATAGGAAAAAATAAAATTGCCAAACAAATTAAACAATAGATCTTAGAATGAGAACGATTGACAGCTTTATGTGCAGGTCTTGCTTCTTTTTATTTTGTTTTGTTTTCACTGCCTTTTATCCTTACTGAAGGCTGGGACTTGTCAGCAAGTTAGCTCAGAAGATGGGCAGAACCAAAGCCCTGCAATGGTTTCTTTTTAGGGAAGGGTCTTTTCAATGCTGGTAATTTTCCATGTGCCTGAGACATAAACACCAACCTGAGCCCTGTCCAGTCTATGTCTCCCATTGCTCCCTGAAGGAGCGTAAGCAAAATGCACATGGAAAGGGTACTGTTGTAGTACAGGATCCCCCTCCCACAGCCTCCTCTATGCTACATGTTGTTGAGAAGGCAGCACCATCTGAGGGGTTGGTTATTTATATGAGCCTGCTTTCCAAAGGCAATGCCTTCCTTCCTTATCTTGCCTGCCTTGTTTGCCGGGGATAAAGCTCTTCTGAAGCTCCCTTAGGACACGAGGATCTGTCTGTTGGCACAGAGCAGGTGGGGCCGAATTGCTGTTGCAGGGGCAGGATATTTGCTTGGAGCCCTGCGTTTGTAATACAGAGGTGAGCTGCAAGCTCATTTCACCAGCATGGCAAAGGTGGCGTCTCCTTGCAGACAGAGCAAGTTGCATGAAGCCTGCGTGGCCAGGCTCTGCTCAACACAAGGCATAGGAAGGGAATATCTGGCTCCAGAGTAGCAGCTGGATAGCCGGAGAGCTGCTGTGCCATGTACCAGGGCTCCCAGGGGTTTCTGAGCTGCTGAGGGGTGCCCTCACTTCCATTTGTCAGGGCTTTTAGTGACCTCCAACTCTGTATTGGCAGCTGTTTTGTGATGTGCAAAAAGGTTAGGGTATAGCAACAAATCAGGCAGATGGAAGGCAGTGTCAGCCACGAAGGTGAAAGAAGGACACAGGTGCTTGTAGAAGGGTAGCAAGACTAATTCGGCTTACAACAGGAATGCTGTAAGAGAAAAAGCTCCAGCATGGAAAACAAACAGGATGCTGAGGGAGATCAGACAGGGGCAGAAGCAACAAAGTGGTGAGGAACTGACCCAGAAACCTGCTCATGCAAAACCCATTGTAAAATTTTGCTGAGAAACAATGAGTAGCAAGCAGGGGATGCAAGCAGACAAGCCCTGGACTGTTTTCTGCTGTGTGTAGGGGCCTAGATCTCCTGGCAGGATGTGCAGACCACTGCAGTGAGTGTGGCCAGGACCACAGCAAGCCCCTTTCAGGACTGGGGTGTACCCATGTGCCTTTGGCTCTGTTGGTTTCCCTCTGTGCTGACCTAGACACAAAGACAACGCTCCTGGGAGGCCAGAAAGGGGTGAAGGTGCTTGCGGTGCTATCCAGGATGGCAAAATCTCTCTATCTCTCTATAGGAACAAAGTCCATAACACACTCAGAGTATTAGCATGCCTGTTGTGCAGTAGATTAGTGCTGGCAAAGCTTTTGTTATCCTTGGCATTTTTAAAATTTTTATTTATTTATTTATTTTACAATTAATATCTGAGTTTTATATATGATTTGGCTGTTGTGTGACCTGCTAGCCAATGAAAGCCTATCATACCTCCTGGAGTGCTGGAGTTGCTCCCGTTGCTATATAGGAAGTGGTGGGGTCAGCAGGGACAGTGGGTGCCCCTCACCAAGTGACCGCTCTGCAGCAAAGGTAACAGCAAATGAAACCTGCTGAGGCTGCCAAGGAGAGCAGCTGCAGCCTGTGCCCTGGGAGTCCAGGTGCATCCCTACCCTGGCTTTTAAAAACAGACTATCTGCATAAATGATAAAGTATCTTGCTCTGGGCAGGTGACCGCTGAGCTGCTTAACCAGGCAAGGCATGGGCTTCCCCAGCAAACAAGGCAAGGCTGAACAAAAGCTGGCTGGTCACACAGGAGAGGTTGAAAGGCTGGGTCATGCTCAGATTCACCCAGACCTCTCCTAAAAGGTTGGTAGTGGCGTAAGAGGATGGATAGCAAAATGATGCTCTCTTCTGGAAGGCTGTTAATCTGATAGAGCAGCCCAGTCCTCTCCCTTGCCTGGGCTATGGGCTTTCTTCTTGGTTCCCCCTTCCCTCCTTCACAAAACTCCGTGTAATTATGAAACTGTGACAGCAGGCAGAGATCCCTGACTGAGGGAGAAAAGCACAGTGGGCAGTCGCATATTGTCGCAGTTCATCCTTGTTTTTTTTTTTCCCTGTGGTGAGAATCTCTGACTCTCAAATAGGGTTAAAAATTGCCACGGGCCGTTTGTGGGGTGCAGGGGGGTGATGAGCTCAGTGAAAGCTGTCACTGTCTCCCCAGCCAGGACCATCGCAGTGTGCCTGATGAAAGGCACAACAGTAGCTCCGGTGCGGATTAGCTGCAACCCCTGCGTTAACCTGTGCTATCCCGCCGAGATGCTGCTGCAATAAATAATCAAGCACATCAGTGCATAAACATGCTGTCTGTGCTCTCCCCGGGTCTTGTGCCAGCGGAGCGAGCATTGTGTATTCCACACCAGGCTAATCACAGGGAGGAAATTTGCCGCGGACTGGAATCTCATCAAAGCAAACAACGGCAGTCTCGATGAATTGCACCGACCCAAGTGTCTGCTTTAATCACTCACTCATGTGTTTCCTTTGGTAAAATAAAAGAAAACACAACACATGTAAACTTGATCGCTCTTAAATGAACAGTTTAATCCTGGCACGGCTGTTGCTTGTCTACAGAAGGAAGGGGATTGTCTTTACAGACAGATTTCCAGATGCTGCTGCATTGAAGTGTGCGTTGCATGGTAGAGGGTAAAAAAATAATAAGCAAGGGAGGGCAGTGATGCTAGGTAAAAGTCTGCTGTGAGGTAGCTAAAAAAAGTCATACTGTCAGCAGGACAGACTGGACAAGCGCTTTGGAAATCAGGGAGTGTGTTACTGGTGCCGCAGTGGACACACTCGATGGCTGGTAGCAATTGTACGGCTGGGTGATGCTGAGGGGTCACCAACCTTTTCCTTCTGGAAGGAGCAATTAAGGCTGTTATGGAGAGAGATATTTAAAGACAACAAAAGCTTCTGCCCAAGGCAATCTGCCAGATGTGAGTTAGCTCCTCAGGCCAAAGGCAGGCTGCATCAAAGGCTCCTTCTCTAGGCTAGCTCGACTTTGAAACCCCCTACTTCTACCACTGGGTGACTGGAAGGATTTCTGCTGAAACAGAACTTACATTTTTTGCTCCATGGATCTTTGATTGCATTACGTGCACATACAGTGATGATGCACTTCAGCTCATTTCAATAAAAAATGCAAAAATCCATTCCAAACCACTGTCCCCCCTCCTTCCTACCCTCCTACCACTCCAGCAGAAATTCACAGCATCTCAGTTTTAAGCAAGTGGAAAGCCGACTTTTTCTTTCAACACTCCTAATAGCCCCATACATTATTTCATATGCTGTTTTGTCCCACTTAACCATCCTTTCTAACTTTCCACAACCCTGAAAATTATTGGGTTTGATTCAGGATTGTGTTAATAGATCTACCCCAGGGCACTGGCATTGACTCCAGTGGTATAATATCTGATTTATGTCCTGTGTGAGATCAGAACCAAGTTTGCCACCTCTAACCCTAAATCATTTTCTCACTTTCATATCGTAATATCGATCTGTCCATTTCAAAGCAGTCCAGGCATTCATCTTGTTATCAGATTCTCACAAGGAGCACAAGGCTATGTTTGGTCAATGATTTCTCAATAAATGCTCTATTTTTAAACAAAAAGAAGCCCCAAAGCAGACAAACAATAAGAGTTAATCCTTACATTTGTCTACAAAACAAAGCTAAGTTAATAAACTGTAAAACAGAGTGGAGCAATGGGGCTAGATTTCCCAATATTCATGTTGTTTTTAATTAGTGATTTACCCTGGGATAAAGCTCCTGAACTCAGCAGAGCTTGTTGCTAAATAAGATGCTACTGAGCAATAAAGAGGCCTGACTTCCCACAGTGATGCTCTCAGTGCAGATGAGCATATGCATCTCTTAGCCTTTATATTAAAGAGTGAGGAATGTGGATTTAGGGAGGGCGAATATATGTTGGTCTGCCCAATAGAGGTTCCCACTAGCCTCAGGTTCCCACTAGCTTCAAAGTCATGCCTGCAGACCACAGCCCAGGGCTAAGCTATCTGAACATCACAGAAACTCTCTCCGGGTAGATGAAGAAGCCTGGTGCCCCCAGAGAAGTTTGATGAAGACTTCAAGGGGACTGAAATTTCTCCTCCACCCTGGTGCTCAGCATCACCCGTGCTCATGGGCAATCTGCCTTGAAACAGGGGAGTGTGGCAATCCCCACCCAACCACAACAGGATCCACAGCAGCAATGCCTAGCACACTGCGGGTTGAATGTGCCAGTAGCTTCTCTTTCCTCCTCACTTCTGGCTTTTCCTGTGTTTTTGATCATGCATTCATCTCAGACACATACCATTGATATATATATACGTATTTAATGTTAATCCTTGCAGGCCTAGCATTCTTTGTAACAGGTGATGAATTGGCTTGTTTATTGCCAAAATTTTGGGAAAAGGTAGAGGTCTCAGTAAAGATAATTTGCAAAGAAATATGGTTTTAGCAGGGTGGCACAAAGTGACTACATTTACAATAGTAAGTAAAGCAGTGCCAAGGAATGTTCCTGGATGTGGGAATGTTATTGGCTATCCTGTTAACATGTTAGACTTCTTGGGCACACTTCTGGCCTGTTCCAGCTCACACTCACATTGCTGGCTGCCTCTTCTCACAGATAACTAGTGATAGGACTAGAGGGAATGGCCTTGAATTGTGCCAGGGTATGTTCAGGTTGGAAATGAGGAGACATTTCTTCTCAGAAAGAGCAGTCAGACATTGGAACAGACTGCTCAGGAAGGTGATGGAGTCGTCATCCCTGGGAGTGTTCAAGGAAAGGTTGGACATGGTGCTTAGGGATATGGTCTAGTGGGTAACATTGGTGGTTGGGGAATGGTTGGACCAGATGATCTTGAAAGTCTTTACCAACCTTAATGATTCTATGGTTCTATGACACCAGGCTTGCCTGCGCTAACACCATGAGGGCTGACCTGAACACCAGCATCAGAGAATAGTTACTGTCAGGTTCAGCAGGAACACCAAGAGGAGCACACCCAAGCAGCTGACTTGTGGACAGTATGCAGGGATTATTGCAGGTTCTTCGTTAAGATCCTGACCTCACAGACACTAAATCCCACCCCAAAGGCAGCATACTCCATTATGTACCTCCCTTTACAAGAGTGTGTAACACTGTAGTATTATTATATCCCCTTCTCAATCAAAAGGCTTCAATGAATAGAGTAGTGTTCCTGGCATTTGCCTCTGCATGTCAACATGTGCAGCTTGTCAGGCCAGGGCATTGTGCAAGTCTTGGAGCCAAGGGCTGCCCAGAAATGCAGAGACTGTCATTTCCATTACCTCAGTCTGAACGAGACAGATTTCATGCTGCATTACCTTTTTACATGCTGCAGATGCAATTTTAAATACCTGTGCTATTCAGTTTGTGCTACATGCAATGCATGTGTTGGGAAGGAAGGTATTTTGCTGGCACTTTGGAAACTGTTGTGGTTACAGCAGCTGCATTTGAGTAGCACCTACTGAATGGGGTACAATATACGATCAAACAGCCCTAGCAATTCCTTTTCATTAGTGGGAGTAAATGCTTGGCACTGCATCAATCTTCTTCTCCCTCTCCTCAACCTCTGGAAGTGCCAAGTCATTTTAAAGACACATTAAATTGCCAGAAGACTCCCAAACAAAGCCAGTCAGCCTGCTGCTCATTTGGATAAAGTTAATTACAGCGAAGATTAAAATCTGCAGTGCTTGATTGGTGTTGTTGAGACTCAGAGAATCACACTGTCCTCGGAGAGTGACTTGCCAGCTCTGCACCCCTCCTCTTAGGTGCGTGTGCCTTTTCTTTGTTGTTCTTTGTAACTGCTTTGTTGCCTTCTTGGCAGTCACCTTTTTTTCTGAGGCCAGCAGAGAGAAGATATCCCAGGACTGATGGTGGTGCTTGGAAGGGGAAGGAAGGGCATGCTATATAAAAGGTTATAAACATCTGGAAAGTTTTCTAGAAAATTCCCACCAGTTCCCTGGTACTCAGCCTGTGCTTTCCTGTGTGCTGAGGAGCCCAATTGGCCAGCGTGGATGGATGCAATGCCTGAAGGGTGATCCTTCTGCTCCACCACAACCCCTTCAAGTGCTGGGTGATCCATCTATGCTGGAAGAAGACCTTGCAAACTGATAGCAGGGCTACCTTTGAGACACCTGAGTGCTCTGCAAAGACCAGATGTCTCTGGAAACAGTGTAAAGGTACTTGAGGGAGGCAGGAACCAGAACATCCAGCTGAGAATGAGTGACTGGGGGGACTGGCAGCTACTCTTGCTGACCACCTACCTGTGAGCAGTGGGAAATTATAAAAATAATAAATCTTGTCTTTAAGAGGGTACCACACATTGCTAAATGAGAAAATTTGCCTTGATTCAGCTCTTGGGTAAGTTTTATAATTATAAAAATGGTGAGATACTGTGAGTACCAGGTGTTGTAAGGCTGACAATTTGCAAAGATTTTCAACTCTTCAGTTAAAACTGTACAAAGCTAAGAAGCTCTTCCTTATCAACCTACATACCTTACTTGGCTAGTGTTTTACCCTTTCAATGCCTACAGAAGAGTTGGCGGGGGAATACAGAGAAACACATGAGGACAAGAGCTCTAGGGATGCTTGGCTGGGGGCTTATGCACTGGTTCTTGTTTTAAGGTAGCCTGGATGGGAAGGCTCATATTCTAAGGGAGGATGATGCATGAAATAACTGGGCATACCCCTTGAAACCCTCAGCTAGGTCTGGCTGGCTCAGGAGCATGTGGGATTTGGCATCCTACCTATGAGGTGTGGGATACTGGGTCATATGGAGACCATATGGATCACTATGGTGGCACACGTGTAACATATACAGTGGTTTTACATATTGAGGCAAAGTTAATTTAAAATATATTCTTAAATTAATATAGCCATTGCCTGGAAGTGTCATTCTCCTTATTTAAGGGTATTGCATTGAGCCCCCTTACAGATTAGCTGCCTGCAAGCTCTTTATCTCTGCATTTCCCTCAGCCATATTTAAACTCTGACTCTCCTGAGGTGACTCCATGCCATGGAAGACAATTTTTGTGCCTTAGTGAGTGTGAGAGAGAGCTGGGTTGTTCTGGGGCCAGGTGGTAAGAAGGGAAGAAGGCGGGAACAATACAAAATGCAGAATCAATTTCATGCTGCCTAAAGCCATGCTTGTTCTTTGATGGATAAGAACACATCAGGGGATACAGAGTATTTATTTGGCATGTGTCTCCAGCCCATAGATAAAGGAAGAGCTGCTCAAAATCACCATGTTGCAGACTTTCAAAGGGAAAAGCAATGTCTAAAAGTGGAGAGAGAGAGAGCAACACAAGATTTCTTTAAAGGAGACTTAAAGAAGCCAGCTTGAAAGCAAGTACTTAGACTAAAAGCAGTTTCTTCTGCCAACTGGTTTGCTCTTTTCTCCTTGAAATACCATTAGGAGACTTAAAAGTTGCCACTCATGCTTTGCAGGACATCTTTACTCCCCCTCATTCCTGCTCTGGCCCTTCCCTTGTGCATTAGGACATGTGAGCATTGAACTGCCACCAAAAAAACAGTACCTTGAGCAGTTTCCAGGCCATTCGCTTGAGGTGCTAACTCCTGCCATAGTGACTTTAAGCTGTGTGTACTAGAAGGAGAAAACAACAAGGCACTGATGAAAAGCACTGGAATAGGAGGTGATTGCTGACTCAGAAACGATTTTGTTCATGCAGTCATGGAGGTGACAGCCAGAAAGGCTACATGGGCTTCAGCAAGTGGTCACTCCAGGCTTGCTGTTTAGGAGGGTATTTTTGTTATGTCTGTCTCTCCCCGTTATTAGTATGTGGTCATCAGCACCTAATTCTAGAGCAGTCATCCACTTTAAGTCCCTCTGAGGGGCAGCATGTCTGCTTGGGCCATCAGCCTGCCTAGCACTGATGTCTTGCTCCTGCTTTGCCTGAGATGACCCAGGGTCTGCTTGCAGAAGCAAGGCAGGCTCTTCCTCATCTCCCCGTAGAAAAACCCACATAGACAGCAATGGCTTTTGGTAAGCCTGAAGTTGAGAGGGTCCTGGGTACCTGCAGCTACCCCTTCAATCCATGTGTGGCCTCAGGACTTTGAAATCACCCTGGGCTTGTTGAGTCAGGGAATTAAAAGAAGCTGTTCCTTAGCCAGTGAAGCTAGCTTGTAAATGGGGACCTTTCACTTTGTGCTTCCTCTCTCCCCGTGCTAGAAGTGAAAATGATAATAAACCGCGAACATCAAACCTTGTTTTGTGTAGTTCTTTGATCCACAGATGGAAGGTTATATAAATGCAAAGCACTATCATTATTTATAAGGAACACGCAGTCTACAGCTCCTTGCAATCTGGCGTGGTGGAAATAAACAGGAAGGCACAAATTTAGCATGATGATTTCACTGCCGGATCTAATAAGATGCAAAGACAGGCTGGGAAGATGTGAGTTTGTTTGAACACATGATGCTGTGGTACCGGTAATTGGCAAATAGAGGAATAATTATGGAAAAAAATGAATGAAAAAAAGAATCTGATGTGCTGGATTCATAGGTGATGAAAACTGACCTGACCCCTCTTACTACAGCAATCTCTGGGAGTTTGCATCAGTTTAACTCCTCTTATTATCACAGTCTTACTTCCAAAGAAATGGTTTAGGAGCTTTCCTTCCAGGTATAAATTAATGTCACTAAAATGACTCCCTTAAACCAGCGCTGACGTACAGCACCGGGTATTTTGTGCAGCTGGGATGGGAACAAGTTTTAAACTGACAGCAGACTGAAAGCCTCAGAAACGGAAATCCAGAAGTTACGGTTGAGAAGAACAGGTGGGAATGCAGCTGCTTCTCCTCGGCTAAAAACCAGAGAGCAATTCCCCATACTTCTACCTGGCTTTAGGGAGCAGTTCTCCCAGTACTGCCTGGCTGGTGCTGTGGTATCCCCCTCTTTCCCTGCTCTGATCTGTTTTTCTTTGTTTTTGTTGTTGTTGCTGGTGAGTAGGTGTAGGACAGGAAGGGAAACAAGCTCTCCAGCAACGTGGCTCAGCTCTTCCCTGGGGAGGTCCTGAGCTGGCAGAGGTCTGGAGCTCAGCCAAGGTCTGCTCACCTCCTGGTTCCCCTAGGACTTAAATGCTGCTGAATTTTCTGATACCTCGAGGTCAGTAATTCAGTGTGAATACTGAAGGGTGAAGGCTGTGGGCTCCTTCACTGGCTTTGCCTCGGATACCCCCACCACACGAAAGGGAAGCTGGTGTTCCCCACCTCTTCCCTCCTCTCTACTCAGACAGTGAGGCAGCAGCAGTGGGCTCCCATAAAGCATCCCACTCCCTGCAGCATGCCTTCCCAGCCCCAAATCAGATTACCACATAACCCTGTTTGCTCAGCGCTGCTGTGTGGAAGGGGGCTACGTTTGGCACTGCAAGGAGCAGCGAGCAGCCACAGCGGGCTGAGCTGCTTAAGGGGCTGTTTGCACTGCCTCAGGAGCTGAGGGGAGTCAGGGGCCAGCACGCTCACATGTAGCAGCATTTTGGCAACAGACTCCAGTCCCCTGCAAAGCCCACCCAGGGATTTTAGGCACCGGGTCAAGGTACAGGGGCTAAGGGACCACAGAGCGTGGGCTCAGCTTTCAAGGCACACCTCTGCTTGAGCTTACTGATTAGACAGGCAGGCAGCTGGCCATCTTGTTATTTTAAAATCTCGCCCTCTTATGCTGCGCTCTGTTTGCCTTCTGGATGTTATGCAAAGCCCTGTTGTCTGTGGGCTTTTCGGAGCGGCTGTGCTGCTCGCTGCCAGAGCAGAGATTTGCTTGTTCTGAGCTGCGTGGGGCCAGCCTGCCGGCAGTGCTCGCCAGGGGCTCTGGCTGGAGCTCAGCCTGGGTGGACGTGTCCTCTGCCCCGTTTCCCCCTCTAGAGGCAGTTTCACACTGGATGAAAGCATCAGAAGCTCAGCAAAATTCCTGACTTTGCCTGCTGTCTTCAACACAGGGAGCACTAAGATGGGGGACACGTCCAGAGATGGACTGGACATCACAGATTTGCTC
This sequence comes from Anas platyrhynchos, assembly GCF_047663525.1. NCBI lineage: Eukaryota > Metazoa > Chordata > Aves > Anseriformes > Anatidae > Anas > Anas platyrhynchos. The sequence goes on from NC_092587.1 coordinate 55,480,285, forward strand.
CAAGAATGACATAGACACAGAAAAATTTGTTTTCCAGACCCCTAGACATGTATCTTCTGGGTACTGGCCACGTGGGAGAATATTAAGTGGTGTGTTTGATTAACATTTACGAACTATGCTTGAGCTAGATGGGTGCTTCAGGTTTTGTGAAGAGATGCTTTGTCCTTCATGGCAGTACATATTCTCTGGATTCTGTGCTGTGCTGTGCTGTGGAGGAATGAGTCAGCCGGATACCAGAGAAGATTTTGCAAAGTGCTTTGATGCACAGTGTTTTGGGGATATATTATGTGAAAAAAAAAACACAACTTGTTTGATCTTTTGATGCTCATCCTTTCTCCCGCTGTGCCCTGTGTTCAGTGAGTAAGTACCGATACTTTTCCTGAGTACAGGACTAGCTGCTAGCATTCCTCAGAGTCTCTTATACGTTATGGGCATTGTACTTTACGTATGCTGTATTTCCTGTGAAGGTGTTCTTGCTTCTTATAGCCCTTGGATAGATGGATAGATCCATTCATTTTGGTGAAATGTGAACTTTTATTTCTTATGGAGAAGAGTCTTCTGCATGTCTTCCAAAGCACTGGCTGTTCATAAATGCTGTTCTGGCTATCTTTTCCATTTCCCTCAGCTGTGAATGGTGCCACAGTTGCTTGTGCTGCTACAGCAGCCTGGAGATGTCTCTGTGAGCAACAGGAGGGCTCTGGCAAAAGGTCCTCCCACACAAAAAGCAGGACTCCTGCACAGGCAGGAACCAAAAGAGGGTGCTAGGTGGCTGCTGTGGGATTATAACTGGAAGATACATGTAGCTAACACTGGCCCAGGCAGAAGAGGGATGCATTTTACTGCTGCTACATGAGGCAGCTGTCTCCACTGTGCAGGGCTGAATCCCACTTCTAGAGTGGTCGGTGGCTTTACTGGAATTGCCCACAGCAGCAGTTCAGAGGAGTACCTACCCCGTTCCTCAGAGGCAGGTCACACACCCCTTGTTTAGAGGTGGAGATTACAGGAGCACAACATCTGGGTGTCAGCCAGGACCAATGGCTGCTCAGGGGCTTCTCTGGCCTTGGAGGCATCTTTGGTGGAGATTCTCAGTCTGGGTCATTTGCAGCCTGCTACTCCATCAAGCAGTGATCCACAAGCCTTCCTCTCCATCCCCCAGATCCCTCTTTGTTGACTACATCCTTCAAACGTCTTTTGGTTATCTGCTAATCTCTTCACAATCGCTGTTAAGCCAAGCTAAACATATGCTCCCTTATTTTCCCTTGTAAATCAGCTTCTCTGCCCCTTTCATCTTTTTTTTTTTCTTTTTTCTTTTTTTTTTTCTTTACTGCTCTCCCAAAGTGAACTCTGTTCACTTTGGGCACGTGTTTCTAGCTCTTAGCTGCTAAAAGCAGAGTATAACCCCTCAGCTCTCAGTGTTGTTCATCTGGAAAGGGCTAATACTTCCTGCAGCACCTCAGGGGCAGGAGAAAAGTGACCTACTGCTGCAGGAGCTGTAAGCTGCTGCTCTTCACCAGCTGTTGCAAGCCAGTCAGATAACTTCTTTCTCCCAGAGTAGCCCATGCTCTCATCCTAAAAAGTTTCCTTTTACCAGACGAGACAGGCTGCCATAGACAAAGCAGAGCTGCCTTGCCTACAGTGCATACCACAATTTGGCCCAGAGCTGGTGCCCAGCCCTGTCCTGGTACCATTACTGGCAATGGCAGCTGGAGAAGGAGAGGTCAAGCCTGTATGTGCTAGCAGTGACTCCTCTCATTTGCAGCAGACACAGCCTGGCTGTGGAGGCAAAGTTCTTCCAGCTTCAGCTTTTTGTCATGTCATATTTCATGGCCTGCTTGCATATGAATTTACTATCTGTCACTGCCAAGGCTCCTTCAGTTCTCCTGTTTTTTTGATTTTTTCCTTCCTCCCTTTGAACGTCTGTTGCAAATCTCTTTTTATTTTTTTTTTCCCCTTGCTCTCCACATTTCACTTGCATTTTTCATCTGAGGCGGAACTCATTTCTTTTTCACTCCAGATTGCAATCTCCCCAGGTCTGCTGGTCTTCCTTCTCTCTCTCCTTTCTGCTACCTGCAGCAGCTGTGACTTTGTGACCTAGAGGGCACAAACATAAATAGGCAAGGGAGAATCCCCGGGATGGCAGTAGGACACAGCTGAAATAATGAAGCCAGAAGGTTGGTCTTGTTGTAGACCAGGCAGCAGCAGCACAACGTGCAGCCTTGGCTCCTGAGGTACCATCACGGTCTGCTGGCAATATAATTGTAATGATGTCTCTTTCTGGGGACTGTTCAGCTGTAGCTTGTCTGCTTAAGCTCCGTGACATATATTTTTTTTTCTCATAAAATAAATGTTTCCAGTTAAGGCCATTGTGAGCATACAATACAAAGCCTACAAGGTCAGGCCTATGGCTGCACAGTTTGAGCTGTATCTTCTGAAAAATCCAGCTGCACAAGTTGGAGATGCTGGGCAGTTGCTTGAAAACTTAGTTTCCTAACTAATGCATCTGCTGATGTTTTGGCAGCTTTTGAAATTAGATGGCATTTGCAAATATCCATGTCTCTTAATCTAAAATCTTTATGGAAGGCTCTAACTCCAGTAAATATTCCTCCCAGGTTATGGTTGCAAATCATTGCTAGTTTGTGAAACTCATACCCTTTATAAAAAAAGCAGCAGGTAGATGGGGCTCTTTCACATCTTTCTCCCCGGCAATTTGCGAAGATTAATTTTGTAGTCCAAAATGTTTGTCCCCGAGCCTACTGCTAAGCTGCAAATCTGGCACTTCGGCTGCATTCCTGCTCACAGTCACAAACACCCCCAGTGTCTCCTGGGGCTAAGGTCTCCCAGCCAACCCGACAGAGATGTGCCTGCTGCCCCAGAGGGTTTTGGTTGTCCCATCTGGCAGCTGACACTGAGCCTGAGATGGTGTCCTGGAGAGGGAACAGCCTGGCTGCTTCTGTGACCAGGATGTCTCCAAGCTAGTGCCATGGTTATAAGGGTGATGAAAAAAAAGATGTGTGTTGCCTGAAGAGCAGTGGGAAAACAGGAGGGGCTGCTCATTGACTGTTACAGCAGCTGCCATGTGTCGTACAGAGGATGGAGCTGCATGGACCAGAATCCTGCTGAGATAAGCTGAAGAGGTTTATCTTCTGACTGCTGTTCTCTTGCAGGACTCCCTGTCCCTTAGCAGGCTCTCACAGGCTTTGTAAATGCACATACATGCACATAAATTCACACGAGTAAAATTATGAACAAAGTATGTTCACATGTGAGGCAGGCTGACTAATCGGTTTATTCACAGAAAGTAGGGGTCTCTGTCCATCTACCTCTAGGACACAGCAAATAGGTGCCTGAAATATGCCAGAGACCTCTTCAGTGACATCAAGGATTTGTGTCGTGTAAGTCACCTGCCTTGGTGGGTGGCAGAGCGCAGGGCAGGCTTTGTGGGAAGGCAGAGCTGGGCTACAAAGTGTCTTACAGCTTCTGGTGCTCCAGGTTTTCTGTGCAGCTGCAAAAAGATGAAATGGGACCTTAGGATTTAATCAAAACAATTATTAGTGCTTTATGGAGAATCAAGATGGATGTACATCGTGTGTTTTGCAGATAGATGCTAATAATTTACTATTTATTTGCAATGATGGCTGAGGATATGTTAGCTATTTCCCCAGGTATTCTCCAAAGACAGCATCAAAGATGGGCCCCAGCCACTGAAGAGCCAACATGTCCTTGAAATGGCCCTGAAGTTTCTCCCATTTCTCTGATATTATCTTTGCATATTGGACCATGTCCTGTACCCACACTTCTATTAGCAGAGTGGGGCTGAATCTGTTTCTCCTTCCAGCAAACCAAAGCTGCCCTAGGAGCATCAGAGTTAATGCTAAGTTAAGGCTGATTTCCCCCTCTGATGGTATCGGAGCAGCCTGTTGCCACTGGACTTTCAGACAATGACAAAAAGAAAAAAAGAGGGGGGGGGGTGGGAGACGACAAAGAAAAGACTGAGAGAAAAGGAACTGTACTTCCTATTTACTGCATGACAGTTCAGATCACTTCATTCTGAAAAATAACCCCACCTGCTATAAAAAATGTACAGTTCCCTGTGAAATGAGGAGGTCTGTGTGTGCTTCAGATGGGCCTGAATCTGGCTCCAGATTCCTGGATTGGTTAAAAGGATTTCTTTTTAGCAGAAGTGCTTAGCACAGGTTGGTAGCAGGTTAGGCATGTCCTTTCCTTTCAGAATTGGAGCTGTCTGGGGAAGACTGAATGGAATAATTGATTTTTTATCAGACACAATAATTGGGGAATAATGGAAAAAGAGAGCGTGGAGGAAGAAGGGCCTGGGAATTGTGGTAATACAAAGGGGAGGAGTCCCTTGGGGGCAGATCATATCAACTGAAGTGGAAGTAATATATAGGCTTTTCTATCCTTCTGGCCTCTCGTAATAGCAAAGTGAAAAGGAGAGCAGGAGGCACGAAGGCAAGAATAAAGCCATATTCTGCTCTCATTCACTCCACGTTCAGATTAACCCTCTGCTGTCTTGTGTAACTGAGACTCAGATGGGTTGTCCTTCCTCTCCTCCTCTAATTTATGGGTTGAGAAATTGCAATACCACTGAAATAAAGCCGCTTCATTGGTTCAAGGCTGATGGTAGAGAAGAGGCAGGCCTAGCAAGCCTTGATTTAGGACTTTGTAGAGGCCACTTGCAGCATGGCCTGGGGAGGATGAAGACATACCTCCTTCTGGGAAGCATTTGAAGGCAGTGTGGATGGTGTTCTTCAAGTAAAAAACAAAACAAAACAAAAACCCACCACCACCACCCCCCAACCTACACAGACATGGTACAAGGTGGGAATCAGGCCCCTGGCTCCATCCATGGAGTGGCACGGAGAGTGGTTGAGCATCCTTCAGCCAGACGTCCCCTTGTGGTGTCACTGCAGCAGTGGCTTAACAAGGCAGATGGTTGGATGGCACTCCCTGATACGGACATGTGCAGTGCAAGTTGCTTTGGGACAAAGGATTACTGGCCACAGAGAACTACTGTGCAAGCTATGGTTTTGCACAGCTCCTGGAAACACACCTAGTCACCGGAGCTGTCTTTTTTCCACCCTGCTAATAATGCCTTGATCCTGACTTGCAGTAAGGCTGGCTATTGTAGTCTTTGATGTTATTCATCTCTGGTTTCAATGATGCTAGGGGGTATAACAAGCTATCCCATTCTAGCAGGTACACCTTTACTCCCTACAAAACATTTTTTGTTGATTTATGGCACCTTTCAATATCCCACGTCACAAAGATTGACTACTTTCCCTAGGGGAAACTTATTACACAAACTAACACATTACCATTATTGTTCTCTTCCTTCTGGTATTATTGCTGTCCCACCTTTATATCTGACTACCTGTCAGCAATTATCCTATTTATTCTTACTCATTGCTTAGTGAAGTGGTACATACTTTGCTCTTTCCACCTTTCCTTGTAATTAAATGTCTCCATTCTGGTAATCAATATATATTGCTCTGTCAATAGCTTTTGGATATTGAAATGCCCAGAACTGAAAATAATAGTTTAGGTGTGGCATCTATAGAGAAAGAGGAGCAGGGGCTTGCTGCTGCATAATGTATATAGTGCTTCTGTGCATGGAGAAGGGCATTTCATTGCCTTGCCAAAGTTGTATGCAATTTGCCCTCAGTTATGACCCTTTGTCATCTTCCAGTGCTACAGCTCTCTCTTTCCCATTAAGCACCTGTGGTTTTGGTTAGTTTCTTCCTGCCCCCCTCCCTGATCTCGGTTACATTTTTTTTTTTTTTTTTTGCCAAGCTGAATGTTTCATTTGGGTAATTTCTTCCTGTTGTTTCAATTTCTCCATCTCCCAGTTTGTTATTTCTCCTCCTTGTCTGCCTCTGAAAGCAGGCTCCCACATACTCTCTACTAATTCCTCCAAACTGTTCCAGATCATTTGTGAAGATATGAATGGAACCAGAATAAACAATGGAACAATAGCAGGCTCCCTGCTATACCCCTCCTGAGGCTTTCCTTGGTGGGCACATACAAGAGGGCATGGCCTGCAGTGAGCCTTCACGCTCTATCATGTCCATATCTGTGCCCACTTGAATTTGTTTTGCCACTGTAAGAATCCACAAGATGCTCTACAAAATGCTGTCCTTATGAAGTTGACAGAACTGCATCTAGTGCATTTTTTTTTTCCTCCATCATCACCATGTTAGCAAGTGTGTCGGGAAAGCAAGCCAGCATGCCCTGGTGTGCTTAATCATTTCCCGTTACACCTGACCCACAGTGCTCCCCTGTTTTCCTCTCTTGGCAGCCCACCTGCTCTGCTTGTGCTCCTCAGCTTTGCTTCACAGCATTTCTCTCTGAAACCTTTCCTAGTTTCCCCCACACTGATATACATCCTTAACCTATGGTGTGTGCAACCCTTCCAGGTTCCCTTTCAGGCTCACTGCACTTTACAGAACCAGAGCTTCAGCTGCTATAAATTGTCATAGTGCCACAGAAATCAATTGAGCTATGTGATTTGTTCACCAGCTGGGCATCTGGCTTGGATTTTGTGAAAGGCCATTTGCTTGGACTGCAAATAGGGCACTGAACGTCCCTAGGGCCAAGTGAGCTTGGGGAATGAAGGAGAAAAAAAGAAGATATTGCAACATAAGCCAGCTCTAGCAGCCAAAGGAACTGGAGAAGGGCCAGATAAGATAGAAAAAAAAAACATCAGCAGGGACTTCTCTACTCTGACCATGCTGCTAGTTTACTCCTGGTGGTCTCGCTGCTCTGATGGGCCACCCAGCCTTCCCTTAATGAGTTCTTTCTCTTAGCAGTGGGTCACCTCCCATTTGCTTGTATTACAGCAGTACCTCTGCTCAGGTAGCAGGGACCCTTACTGTGCAAGGTGCTGTACATGCACTGAAAGACCAAAAGCTTATCCTAGAAATTTTCACACCACCTGCCACAGGGGCATGCATGCAGGGAGCAGAATATTACTATCAAAAAATATCAGGATCAGCTTCACAGGCTGTGATCCTAAGCCCTAAACACTGGGAAAATTGCTTCCATAGACTTCTTCTTCTATCTTCTTCCCTCCCTTCCTCAGGTCCCATCTTCTTATGTTGCCCCTTTTCTTTTAGTTCTCCACCTGAAAACGACAAATCCACGTGGATTTATTGCCCAGAACGAAACAATAAAAACAAGACTGTGAGGCTGATCTGACATTTTCTTGCTTGCCCCCTGCCTGCGTGTGCATTTCTCCTTATTAGCCTGGCACTTTTTCTGCCTGATCTACTGGGATTTGTAGGCAGAAGTGGTACCTGCTAAGACCCTGGGTAAAGCACGTGCAGCATGAATTATCTGCTACTTTGGATTTGTACAGCACCTAGCAAGAGAAACACCCGCTTCTTGACTGGCTCATAGGTGCTGCTGGAATACATGTAAGCCATAATTAAACATGGCCCAAACTGAATAAGCAAGTGACAGAGAGTCAGCATATTTTAACACCTCTGCGAGGCAAGGCTGCACGGCAATGGCACTCTTCCATGACTTGTTAACGCATTTAATCAAGGTATTTCCAAAGGGCTGCCCAGACTTCATTTATACTTATAAGTTAAGTTCCTGCAAAGGAAGAGAGTAATAAGCATGCCTTGTGTCTGTATCACTTTGTGTCTTTTTTTTTTTTTTTTTTTTATTTTTTTTCTTCAAGGAGGAAAATGGGAAGCAATTAAAGACATCAAAGGGAAAACAGAAAAGATGTCAGAGCTGGCTGTGAGTAACCCAGGTGCTGTTTGTGAAATCCCACGGCTACTCTTGTAGAGATCCATAAGTCACTAAGGTTGTCCTGGCTGGCCTTTGTAAGGCTGTACATGCTTTCCCTTGGCTCAGGACAAAGTGCCCTTCCTGAGCTCTCGCACCCAGAGGTCTGAGCAGAGCTTGGCGCTCTCCCTCTTGCCACCAGCCCATCTGCTGTTGGGCAGCTGCTCTTGACCCTGAGCAGAAACTCTACATCTCTTGCTTTGGAAAGGGGCCTTTGCTGTTCACCTCTAAGAAATTGTTTGTACTTGAGATGGAGAAGAGCCGAGGCTTCTCGCAGTCATTAGGAAAGCACTGAGGCATATAAACTGTAGGGTTGTTGGTCATTTGGGCAGTCCCCGAGAGGCATTCGTGTGGATGGGAGGGTGAGAAATGTGCCTTACACAACATATGTAAATGGCAACCATTTTTTTTTTTTTCTCTCCTGAGTGCAAAAGGCCTATAAAACAATTAGAGCTTAAAATTGGACTCCTGGCAGAGAACGACAGAGGGAGTTTATGCCTTGTTAAGTGTAATCAGTCTGGTGATAAGGGGACAATTTCAGCTGTGTGAGATATAATTACATCATAAACTCCACATTACAAACAGGGCAAGCAGAGGTGAAAAGGTAAAGAGGGAATAAACGATGATGCCCTTTGGGGGTTGTGACAGAGGAGACTTTTCTGGATACCATTTCCCAAAGAAAGTTTTCCAGCCGGAATAGGAGCTGTGAGCATGCAGGAAAGGCATGCCAGCACTTCAGGGCTAGCGCCTGCCCTGGTTCTCCCAGCAGGCTGGGAGGAGTGCCTTGCTGTGGCTACACCTGAGGTTTCACATCTGCCATCTGGAATGGGATGTTACTTTGGGCAAGTTAAATATTAATCGTTTTTCAGAAAGCAGACAAACATCTCTTTGTGGCCTGAAGCCGTAGGAAAGCATCTGCTGTCGTGCCAGATGAACTATGATGACAGCCAAACTGCAAAGAGTAAGGAGGCACAACGTGTCCTCCCCTGTGGTGGTACCACACCACGGGCTGAGGTCTGGATGTGACCACACACCAGCCCTAAACCTCAAACAGGACCCTCAAGATGTCCCACCAATGGGGAGGGGGGGATGGCAGAGCAAAGAAGCAGCTTGTCCCCCTCCTATGCTACCTGCATTGCTGCAGGAGTGGTGGGAAGGGGTCTGGCTTTCCTTCATTCAGTGTAGCCCACCTGGCATAAGGAAGTCCCTTGGGAACCAACTCTGGCCAGCCCCATCTGGGGACACATCCCAGAACACAGCTCAGAGCAGGTGTGGCTGCTGGGGTCTCGTCAGGAACAATGGGAAACAAATATCTGGTGGGTTAACCTTTGCCACTTTAGGTAAATATTTTTAAAAGTCACATTTTGATACAGGTGAAACAGGAATGGAAGAGAAACAGCACACTGGGGGACATGGGTTTATTTGTTTGAAAACAAGTTTTGGAAATTAGAGATTATTTAGTTCAGGGATTTGAAATATTGGCAAAAGATGAAAACAATCCTGGGAAATTCTTGTTTTGTAGTTTTCTCTCTCAAAAAATAGATGGGCATTTTTTAACCAGTTGTGTCAGAAACTCTGGTTCCCATTTCTGTTGTTGCTGCTAATGATCCACAATACAGACTAGAGAGCTGTGTCTGGTTCTGGGATCATGTGTTTTAGTCTTTTCTTGATACTGGTATGCTGCATGGTACTAGATAAATCACTTAACCTTTCTGTGACATATTTCCCCATCTGTAAAATAGGGACCATAATCGTATTTGCTTACTTCACAAAAGTGTTAGAAGAATGAATTATCACCATTTTTATAACCATTATATCTCTCTCTGGGGCAAAGACTGCTTTTTCTTCTGTACTCATGGAACAGCAAGTCTTGCTCTGTAATGGAAGTCCTTAAGTGCTATTATGATATAGAAAGATAAAAATTAAATATAGCTTTTGACAATGTAGCAAACAGTTTGCAAGTATAGTAAATACAGATTAAAAGAGCAGGAACTTTTTTTTTTCAGTGCTAAAGAAATGATCAATTAAGTATAGTGATAGCATCCTGAAATATAACCCTATCTCAAAGTGGGTGGTGTAACCCTCCTCCAACAACCATTCTTCTGCAAAGGACAGAGAAAAATGATTAATGTTTATACGGTTCCATGAGTAGATTATTATTATTGCTTTGATTAGAGTGCTTGGAGGCTTTGGGCAAGATCAAGTTGCATTAGGAACTTTGCAAGCCTGAAGCTGGAAACAGCCCTCACCTTAAAGAGGTTGAGGTTAAAATCAACAAAGCATGAACTTGAGGTTAAGAGCAACAGTCCGTGTCAAAAGAAGCAGAGATGCACATCCAAGCATACACAACAGGTCACTGCCAGAGATGGGGATTCCCAAACTGACGTTATTTCAGATCACTCATGTCACTGCCTCCACAGAAGCATTGCTCGTGTGCTGTTCTTGCACTGCAGGTCACCTTCATTCACAGAGGCTATGTGTTTTCCTGAGGAATGGGCATGAAAATATACAGGGTCCAATTTGGAGACTTAGTGACCATGCAGGCCACTGAAGATGGAGGGAATGAGGAAAGCCTGAGCTGGTTTGTGGAAGGAGGACCATCACTGGTAACAGTGCAGCCTTGGGTGTTGCTTGACACTGAGACTGCCTCACATGTTGCAGGACCAATTCAGTCATAGAAACATAGACTCATAGAATTACAGAATGGTTTGGGTTAGAAGGAACCTTAAGGATCACCTAATTCCACCCTCCCCTTGCCACAGGCAGGGACACCTCCCACCAGAGCAGGTTGCTCAAAGCCCCATCAAGCCTGGCCTTGAACACCTCAGCATCCACAGCTTCTCTGAGCAGCCTGTTCCAGTGCCTCACCACTTTCATAAAGAATCCCTTCCAAATATTTAATCTAAGTCTATCTTTTTTAGTTTAAAGTCATTCCCCCTGTCCTAACAGTATACTCCCTGAGCATAGGAGAGGTGCTCTAGCCCTCTAATAGTTCTTGTGGACCTCCTCTAGACTCATTCTAATACATCCATGTCAAGAGTAAGAAGCTCAGCACTCACTGATATATTGCATTTAAAAAGACTTGTCCCTGTTGCTGCCTAAAAGGAAGACTTCAGCTGCAAGTAGCTTAATGCTGTTCTACAGAATGACAGTGAATCATCCTGGGTTGAACCTTGCTGTGAATCATTAAGGCCACAGCTGTAGCATCACACAGGACTGATCACAAATAATCTGTATGAAGTCTTGGGCTGACATCATTAGGTATCCACTTCAGGAATCTTCCTTTTGACTGCCTCAGTCCTTCATACTCACACGTTTTTTCAGTACAGCACAGAAGGAGAAAGCAAGGTCCCTGATTTATGGACAGAGAACTTCTGCAGAGGTGGACTGAGGCTTTGTCTATGCTTTAAGACTCAGGAGTGGTTCCCAGCTCCTGACTTCAGTCTAAGACCCTAAAAGTATACATATCCCCCCCCCACTGCAGTTGGTTCCCAAAGGTGGGTATCCCTAAGCTGGAAAGGAGCCCTTCTGTGCTCTGCTATATCTCCTGACAGGACACCTGCAGCACCAGGGCTACGAGGAAGGGTGCCCACCTCCAAATCTAAATGTAAACTTGATGTAACCTTTGTTCCCCAAAAACGTACCAGCATGCCTGTCTATGCCAATGGGAGAACTTAGATCAAATCATTTCTCTCTCATCTAGGCCAACTTGTCACCTCCTCTTGCCTTTGGGAGTTTTTGTCATTTTTCCTAAAGCAGCAGGGTCACAGTTTCCAAGAACTTTAGGGACCCTACTCAGTTTGGCTTTCCAGAGCGTTTAAGGAATATTCACACCCTGATGGATGGACCTCCTGCATTCCCTGCCAAAGCCACAATGGATGGCAAGGAAGTGTTGGAGATGGACAGCTAGGGTTATTAGGAGAAACGCTAACCAGACAGGACAGGAGTGCCAGGCAAACTTTGATCTGAATGTGGTTGCCTCTGGACTATGAAATGTAGTGAGGCCAGTAGTACAATCCTTGGTGTTTGCCCGATAGACAGTCAAAGCCCCATCAGACAAACTCACAGTAATACACTAGGTACCAGTGGTGTTTTTTTGTATAGAGGAAAAAAAAAAAAAAAAAGCAGAGAACAGGATCAGAGAGGGATAACCAACACCATTAGAGCAGCTTGGAATAGGATACACGGTTTGTGAAGGGGAGTGGGCAGCCTCACTGCACAGGTGCTCTCAGCATCATGGACACATCGTGCTCTGCCTTGTCCCTAGGCACAAAGCTGGGGCAGATGGCAGGATTTTCTCATCGCTAGGATCGTTGCTCATGACCATGCTCCCTGCCGGGCAATCCACTACCACAGGAGGATATGGCCTTGAAAAGAATGGGAGCATGATGAACCCTGTCCATGTATTTCACCATTATCAGGAGGGTGTGGGGATCACAGAGAAGCATGAGACTGCAAAAGGAAGAAGTGGAGATAGCAAGCAGTGATTGCAGAGGCTGCCTGCTCTACTGCCTGACACTGAGGCTAGCTCCAGCTACCAGACTCATGCCAGGAGAGGAGAAGCAACTGTTGTGGGCCTCCATGCACCCTCCAGTCATGTCACCCTTGAGCAACTGCCTACAGAAAATATAGAAGAAAACATTTTTGTTGTTGTTTCTTTGCAAAAACAAACAAAACCCCAAACCAAAATCCCAGCAGAAGTTTGCTGTATTTTTGTCAATGCGAGTCCTTGCCCAGCCTGGAGACATCTCAGCTTGGCAGCCTGCACTTCTTGGTTTGGCACCAAATGGTTAGCGGAGTGTGCATTGCGCAGAAATGCCAGGAGCACCCCATACTAGACTTTGCAGACAGAGGTGATGGGATCTGCTGCACAACTTTCGCTTTTCACAATCAGCAACTGACAGAGCATGATAAACCTGAAAGCCTCAAAGAAGCCAAAGGATATGTGGTGACATCTCTGGGACAATACTTGAATCGGGACTGGAGACCCCTGCCACCTGTCCTCTAAGCACTGTCCTTTTCCACATGGGAAAAGACAAAGAAATCTGCTTAAAAGACAAAGAATCCTGACAGCAGCTGGAGAAGAGCCCAAAAAAAGTTGAAATCCACCATCAATGTGAGAAAGGAACAAAGAAAGAAATGATGGCACACAGTCGTGACACAACCATTTCTTGGCAGGAGACAAGTGCCTGTGTGTTTCAGATAACTTCTAGAGAAAGTAAGAGCAATCAGAGCTCAGTGGAGAGAAACAAGAGGCTTGGAGACAAAGGCCCCAATCTTTCTGCTGACCCTCGGGAGAAAATTGATGTCTTCAGAGCACAAACTTGCACACCCACTCAGCTTGCCTCCTCAAGCTCTCCAGACCTCGCCAGTGGTGCATGGAGAGCTCTGAGCTCTGTCTTTTGACCCTGCTGTTGCAGATGAAACCATTTGCTGCAGGAAACAACACCTCTGGGAGCAGACCTGAGTCTGATAGCCATGCTTTGTTCCCTGCACTGCTATCTGATAGGGAGGAGATCATTTGGCTTTTCCTGATTTCTAAGTATTTAGTCACATTATCTGAGCATAGCTAGTGTGCTCACTAGATATATATGCCCAGATCTTTTTCATTCTAGCCCAAGACAAAAGTTGATGGATTGCTTTGGCTATGACTATTAACAGGAACCCATCTTTGAGCTGAAATAATACCTCAGGAAATCCTTAAAAACAACCTCCCAGCAGTGTCAGAAAAAATGACAAGAGACCAAAGCAAGGGCTTTATAATGGAGTGACTCTTCCGATCAGTTGGTGTGAGTTAATTAATTAATTGCTGCAGTTGCAATGACATTCCCTCTGGCTGAGTAATCAGGAAATCAGCCACCTGAGGCTCTTAGGGAGTTAATTGCCTTAAACTTTGTTAAAGCAGAATGATAATACCATTTAAAAAATGCCATCAGTGCACATTTCTTGTCTTTTGGGATATAGCAAACCAATTCTTCATTTTGCAAAGCAAAACCTTTGGAGTTTTACTTGGAACAATTGAGTAATGGAGACAGATGAGGTGGAGAAACAGGGAGCAAACTGTGAAATACAAGTTCTATCTGAAACAAGAGGCATGCCTGTGAATTTGAAATACCCTGAAGCACTCTCCAAATTTTCGGTGTCCATCCAAACCCATGTCCTTTCTTAAGTGCTTTTTGTCTAGTGGGGAGTGGAGTTTCCCTAGTCTCTCTGAATCTCTGAGTTGCTCTTCTCTTTGAAGCCTCATATGGAAACCCTTCTGCTTTCGTGCAACCCGATTTTATCTTAAAGAAGTGTTGGCAGAAATGATAGAACTATTCTGGGAAAAAAAAAAAAAGAAACCCTGTTCCCTCCCCTTTCTCAACTACTTATTTTTCTGGCTGAAGTTGAACTTCTCTATTCTTTAGACCTCCCTCCCAGCTGAGCTCTTTTAAGACCTTTGGAGGAGAGTCAGTGCTGTCAGTGGAAGTGGGTATTTTTGGCTAGAGCCCCTACAGGCTTTCCTTTAAGGAGGCAAGGCAGAGGCCTTTGAAAGATGTCAAACTGTCCTAAGGCAAAGCTAGTCCTGTCCCAGCAGTGGCAAAATCACTGTCAGATGAGCAAAGGCTAAACTTCCTGTGCGTCTGGCTGCCTGCCTCTCAGGCTGTCCATCTCTTGTGCTTTCCGTGCATATCCTCCTTCGTGTGTGGCTGCAACACTGCAGTTTGCTCCAGGCATGCGCCTTCACTTCTCCTGCCTGGGGCTCCAATCTGTAGCTGGCAAGGCTTTGACTCACTGCCAACTGATGGAGAGGGGAAAGAAAATTCCTGCGTGGACTTCAGCACCCTGAGGACTCCCTAGCTAGAGCTTGCCAAAGAACTTCACCTTTTCTTGATGTTTCTAATTAGAAACAACCCACATAAATGAACTGGAATAAAGAAACCAATGGAATGAAACACAGCTTTTCCCCGGCAAAGTTCATTACATTAGGGACAGTGAGTGCATATGGAAGAAACAGGCACTGAGGACAATGATATCAATTCCCATTATTTTTATCACAGTTGTTTTACAATGATTGTTTCTTTTCTTTATTTTTTATTTTATTTTATTTTTTTTTGTCAGAGAGAGAGAAGTTTTAAAAGTTCTAGCATGGGTAGCATAATCTCAGGTTTTGTTAAAAAATGAAGACAGTCTAACCCATCAGATGATGGAAGAAAGCTTGAAATCGTTAGTTCTACAGCCTCAGAACAGAGAACAAGACCAAAGGAGACACATGTTTTAAGTGATTGTTTTAAACATTCCAAAAGCTTTATGGGGACCGATTCATAACTTATTACCCGAGTCTAGCAAAACTGATTTTTATTATTTATTTTTTTTCTAACTTGAAGCATTCCTGGTCTCTGGGGGCCATTGGCCAAAGTGACTACATGTTTGGTGTGTCAGACCTCCCCACTGCAGCCCGACATGGACTCCCAGCGAGGGATGCCGCCATCCTCAGATGCAAACAGCCGTTCGTCCCTTCTATCTTATCTCTCAGTCACTTTGTGTGTGAGCGCATACTGATATTATTAAATATAAATACAAACCCCAGGCACACTTTTTTATCCTTAAGTAATAAAATCTAATGGAAGAATTTACAGTCATGGGTTATAAAGCAATAATAGTTGTAAAATCATTTAGCAGGGTTCAAATACAGGTGAAAGGAGAAGTTCAGAAGTTCAGCATTTAAATACGTTTCCTGGCAGTTTCCGATGACAAACAGCAAATCCCCTATTGACTTGGTGCCGGTAATGAAAGCCCAGAACTGCTCTCAATCTGCTCTGCTGTATTTTTGAGATCATGGCTTGTTCAGTTTTATTACGTTTCATGTGCACTTTCTAGAGGTCAAGTTATTTGGTGGAGTAGTTGTGAGGGCTGCCTAAAAAGGTTGCTGAATAGGAAACAAGAACCCAAATTTCTGTGTGCTGCCTCTCCAGCCCTGTGAGGAGGGAATCAACTTTCTATGTGAAGCATGGCACCCATGGTACGATGCAGATTGTACTGGTATTACCTAAAGGGAAATGGGTGCTGCAAGCAAGACTGGGCACTATTTTTATTGTCACTTAATGCCACTCCAAGGAGACTTAGATGTTATCATTAAAATGCTTATGTGCATATATGTGTATATTGCTTATACTGCTGTTTCTCCTAATTCTAGCAATTAGTAATTTCTAGCAACTACAGCTTACGAGCCATTTTAAATTGGGCAATGACTTTTCTAAATGTCTTCACCACAACAAAGCAGAAAATGCCTGCTCAGCCCTTAAGAGCTTGAACCTGTCTTCTTGTGCCTCTGTTTCTTACAGGCTTAAGGAGCAGAAGAATGAAAGGAAATAAAATCTAGGTCTCAGAAATCACATGAAGGACTTGTCACAGGGCTGACCCCAAAAGACAGGTCCCTTTTGCTGTGTGGTGCCAGTCCAAAGCTCTGAGACAGGAACCATGTAGGAACCAACAGCCGTTGTCAGCTCTGCTTCAGCTGCTGCATTACTTAACATCCCATCTGAACCTTGCCCTAATGATGGGAGCAGGTAATAAGTTATAAGGTTGCTCACTGGATAAGAAGATAACTTTGCCCTATGTTTCATTTCGTAATTATTTTTTTTAAAGAACAAATGATTAGAAGGTGTGAGAGCTACTAATAAAGAGAATGTACTTTCTCTCAATAAAAACGGACTCCATTTCTTCAGGGAGCAATTTGCAGCTGGCTAGCAGAGTGGAGATATCTATGATATGTTCAGCACAAGAACTTCAGAATTTCTTGGTTCTTGACACTTTTTTTTTTTTTTTAACATCATTAACCTTGGCAATCCAAACTACTTACAGCAAATGAAGGCTGTGCTCCCAAACATGCCCCCATTAATGACATATCTGAAAAGATATTGCCACTTCTTCAAGAAGTGTAAGAGAGGAGCTGGGACAGCATCCCCCTTCTCCTTGGGGGAGGCTGCCAGCATGCCCTGTGACCAGGCTGTCTTTCATTTGGCTTGGAAGCGATTTTTAAGGCACTGGGGAAAGCTTTAGTTCTGGAGGAAGTTAACTTATCGGTAGCTTTGCTTTCTTTTGCCTGCTTTGCTCCCTCTGCCTTTTGCTGAAAGCATTTCCCCTCCTCTTGCCAGGCCAGCTCTCCGGAGAGCAGGACGAGCCGGCCTTCTGCTGCCGGGAGGGCCTTGTGCTCTCCCTCAGTGTAGTGTCTGCCATTACGTGCCCAGCTCCTGGCTACTGTCCCCCTGTGCCTTGTTTTGGGGGGGCTGCCGTCTAAAGAACATACAAGACAGGGGCTTCTGCCTGCTGGGGACAGGAGATCAATGAGCTGGGCTTCTGGTGTGGCAGGGGGAGTCTAAAGAGGACAGTGTCCTTGGCAAGGTCCCCAGCCCCGTCTGCAGGGGTGCAGGCAGGCCAAACCAGGCCGGTGCTGACAGAACCGGGCACTTGTAGAGGCAAAAAGGGTCTGTCTGGCATTCATCAGGGACCAGCTTATCCCCATAGCTATTAGTCTCTTGACATTTGTTGTCTGCCTGCGTTTTTGCCCTCTTTTCCTCACACCTGCCTTTACACTCCTTGAGTAAAACTTTCCCACTGGCTCTAAGATTTCCCAGTGCAGCTGGATGGCCTGAGGCTGCACCCTGGGAGAAAAAGATGAGCAAGGTCACTTTGTGTTTCCCCCAGGATCTCCACGTAGTCACATTTCCCCAGGGAATGGATCCACTCTCTAAGCAATGCTGCATAAAGCTACTGGAACAAAACAGCTCCCGCAGCTTTACCGACAGCCGAGAGGAACCAGCACAAACACAAGGGCTCATGCACTTGGGCCAAATGTTTACAGAACAAATTTAGCAGTGACTCAAGTGATATAAAAGGTTGTAGCATTTTATCCGCATCCTTGCTGTCCCTCAGGACATCATGAACCAGTGAACGATTGATAGTACATGAGATCAAACCTCACCAGCTCAGCAATAGCTCTTAACGCTGTGGACATTAGAACCTGCAGATGGAGATCAGCCACATGGGCCAGGCTATCAGTGCTGTTGTAATGGTTTGTGGGGGCTTTAATTCCTAGTGTGGCAGATGTCAGAAACAGTGAGACACAACACTGACAAAGAGAAAACAAGAAAAGCATTATGGATGTGAGTGCAGATATCTAAACCCCTCATTTGCAAGGCACTTTGTGGTGTATTCCCAAGGAAACAATTTGCATAGGTCAGCTTAGCCTATGAAAATGAGCTCACCCTGCACTCAGGAGAGACTTTCTATGGGGTGATTTAGAGAACATAAAATGGAGCCCATGTCTTTGTAAGGTCTGTTTAGAGATCCCGAAATTTTACCTAACACAGGACATTAAGTGCTAGCCATGGCACCTGCAGGAGTCGTGGTGTCCTGACAGTTTTAAAACTAGCAGGTAAATGCATACAAATAGCATCACACTTATAAGAAATACCAAGAATGCTCTCTGCAGCACTGCTTCATAGGAAACTGAAAAATTTGTCCCTGTCTTCATTAAGGAAAACAAGACACATTTTCATGTTAAATAGACACAGAAAGAGGAGTTGGAAGTTAGTTGGCTGCTCAAACTGTGTTCTTCACTCTGGAAAAGGGGTGGCAAGTGTGGTATTGCTTCTCACCTGTCCCTGAAATGGTAGAGCACCGGTTCTCACTGGGGCACTTCAGGGTTAACCCTTCTTATGGGCACCTCATTTTCCTTATTGAGCTCCATGCTCTGTTTCAGTCCTGCCAACACCCCTGACCGGTTTATGACCTCCCTCAAATAATGTCTTGGGACTCTGGAGCTGTTAGGAGCCATTGTATAGCTGTAAATGACTTAAGCTGGTCAGGAGCCTAATTGCTGCTAAATGACTCGATTGTCTCACACAGATAGCAAAGGAGATCTCTTTGCTCCCATCGCATGTGCGCAGTACAAGACTGGGGTCATGTAGCAGGTGGCTGATAAAGAAAATGCAAAGGCAGCTGGCCTGCCTGGTTGGTTGGATACCTTTTTCCAGTTTGAGAAGCTATCTGTCCTTCTTGACTGGGGTGAGAGGGAGATGTGGTTTTCCTGAGCTGGTCTCAGGTACCAAAACCTGTGCAACGAACATTTTGCTGATTAAGAGCTCTGTTTCCATTATTTTCTCTCTTAATTGGCTGAGCAGGTCGGTGCTGTCAGCTGCAGGAGCAGACAGGGCAACAGTGGGGCAGCTAGCTGTCCAGCCTGTGTATCTACTGCTTTCACTCTTGGGAAATGGGAAAAAATTGTGGGAGTGAAGCAGGGATTTAAGGTAGGGTCACAGGCTGTAAGTGGTGCTCCATGTTTGCTCATGGAGTCAAAAAGCAAGGACTTGTAGGGTGTGCATCATGCATAATGGTGTTCCCAGTGGGTACGACTGCCCCAAACACCCCCAAAGACTATTGATCCCTTATAAGTACTTTGCCTCACGAGATGAAATATTCAGGAACAGCATCTGTCAAGAGGTATGGTCAACCTGGGCCAGGGTGTGTTTGGTATATCAGATGACACAGATGCATAGCATAAATTTTCTTCTTCCACTCAGGGGCAAACACTAGACTGAAGGGACTTTCTGAAGGGGGAAAATTCAAAGTGCAGGGCAACACATGGTGAAATATTTGTTTTGAAAAGGATAAAGCCAACATTCAAAAACACATGGTTTGGTTTTATTTCTCTGTGTTGTTTTTTACCTGACATGTGAGCATTGCTACTGCAGTGAGCAATGCAATAATTGCTTAGAGCAAGAGTTAAGGTCTTTTTTTTTTTTTTTTTTTTGAATTCTGTTGTAAAAGAGGAAAAAAAAAAGTGGTGTAAAAAGATAAAACTCCGGGCTATAATAGGATAAATGAGACAATGATTAGATTAAACCATGTTACTGAAGCAGCATTGAGTCTGAGAGGTGTTTCTATGTGCAAGAACTTCATGCGACTGCAGAGCTCAGCAATGGGAAGGCAACTGTGATGCCTTCAGTTAATGAACATGTTCCTGCTGTCATCATCCCGAGCACTGGCTTTACACTACCTGGCTAATAAGGGAGCATAAGTTTGCTTTGAGTTTTTAACATGGTTCCTTCCTTATGTGCTGCTTCCATCTGAGTTTGGCTTTGAGCATCAGTTATTTTTTTTATCCTCAGAACAAAACTCTGGGGTTTTGAAACCATTTCTGCTTGGGGAAAAGAAGCCATTAGCACAGTCTTGCGTGGGAGCCTGCATCCATGCAGGGGGGTGGCATTCTGCTCATTGTTATACTGCAAGAAGTGGCAAGATAAATCATTTTAATCACAGAGCCAGCAGAGAACGTTGCTTTCTCCCCTCAGATTTCCAGATGACCCAGGTGTAAGAATGAAAGCAATAATCCCTTGAAAGGACTTGTAGCTGGTTCAGCAGCAAGATTTAAAACACCATAGGATGGAAATATATGGGAAGCATCTGTCAATGTGTTGGCATTTTAAAACAAAGAGAGGAAAAAAATAAAATAAAAAACAACCAACAAAGAAACCCCCAAGTGGACAAAATGGAGTCTGGCTGAGGAAGACCAGCCAGAAAGGACATTGCTCTGCTTTTGCTTAGATTCCCCAAGCCATAAATTCACTTTGTTGTCCTTTTGTTCTATGTTAACTCTACAGTGCTCCCAGGAGACTCTGCCTAAAATGTCAGAGGTCTATTTACAGCAGGGAAATTGCAGGCTTGCAGGAGGCTTTGTAGAAAACCCTGAAAGCACCCCAGTGGATTTCAGGTACTTTGATTATTTTCTTTGGTGAGGCAGCTCTCTGTGGAGAAAAGCTGAGCTGAAGCAGTGCTGTGTGTAAGAAGGCACAGAGGGGTGGGTGTTAGTCTATATCTGGGGAGCCCAGGCATGTGGGGATCATTGTTCCCCATTCTCAGGGATCTTTGCTTATGTAGTGGTGCTGGAGTGAGATCACCAGGAAGGGGATCCAGCATCCAAATAGTGTAAAATACATCCGATTTTGGGATAGCTGGTTGACTTCATTGGTGAAAAGTGAACTGCATGTTTGTAGTAAAGAGCTGGTGGGGGGAAACTCTTCCCAGCCTATGAGACCCTCTCCTGGCCTGAAGTTTGGCTCTTTAGCAAAAGGCTTCCTTGAGCACGGGGATGACCCCCCATGAAAAATGAATACAAACCTGATAATAAGAAAAAATTAATAGGTGAGATTACCACCTGTTTCGTCTTCTTGGAGTACATGCAGAGTAACTTGCAACCCTGTAATGTCTGCATACCAGCTACTCATCTCTTGGGCATGGTGGTTGCTGGCATTTCTGGAGAAACTTCACTATTTCTAAGCTTATCTAGATGATTTCTTCTGAATCTTCACCCATGAGCAGGATCCAGGTGATCAACCTTGGGGCTGAGAAACAAGGTCATCTGGGGATCAGCCAAGGAAAAAGACTTTTGTTTTCTGTTCAGAAATTGCTGTGGTCTGGCATTCCCAGAAAGAGTTCTTGATTTTCTTCGTTTAGGCAGCAAAACTCACCATTATCAGCAGGGAAATTCTGAAACTTTTCTGATTTTTTTTCGAGGTTATCTCTATTGGCACATAGATCTCAAAACTGATAGTCTGTGCAGGGGAGAGATTTTATTCACTTTAGGTACAGGCAAGAGGGGAGTAAGAAAGCATGTATGTGTGACACAGGCATGTATAGGCAGTGTCCAGGGAGCTATTTGTGAGCCATCTGATGAAAAAGACAGTGCCTTTGCTCAGGTGCAGCCTGTGAGCATATGCCTCAGAGTAGCTTCCATGCTGAAGATGGCTGATATGTCACCAGGTTGTTGCTCTGCGTTGGCTGAAACTCAGCATACCCTGACTGTCACACCAGCTTACTGCGAGGTGACATTTAGCAGGTCTGGTGCTCTGTGCCCCATGCTGTGTACAAACACAGGCATGCCATTTGGATATTTATGAGCTAGAAGAACAGGTCCTATCCCTGGGGGATGTAAGCTATTTAACACCCATGCTCCTGCTTTTATTTTATTTTATTTTATTTTATTTTATTTTATTTTATTTTATTTTATTTTATTTTATTTTATTTTATTTTATTATTTTATTTTATTTTATTTTATTTTATTTTATTTTATTTTATTTTATTTTTATTATTTTTTTTTTCCACTGGGAGCTTGTAATGAATCTAATGAGTTAAAATCAAACTTACAAGGGTGGCTCTTCACTACCAGCAGAAAAGAAAAAAATCATGAAGAGTTTCTTCTCTGCTGCTATAAAATACTCACCCCTAGGGAACTGTACCGACTGGAGACTGTGAGTGATTCTGGAAGCAGCAGGCAGGCAAATCACTTATTTTATTAGCTATATTTTGCAGCCCAGTATGTTTGTACAGTAGATAACATATTTTGCATAAAGTCAATGGCTGATGCTGTGCTTTTTATCATGGCCTGCTATTTTTTACAGCTGCTCTTTTAAGTGTCAGCATCGAGCATTTGTTGATGTCATCATCTGCACTTTACATTGCTCTGTGCTGCGATATAGCTGTTCCAAAGCTTTGTACTGTGACAGGGATGTCACAGTTACTGGGGAGAGATGCAACCGCACTTCAAACATTTTTCACTCTTTGCATGGCCACGTTTATGGCATTTGTAAAACTCTGTGCAATTTTATGGTGTTTGTAAAATAGCGTCATTTTATGGCAGTTGGGAAGTACTGTGCTTTCAGTGAAAAATGGACTTACGCTGGTTTCAGTGGGAGAATTTTCCAGTGCCACAGAGGGATGAAAAACACCCAAACTTTCTGGGCATAACAGAAAAACTCTTTTGAGGATAGCAGCAATTAAAGCGTTTCCTGCCTTTGGCATGTAAGAAATTATTCTTTTTGTGGTAAAGAGTATTTGCTGCTCTGCATGACGTGTATGAGAAAAGAGTGCAGCAAGAAAACCTCTGTAGTGAAGAATTTTAATAAAGCAGAACCTCGAGAAAATTGTATGTTGTATTCACACACATATGTAAAAGAGCAATCACATTCAAAGGCTGCTGAGTCCCTTACGCTGATAATGGTAAAATTTACCTCTGTGCAAGGAGCCAGAGAACAGGCTTTGAGGCTTGTCTCTACTTAGTATCCTCCACGTTAATTTGTCCCTATTTGCACAATGTTAATGCTCCTGTTTGTCAGAATTAAACAGGAGTGCCATTAAATACTGCAGTCATTTTTATTCCTTGCAGCTGTGTAACCTTCAGTAACTATGGACAACTTCTCCCCCCCTTGCCTCCCTTCTGAGGGCTTCACCCTTAGCCATAATTGGAGAAAAATCCAGAGAGGGGCCGGAGGTGAGATTTCTTGGAGCTGCTAATTAGCTGATGCCATCACATCAGAATTACAATCCAATTCCTTGGAGGACTCCAGAGACTCCTCTCCACAGCTCTGAGACACATGCTGAATTTACCCTCAGAAAACAGGGGCAGATGATTAGTGCTGACATCCTCAGTTCCCAGAATGAACAGGTTGGCAGAGGGTTGGTTGGTTTAAAGGCCTTGCCTAGAATTAAAGAGATTCCTTTCAACTTTCCTTTTCTTTCTCCCTTTCTCCCTTTCTCCCTTTCTCCCTTTTTCTCTTTCTTTCTCTCTTTCTCTCTTTCTTTCTCTTTTTCTCCCTCTCTCTCTCTCTTTCTCTCTTCCTTTCTCCCTTCTTTCCATCCTTCCTTCCTTTCTCCCCGATTCACAAACTATTTCAACAGAATTTGAAATTTGATGGGGGAAATTTCCTCTCCAGAGTTTCTCATTTGGGGAGGAAGGGAAAACAACAGCAGCTCTGCTGACAATAAAATTCAATTACAGTTGAACTACCATTGATTTTTTTTTTTTAATTTATTATTATTTCATTTGTGTTTATCTTTTAATTAAGCCCTTCTCATAGTATTTTTTTTTGGTCCTCTTTTTTAACACGTGATTCAGGGGCAGGTGTTCAGTGAGCCTGAATGAAAAGGCATAGTGCTACATCTCTCTTAGCTGACGTGCTAGATGATGAAAAAAGACTTCTAAGATAAGAAGACTTCTAAGATAACAAGATCTTCTTGTTAAGATATGATATGATACACTGAGGGCAGTATCCAGTGCAAAAGCTTTGGGGTCAGAAGGGGGGCAAACATGAAAGACCCTAAGCAGGACTTAGTGGTCAGGACAGTCTGCTGAGAGACACAGGACTGGAGCTTGTCTCCCTGCTCAGCATCCTCCCCTTGGAAAACCAAGGCACAACATTTTCTTTCTAGTAAATACTTACACCAAGCAAGAGCCAGTTATTGTATAACAGAGTGATAAAACATTTCCTGGGCTAGTGCTGTGTACTGCAACAGATCCTAGAAGGGCTGAGAAGGTGCAGCTTCCCAGAAGAGGAGGATCTAATTTTCATAGCTCCTTCAGCACTATCATTCGCTGTAACATGAGTACAGATTTAACTTTATTAAAGCAGCACTGCTAAGGTAGCTCAGCTAAGCACACAGGAAATATGACATGTCACCACGCACTGTTGTTTTTGTAAGGACAGCAGCTTTAATATTGGAGAGCAATGAATTGCCTGGAATGATATTAAGTCTGGAACATTGTGCTAATGCTGGTCTGCACTTGCATAACTCCCAGTGCAACATCAACAGGCCTCCGGCTGTAGTTTTGTTCAATGAGTAGATGTTTAGGACTTTTATTTTTATTTTTTAAAGTGCACCAATCTCTTGTTCTGCCAAACATGGGGGATGTTTTCCTGTTTTCTTGCTAATTTCAACAGGGATTGAGCCAAAGTCCCACAGTCAGACTTGCCAGCTTTCCTGGAGCCATCCCCAGCACCCAGTTACCAAAAGCCGAGCAGCAGATTTTTACAAGGGGTAGATCAGATGCAGTGTTTCCACATAGCACCCGATTTGTTTTGTGACTGGTCATATAAAATTATTTGTTGTATAAGTAGTTTGTGGTTCTGCGAGTCAGCAGATGCTCGTGACACCTGGGGACTGTTTATATATTTGGGAGTTGAAAATAGATCTGCTTTTCACAGCTTGCATCCACCTCAGACTTCTGTCATTTCTCAGAGTCTGGATGAAAAGTGAATGGACTGTGAGTACCCAGGGAAGCAGGTACTTGTGTAGGATGAGGGGAGACTCTGCATTTTTGCTCTGAAATGGACACAGAGAGGGGGCTGTGTCTTGAAGGCTTTGCATAGAGGAAGAAAAGGGTAGTTCTGGGCATGGAGGGTTTCTGCTGGACTGGGAGACATCATGACTAGATGATGCCAAGGATGGAGAAGTCAGGTTGTTTGCATGAGCCGGATGAATGCACAGGAATACACTGATGCACGCAATACAACCTGGAATAGCAGTGAGACTGAAGCATGTGCCAAAAGCATCTTCCAGTGACGACCATCAGAAAAATCTCTGGATACTGGGCTGGGTGTAGATTTGAGGTTTGATCCAGTGTAGCTGGATTTGTGTTCTTTTGCTCCTACTTTCTATAAAATATGCAGTTTTATCAGTGGAATTTATTCTTTGACCCAGTAAACACTAAGCTGTTTCGTTCAGGTAACGCACATGTAAATATACACCCACATTTACAAACATACATACGCTCATCAGATATATGTATCTATATATCATTCTGTTACTGCCTCTTAGTAACGTATGGCATAATTGGGTAATAAAATGCCTCTTACTCTAGTCAAGTTCTTTCATCAGAATCAATGAGAATTTATAGCTGTGTTCATAGCACAAAGAGTTTTTTATCCTCATCACCATTTGCTCCTCTCCAGTGATGCTCTGCACAACACCACAGGCAAAAGCTGGCTAAAGAGAAAGGTAGCTAAATAGAGCACTGAAAAGGATAGGAAACCCCAAGAGGGTGGAGTGAATACCCAGCTCTGCCCTCTTTTGTGCTTACATTGTGACAGTCCTTAATTAAGTGATCACAGGATGCTTTTGTCCCCTGTGGGATCAGATTTCATTGAATGCGCAGGATAGAAGAACTCATTGAAAGACAGGCCTTAGGTAGGACTTGTTTTATTCTGTTTATTATTAATTATGAACTTTCAGGCTTTACCTCCTGCCTTCTCCGATGTTAGAAGGATTCCCAGCCCCCTGGGGTCTCTGCAGTTCTCCACCCAGGGATGTCTGAGCCCCACAGGCAAGGGAATGTAGTTGCTGTATTTCAGGAAGGAATCAAGGAACAGCCTGACAAAGGCTGGGATTACTTCTGAGCTTTGCACCCTACTGTCAGACCCTGGGGTTCCTATTTTTGCAAGCAGGCAGTGCCAAACAGTGCTCTAGCGTGACCCAGACATCCCTGGCATGCAGAGAAGGAGCCTTGCACGAGTGAAATCCACAGTTCAAGTCACCAGCAGAGCATCCCATGGGAACTTGGTGGCACAGGTAGGGCCAAACCTGTTCCTCATCCCACCTCAGATCAACTCTTGTCCCCTACTCTTTGTTGTACAGCTACCCCATGCTGTCCCCATGAAACCACAGGCACCCTCTCTGGTTGCACCTTCCTGGCCTCCCAGTACAGTCTCCTCACACAGCCAGCATCACTCTCCTGTTTATACCATTCCCTGTCCTGTTTTTCCTCTCCACTTCCCGGTCAGCATCCAGCCACAATCCCCACCCCTCCTTGCCAGCCCACCTCTCCTGAGGAGCTTGTTCCCAGTATTAACCTAGGGAATTTAATAATCACAGTGATCCTGTGATTAAAGTGGTGGGGCACTCAGAAAGCAGGGGAAACAGGCTTTTCTGGCTATCCTGAGAGTCTGGGCCACGTGTTGTGTTGTTCGCAGCAAGCCAAGGACTGAGCCTGGGGGGGGAAGTCATGCTGAGCCATCAGAATAAGCATTGCCAGGGAGCATCGACTCCCTAAGGAATGTAACTGCTATAATCTGAAGGACTCAAAATAAACCTGTTTGAACAGATACTCTTCAGATGATACTTTGGCCAGACGACAGGAGTTGGTGACAATGACAGCAAAGAGCACAATTAACAGAAAAGGCCACCTGCATGCCAGATTTCAAGCTCCTGCTTTAAGCACTGTTCTCTTTTGAAAGGCTACCAGAATTTTGTCACCACAAGCAAAACAGTGCACTTTCCCCAGCTCTTTCTCAGAGAGGACTGAATCCCTAAGATTTAAGACATTGGCCTGAGGCAGGCAGATAACATAGAAAAATGTTAACTTGAAAGTTAAAAATTTGGTAAAATTCAAAGTGTCTGAGAGCAGGGGAATTGCACTGAGTGCTGTTAAATGCCATCGATAAAAGGATCTCACAAACACCTGTGATGCAGGCTGAGATTTGAGACTCCTTGGTGGGGACCTGTTTTTCCTTACCCATAGGAGGGGTAGCCCCGGGAATCATATGGTGCACCCCGAACACTGCACATCTACATAATCCTCAAGGCAAATTGAGGAGAAAGCCTCTCCTGAGTAGTTCCCTACCCCAGTAAGCCTTTCATGGCAGTAAGGAGGTGCTTTCCGTTGCCTGGTGTCCCTACAAGAGTGTGCACCTACTCCTGCCTCGAAAATCCTGGCAGCATTGTGTAGGATGGCCCTAAGGTCAGAGCAGTAAAAGGAGATTAGCCAAGGGAATAAAGCAAAAGTAGCAGTAGCATTTGTTCTGTCAGTACATGTGGGAGACAAAAGAAAGGAGAGAGGGAATAGTGAGGTTTCAGAGAGTGGAAAATTAGTGACAAGCAAGGCTGAAATCGCTGAGGGCCCTAAATGATTTCTTAGCTTCAGTAGACGCAAACAAAGCAAAGGTACCATTCCAGAGTCAGGAGCGTGTTCCCTGCAGATAAAGAAAGAGAAGTGTTAAATTGGCTTTTCCTATTGTTGAGGAGCAGACAAAATGGCTCTTTCTGCTATTGGAAGTGTTTGAAACCATTAAAAGCTGACAAGGCCTGGGGTCTGTAAGGCTGTAAATAGAAGCATCTATATTTAATCAAAGATGATGAAGGATTCAGTGAATTTCTGCCCTGTAAACTTGACATCAGCTGCGTGACAAAGATGAGGAGTGCAATGGCAAAGAATGTGATTATTAGAGAGTTTTGAAATGCAGGAAAAGGGGCAGCTGCTCTGAATTCACGGCACATGTTTGCTGGCTGATACTCTTTAATTCTTTAACAGGCTGTGGATCATTTAGGTGGCCAACACATACCACTTGATATGCTGGTCCCAGAAAGGCTCACAGGCTCAGCACCAATACATGGTGTCCCATGAGGGGACACGCTCTCCCTGAAATGCTCTTGAAAACAGCTGTTTGAGTAATTACTTCTTTGCTACTTTGAGATACAGATTTTTTTTTTTTTTTAGATGATAAAAATCTGTTTGGGTTTATGTTTAAAGCACTTAATCTAAAACCCCTTTGCGACTTTGACACCAGGTTTATTTTTGATCAAACAAACGAAACAACTCTGAAGTCCTTTGAGAAGCTTCCAGCTCTGAAGAGCTGGAATGAAAGGCTTTTTCTCTTCCTGCCCCTTCCATGCTGCCAGGCTTCAGGAGGCCAGGGGGTGAGTTTTTATTGCTAGTCCCTAGAAAATAACATTAGGCTGTGTGGGTATCTTTGGATAGATATTGATTGTAAATGATGGATTTTATAAAAAAAAAAAAAAAGAAGAAGAAGAAGTAAAATGGCCAGGAAGTCAGTTAAAAACTGTCCCAGGGACAGAGCAGGCTTGCCTGAAGACACAAGCAAGGAGGATGTATAACAAGAGGTATTCTTTAAAGAGCCAAGATCTCCTGGCTGGATCAAAGCCTGCCTGAATTATTTCACTGACTGCTATATTTTGAATGAAACCCTTATTTACACCCAGTCTTCTTGATTGATCTTCACGAGATGCACAGATGTGTGGTCATTTGGTCCCTGAGCAAAACCAATATAATTTTCTCAGATACAAAAATACACCAAACTACCTAGGGGCAAAAAGCGCACAGAACGAGAAGTGGTGCTTAGGCAAGGCCTGTAGTCTAGGCTAAGGGGGGACAAGGGGTGAAGGAAGAAGAATACTTTGCAGTTGCTTAGCAAAGTCAGGTCAGAGCACGGAGTGAGAAAAGAATGGAGAGCTTGCTCAACAAGCATGAAGAACCAGATGTTTGGCTGCTTTAAATCACAGGTTTTGTTTTGACCCAAGGTCTAGTGCGTACCTGTTTGGAATTACAAAGTAAGCAGCGCCTTCTCTTCACGCTCTCTTTCTGACTGTGGTAATCACAGGAAAGAAAAAAAAAAAAGAAAGAAACCCTCAAAAGTAAACAACCCCCTCCAAACCCCAGCTCTCTTTTCCAGCCGCCCCCACAAAATAACAGCAGCAATGATAACTGAAAAGCTTTCTAGAACCCCTTGGGCTCTCTTACTGTGGTATTGGTAAAAGTCTGCCAATCTGAAAACTCAGCTAAAAGTAAAGAAAAAGAAAATCAGCTTTTGATCAAAAGAGCAATCACTGCATGCATGCCTCCTTGCTCTGCCCACTGGTGTGAATTTCAGTTTCATATGCAGCAAGTTTTCCACATTAAATTGTCTAAATAGGAGTCAGGCAGGCTCATAATCCAATTTTTATGTGGGGTCCAGCTTTCCTCCTGCACAGCCAAACTCTCTTCCCTACCAGCAGCACAGGGCCCCATCTTCCCACAGATGATATGTGAGCAAAACTGATCCCAACCCCGCCAACTCTCTGCACACCACATCCCCTTCTCCCTGATGCATATTCACCACCCCCTTTAGACTTTGTCCCAGTCTCCGCCCTCTAGATTGGTGCTAATTTACGTCTGTTCTCGGACCTTGGTCATCTACCTAATTGTGTTTAATCCAGTTGAGAATCTTGCCCTCAATACCTCTGGCCCTGAGGGATTTACAAGGAAAGGTTAAGGGACACAAGATAGCTAGGTGAGCTAAGCCAGGGCGACTTGAGGGCTCAGAGGTGTCTAAGGTGTGCAAACATCATCTGCAGGATCGGGATTTCCTTATGCTGAAGAGGACTAATTTTTCTGAAATTGGTGGCCTGTCTCCTCGAGAAAAGTCAGTGCGGAAATGGAAATTGGGGCCATAAGCAGAGGGGAGGAATTGTGCAGGTTATGAGGGGTTTTATGGGGAATTAAAGGATGAACCTGTCACATGGAAAATGTAAGTTGAATATCATGGAGAGCTGTGAGACTGTGGAGGGGTATCCCTAAGTGGGCTGCACAACCTTGTCATTTGAGTCACTTAAAATTGGGTGAGGTAAAACCCCCAAGCATCTACCACAACTAATGGCCCTTCATTTCTGTCAGGGACTAGGAGAAGACAGGGTTGCCCGTCACTCATTTCCAAGGTGTTATTAGGCTAATGAGACCTGATCCATCTGACAGCAGCAACAGCCTTCCAGGACGTCCATGGGCAGGGAGAGTTCAGCCCCATGCTGTCACCTCTCATTGCCCTTGCCTTGGAGAAGTTATCCAGATCAGCCAAGGGAATGAAATGTTATTGTGACTCTCTGCTGTGCCTTGTGGGTAGAGATTATAACCATGAATTTTTGGGGAAGTGGTCTTAGGCTGCTGAGAGTGGGACAGATTATTTCTGGCTGGGACAAGATTAGGAGTGATGCTAGCTGGTCAGAAGGACCGGTTCACTCTGAAGCAGTACAGTGAGAGCCAAGCACCTCTGACTTTTTTCCCTGATAAATCTGAATCCTTTTCCCAGCCACCAGCACTTCTTCCCCAGCATCTCCCTGTTCAAAACATGGATCAAAATGTCTGCTTTGTGAAGGGTTCCCTGAATTTCAGAGGAAAACAGCTCTGTTGGTGTTAAAAGGTTGGTGCTTATTGCTGGGGACACCTCCGTCTATTATCCTGAAGTTAGGATAAAATTATAGCTGCATTTTTATAGGCAGATGTTGCTAGCGGGTGGTCAGCTTCTTCAGACAGTTTGGCCCTCTGACAACACTTTGTTAGGCAGGTTTAAGGTAAGTGAATGCCCAGAGTAATCCTATAAGTCTGAATGATGTTGTGGAGTATAGGATGTGCCCAAGCTGGCGTTTTTGGCAAACACCAAAATATATTACAATGCCAAAAATAAATAAATAAATAAATAAATCCTGGGGACCAGGGAACTGTGGCTTTTTTTTTTTTTTTTTACTTCTTGCTTTGAAGATAGGTCCAGGGTGAAGGGAAAGGGAAAGACATCAGTATCAGACAAGATGGGATGAAAACTGGAAGATGAGAAAGCGTAGGAGTTTAACAACATGCTACTGCCAAAAACTGTCTTTCTCCACGACAATTTGTTCTGAATGTGCCTCAGAATAAAATTATGAAATCTATGAAAAACAAACTGATGATATTAAGTCTCTCTGGAATTTTGCCAGCTGTATGTATACGAGTGGAGATGCCACACATTTCCTGAAACCTAGATTTGATGTTGGGTGGGAAATTCTGAAACTTCATAAATAAATAAGAAAGCCCAAGCAAAATTGTACCACATCAAAACAAAATCTCCAACTCTTGGCACTGCAAGCAAAAGAAGGAATTCCAAGGCTTTGATTTTTCAAGATGAAGCTGGTGTAGTTTGCTCAGTAGCTCTGCTTCTCAACTCTCTGTCCCAAAACAGAGCTTCTAGATGACCTCAGAGACATGAAGCAGAACTTCCAGATTTTGGGCAGGCATCTTGCTGTGTAGGAACCCTGGCAGTGGGGCTATCAGATAGACAAGTGGAGTGGTCAGAAAGTAAACAACAGTCTAGGAAAGCTGCTTGGTTTCTATTACAAGACTGGTGAAATTGAAACACTCCGTATCCTAACAAAGATAAATTGACACATTATGATCATCCCCGAATCGTCCTCTATTCTATACAAATTAACCCCCAGGAGAAGCTGTTCCAGTGCAGGGGCTGGCTTGCAGCCAGCTTGCGTGCAGCCACTTGTGTGCAGAGTCACGCCCATACAGTCTTAGCTTTATATGACGACAATGCCAATGTCTATATTTAAGACAACAATTGAATAGAGGCAATATGGAATAGGGAAACTGCAGTAACGCACAGTCTTCACCCAACTTAGAAGCCTAAGTGTGAGCACTTCTCCTTCCGTAAAGCAAGACCAGGGTGCTTAATTCAGGTGTATGTGGCTGAAATGCAATCACCTAAAGTTGCATGAGGTGAACAGCACAGCTAATTCATGTACATTTAAATCAGTTAGGTGGGTAAACCCCATTGTGGTTCTGAACTGTATCTGGCTTGGCTTCTTTCAGATGGTAGATGAGGTACCATGGATGAAGAAGATATGAAAACCCTAGCAGGTGTAGGAAAAAGGTCTTGTGTAAGACCTGTAGGAGGTAAGACAGTGTGATTTCTGCTGAATAGTTGTGGCCTGGAGAAATGAAGCCCATGTAGGGCAGGGTTTTGCTCCTTTATTTTTTCACCCTGTAGCAATCAGCTACTCACTAGTTTACGGTTCCCTCAAACAGTACAGGGATAACTGGTACAGGGGCAGCTGGTACCAGCCAGACTACAAGAAAGCTATTGATTCACTGTGATCTGCTATGTAACTAACAATTAGTGGCTAGGAGAAGGCTGAAGACCTGGCAGCTGCAGTCTGGCCAGAGGGATTTCTTAAATAAGCAACCTATACAGAGTCATTAACCTACCTGCATTCCCGTGTGCACAGGACAGCCTCCCCTGCAAGCCTTTGGGTCACGATTTGCTTTGCATTTGGACTTTGTCACAAATGGCCACCCTTGCAAGTGATATGTCTAGGAGGGAGACCGCATTTTAATGGCTTTGCTCAGTGTGCAGTGTGTGCTTTCCCTGTCAGTGTGCAATGTGTACTGTGGCTGCAAGACAGAGGATGGTGCAGCCCTTTAAGGAGCGCTTTCCAACAGTGTTTCCTGTGAAAGCCAGTGGAGGCCTCAGCAGAAGGAGGATTGGACCCTGAACAAGCAGAGGAAAACAGCCATATGTTGGAAGGAGATTAATATTATGTAAATAATAGGGCATACAGACATTTTGTAAGTGGGAAGGTCAACCTCATTATTGATCTACAATTAAGCCAAACCGTGGGGTCATACCATCTTATTATATCTAGTAGATTAAACTCAGTTAGTCTGTCTCTTTTTTGTTATTGTTTCTGAAGTAGCTTTAGAGCTTTCTTAATTCAGGTCAAAAAATGAGAGGCTTCCTCATAAGCATTTTAATTAACCATCTGAAGAACTCTTCTGCCCCCGGAGACTCACAGTACCAAATCCAGAGCTTAGCACTGCTACCCCTCTCAGAGTGCCATAAGTAAGCTCAAACTGTGTTTGCACCCCTTTATATATTCAACTCAAACACACAGCCAGCAAATCAAACCCACACCCTTCCCTCACCAAATCCTTGGAAAAAAACAGTATCTTAAAAATCTGATTTTTGACCTAAACATGTTCTTTTCCCCCCTCCCAGCATGACGACCAGCATGTCCAAGGAAAGAAACCAAAACATACAGAGGAAAACCCTTTTGGATGAACCTATGCACTCATCATAGACATCTTCCCTGCTGCAAGGCATCGGTGCATTTGTGTCATCCTGTGTTATCAGGGCTGAGTAAAACCCCAGTCCTTTTTGCAGGACCACTCGGCTTGGTGCACTGTCCTCCCAGGGAGAAGCTCTTGGCTGAGCAGTTTGGTTTCTACAGAGCATGCTGCTCCTTAGGTCAACAGGAATCTCCTTCCACGTCCACGGTGGCTCTCGCCCATGTTCACTAGGCTGCAGCTTCTTGTGGTGGCACTCACATAGCAAGCTGACCTCGTGCCACAGGCTATTCATCGTCCCAGCATGCTTGTTTGAGGAGAGCACCTGCCCCCTGCAAACAGTCATGGGTGATATAGGCATGCACCCCAAGTCCCCTGCTCCTCCATATCCTCCTTTATGTGGAGCTGGCACAGATACTGCTCTGTTCCAACTTGTGGGGCAGAGGCGTGCTGTAGGTGCCATAGGGGGGGAGGACATTGAAAAGTAAATATGGTTTTGGGAATGGAAGCAGCTCCAGGTGGTGAGGGACGAAGGAGAGCATGTTGGGCAGCCAAGCAGATGTCAGTTGCCCTTGCAGTGGTGAGTAGTATCCCACAGCAGGGACAGTAGCAGCGAGCTTTCTCGGCATCAAGCTAGAAGCCTTTCAAGAACAAAAACAAAGTCTCAGGTAAATCAATACTGACTTTTACTTAGATACAATTTGCAATCAACCTTGGCTGTTTCCCTGGTGCTCAGTAATTAAGAAGAAAAGTTTAGAATAGACTCCCTAAAACCCAGTGATGTGCTGTCAGTCAGAGAGCAAGGCAAAATAGTCTTTGTTCTATCTATGGAAGCACTCCTGTCAAGGAAACAGCCTGTGTGCCAGCCTAGATTAACTGCCTTGGGCTTAGCAAGGATATGGGGCAAGGGCAAAAAGCCTTGATGACCCTAAGTAGGCTGCACATTGTAAAAAGATCTTGACTGCCTAAAGAAATACATCTTTGTGGTTACAAATGTCATATTTCTTCCTGTTCAGGACGTTGCAGGTGTTTAAGATGTTTTGATCCAAAACATGATTTACAAGCATATGATTTAGAAGTAAAATAGGGTAGGATAACCCTCATGGCATATATACAGGAATAATATTAGGAATAATACATATTTAGAAAAATGAATTTTATTTGACCATATTTGTTGGGATTTAACTTGATCATATCACCATTTTGTCCTTTCCAGTCCTCCCATGTGAAGAGGTAACCTGGTGAAGGATAGCTTTCTCCCCCTCACTGGTTTTATACATGGCCTCCAATACTTACTGCGATATCTGCCTTGGGAGCAGGAATGAAATCAACTTCTGTCAGATGCTGAAGGCCACCAAAGTTGCCAAATTTTTCATGTTTCCTCCACTTGGCTCGCTGGTTTTGGAACCAGATCTAGATACAGGCAGAAATGAAAGGGCACAGAAATGAGCAGCAGATAAAGAAGGAACTGCTCACATTCAATTAATTTTCCTGCTCATTAAATGACCTCACCAAAACCAGAGGCTGAACCTAAAGGAAAACATGGGGTTTGACACAACACCTTTTGCATTTTGCATAACACATTGAGATCTCTGCACAATCATAACAGCCACTTTTCTCTCACAGAATCACAGCTGTTATTGAGCATTTGGTTTTGTTTCACTCAAAACTTTTTACAAAAATTATATATCATTTGAGGTTGTAGCAGAGCCCTGTTTCTGTAGTAATGGACTAGATCCATTCCCCTCTTTATGGAAAGACAGTAGGACAGTGTGCAGCAGGTCTTCCAGGGATCTCCTTGGAAAGTAAATCCTTTCATGGTCAAAGCTTCACAGCTTTTTCACAGTCAAGAGATGTGGCATTATGATTTCCTTAGGAGGTGCAACTTATTGCATTGCAGGACTTTGTCACCCTGCTCTCAAATGAATAGACTAGGAAAAGACTCACATAGATGTTTGCTGGACTGCAGTAAATGTGTGTCACCCATGGAGCTATAGTAACAAGGTTCTTCTTGTATTTAGCTTATAACATTCTGAAATTCATGTAAGGATCCTAAGCAAAAGACCCATGGGGATGCCAACTTCTGAGTCATTCAGCACTCTATGTTATCTGCCATCTCTTTTGCACTGGACAACTGACAACTAATTTTCTCAAGGGAGAACTTCTTTCATCTTTCAGCTGGTTTGATTTGTCTGGCTTCTGGCTGAGGCATGCAAGTGTTTACTGTGCAGCCACAGTAGTACATCTTGTTGCATTGATGTGAAAGTTGAATTCCCCTTCCATTGCAGACTAGCTGGCTTTGGAACTTGCTGTTTGAATGTAAACATTTCTTTCTTGGCAAGAGATTCGGATGAACACAAGGTGTTAGGGATCAAAACCATATGCTGTTTGTTGTAAATATACATGCATTTTAAATACAATAATGAACAGCTCAATTATTTCTGCATCTCTTGCCCAGCAAGTAATGGGAACGTCAGGAGACCTCTGCTATATTGCTGGTAGTTAGAAGTATCTGAGGTTACTGAAAGGACAGACCTTTTTTGCTGGGTTTGTGTGTGTTTGAGAACTGCTCAGTCTGTATGAGCT
Source organism: Anas platyrhynchos (assembly GCF_047663525.1). NCBI lineage: Eukaryota > Metazoa > Chordata > Aves > Anseriformes > Anatidae > Anas > Anas platyrhynchos. The sequence continues at coordinate 55,516,142 of NC_092587.1, forward strand.
ATAACATTCCCTTTCTACCAGGTAGTAGATATATAGTGAAACAAAACCATGAAATGGGTCCTCTTTACCATCGATTAAGTGATTGAAGGTAGAGGGGAGTGCCAAAGCCAAAAATTCAACCTTTTAAGTGCTTCTTCGAGAGTCTGCATGTGGGATAAAGTCTTCACTTCATAGATTTTTATTTTTTAATATAGGCATAGCTGTGTTCAGAGCCTAAACTGCCTTTTCTGCTCAGCTGGTTCTTCAGAAAACCTCCCTCCCCAGAATGATTTCTAAACGTGCACCCTGACTTCTCTTTACTGGGATTTAATCATATTCCTCCCTGCTCCGTCCACCACAGATTGCAACCTACTGATACAATTTTTTTTTTTCCCTGCATGTTAGTAACCTTCAATTTTCCAGTGTTCCTGAGCTGTGGCACTGAGACAGAGAACAACATTCCCATGGGTGCTCATGAAAGTCACAATGGTGCTCAAGCCAGGGTCAACTGCTTCCTTAATCTTGCCTGAGATTTCACAAAAGACTCATTTGCCCATCACAGCAGTAGCATTAGCCAGGAGCAGAATGAGGGAGAGGGAGGGTTCTCAGCAAGTTGTATGAAGAAACAGGGGCTATAACAGCACAGAGGGAGGGTGGTGCTCCCCATATTCTAGGAATGGCTTCTGTCTGTTGCTCTGTCATTGTCCCTGTGTTGTTCTCTTGCAGACACATGACCAATGACCTAGGGCACGCTAAAGAACAAGCCTTTTCCTTATTTACCAGTCCTTTATCTTCTTACTATTTCATAACTCTATCAGTAAAGATTTTACTGATTATGCAGTTCACATTGACCTCTGTGTCAGTAAATGGTTCCTATGAGAGGCCACCTTTGATATGTCCTCATTTGCAATTGAACACCTGCTGCACATCTTGCTTCTTGTGTACTAGAACATAACATCTTGATCTGCTCTGCTTTCTTAATCCAAGAAGAGTGGAAGACCAAGGGCAAGGTCCTTACAGTGACACCCCATCAGTGTTATTACCTCTATCAGCCAAAAATATAATTTATCAAAAAAAAAGATGAATTTGACAACATCTTCTTTTCCATAAGCCAGCGTTGATCAGAATTAAATATATTACTGTTTCTTTAATTCTTCATGAGTAGGGACTCATATACGCTTTATCATCTTTTTGCTGAAATCAGTGTTTGGCTCACGGGTCAGTCATTATGTGGTTGTTCTCTTTACCCTTCTGAATATCAACACAACATTAGCTTTCTTCCAGGTCCCCAGAACTTCCACTGTGCTACAGGACTGATCGAATATCAAAACTGATGATCCAAAGTGTGTCTCAAACAGCTTTTTAAGAACTACTAGAAGCAAGTCACTGAGATTCTGGATTTAAAAATGTCAGTCTGTAGCTGCTATTCAACGTTGTCCTGATAGAAAGTTCTCATCACCATCATGTGATACTGCCACCTTATCTGACATATTTCCAAGGACAGAGCAGAAATTATGACTGAGCATCTCTGCCATTTCTGCACTCTCCTTGACTGTCCCACTATTTCTATAGAGTAACAGATCAATAAAATTGTTCACTTTTTTCTTCTTAATGTACTTTTATTGAGTTTCTGATGATCCTTTGTTTATCTGACCACATATTTGGCCTGTATACTTTAGCTTCGCTTATTCCTTCTTTTTATAACTTTCTGTTTCTAATGTTTACTCATCCAGCTTTCTTCATTTTGTGTTGGATGTAGGCATGCACACATGCAAGGAGTAATTCCATCTGTCCACTTAAATTGTTTTGTAGGAAACATAGCTTTGTTTCTGAATTGGGGGACATGAGTTTTTCACACAGTTGTGAAATGTTTCACATAGTTTCCCAAAAAGATGCTCACTTTTTCTTTTCTTGTTGCTAAATTCTCTCTCTGAGGTTATTTGACTTATAGCTGATTTTGGTTCTATGGTTCTCTGATTTCAAAAATACCGAAGTTACTGTTAATTTTTAGTTCTGTGACCAGTTTCCCTTTGAGGGAAATGCAGAACCTCTGTGTCAAGTGTAACAGTCTGGATAGGGAATTTGCCATCTGAAATTCAGACACGATGGGTTTTTTCTTCCTTGCACATCTCAGGTTGATGTTTCCCATGGTAATTCCGTTTCTTTCCTTTTATCTATTTTTTTCTTCCTACAGATTATAAATTAGTTTTTAAACAGAAGATAGTCCTGTTATTTCATGTGGTTTGGTGTTCTGTCTGACTAGTAGCCCAGCTTGCGCTCCATACTATTGGAAATGCAATACGGGTGCACTGATATTGCTAATGGGCACATTACAGTTATGCTGCTCCAATTCTCCCTGTCACCTAACTATGAAGCAATATCACCACAGTTAGTCAATAGTCCCAGGCATGTCATAGTCAATAAACTGATCAGTGTTGAACTTTGTTAGAGTGGGCCATGTACATGGAAGTACACTGACAACTCTGGCATTATGGCAAGTACAGGAACTGTACAAATCATCACAGCAGTGTCTGATAAACAACACCAAATTCCAATACACAGTGGTATGTGTATTTCAGTGTAGCAGTTTTCATTTGTATTGAATACATGGGGTCAATTTTGAGCTCTGTTAGTAAGGCTACATTATAGCTGGGGGAAACAGGATTAGTTTCCATGGACTGAAATTACAGCCAGGGCATTTATAGTCCATAATACCAAATTACAGGACAGTAACAAAACATTTTCATTTGGACAGTTATTTTAACTTTTTTTTGTGAACTTGTAGAAGAGAGATGTGGGTGAGAGTTTGCACTGAATTACAATGTCCTATAAAAGGTTGATAGATGATTAATAAATATTTTCATAAATGTCCATTCTGTTGCTACAGAGTCCAACAGGTTGCTTATAACCATCTGCAACTCCTATTTGCTGTGCATTTAAGATGCTTAGAGCACCTGTTAACCCTTTGATTAATCCCATTTGTTTAATCCCATTTGTTTAATCCCAGTTGGGTGACAAATACTTTTTTTCCCTAGTTGTAAAAGGAGAATAATGATATTGCCCTCCTCTGTAAGGTAATGAAGAGATCACATGTTTCATTAGCATTGTCATTCATGCATAAACTGTTATGGACATATCCTGAATAAGGAATCGGTGCAATGAGTTTAGCCTTTTGGAGGTAGAACATACCTGAACTCTGGCTTCTGGGAGGTTAATCTTTGCTGCCAGTTGATTGCGAATATGGATATCCGGGTAGTGAGTTACCTGGAAAATCTTCTCCAGTTCCTGGAGCTGTTCAGCTGTGAATGTTGTCCGGATTCTCCGTTTCCCTTTCCTCTCAACTGTGCAAACAAGGAAAGGTGCACTGAATTTCATAGAAAATGAAATAGAAAATGGGCACAGGACCACAAGGAAATTCAGAGATCCAGCAATTTCTGCAAATTTCTATGCAGCTCGGATGGCATCTCCAATTCCTTCTAGAGATGTACTTACAAAAGGTGTACTAACAATAGGTGACTGTCTCTTGACCCAACAGTGAATGTGGACTTTAGCATTGAAGTAGAGAGTCAACAGTGTCTATTTGCAATGCTAATTCCACTGATTCATTACATATGAGCAACTACAGAAACCTATGTATTTTAATCACAAAACCTTATGTATTTTAGCCACACTAACCCTGCAATGGTTTTGTCATCAACGTCCGTTAACGTTGGATGAAACTTTGACCTTTGTTGCTCATCTGTCACATGCACACAACATCTGCTGCTCATTTGTAATCCATTATTAACTATTTGTGAACAAACCCTTAATGTAAAGGCAATGAATGACTGGATACTTTGTTTTGTCTTGGTGCCGTTCTCATGAGTGTAACAAATCACCATTTTTCTTTCAGCTTATAAATTTTCCATGCCTATCTTTTCCTGCCATACTGGTTTTTCTAAGCTTTCCCCAGGCTCTGAGGTATAGCACCTTCTGAAGAGTGGTTTGAATGTCCATGATCACCTGCAGACATTTATTAAATAAAATAGAAATCTGTATTTTCCTTAGACTTAACATGAACTTTTCCACAGTCAGGAGTCTGTGAATCTTGTTAGGCAGTGGAGGAATAATGAGTAAAGGGAGCAACTTTTGTCCATAGACAAATTGCGTCAGGTCTGCTTCTTCAACTTAGAACAAGATCCTTGTTGGTGTAAGCTCAGTTCTTTAGCAGATTTGTGTTTCTTGCAAAGCTGCTTGGGTTTACTACAGAGCCTGCAGCTTATTCATTGTTTCCTTGTGCTCTCTTGCTCTGTTTGCATTAACTTGTTCATTCTTGCCTTAAAAGTTGAATCTGAGTTATTTTGGATAGGTACTGACTCTATGAGATTGAGCTGAGTGATACGGTGGCTTTTAGATCACTGTTAGCTTCAAGCAGAAAAGCAGTGCTGGACCTCTTGAGAGTGAACCACCTTACAATCAACAAACCCAATTTCTTCTCACCCCAGGGCAGCAGTAACTACTGTCCCATGTCAGCTTGTCACCAGACATCTCCAGCTATTTCTTGCCCAATACCATTCTTTGACAACACTGCACCTATTCCACCCTGTTGCCTCACCCAAGCCAGTTGCTCCACCCCTACACTATACCCAACCTGATCTTGAATGTTGGAGTGATTCATGGATGGAGAACAAGAGAATTAGAAGAGTCATCTTCAAAAGACATGTGGTACACAAATACAGATAAGATGAGAAGTTACAAATATAAGTGTAGTTGCTTGGTCTGATTCTGATCTTACCCCTATATTTTATTCCTCTGGAATTGATTTTGATGAATTTACTCCTCCCAAGACCAAAGAGTACCCAAAGTGGGTGAACATTGTGAAAAGAAGTAAACCACCCCAGACTAACTGATCTCCACTCTCTTTCCATACTATTGCTTTTGCAGTATTTAGAGATAGTCAGCAGCTTCACTGCTGTGTAACAATTGCATTAAAAATACTACCTTACAAAGAAAAGTCACGGTATTCTCCAGACTATATTGTTATGGTGTGGGGAATCTCTAAACACATTTGTGCTTCAGGACTATAAGGCCTTAAAATACACAGAGCCGTGTATAGGGACCTTTTGGTGGTGTGAATTCCTGAGAGGACTCTGTGACTGTTCTACTCCTTCAACTACTGCAGTGTGACCACACAGACTTTTCCATCAGCACCTACACTAATTTGAAAATGCCCTCCTACACTAAGGTATTTTATTCAGATAATGCACTATGTACACCACATAGTGCATTGGTGTAAATTAGAATAAGGTCTGGGTTGATCTGAAATGATGCTGAAGGGTTGGTGTCTTGCAGAGTGGCAGAGAAAGGAGTGGCAGAAATAAACTGTAAGGCAACTGATCTGCAAAACATGGATTTTAGCCACATCCCAAGGCTGGAAGTCTCTCTGATGCACAAATGGAAAATCTTCCAGATTACATTGGATGAACAGCACAAAATGTTATGCCCCAAGATACATTTTTGTTCGTTTTTTTTTTTTCTACTGAGCTTGTAAAATTGCAGCCTTATAGGAGCATAAAAATCCAAATCTCTCCTGACGTATTTGGCACTGACACCATGATGCTGAAGAAAATGAACTTTTTGAATAATTGCTTTTGGTCTTCCATGGTCTGATGACAGCTACAATGCATACCATGTAAATAGATGCATACAGTTCCTAATGGGAACAGTTACCCAGAGATGATTAGCTTAATCCCTCAAAGGGACTTTACACCTTTTCCACCTGTAGTAGTAGCATAAACTATTCCTTGTTGGGGCTAAAGCAGTGAAAAAGCTAACTAAGCACCTTAACCGGTATAAATTAGGCTCTGCCCCAACCAGAAAATGACATCTTTCATTCTGTAATGGAAACTTCATTTTGACCCTGGTGACACAGAAAATAAGGAATAAAAAATTCTGTTCATTGATTTGGTAGGAAGATGTCTAGGAGACAATATATGGGAACCAGTAAGTTAATATATTCTGTTGTGAATATTTCCTCTTTTTTAAACACTTCAGCTACTTTGAAAAGGAGACCAGCCATGCAAGAGTAGCTGAGAAGCGTCATTTATCATAAACACTGTCAATACTCTCATATCTCAGGAACAACCTAATAAAGCTGGTGTCCAACAGAGTTAAATCCATATCATTAGACTTTTCACTGGCTTATCAAAGTACTACTCATTAGACTGCAGCCCTGGCTTCAGCCCCAAGGGAAAAATGTCATTTAAATTGAATCTTGCTGACACCACTGGGGCAAAGATTTGAAATGAGAAATATTTTTGTGCATATATACTGGAGATAGCAATGGGCACCCTCTCCTTGAAGCTCTGATTACAAAGTTGCATCAACTCGAACCTTCACAAAATATGTCTATAAGAAAAGGGGCATTTATTGCTGTGTGGATTAAAAAGGGAAATATGGACTATCATTACTAAGAATATGAATCCCAAGACACTATGTCCCCTGTGGATATGATAGCGCTAACGTAGTTCACAGTGTCTCTTGTCTGGAAGATTTTTACCTCACACCTCTCTGTGGGGGTTGGCCTCCATATCCTCCTGGGAGATATTTTAGACAGGTAAGATTGAGTACCAAGGTGATATTTTGTCAAGTACATCATGTCCTGTCATACAGTAATGAATATCTCTGCTATATTTGTATCATTACAACATATGGTATTTATATTTCTCTCACAGGGCAATTCATAGCATATCCAGACAAGTGAATTCTGCCCTGACCTTGCTCATGGTCTCAGAAATTGGAGGCATCCTGTGATGTCCCACATATCTCACTGAACACTGAGCTGAGCTCCTGCCTCTTGACAGAGTGGGAGACCGCTCCCCAAAGCTGGAAGAAGCTGCACTCTACCCCCAACATTAACAGAGTGGAGGAAGTAATCTAATCTCAACTGTCACTACCCCCTTGTTCTTCTGGTCCCAACTGTACATAAACACCTGGGATGCTTGCAGGGTTCATATCCTGTGAGATTTTGTATGTCAAGGCAGTCTATGTAACTTCTAGCAACCAGAAATCCTTCAGGAGAAAGAGAGAGACCACACTACCTCCCGGAAGATTTCTGAAGAAGCAAAAAAAGGCTCATGTATTTTTTTAATGTTTTATATTACTGAGCTGAAATATAATTTCACAACTATGCAAAGAAAGAAAATGTCTACATTTCAAAATCTATGTCACATCAGATGGAAAAAAAAAAAAAGTATTTTTTAGTATTCCATCAGAATACAGCAAATAATGATTTGGTCCGGTATAAACCCTTCTGTCTCATGCATTGACCAGACTCTCTAGAATTAAGATGACTGAAGTGGACTGTGATAGGAATGAAATGAATGCCAAAGGCCATCTGGGTCAGACCCCATCACAGTGGGTACCAAACAAACAGTAATCAATATTTTTTGCCTGTAAATACAGAACATGACAACCATCATCTGTATAATATGGAATAAAACCTAAAGGCAAGACTTTTTAGTGCCCAAATCAGAGAATACTACCTGAGCTAAAAAGGAATGGTTTACATTATCAGACCATACTAGCTACAGGACTTCTCCACAGAAAGCATATTCATACAAACTATAGACAGGCATGATGATGTAAATATTTATACTTGGCTACCAGCTTAAGAATTTCTGGGTGCTGGAAGGACACTTGGTGCAGAGTTTCTTGAATTAATCAGCCTACATTGACTCAAGAAATCATCTCTAACAATGTAATACTATCTCTACAGAGGTGGGGTATAGAACAAACTCAGTAGTAAAGATCATGAGTCTAGAAGGATCCAGAAAGACTACCATACAAAGAATATATGAGAATGAGAAGACAAAGTCTATGCACAGCTGCTGTAAGTGTGAGAAGAAACTTTGTGCAGATGGGACATTTTATGGTACCTGAAAGACTGACCCATTGCTTTTTTGAAATGTACAGTATTAAAAATTATGCTATAGACGGGATTGGGAATAGATCTGCCAGATCATCTGTCCCACTCAAAGGTGTCCAGGACTGGACAACACAGTTTAAGAGAAAATAGGCTCATGAGTTTCTGGTGTCTCCTTTCAGCATCTTTTGTATGAAAATGACCCATATAGCTCGGTGACAGGCAAAAGAAACTTGCTGTCAGTGTGTTCTTACATCTTCCACGTTTTTCCTTCTTGAAAGGGCATGGTGAGCTGTTTTGTAGATAAGACTGTTATGTAAGGGAAGAATCTACACAGTGCTCAGAAGTGCCACTTCTACTGGAACCAGATCTTTCAAAGTTGGAACTCATCAGATTAAACAAAATAAAATAACATGAGGTCAGGTACAGGGCCAGTAGAGACTGAAGGACAGGCTTTGATTTCAACTGGAAATGAAATTAAATTGCTAACAAAATAGACTCCTGTGACCTAATCAAGGCTTTTGCCAGTAGGAAATCTAGAAGAGTGCATTTTTTCTATAAGTAATCAGTCATTCTATTTTTGTTTCAAAAAAGAAAAAAAAAATCCAACCCACAAAACACTATGAAAAATAGAAAGAATCTGGGACTGTATGTTAACATTTTGCCTTGCAAGATGAAACTTTCTCTGACTGTAGCTTTGATACTTTCCTTTGCCTTGGGACCTTAGCTTAGAGATCCCATAGCAAACAACAGCATTCAGAATTACAGTCTAATAAAGAATGTGGGTGGAAGATATAAGACTAGAAAGTGTTGGAAGTGTAACATTGGCTTTACAAACGTGGCTGTAGAGTCTCTGGGGAAATAAGACTGTCTGAGTTTCTTGAGCTATTTTCTATGTAAAAGCTGGGGATATTCAAGTGTGCTTTTATGCTCTGTGAAAGTCATTTGCAGGTTAGCTGACTGCTGAAACCAAGCCTGAAAACACCAGGCAGCTAGATATGTCAGCATTTGCAGATTCTTAGAGATACAGCTGTCTATACATTGCCTTATTGTTGACATTGGAAGGGCTAGATTCTTCACACTGATAAAGCAGTATAACTTCTTTAAATTCAGAAACAGGCACATTTGTCCTTTGCAGATCTGGCTTTGTTACTAGGTCAGACCTAGAGCAAGTTGAAACATTTGAACTTTGTTGAAATACTGATTATTCTTAAAGGTGTGCAGTTAAGGGATGAGAACAATGAGTACAAATTACAGCAAATAAAATTCTGATTAGATAATAGGAAAAAAATATTTTCACCATGAAGGCAGTTTGATACTGGAACATAGTCCTGGAGAGATTGAGAAGTCTCCAGCCTTGGAGATATTCAGAACTTGACAGGACAAAGCCTATGTAACCTGATCTAAGGTGATCCTGCTTAGAGTTGGGGTTGGAAAAGTTGGTCTCTAGAGGTTCCAGCCAATATACTGTATTATGTGATCTCTGATCTCCAAATATCAAATATCCATGTGGACCAAAGTGTAGCAATGCTGCCCTCCCCCCCCCTTAAAAAAAGGAGGCAATTTAAAGCTTTAATACTACTCATAGCTTACCGAGTCTGATCTCTTGTTTATACCATGTTAGCTAAGCTTATTTTCACCACCTACCATAACAGAGCTGCAAGATATTAGAGGTACAAGCAAATCAATACTGAAGACTAGTACTTGTACCTGAGTTTGCTGAGTAAAAGCTGTGTATCTGCAGCAACACTATGCTTTGGCAAATTCATTCTGGGCTGTAGCAGGCAAATAGCCTACACCTCGGGCTGCTGTGCCTCAGCTGCCCTGTGTGCCTGAACCAGCTAAATATATGCTACTTTGTGAAGATCTCTGCAACGCTGCAATTGAACCTCTGATTTGCACTTGGCCCTGTCTTAGCAGGCCAAGACAATATTGAGCCTACTCAGTCTCAATACGAGGGGCATATACTGGAGGGATAAGGAATTAAAACCCCAAGAGAAGGGCTGGAAGTCAGTGCTGACACATCTCTGCTTTGAAGTATGTAATCTAGATAGGTAAAACTTGTGGGATCAGTTTATCTTTCTGCAATCCTCTTTGTCATTTCTGGACAGACACCCTCTCGCAGTATCTGATGGCCAGATCCAAAGACTTTTTACTTCTTTGACAAGAAGAGAGAAAGCACTTACATAAGCAAGCAGTGGCTTTAGCTTCATATGCTCAAAAATATATTTTTTTCTGTGTAACAAAGATGACTGTGCCATTTGTTTCTCAGAGAGAAACTCAGGAGCCTTGACAATGATCCTCATTATATCTGGCTGGGTTGTGTTTTTTTTCCTTTTAGCCTTTTTAAAGAAGTAACTCTCTCCTTTTTGATTCAACCAATTATAGATATTTGAGTCTCCCAGCTGGTTTCTTCCAGTGACTTTTCTGAGCATTGTTCTTCTCTGGTGACATTCTGCTTATGATGGTCAAGCCCATAGCAAAAAACAATTGCAACTCTATAAAAGAGCTATTACAGCATGCTGATGGCATCAGGACAAAATGTGCTTGTCTGTGTACAGAGATGTGCCTGTGGCAGTCCCTCTCCTAGTTAAAGAGGTGGCTCACGACTTTCAAAAGAGCTTGTGCTGCATTATTTACGTGGGAGTATGGCAGCGTGGCTAATCTTTATTAAAATATTTTTTTTCAGCCACTTTCAAGAGGGTCTGGCATAGCCAGTGAGAGTGATCTGAATTGTACATGTACAATGTGTTCCGCATAGAGCCTCCTGCTAGTGAAACGTAGCATTTAGCAGCCAGCTGCTGGCCACTGAGGCATAGCAGAAGTCAAGGTAGAGCAGAAGGACTAAAACTGTTAAAGGCTCAACTTCTCCTCAGTCCGCAACTCTTTGATGAAGAGTCGTGTTCACCCTGGCACAGAGTACAGTGCCTAATCACCTGACAGCAAGGCTGAAACGCAGAGAGGTGCAGACTTAGGCAGTGTGGGTTGGAATGCTAAAAATGCTAGGCCAGAAACCTGTTTAAGCAAGCTGTATAGTGGTGGCTGTGGGAATTTCTTAGCCTGTTTTTCAGAGGAGCTGGCAGGGAGCAGATGGCACACGTGAAACAGTTCACATGGGCAGTTTGTTAGAGGATGGTGCTCACCATCAGCCTGAGTCCCCAGTGAATATAACCGTTCTCAGTCACCAGCAAAGAGCTGATGGTGTTTAAAAACAATGCTGCCCCGTTGTGCATAAGTCTGGCACAGACAGTGGTCTGTGAAAACTCTGGAGCAAGCACACAGACCATGGTTTGAGGGACCCCAACTGACAGGGGTGCATGGTATTTTCCACCACCTGGTATCAGTTCTGTTCCCAGGCTAAATGACCTCCATGTTCACAAACTCCTTCATGTCAAAGTGAATTTGGGATAGGTATATATGTGCTTTTCCCCACTCACCTACATCTCAGGTTTAAAACATACTTTCTGAGATTGCTCTGCCATTGCCAAAATTCACGTTAAAGATGCTCACAATCAGTGAACAATGAGAAAGCAGTGACCTGACTAATCCAATAATGGTTTTCACTGCGAAATACAGATTCCCCATTGCTCTCCCCACACTCTCTGGTCAATCACCTTTGTCAGAAAGCTGAGCTTATTACAGGTTGCACAGACAGCCTTTTTTTTTTTTTTCTTTTTTTTTTTTTCTTTTTTTTTTTTCAGTTCCCTGCTTTATTCTAGCTCTTTGTGATTACTTGTACCTGCAAACCTCTAGACATGAATCAGGCATGCTTGTTTACATCCCAGCCTCAGAGTCTGCTCTCCCTCCGATAAAATATAATTCCATCATTATTTTAGTACATAGTCTCTGATGTTTCTAATTTCAGCATAAAGCATCTGCTAATACAGTAAGTAAAAGTCTTGCCATCAATTTTAATGAACAGTAATTAAAAGCACTGGATCCTGGAGATGTAATGAAAAGTTCTCAGACAATTCCAGAGAAGTCAATAAGTACTTATAAGACCTTTGAAGTAAACTTATCAAGATATGCCATCAACTTTACAAGTGGTCTCATTACATAGATTTGACTAGCAGGAACAAATTAACCTCTGGCTCCTGTGTAATATACCCTTTGGGTCTAAAATTCCTTGGAAGGAATGAGCTGTTGGAGAAGAGCATTTCATGCTAACACTTGCTTTAACCAACCAACCAACCAAACAAACAAAACAAAACCAAAACAAATAAACAAAAAAAAACACAAATAGAATTTATGATAGTCCTCAACTGCCAACCTTTTCTTGCTTCAGTGCTTACTTGTATCAGTCAGACTACTGAGTGAACGTAGTCTGAAGGCAAGAGTTAAAAATTCAGGTTTAATGCCTTTCGTTTAATATCCAGGATGTGATTAAAAACAGTCAGTCTTAAAAGAGGGAGAAAAACAAAGAACTAGCCTTCAACAATGCTTCAGGTAAACCCACCAAATCAAGGTCAATGGTTCGCTGCATTTCTCAGTGTGTATAGGAATACTGTACTTCAGAGACACAGGACTGCAGGGACTATTCACACTAATAAACAGAAGACTGGTAAGACAGCCGATGGCAGCAGAATTTTGTATATAGGCATTTATTTCCCCCCCCCCCTACTTTTCCTTTTCATTTAGAATTGTTTCCTTTTGTTGTTCAGGACAATGGGATGCTTTTGCCCTTTTTCTCAGTCCCATTGGTGTATTCTGGGCAGCCGATATTTATCTGGAATTGTGATTATACAGTGCTTCATTGTCTCTCGGGTGCTTTATAAATGCATTAAATAAGCATATTGGGGAAAAGACTGTTCTGCAAGTGATAAACCATGCCATTTCGCAGGGGTACATGGATTTGACCATATCATCCGCAAATGAACAGAACAAATGAATTTATGGCTTCAGAGAAAACATAAACACTAAGCTAAAGATGCCTGCAACTGGCATCAATGCAGAAGAGACATGACTTATACTGGAAGTTCTCCAGGACTGGGCTCATCTCCATATTTTCCATTGTCTTTATGATAATTGACAACAGAATTTGTCAATATGCTTTGGGATCAAAGATATTATCATAATAATAAAACTATAAGAGTGGTAAAAAGACCCCAGTCAGCAACGAGCAGAGGATTTCTGCTATAGAAATATTTGAGTGACGTTGACTTACTATGGCACACTCCTCTACAGTGAATAATGAAGATATGAGCTGCAGGAAATAGCATTGTGCAGTTGTTCCCAGGCCCTGAAACCCCCAGTTCCCAGTGAAATTAGGAGCAAGCCCCTTTTGTGGAAGCCTGATCTACCTTGTACTTGAATTATTGCCCAGAGAAGAAGTCCCAGAAGACTGGGATTCTGACAGTATATTAAGCTGATGATGTTATCTGGTTTCACCAATGTACTGACTGCTCCCTGGCTGGACCAATGAAATAATTGCATTGCTGGGCATGCTCATCCACTGCCTTGGGAAGTAAAAGGTTAGGGCAGACACAGACAGAGATATGTATACAGTCAGACCCAGCACATGTAAAATAATTGCCCATGACTATATGAACTAGGATCCCGGACTTGGCAGTCTCCAGCAGGAGCTGCAACAGGTCTGGCCAGCATGGGACACGTCCTTCTCTCAGGCTTTGGTGATCAGTCATGGTGAACTGATTGTCTCAAGGGTTTCACACAGAGCAGAGAGAAGGAACTAAAAGGAAAGTGGGGGCTCAGTATTTAACTCAGGCATTTGCTGAGATGCTGACTGATGGCCACAGTTTGCCCTGTTTGTTCTTGAGTTTTGAAGACAGTGGCAGTGGTGGTGGTTACACATAGCAAAATGGCACTGATCAGTCATTTCACAGAGAGCTGCCCCAAGCAGAATCAGTACCCACAGCTTCAAAGCAAGGCTTCTCTCAGTCAGATCTCCTTCTGAATTGGGTTTACCAGTGCTGCTTCTGAGAGCAAGGCTTTCCAGAAAAGTTCTGCTGAGCTTCTCACACAGCAAGTCATGGGTGAAAACATTCACATGCAGAGTGAAGGCTTCCAAATTCAAATGGGAGTTTAGCACCACAAGCATATCTCTAGCATATGAGGGCTTTTCTCTTTTTTATTTTTGCTTACAATGCAGCCTCTAAGTTCAAAGTGCAAGAGGCATTGCTTCCTGTAAGTAGGTTGTGATAAGGGCATAAATCTATTTAGTTTAAATTACCCTGTGTTTCTAAACCACTTAGTTGCAGAAGCCATCTTGTGGGAAAAACAAGTTTTTAGGAACACTGCAATGTTTCCATTGCAGGTTTGCCTGGAAGTATGCACCAAATCCATGCTCAGGGTTCACAGTTGGGGTTCTCTTGCTATCTTGAACCTCTTGCCCATGAAGGGCATATTGTCATGACCTCCTCCTCATCTTTCACCTCCTATCCAAAAAGCACCAAACACCAGCTTTCCTCCTTCTGAAGTGATATTATTTCTTCTTGTTTTCTTCACTTGATTTCTTTTGCTCCCTGATAACTGTACACGTGTATGCTTACCCAGAGCCTAGTGCCCTCTGTCACAAATCGTGTACAATCTTTATCTAGATAGAAGGGTGAGGGACTGATGTCTTCCATGTCAGAAGTTTCTCCCACTGCTGAGGCTGGTGCTGTTCCCCTGGGCACTTGCAGGCATACTCAGTGTGAGCACAAGGGAGACCTTGAGGACACCTTTGTGGTATATGCTGTGGGTGTTTGGCATCACCAAGATACCTTCTTAGAGGACAAGTAACCATCCCATAGCTACTGTGCCAAAAGTATGCCTGAGGCACAGAGTTGCTAGGCATGGTAAGAGAAGTTCATTTGCTATTAGCTCAAGCTGTAAAGATTATAGACTGCTGCAGGGGATGGTGTCATCTCGCCTCTCCCGGAGGCACTGCTGCTGACTGTATCTGGAAAAGGTGACTCCAGCCTCAGCCAGAGGCAGGAGAAAAGGAGCCACCCGCTCTTCTCCTCTAACACGAAGTGGAGGACCGCGGCTGGAGCTTATGATGCTGCAAAGTATTTTAAACCCAGGGCTTCAGCTCTCTGCTAAGAATGACACAGTGTGTGCACAGAATTTGAAACATCATTGTTTGTGCACTGTGGGGAAAATGCCAATCCAGTGTTTTCAGATCCTCCCTCTCCTTCAGCCAGTTTCTATCAAAGGCTCAGCAACTGTGGGAACCAGGAGCCTAGAAAACGGCAGATCATTAAACCTCTGCTTGGTTTCAAAACCCCACTGCCTCCAGAGAACAGAGGGATTTTGTTTAAAATGCCTTTAAAATACAAGTTGTCATTGAAAGGGCCTGTTCAGCTCAGCTCAGTTTTATGCAGGTAATTACGTGCTTTCCCCCTGTTTTGCTGATGAGGCTGGTACCAACCACTGCGCCGGTCATTGAAGCTAAGTGCTGAGTCAGGACACCTGCCTTCCCCCTCTGTCACCCTGGGAAAGTGGCCTCCCCATTGCTGGGAACTCCCTCCCTCATGAAATGCACTTCTTGTTAACACTCTCAGGCAGTTCTGTGTGGCAGAGACATGCTGCCCTGGCTCTACCTTGAGGATGCAACACATGATTTTGCCCTGCTGCCATCAGCTTCCTGCAGCTTACAGGCCAGAAGTAGGCTAAAATATCTGGTTGTCTTACGATGCTTCTCTCTGCATCAAGACAGGCTTTGTCTTGTGGAGGAGGAGGTGACAGCAGCTTGTCACAAGACTCATGTATACCAAAGCAGCAGCTGCAGGAGCAAGGCTTTTCTTTCAGATGTATTTCACAGAGAGACGTGTTTCCTCTGCCAACTTGCAGAGTATAGGCTGAGGAAGATGTGTGGATGTCAGTGAAGCCACATGTATTTGCAGTCACACAGACCCACAAGGAGCCTTCCGCGGCCTTCATTGAAATTGCACTGTGCTATTTTTTCCTTTTTTTTTTTTTTTCCTTTTCCCTTTTCATAAAGGAGTGAATCATAACAAACCATGCAGCAAAGATCTTACTACTGCTACCAAGCACCTGCTTTCTGAAGTGTAGTATTACTGTCCATATTAACCTCTCCAGAAACTCAAAGAACTTAAAGCGGCACTTGTCACATCCTACATGCCAGAGCTATTGCATATCAACAGTTTGCCTGTGTGCATGGTGATGACCTCTTCACCACCCGTGCCGTGGGTCCAAGGTGTGTACAGCATGTTAAGCTGATGTGGCATGTTCAGCAGCCTTGCTCCTCACGTTGTGCAATGCCCATTTCCTGCTAGCTCTGTAGATTGCCACCCAAAGAAGGACGGCAATAAACACCCAAATTAGTCCCTGTCATTAAAACTGGTAGGATTTACAAGCCTGAGCTTAGCTTAGAGGGTGGGTCTCCATGGTTTCAATGACGAGACTGAAGAATCATCCCCCTGACTCAAGCAAGAGCTTAACAAGAAATACTTGTGATGTCTGCTGTTACGTATTGCCACGTAGTGCCATGTAAGATACCAGCTGTGGTTTGGGGCATTCTGGGAGAAAGTCTGAATCTAGAGGTGCTCACCATGAAGCGGATGGTCCACTGGGAAATCACATAGCTGATCTTCCTCTTCATCGTGTTTTCTTTTGCCTTCCAGGTGTTCACGGCCTGTTTCCTCACCCAAGAGGGAAGCTGGGCTGTCAGTAAGTCTCCTGCAGTGGGCTCCCTGCATTTTCTTTGCTCTGGTCATGGGTGTAGTACACATGGCAGGGAGAAGCATTTTATCCGAAGGTAAGTCATTCTCCATTTGACCCCTGCTGATGGAATCTGTGAAGGACACAGCACAAGAAAGCTGTGGTAAAGCTACTGTTATTAGGTGCACCTTCCAGTATGTGTGAAAAGAACAGAAACATTAGTGTGGTCTAGATAGTTTACCATTCTAACCTGATCATAGTTAAAATGACCTTTATCTTTCTGTGTTGTGCATCATTGCCAGGATGACCCCTATGTTGCAGGGGCATGATCCTAGTGAGCTTGCCCCCCAAGATCTAAACTTCTCTCTGCTTCGTTCCACCTTATAACTTTGGATGGTACTTGTGGGAAATTTTCAGAATGGGAGTGTAGAAGTAAGCAGATATAACCAAGAAACAAGAGAGGTCTGTGCTGCTTTAATTAGAATTTGGTCTAGTTTTTCTCCTTAGATTTCTTTGCTTGGAAAGGCAGAGTAAGAGGCAACACATAAGTGAAATAGACTTTCACCACAGATAGCACCAGAGTGAAGCTAATGTTACAGCACAGATTTGTCTGTTATTAACACCAAAGAACATTAAACTATTAATGGACTTCACTCCTGAGCAGTCACCCACATCTAGGCTCTGGGGTTTGCAGCACCTAGGGCTATTCCCCTCTCCCCTCTCTCCTCTCATATCCAGATAACAGCTGTGACACTCAACAGATTGTACTGGTATAAACTCCATTTTTAATACCTATTTTACTTCTGGTGCAGGATATAGCATTGGCAAAGTGTCTAACTTTTTAGAGAAATTTTATTTTCTGAACAAATAATAAGTTCTATTTCTAGCCAGCCTTGGAGCAATGATAATTATAACATCTGGAGAAAAAGTGCCCAATTCTGCCCTCAGTAAAAGCCAACACAATAGGATTTGTACAGAGGGATTACACTGACATGAAGAAAATACAGTTACAAGAGCTCTGGAAATCAGCCAAAAGTTCATGTCAATGAGGAATGATTATTTAAATGTTATCTTTTCAATTTATCACAAATCTTTTGGGCAACTTCTAAATACAACTGCCTGCATCCAGCCGTGCTAACTTTAAGAACATGGTATGATTTCCTCCTCTGTGTTTGAAGGATATTGTGCAAAATAG
Organism: Anas platyrhynchos; assembly: GCF_047663525.1. Classification (NCBI taxonomy): domain Eukaryota; kingdom Metazoa; phylum Chordata; class Aves; order Anseriformes; family Anatidae; genus Anas; species Anas platyrhynchos. The sequence continues at coordinate 55,533,844 of NC_092587.1, forward strand.
AACTCATTTAATTCATTTAGGATCAATTCATTTTGAGTTTTCTGGTAAGAAAACATGTAGGGTTTCAAACAACATTCATGGGATAAAGAAGAGGGCAGACCTGGAACTGGCCCCTAACTTGGACAGGGGGTTAAATGATTTGCTCAAGAACTTGGAGGATGTCAATGTTAGTGTGGGATCTTAGCCTGGGATTTCTATCTCAATCTCCCATCCTTAAATTAAGGACTAGTTGTACTCCCTTTCTAGATGGGATGCTGTGAAGATGAATATGGACAGAAATAACAGTGATTATATCCTGCAGTAATGAAGACAAGGGTACCTGAGCAAGGTGTTTTTAGGGGCAGTCGCTAAACCTTCTTCAGAATGACATTGGCATTTTCTAAGTTATAGAATTTTTTTTCATGTCTTCATCCTTCATATACAACTTTTCCCCCTCAAAGTGTTTCCCCGAGATACTTGCATACCCCAGCGATGAGCACAATTTACATATGGACATGGATAACATTATTACAGGCTGAAGAAAAGAAAACAAGGAGGGAATCCACTGTCCCATGGGAATCCAATGGAAATTTGTCATAGATGGATGGGAAAATACCAATGTCTGCATGAACTGGTAGAAAAGAGTGGGAGAGTGTATTGTTTGAGATCAAGGAAGCAAATTATAGTGATATAAACCTTATGGAGAAGCTGAAGTGGCAGCTATCTAGGCTAGCTAGCATTTTTCATTGCACATTCATATGGCTCCAGCAGAGACCTCTGAAAAATATTTATTAATTGGCATGGGGTAAGATTACCCCCAGGGAATGCAGTTTTCTTCATTCCTGTTTGTTGTGGGGATGGTGATGACATTTCAGCCTGGCTCGACATGAGATATTTGTTACCGTGCATACTGTTACTATGCACAGAAATTACTTTGACTTGTGGCCCAAAATGGTCTTTTTATTTTGACTTTCAGCTGTATAGGAAAGGATGGAAAATGTCAGGGAAGATTGCAAGATTTCTTTTTGGAAACAGGAAGTTATTTCAGATGCTCTAAGCTCCATTTAAGCCTCTTTGTGTAGTCACTGGAGAGAGACAGACCTGTTGCAGACCTCAAGCATATGATTTTAGGGCCTTACTAAGGCTCTGAGCAAAGAAGAGTCTGTCACTGAGATGTGCAAGCAGCTTTTTATTGCACTGTTTTTCTCTTGCTCGTACACTTTTATTTATTTATTTATTTATCTATTTATTTATTATTTTTTCTTAGGTGGTCTGTTTTTCCTTGTTATGTGGGGTGAATTGTTGATAATTAGCCAGGTGGTACCTATTCAGTTATATTCCTTCATTTGTTTCCTCTTTTGCAACAAATGGGGGTGGAGTGTTGCTACCGGTGAAGTAAACAATTACCATATTGACACTTGTGTGTGAAGCCACAGTTAAATTCAGAGTAATTTGCATATCCTTAACACAACAGGGCATAATGCAGACGTAATAACATAATTACTGTATCTGTTACTGCTTTTACTATTAATTTCCCAGGTGTAACATCCTCATCCCAAGCTCTCTTTGCCTTGACAAAGGGCTTCCTGTTGGTGGAACCTCACTAACAGAAACTGGGGGAGTAATGAACAATTATTTCAGCTGTACTTTCAAGCACATTGAAATCAGGTTCCAAGGGATTTTAGAGAAAGGACCAATTCACTTAACAGATGAGTGACTCGTTTAATGTACTGGCCCTTTTTCTAAAATAGGCTGCAAGTCTTCTCTGTTTAAAGTGAAGGTGTTGGCACCAAGAAGGAGACCAGCACTTGTTGGGCATGCTTATTTGTGTTCCTTTCAAAGGCCATAGTTACTCTTTCTAGGCATTGTGACAAAAATAAGAGGGGAGAAACATAAGCTGAATACTAAAATGTCTTTTTCCATGTTCTCTTTTTAACTTGGTAGGAGTGACACAAAAATTCAAAACTTTCAGTAGACTTCAGATCAACAGCTGCTGTTCCAGGTCATCTTGTAAGTTGTTTTTGTATAGTAAACTTACAAATGCCTAATATTACAACTGGGTTTGTAGGAAGACTACAATCTTTATTCCAAACCCCTTTGGAGACACCCTTACAAAAACCTTAGGAATCAGGTACAGAGATCTTATATGTGATTGACTCCTATTCCATCTTTCTATGAGTGGCTAACACTTGTACATCACATTCTATTTTTGTCAAAGAATTGCATAATAATTTAGGTTGGAAGCAATTTATGAAGGTTATCTGACCTAGTGCACTTGTGTTGTCTTGGAAAAAGACTCCAGGGTAAGCTCTATGTCCTCATTTCTGACATTCTGAATCTCCTGGTTCCACCCATCTTCTTAACACTTAGTGGCCACATTTAGACTTAAGGACAAGTGTGATCTTGGTCCCTGGGCTGCCTAGATCAGCAGACCATCTGGATGATCGTTTCTGGCCTAGGTATCTACTTCATGGAGCCACTGATATGTGTATGGCTCAGTTCTTGCTCTTGTGGATCATAGCATGGCTCAGATACATAATATATAGGAGGTGGAAAATGTTCTTAAAATCTGTAGTAAGATATGACTTGGCCCTGACCCTCAGTACTTCCTTCTTTGCTGCTGCTGAGCTGTTCTGGGAAAGCAGCTGGATTTGTATCCCATCCTGGAATTTCCAAAAAGTTCCCTTGCTCATTTCAGTGCCCTGACCTTGGCCAGAACTGAGTCAAATTAGATACAGCTCACTATTTACACAATTTGTTTAATGTCAGTGTTATATGGCATAAAGTTGAATGACTTTGATGAAATACAGCAATTATCCCAAGATGTACTGCATAGGGTATTGCAGTTTTGAAATAAACCTTATCTGCAAAAACTGGCAATTCTGATGGGAAAGTAAAGAGTAATTAGCTTGGGTAAATCTATGGAGCTAGTCAGAAACCAACAGTAAAAAAGCTTCATTTTCTTTCTTTCTTTTTTTTTTTTTTTTAATTTTTATTTTAAATTATCGATCAATTTCAAAAGCAATATGAAACAACATTTTGAAATATCTCTACAGCTTTCCTATATCTTCCCAGCTCTAGTGACAAGTGAATCTCCATGCATATATGCTATTTTCATTAGTTAACATTTCACATTGCCTTAAGTAAATTACTCCAGACTTGCTTCCTAGCAGGGGAGAGAAGGGTCACTATTCTCTTGTTACAGCTACTACATCTCTCTGGCTGGATGATGAAGTGAAGTCAAAGACAAAGCCTAGTTGTTCTGCCTGCATTGCTTTCAAGGTGGAAAACTGACTGTATTCTCAGGTGGAGCAGTTTGTGGTGGGACTGCCCTGGCAGTACAGCAATGCAGTCCCAGGAACTCACCATGTCCTGCATATGGTTTTGTCAGACCTTGTGTTTCAAGTGGCATGTTTAGCTGACATGCACATTGAAACAGAGCTGGCTATCTTCAACATACTGATCATGAAACAGAATTATAATAAAAAAAAACAAACAAACTTGTCTCTGCTGTGCTTTTCCGTTCCCAGAGAAGAGTCTCATATTGTTAATATACATTTTTATGGTCCATGCTATGAAGAACACTGACTTTCTTTTCCATGGTGTTACATGTCTCACTTTGGATCCAGTGGCACGAAGTGATGGCCATGGGCCCTATGGAAAGGACTTTCAGTTCACTAAATCTCACTCCCACAGAGCACATGCCACCATTTCCCCTGACTAGGCAACCTGGCACCTGGGCTCCATCAGCATGAGATCCATTACGCTCGCACCAGCATCAGCTATATGCCTGTCCACTCCTACAAATTACTATGTTCTATGTTTCAGGAATGTATTTAAAACATAGCCTGGATCTGCTGCTGTTAAGGTCTGATCTGCACTGGCAGATTTAGCAGATATTTAGGGGCTGCACCCCTCCAGCAGTACCAGTCATGAAACAGCTAAGCAACAACACTAACTGTGGTTTTCAGCAAACTTGTCTGTCTTTGAACTCATCCCTTCTTTGAGCTGATGACCTTGAGAGGTCCCATTCAACCTGAACTATTCTGTGGTTCTGAGAAAATACAGTAGAACTCTATCCCTTTCCCTCATGTGCAGGTTTCCGTGGAAAGCTGCAGGTACTATTTCAAAGTTAGCTATTATATTCAGCCCCAGTGGCTGGGGGTCCCAGGCTGTGAGATGTGTTGTGGGTTTGCTCTGCCCCATGGTCAGGAAACAACTGCTGTACAGAGTGAGGTCACCCTGTGTTCTGGGGGAACAAGAAAGTGCAAATCCTGTGCAAAGGATGATTGAAGAAGCAGTAGTGGGACTGACCTCTAGACCAACTACTGTAACCAACCAAGAGTTCATTTTTTTTTTGTAGTTTCCTTTCTTATTTAGGTCTTCTTTGCTTTCCAGTCTAGATCAGAATCCTGATTGGAGCTGAAACAATGCAAATAAGCAGTGGCTACTTGAAACATCAGGTCTTTAGAAAAATACTCTGTCCCTTACTACTGGTTCATCCAGTTTTTGGGGGAATGGAGTGATGACCCATGAAGGATCTCTATGTATTGCAAAGTATAGCAATAAGCTTTGTCTAGTGAGTGAAAGTCTTCCGTCAAAGCTCCTGCTCATTTTTCAGTAATTGAATGTATCTGGTTATATAAAACACCTCTGTTTCATGGAAGACGTAGATTAAAAAAGAAAAATAAATACTAAATCCAGAATATGTTTGTTGTTGATCTTTGTTAAGGAAAAAAAAATAGTTTCAGAAGGGGTAAAAGTTCAATTACGACTGAAGTAACTAAACTGAGGAAACTGAAGTCAAAAAGGTTAATGCAGTGGTTGGTTTGCTATAGTCAAAATTATGTTAGCTCTCTACAAGTTGGCTTTATTTAGTACATGAAAGAACCTAGCGTCCCTGATGATAAGCAGAAATGATTAAACACAGATGCTTTCTCATGTCTTGTTCCAGTGATTGAGTTCTAAAACTTCTCATCTACAGACTCTTACAGACCATTTCTCTTGCTTGAGGATGAGTGGTCAGATTTATCAGAAAATGATACTTATTTGGCTGTAATTCCAGAACACAAGGCAGTTTCACCTGATATAAATGAAACTCCAACAACTTCATTAAGCTGCAGCAGTTTTAGGTCAGCTTCCTGTGTCTGAATGCCCATCTTTCCTTGTGACAGGTGATTCTTCTTTTTTTTTTTTTCCCCTATTTTTTTTTCTCTTTTAATAACAGAACCGTTGCTTTTTAATGGGAAATATAAAGGATATTGTATTTGTTTACAATAAGAACTCACTGTTACTGAAGAGAGCTACCTGCAATGACTACTGAGGTTGCATATGCACCTCTCCAATAACACCAGGACTTCATATTGTACAAAATCCCACCAAAGGCTGGCAGCAGAACACAATCTACCATGAGGCTAAAAGGAAATTAATTTTAAAAGATTATTTCTGAGTATATAATGAATGATTTGTGCTTGACTACAGAAATCCAAAATTCCTGAAAATTTTAAGAATAAAAATTCTACCTTATCAAAATTTAGCTGTAGAGATTTAAAAAGAGAAAAAAAAAAGAGAGAAAAAAATAAAAGAACGTTTTTCATTATGTGATGTACTTACCAAAGGCAAGTGGTGATCCTGCTTTTAGGGCTAAAGAAGTCTCAGTATAGTTAATTCTGTTCCTGATTTCACTGCTTGGTGTGGTGCTGGCAGAAGGTTTCTTTAAGATCTCCTCAATGGAAAAGGACAGGCTGGGCTTCCCCTGGCTAACGCATTCACGGGGGTCCATTATCTTCCTGGCAAAGCAGTCACAGGGCAGAAAGTCCTCTCCTGCTCTCGGTGTACCCCAGGAAACATGCAGCTGGGAAGGTGCACTCCTCTCCCCACTAGCGCCCAGCTGACCTGCAGAAGTGTTGGGAGGAGAAACAGAGGCAACCCAAAAGTGAGCACGCTTGCCTGCTCCTCTCTTCTGGCCAGCTTGAGACCAAAAACTGTGCTGCTGTATCTGGGGAAGGCAGCATCAGGAGGGGGGGGTGAAAAGTCTTACCAACCCCACCCACTCCTGAACAACCCCTGGTCAGCGCAAATTTACAGAGCTCTGAGCAATCACATTGTCATCCCAGGAGGAGGTATGTTCCTCACAGACACAGGTTAAACATGCCTTGGGAAGAGTTGCCTCATGTTGGTAGATCCTGCTCAAGTGACAGTTATCTTTCTTTACTGGTTTCAGGCTGAAATCTTTGACAGACCATTTGATTGTGTACTATTATGGAGTTAAAAAAACAGTTGGCAGGACAAATACTTCTCCCTCGTGCCATTTACTAGCAAGGGAGACACCTAGTAAACTTGTCTTACATACATGGAGTTGACACAGATGGAAACCTCCCTTACCGGCAGTTTCCAGGTTATCCTACAGCCACCCCCACAGTCATCAGACTTAGTTTAAATTCTCTCTTTTCCACTCTGGAAACCCTTTGAACTTTCCAGACAGGTGCTTTTCAACATCATCCCATCTTATCAGTCACAAGAGAAAAAGAGAGGCCCCTTGCAACACACGTAGGAACAGGAATTAGCAATGCACTCCTAGAGATAAAACATTATTTTCTTTATCTCCTGAGCAAGCTAGCTGGATAATCATCCCACCAGCAGTCAGGTATCCAAGACGGGGAAGAAGATTTCCCAGAGAATGCTGATGAATGCCAGTAATTCATCTCATGAGCTACTTCTATCTTCTCATTATGTTTTATTTTGGGAAGAATGTGTTGTTAGATACTCCTATTCCTTCCCTCTCCCTGCCCCCACTGGTATTTTTTGCATTCTTCTGGGATTGCCCCTCACCTTTTAAATTGCTATGGTTGTGTCTCCATCTCCTGCTGCCTCTCCTCTGTGCCTTCGTTATCAGGCTCTTATTATTGTATTGGCAGGCCCTGCCTTATTTGTCCAATGAACTGACAATTCTTGAGCTGATATCCCATCATATGACCTCTTCATGGAGTGGAGACCAAAATTACTGTGTAACCAGGGGCAATAAACCACACCTGATAAGATGAAAGGCTTTCGGCTTTTTCCAGATTCCAGGTACTGGGAAAGGGTTGGGGGTGGGTGGGTAGGTGGAAAAAGAACAATGAAAGAGGTTAAAAAAAAAAAAAAAAAAGAAAGACAAATGGTGCAGCCAGTCATGATGAAGAATATTTAATTATCTGATTTTATTAATCAAGCTTCTCCTCAGGTGACAGATTGGACAGGTGAGTGTCCTTTACTCTGATGAAATGTAAGGGGTAGAGAGCGGGAAGTGCTTCTCTTTGTTCCCTTTTCATCCCTCTGTCTGGTGGCTTGCTGGGGCTGTTTGTGCAAAGGAAAACCTCACGCCCTCCTTGTTACCTGATGAGGTGGCAGCTGCTGCATGGGCACAAGAGGCCTTGTGGCCTTGTGGAGAGGACACCTTGCCTATTCAGTCAATATGCACAGATGGGTGCTGCTCTGGCCAAGGGCAGCATTGACATCCTCTCTCGCTTTTAGGTGCTGTCAGTGGCTGTAATTCTGGCTGGACACACACACACAAAAAGGATTTCTTCCAATTTTTTGCTTAGTCTGAATGAGAGAGTGGGTAGTTTATGGGCTGGGAGGAGGTGAACATGATATCTGTATGGAGAGGGAAGGGAAAAAAGATGTGAATGTACACCTTGGATGGAAACCGCCTATTTAATAAAAGGGCTTCCTCTTTTATTCATGATTCCTGATTCGAAAACCAGTTTGAGTTTCATGGAATACTATGAAAAAACACAACGAGAAACTTGGTACTTACTTTTACAAACACTTTATTTTCCCTACTAAGCTTGCCTTAGGCACTAAAAAAGGGACACTCTTCTTGCTTTTACCAGCTCCCCATAGAATAACGGCTTAAAATCTTACTCAGTTCCCAGATGTCATGAGTCAAACGTCCTTGACCCGGCCTCCAGTGTGTTAGTTAAGCATATATGACAGTGTCTGGACTCTCTGCATGTTACTGTGCTACCTTTTATCGGGAAGATTTCAGGCACATGGCAACTGGCTTCAGGGACTGGGATCCTCTGTTTTTTTAAGCCACTTCTTCTGTCCATTTTTTCCAAAAGCTGTATGTAGATACAGCCTTGGAGTTGTCTGCTTCATTTGCCAAGTGAAGCCCAAGAAAGACACACTTTTCTTTGACATTAAAAGTTTTGTCTTTGGTTTGTTATTAAAGCCCCTTTGCATTCAAGAGTCTCATTTCTTGCTGCAGGAGGAGGAAGTGTAGTATTTTGGGGAAAGTCTGATAGTTCCAAACACTCCTTCTGAAAGGACTCATATATTTGGAGGTCCCTGGCTGGGTAAATCAGCCTAGAGACTCTCTGTGCAAAAAAATACACCTCTTATCCCTCCTCAGTTCTATAGTTTTTTTGCCCAGTTAAAAACACACCATTTTGAAAAGATGGGACGTAGCCTTCTGGCAGTGATGTATCTCTGAATGCTCACACCAGCTTCCAAAGAAATACAAGTGTCTCTCCATTAAAAAATACTCTAAAGAAAAGAGAGTGGAGACAGGCACACTCCAAGTTTTCATCTCAGTGAAATATCTTTATTCAACGATCAGACTGACAACACATAACAAGTGAAACCAGAGTATCTCCATAGTCACAGAATATATGCTGCCTGTCTCCACTGCTGACTCTCTCTGGGTAGGCACCTGCTGAGACAACTCTGTAGTCCCATGTCACAAAATCATACATTGCATGTTTGTAAAACTATTCTGTCTTACTTTGTGACTTTAAACCTCTTCACTGCTCACAGGGGCAAGTTGCTTGTCTGTGTGCATTTGAGTTTAAATGAGATGCACACACACAAATTTATAACTTGAAAGCCTCCTTCTGAAGGTTTTATTTTTATTCTGCCTTATTGTATTGTTCTTTTTATTAAAACTGAAGGCAACGCCATCTGAGAAATATATTTTTATTCTTCTATATAGAAAAACATAACAAGCTCTATGGTAGGAAATAGAATGAATAACTGACAACTCTTGAAAGGGGATTAGAAAGCATCAGTGTAATGATGCATAAATCCCATGTTTTGCATACAAAGGTTTCTTCAGAAAAAAATGCAGATTTGATATCAAAATGTTTAAGTAATACTGAAAGACTTTAACATTTTCATATTTTTTTAATACTGAATTGGAAAAAAGTGATATATACTATTTCGTTAACTAAAAAACTAAATATTTTCTTTCTTTGGAATGACTGCTGTTTTGGATTTTCTTTTCTTTGTGTGATAGTAAAATAAAGATGAGTGGCAAAAAATAGAAGCTTGAAATGCAAATGAACATTTTGCAAATTAAAATAGTTCAGCTGACCCCTTTTTCAAATGATTGAGTTGCTGAAATGTAACAAATTATTTATGTTCAAAACAAGAAATGATTTATTTTTAAATTACCAAAGAACGAAGAAGTTATTTTTCTGCCAAGTTCTAATATAATAGCTTTTGTAGCATAGTTTGGGGATATTTTTGCATTTATGCTTGACCTGGAAATGCAGATGATTCTCGTTTGTTACAATTATTGTGCTACCTGTCTAATTTAGTCTATATAATCCTGAATGCAGGAAACACATCTTCCCCTGGGGCTGCTGAGCTCTGAAGGCAACTCCTCACACCAGAAGGCAGCTGTCTGAAGAAAATCATACCGTGTTGATTTTCTCAGCTCCTCCTGCCCATGACAAGCACATCTAGAGGTCTACAAAGCCTATGAGGTTTTTAAGATATGGTGTGCTTTCAGAAAGTGAAGAGTCCTGTATATGCTTACTCAAAATCAACTATCAATGTTTGGGAGCTTTTGGTCCAATATTGCCTGCCTTGAAGAGAAAAACAAAGTGTATTTATGCTGCTGGACAGGAATGGTGCCTGTTCCTGCCCCACTGATCTCTTTTCTGCACAAAGGCAGTAACAGGGCAATGTTCCACCTGGAACTCCAAAGCCTCTCCTTTAGCTCCCACTTCTGTACGTGACACAGAGCTGGAGCTGTCTGGTGTTTATGCATTGCACAGAGGCCACAGCTCACAACACTTCATCTCTCAGGGCTTGTGTTCAGCCAGCTATACAGAGCAAGTCTAGGAGCTCAGGCAGTCAGAGGTCCAGGTGAATAGGTGCACCAGCAGTTGCTGGCTACAGTGCATCTGCCAATTGCCCATGTCGCCTCTGAAGCCTTGTGTCCTTGTAGGTTGTCTTCTATCCTTTATGCCTTACTGGACTCTGACAGACTCCCCCGTGACAGCTGCTGCGATCTTCTCAAAGCTCAACAGCTGGTAATGATCTAGCAGAAAGCCCACACAGCCTGCCTTCTGCAGTCCTTTTAATCTCAGATTTATTAGCCCTGTTGTCTCCAGAGATTTCTCAACAAGCACATAAATTAGAAATATTAATAAAAGGGACACTGTAGGTTTAAACTGATAGCATTTATTAGTTTTTTTTTTTTTGTTTTTTTTTTTTAATGGCACAATTATTATCAATTGACATTTAAAAAGGCATCATAATCCATCAAGGTGAAATGGACTCAGAAAGCTATTTCTCCCAGGCCAAAAATAATAACAACAGAAGCAGAAGGACTGCAAGAGAGAGCACACAAACAGTTTGAATCCAGGTCACTGATTACATATTTTGGAGGTGTTTTTTAGTAACTTCATCCTCTGTTTAACCCATTCTCATATTTCATAATTCTGCTTATCCCCTGCCAGGCCCTTCAACTCCTTTATAGAGATTTTTCTCCAAAAATCTTTAGTTAATCCAGGACTGGGAGCCTGGTTCTTTGCTTCAAACAGAGCAGAAGCTGTTATATGTGGGAAGGGCTGAAGAGATCAAAGGTTGTCCTTTTCATAGCAATTCAGGCCTCTGAGCAGCAATTGCCATGGAGAACTGTCCAGCACGGCCATAAACTGTCTTTGATCCGTCTGCTGTTTTGCAGATGGAAAGTTAAAAATAAAGAGAGAATTTGCTTAATTTAGCCCATCCTTGCAAACATGGGAAGAACAGCCATTTTCTCCCTACCTGCTTGTGAAGGCCACAGAGGCTATTTGTACAGAAATAAAAGCAGCTTTCCAGGAAGGAAAGAAATAAGGAAGGAAGGAAGGAAGGAAGGAAGGAAGGAAGGAAGGAAGGAATGAAGGAATAACAGTAAAACAGAAAGTCCATGACCTCTAACTCATTATTTCAAATTGGTTGCAGTTTGCTAGTGAATGAATGCCCTTAGTGATGCATGAAAATGAACTTTTTGTGTCCCAGAACAGTTCTTCATCATCCAGATGTGCAGAAGGCACCGAGTCCTCCCATGAATCACTAGCACTATGCTGGATTGCTGTTGTTTTGTAGCTGTATCTGCAATTAAAAAAAGTAGGCCTTTATGCATTTTCTACTATGTAGATGCCCAGCAGAGGAGAATATTCTAAACAGTGCCATGGTGAGGTGTCTCATTTTCCAACAGGGAGGAGACTGGCACTTCCAAATGGGCTATTCTCAGAAAAATGCCTGAAAGAAGTGCTCCTAACTTCCATCTGGAGTCACTTGTCTCTCTCCATTATCAAGAGAGAAAGCCTCAACATGTGGTTTAGATTAATTATCAGAAAGTTAGGTGCCTAGAATACAGTACAGTCCTCCCCCCAACCTTCAAATTTACTGTACAATTTTCTGATTGCATCTCTTTCAAAGAATTACTTTTTTTTTTTTTTTTTTTTTTTTTTGTCCTGTATGCTTAACTACACGTGCACTGGATTGTTTTGTTTTGGTAGACAGATTTTTTTTTTTTTCTTTTTTTTTTTTCAGTGTGCTTGTATGAAAAACTGCACACACACAAAGTGAACCTAGTAGTAGGCAGATGTCAATGAGGTTAAGCTGCCTACCAGTGTCTTGGCTGAATGGGAATTATTTATACTATACTGTTGGGGTGGAGCTGCCAACTATAGTCATCATTCCTCAGGAGACTGGTCCAGAGTCATTCACATTCTGGCTACAGGCATATGGAAAGTAGATTTCTTGTCCTAGGAGTATTTTGAGATTTCAAGAGATGCTACTACACCAAATTGATGTGAAAAGTCAAACTGTCAAGGGCTCTCCTCCACTCCCCCACCCCCAAACAACCAGCAACCAATCAAAAAAACAACCCCCAAAACTACTTTTATTTTCAGTTCTTTGGTCTCAGCTCAATAAAACCCCTTAGTTTTGATCATTATTAAATATTCTGTCTTGCTATTGATCTTTCAATTATATATTCACTTAATTTTTAAATAAAGATGTAATCTCAAACAAGGTAAATTAACCTTTTCTAAAACTACTGGAGCAATGTGTTTCAACAATCTGAAGGGTTTTCAAAATCTTTTTGAAAAATGAAAACTCGTTTGAAAAATGAATAGTGAATAAAAACAACAGCAGCCTGGTAGTGTACTGTAGTGCTCTGTGTGTGCATAGTAAACGCATGTGTTTGCTGCTGACTGAGTATCCTGGTCACTTCAGTGCAACTGGAAAATCAACTGTTTGCCAAAAAACTAATTATGTATGATTTTCCTAAAACATATTTATATTTTGTTATATTATGTATGCTTTTCCTAAAGCATCTGTCTGTCCTGATTAACAAGTGGCACAGTTAGCCACCTAGTCATGTTACACAGTTAAATCCATTCTGTTTTCAAAGTCTTTTCCTCTATTTCTGTACCTATTTTCACAATCCAGCAGTCCAGTCTGTGAGGCATCCTGGAAAGCAGTTGCAGCATGTATACAGATAATTTATGTGGGAATAAATACATTCTGTATTGCATGCATAATAGGGTTTTTATCTCTCTGGGATGGTCACGGACTGCAGTGTGTGCAAGCTTGACAATCTTACCTTTCTCAACAATTGCTTTGATTTCTACAAGGGAAAAAGAAAAAAAGAAAAAAGAAAAAAGGAAAAAAAAAAAGTTATATAAAGTTTCCAGACAGCTCTGGTACCTTGTAAGTATTTTAACTAGTCTACACCTTTCATATGATAGGCTTTGCAAATGGTTTTGTGAAGCAGTGTTTTAGTTAATAGTAATTAATTCAAATGTTGAGACAGACAGATCCAATATTATATGATCACCGCTTGAATCATTTCTTCTCTCAAAGTCAAGCAGGAGAGGGCAGCGTGTCCTGCAGAACAGCACATCTGGGCTGGTACAGACCCGGTGGGGACAGGAAAATTGTCTTACATCCTTGTCCTCCATTTTAAGTTGAGTCATCCCCATGGTGAACAGATGTCACTGGGTGAGAAGTGATACTTTTATGCATCTGATTTCAATGCAAAGATTCTCCCACAGTTACCTGACACAGTAAATCCCATGATTTACAAGCCAAGAACAACCTTGAATTTTTGTATATATGGGCTTCTGCAGCTTTGCAGGATGGAAAAGAAATACAGAAATATCTACAGAAAAAACATCCAGTAAATTAAAATCAGTTAAAGGTGGGCCACTAAAGCCTTTTTTTCAGGTGATTCATTCTAGAAACCACAGGAGAAGCTGAGAGTTGTCCTAGCTGTTATAAACTTCACACTTCCCAGGGCCTAGACATGCAGTTTTAGAGAAACGAATAATGGCTTACAATCATTCATGGTTATTCTTGTAGGATATCCCAAGCCCTACTTATTCAAACAAGGTGTAGTGAGTAAAGTGATTGTGATCCATGCTCTGCTGAGCCAAACAGCCTCTTGCCTGATGAGACCTTAAGTGTAGTTTCAGGACAAGCTAGGAGCCAGGATGGTTTGTAGTGTCAAATTTCTCTGTAGGTCCTGAACAGAAATAGCAGGAGGGCATGAAGATGTTTCCTCAGAACTATACAAAGGGAGTCCCAAGAGAATAAGCCCTGCGTTGACAGTGAAGTGAGAGCAGTAGACAAAAAAGACTTGGAGAAGATATTGGGCAAGAGCACGATACATTGGCAGAGCAGACTGGGAGATATTATCCTTGCAGCCTGTCCTGTCAACACATCATCCTTGTCAGTTCTAAAATTCAGGTCAAACTCCATGAAGAGATAGCAAAAGAAATTGCACTGTAGTGATTCATTAGTTCTGCTTACAAAACTTGGAGAAAATGTGACTTCTAAATTCAGACAATACATCAAAATTTCAGCCTCTGCCAGGGACAGTTGTGTCAGGCTGGCCAGATGGCAGGATGGCAAAGCAAGCAAACCATCCACTGAGGTCCTGCAGCAACTTGGGGAAGCACAAGATATCTGTGTACAGACTAGAGAAGGAAAAACAGCATCTGCAGGTGCACCAGGTACACCAAAGGAGATGGTCATCCACTTACTGAGGAGATATGACTCCTTCTTGCCTGGAAGTGCTCGCCACTCCTGAGCCAGCCCTCTCCCAGGCTCCTTCCCTCCACTTTGGTAGCATTGCAACTTTACTCAGCCTCTCCCTGGGGATTCTAAGAAAATGATGAAGTGCACAATATTCCTAAGCTTTCAGCGTTTTGTTTTATTTAATGGGCTCCAGTGGGAGCTCCTATTAATCCACTCTGGAGAGAAGAGCTTTTGTTGTTGTTACTGTTGTTGTTTCTGTTGTTTGCCCCCTTCTGCCTGAGGCAGGTCATGAATTATGTGTCTGACGTTTTTCCTCAGCCCCTGGACTTCCCTCTAATGTCCCACAGGGGCCCATTAAGACCTTCCTTGCCACATCCCTCCAGAGAAAGGCCAAATGCTGAAGTGGCATAGGCAGGGGAAGAGGGAGGCTCTTGTGGCTCAGAGAATAGCAGGATCTTTGGAGTTGTGCAGCAAGCCACCATTAGGATTTGGATAAAGGCAGGACATCTCTGTAGCTACAAGAGCCTGTGTGGATCTGCAGGGGGACTGAGATGCATAACTGCATGTCTGATTACAGGGCAGAAGTGTGTTTTGGGTGTCTTTCTTTCTCAAATTGCCCTCTGTATCATGGTATTTCCACTCATTTAGTTGCACAAGAACTTAAACTTCAAGGAAATGGGTGCTTTTGACCTGGAGCTGACAGCAGGTCCTTTTGTGGATCTAGACCACAAACTACACACACCAAAGTTTACTACACATCCAAAGTTTAGCCCCAGCTGCTAAAGCTGCCTAAACCTTTGAGGCAGAAAAGCCCTAGTTTTGTTCCCCTAAGTGACATCTGACATAGCTGCTTTTGTGTATTTTGAGTGAAATTATACAAGAAGCCATCCCATCTGTTTCATAACCATAGAATTTTTAAATGTACTTCTGTATTTTCTAATGTGACAGTGACATAGACTATGAAAACTGGGTTACACAGGTGCTTCCCTTCCCTTCCCTTCCCTTCCCTTCCCTTCCCTTCCCTTCCCTTCCCTTCCCTTCCCTTCCCTTCCCTTCCCTTCCCTTCCCTTCCCTTCCCTTCCCTTCCCTTCCCTTCCCTTCCCTTCCCTTCCCTTCCCTTCCCTTCCCTTCCCTTCCCTTCCCTTCCCTTCCCTTCCCTTCCCTTCCGTACTAAGATAGAAAACTTTCTGTAGTAGTGTGCCAACCTGGCTTCTCTTCAAGTGCTCTCTCTGCTTTTTATCCATAAAATTACATACTGGAAAGTCCCTCTAAAGAACATAATCAGCTGAGGCTGCAGAGTCAAGTACTGGAAAGCTAAAGCAATGCCAGACTTAAGATTGCTTTTGCTCATACATTAAGCGAAAAACGCATTAGGATGTACTAAAGACTGTTGGAGAAGTTTGGACTCTTGCAGTAGGTGGAAGGATCTGTTTCACAAGCAGGACTGATAAATTAACTGAGAAGTGATTTATTTGCATGAACTATCCCTCACCCGTGGTACCAAAATCCCCTTCCCTCTGTTGATTTTGTCCATTTCTGTGTCCTCTACAACTTCCAGGAGGCAGTAAAACCACAGTGTCTGTGGCACGCGACACAGCACTCTGCAGCAGACAAGGGAAGAGGAGGAGGCAGATAGGGATTTAGTTCCCTGGTTCAGACAACCTCTGAGAGGGATGAAAGAGCATTTTTCAGCCCAGAAGGCAACAGAGGAGTTTTGAGCCTGACACTTGTGTTCAGGAGCTTCTAGATGGATCACAGCTCTCTGTGGTTTGTTCATGGCTTATTCAGTCTCCTTTGGTGATGAGCTGTCAGTCACTGCCAGCAAGGCACTGAAAAAGAGCTATAAAAGTAGTGCTATTTTCTGACCCAGTAAAGGTTTACATGGACAACTCTAAGAAGAAAAGGAAAATTTACCCACCCCAGGTCAACAGAGGGCAGAGCAGCTGAACAATGCATGGCCAAAGTAAGGCAATGAGAAGCCCTCTTGCCTACCTAAAGTGAAATCTGGCTGTGGACAGGTGAGGGCTGTCAGGGGCAGCTAGTACAGATGCTGTCCCTCTTCCCTCACACCTGTCTAGACTACTGGCAATGTAACAAAGCGGTGAGTTTCCTCACTGGCTAAATACTTAAGCTTATTCACACCTTATGTTGTCAAAAATAAAACTAATTTGCTGAAATGTTCCGTTTAGTTCTATTATTATGGGAGTAAGCTTTGAAAAATGAAAATGTTTTCAGATTGTTGGTGTTCTTTTTATGAACTTTATGAAAATATCATAAAAAACAAACAAACAAACAAAAACTCTACCACCTTCTGTATTTATTTATGAAAAAAGTCCCTTTAATTTCCCTTTAGCTTTAGGTACAGACCTTCCCTCTGCTGGACACTGACAGCAGACTCAAGCAGATGTTGCTCTATCCTTGACATGCACGCTGAAATTCCATCTTTCCCTCATAGCCAGGAGGTAAAAAAGCATTTTTCAATAATGAAAAGAGAGATGTTGTTGTCACCAAAGCAGAGCTGGAGCCCCAGACACATGCCTATGCATTAATCTATCATGGGCATCATGTATATTTGTTCCTCCTGGCTCTTGCAAAAGCAGGTAGAGACTTGGATGTGCTTTAGCCACAGGAACTTCCCTGCAGACATCAGATACTAATTGCAATACCTATGCTGTTGACATGACTGGGTAAATATACAATACAATCATTGTCAGCTTTGTTTTTGTTTGTGTGTTTGTTTTACAAATAATTTCCTAAATTTGGTTTACGTGCTAATACACCAGTGGTAGAGACAAGATGAGGTTGAGAATCAGTTCATAATTACCTATCACTTTCTATTTTGGTTAACAGGTTTCTTTTACTCACTCAAGGAACCATGAAGAACATGGAGTGCAAACTCATATTACTTCACATCTCCAAATCTGTCACCTTTAAATCAGTGCTTGTTAATAAAACAGGTAAGCTCTCACTTAACTAA
The DNA here is from genome assembly GCF_047663525.1 of Anas platyrhynchos. Classification (NCBI taxonomy): domain Eukaryota; kingdom Metazoa; phylum Chordata; class Aves; order Anseriformes; family Anatidae; genus Anas; species Anas platyrhynchos. Next base: position 55,551,104 of record NC_092587.1, read on the forward strand.
CAATAGTGATACAGGAAGTACATCTAGCTCCCATTTCACATCCTGACATTGGTTGTTAGGAGTGTTGCTAAATACACAAAACTCTACTGCCAAGGACATTAAAAGGAATTTGAATGCTGGATTCAAGCAGCCTCCCGCATATAGCTGAAGATCTATAATTTCACTTAATCATTTAACTAAAGTTGAAACATTAGAAAGTTCCTTTGATTGATATGGCAGTTGGAACAAGTTTGCAGCATATCAGTGCTTCTTCATTAATAACCAAGTGTTAGAACTACCAAATGCATCTGAAATATTCATTTTCTGCAACTGTATTTTAAATTCAAGCATTCTGAAGATGCACAGTTTGGACTTGGGGTTTAAAGCTTTTAATAGAGATATCACATTTCAATAAAAATCCACCTCAGGCACAACAAGCTAAATGGCTAATATTCAGTTAGCTCCACCTTAATTTATCAAGGCTATGCAGCACTAAAAAGATTGCATGCACACACACAAACATAGTCATACGTAGCCAAGAACTGTTTTCTCTTGGTAATGCAAAGTAATAGAGATACAGATGGCATAATACAATTCACAAAAAAAATGTAAGACAGCTGGCACTGAATGTGTTTGAAATAGGGTAGTGAGCATACTGGGAGGATGTAATAGAGTAGAGGATGCGACAAGAGACCATGTCAGTGCAGACATGCCCAAGCCAATGTCCAGCAGAGCCAATGTGCCCCATGTGACTGTGCAGCACCATGCAGATGACCTGTCTGGATGTACAAATAGCATATCTGCTCATGTGGAGCATCCGCAGGTGACTCTGCACAGTTAAGATCCAGCTTGGGTAATAGGCATGCAGAGAATCAAGGAGAGCTGCAGCATAATCTCTTTATTTCCTGATTCACCATCAGAAAAGATGCTCTCAAACTTCCACAAAAACCCTTCCACAAAAATCCTTCCATTAAGACATTTTCACCACGTGTCACTGAGTTAATCACATCCAGAACACTTCAGTTCAAAGAAATGCAAGAGTCTCTGTGGACCTGCAAGACTCTTTTTTTTTTTTTTTTTTTTTTTTTTTGTAACAAAAAAGACAGGCAAACAATGTCTTAAACGTCATGTCCAAGCTGGTTGTTTAACCTGACTTGTGTCTGCCGGCTGGCAGTTGCTTTTTAGTGCTAATGGCCAGCTTCTCCTCCCACTTCTGTCTCCACAGTGAATTGTTGACAAATCTTTCCAGCAACCTTTTAAAAGACCAAATGCATACAAAGTGTTTTAGAGTGAGAAAGAGAGAGACGGTGAGAGAATCTACACAGGCTTGTGGCTGTGATAAGTGCAGTTTGAGAGTATTTTTATTTTCTTCCAGAGAGAAAGAAGGGGGGGGGTGGGGGAGGAATGACTACAAGCATGTGTTTAGCTACTTTCTGCATGACAAAACACGGCCAACAAATTATCTGCCTACTTTTTTATGTTCGTGCAACCAAGATTCTTGCCTAGGGTGCTGGCTTAGTATCTCTGGACCACAGCTCAAGTGCTGGACTTTAAGTGCACTGAAGACCTTTACATGTGGAGGAAGTCACGCTAATGCACCTTCTGCATTGCTCATGTAGGCTTAGTTCATGGCTGACAAAATCAGTAGAGTTTGACTCAAATTAATAGAGTACAGTGGGAACATTTGAGGGTACACAATCAAAAGGAGCGGATCCATTTGCAATTTGTGCAGTGTACCTGAATCTCATGGTGACTGGCCTGAAATGCTAATCAGGTCAGGTTTTGCTTTTTTGGCTTATTACTGCAAGTTTTACAAGGCTTTCTGATTGAGGATGATTTAATGCCTCATTTGGCACCTGAAGTTTCACCCACACCAAACAGTGTTTGTACTACATCAGAGGAAAGGGGAATGGCTCTGTGTCTGCACAGCCCTTCCTCCACATCATGGCTGCACTCAACCTTGCAATAGGTCTTCTCTATGCACAGCTGATACATGTAGCCTTCAGACCAATAGTCTGCAGTCACAAATACAGATTGGAAGCTGTGGATTAGGAAATATGCTCCAAATGCATGTGATGAAATTTTATACTAATGTGTGGACTGCAGATGTATTATTCACTGGATTTGTAGTCTGCATTTGCTTAATTCTCCTAAATGTAGCTTCCACCTGGACTCCTCAAGGCACTAGGCTGAGATTACAGAGCACTTTAGCACTTAAGAACACCCTTGTGCTAGGTGTTGTACAAGTACAGAACAAGGAAACACTTTTGAATGACGAGAGGTGCCCAATGAATGTAGTGATGTTATGAAAATAAAAATGTTACAGAAATCTTGTTATGTCTTCATGCTGTCCCTGGTGGAATGGGCTGCACTGAAATGAGCTAAGCCATAGCTGTAGTTTGACCATTTATACCTGAACTTCCTTCTAGGTGCATCATGTCAGCACCATGTAGTGCACAGATGTATAGGCTAGCTTCAAACACATAGGTTTGTGCAGGTAGTATTGTTCTGAACTTTGCTTTGCTGAGATGCTGTTTCTAAGACCCCTGGAAACACCTGGGTTAGCACAGTATTCCAAACAGGCTACTTAGTTTTACTCCAAGGAGTGTGCCTAGTGAATGAGTTATCTCTTACAGCATTGACTCTTGTACGAACAACACACAATGCTGCCCAGAAAGAGGGAGGTGAACCCTCAGTTCTCCATGCCCTCTCAGAGCAAGTGAAGAAAAAACTAGAAAGCTACTCCTTTTTTTGGCATTTCTCAGTCTGCACTGTACACCACAGATAGCTAGTCTGCCAGCAGCTAACAGCATGCTAACAAAAGCCCTAAGCTCTGAGTTATGGCAGAGAAGTTCCCAGACGAAAAGAACTACCATGTTAGGATCCTGGGCTCCTCGTTCATTATCTATTCCTCTTCAAGAGCTCCCAGTTCCATTTTCTCCACCCACCTCCCTTTGGGAAGAGCAAACAGGATTTATTTTTTTTTCCTGTAAATGTATTCATCTCCTGCTGCTGCTGGACTCCACTTAAGTTCCACAGCATTGTGATGGTGCCACGACATGGGAAGGGATTACAGCAGTAAGTGCAGCAGGGAGTCACTGGCATTACTAGCGGGAGTTGGAATCGGGAACTGTACCACTGCCGCACCCCTCTCCAAAAGCTTCAAACTTTAAGCTCCGGGAGCGCATCCTGCACTGCCCGTGATATCTAGGAGCTTTATCTCGCAGCCACCTGGCCCCCTAGCCAGGCAGCCTCCTTCCCTCCCTCCGAGCGGTCTGTTTCCTGCTTCCTCCCTCATTAACACCGAGGCGTGGTTGTTACCGTGACCGCGCCGAGCCGGCCACAGGGCGGCCATGTCCACCGGCGGCCGCCAGAGGGCGCCGTGCACCCGGCCGGGCCCCGGAACGGCCGATGGGCTGGTCCGAGCCCTGCCGCGCCCAGGCGGGGGACGAGGGAGCCGGGGCGCCCGCGGGACTCCGCCCGCCGCAGGGGCGCGAGGAGCTTGTCCGGGAGACCTGAGCGGGAAGTGGAAAATTTCCATGTCGTCCCCCGCTGGGGTCAGGAGGCACGGCTCCTGGAATGGACAAAAGTAGACAGGGAGAAGGTGTGGATGAGCGCTATCTAGCAACTTCTAGATGTCTCTAGAAGCAGCTGGAGGGCAGCCATATGGCTTGGGTACCCCAGAGCTGTAGGGTGGTGTAGGGACTGTCAGGGTGTCCTGGTGCTTTAACAGGTTAGGAGGTAGGGGAAGTTTCATGGCAGCTGCAGGTGGTTGGTGTAGTTCCACAGGCACTACTCAGCATGCCACTAAACCCTCTCTTTCAAAAGTAGTTGAATAGTGAATTGGCATAGCCGGCTGCTGACATAACATTATTTACAGCAGTCAAAACTAAAACTGTTTGTGAAGGCTTGCAGAAGGAGCCTGAAATACTGAGTGATTGGGTAATAAAATGGCAGATGAAATTCATTGTCAATAAATGCAGACTAATGCATATGGAGGAGAACAACCTTAACTGTACGTGCACAGTGATGGACTCTAAATGAGCTATTACCACTCAGAAGACAGATTTTAGAATCATTACATATAATTCTTCCTAAACATCAGCTCAAAGCTAGCAGTGGTCAAAAAGACAAATGGAATATTAGAAATTATTAGGAAAGAAATGGAGAACATAGTAAAAAACATTCTTTTTGTTACCATGCAGACCTGTGCTGTGTTCTCTTCTTGAATGCTATATACAGTTCTGGTCTCCTGTTAGGAAAAAAAAAAAAAAAGGGCAAAAAAATCTTGAGGTAGGTGCGGAAAGTACAGTATTAGAAAATTTATAAAGAGGGTGACAAGGTTGACAGGAGGGAGGGAACAATTTATTAGACAACAGGTTTAGTAGAAGTGCCATAGGTATTCAGGAGACAATGACAGTGTGGAGCTCGTTGCCATGGGAAATTTTGAAAGCCCCAACTGTAATGAAATTAAAACAACAACAACAAATAAAACTGAGGGCATTAGGCCAACCAAAGGCTAAATTTTTGGAGTGATGCAGTTACAATTACAAGCTCAGAGCTCAGGAAGTAGTGTAGTTTCTAGCTCCTGGAAATGTATATTGGGATTGGGGTAATCACTCTATCCCAGCACTACTTCTAAAGTTCTCTCTGTTTTTTTTTTTTTTTTTTTTTTTTTTTTTTTTCTTTCTTTCCCATTTATTTATTTATTTAAAAATTTTATCTGTTGGGCTGCATAGACCTTTGCCTTGAACCAGCATGGGCATACTTATATTATTATGCTACAGATACAGAAAGATTTTGGTCCTAAGGAAAACCAATGGCAGAATTCATTGATTTAAAGAATAGGGAAATCAGTTCTGCCACTAGCTGGGTCATGTCTCACTGTGCGAGGTGTTGCATTGATTGAAGCAAGACTGCTGGCACAGCATGAGCAGCTTATAAGAGGTAGCTTTGAGCTACGCAGAAAGTATCAGTGACTAAGAGTGGGATTCATTTCAGCTAACTTTAGCTGGTGTTAAGAGCTAGGTGCTTATTCTTTAGGCAGCTGAGGTACTTCTTCCTGTCGCAGTATTTCCACAGTATCAGATTTGCCAAAGGAAACAAGGAAAAAACACATATCATGTTCCCAGAAAGAAAACCAATGAAAACATTAAGTCACCTCGGCTGCTTTTCAACACCTGAAATAAGAAATTAATATGGTGGGGTATGGACATCTTGGGGTAAAGACATGAAGTAAGAACTTGATTTCCCCAACAAAAATAAATGAGACACTTTGCTATCGGCATGTAACAGAGTACAGATGTAACAGATGTCTCAGAGACAGGACAAGTGAATAAAAGACCAGAAATAGTATTTGCATTAGAAACATAAATATTTTAGTTTGGTACAGGACTACAGAATAAGTATCCCCCTTTAGGATATTAGTGAAATGCTGGAGAGTTGCAACTGCTTTTTCTAGCCAGGGTTGCATCCCCAGAAAGAGCTACTAGTGAGGAAACAGGAAGTAGTACTCCTCAGAACTGGGTCCTAACTACTAGAACAAGCATTATTTAGATCAATAGTAGACCAAAGCAAAGCAGAATGTTGCAGAAGACAGTACAAAAGAAAATATACTTGGCAGGAAGAAGGGGAGTAGGTCTGGGGGTTGGTAATCAGGATCTGTTCCAAGGATATTGAATCTCTCTCTTTTTTTTTTTTTTAATTGCTTATGTAGTGGCTGGTCTCCAGTTCTTCCCCTTGCAGTGAGACTTTTTTGTTTGCAAGAGAAAAGCATAATGGATCAGACGTTTGAGTAAGTAATGAAAACCTAGCATATTTGTTCCAGAAACAATTACGAAAAATGGCAGACAGCATTTTAAAATCCTGAAAAACTTAACAGCTTAGGCATGTGAAGTGCCCCATTCTCCCATTCTCTCCAAATCTCAAGCCTTATTTACTTTGTTTTTAAATGGCCATTCAGTAAAATTTTGTTGTTGTTTGTTTGTTTTGGGGGAATAAATATATATATACTTATTTATATATTTATAAGCAGAAAGGAAAGTAAAGGGATAATCTTTTCAGAGGTGAGTACATAGGGCCTGCCAGTCAGCTGGTTTCTTTGGTATACTCAGTTAGTTCATATTAATTATCATGTATTGCAGTGGTGCTTAGCAGCTGCCACTGAAATTGAAGTTCCCTTGTGCTGGATCTGTAAAAACATGAAGGAAGAGTCCTAGCTTTGAAGCCATCAGAGCTTAACTAGATAAGAGAAGCCATGACAGTGAGGAGGAGACATGCCTCCACAGTTTAATTTCTTTGACTAGCCTTTTAATTTGTAAAGGAACATCCGCCCAAAACAGTGCTTGATTAGAAGAAATCTCTGGCCAAGCTAGTGCCTTGAAACAGTCCAGGGCAGTACTTACCACACAGTGACCCTAGAACAAGCTCCAGATCCAGAAAATGCTTACAAATGGGGTGCTGTACCTGTACCAAGTCCCTCTTGTGACCCAGGCCAGTATGGGAGAGCTGACATGCTGGTGTGGTTTCTACCTCTACAGCAAGTCTGTGGAGAATTGGCAGAAGCACCATCACCCATCTTGCCTGGAGTGATAAACATGCACCTGAACCAGCCTACATGTCCCAAATGAAGAAGTCCCCTGTACACCTTAACCACAAATGTGGGCACATCTAATTGTTTGCCATTGGAGCAGTGGAACATAAGCTCTAGGAAGAAATCATACATATTTTTTTTCAGTGTATGTTGGTTTTAGCTACACTTATTGTTTCTATATGGTTTCTGGGTATCACGTTCTTTTTGTTAAAAAAAGAAAAAAAAGTTGCCATTAGTGCTCAATGTTATTGCAATATGATTGTAATGCATGCATTAACAATGCATAGGTAGATTAGATATTTAACATTCAGTTGTAGTTCTGGCACAGTTTGAGGGCATGAACTGTAGCCAAGAATATATGGATTCTTAAAACTGTTTCCTGTGCTAAATCTCAGCATCAGCCTGTCCATAAGTAATGAGGAGAAGGACGATGTAAAATAATGGCATTGTTCAAATTGTGTCACCTCTCCCTTCCCCACATTTTTTAAAGAAATGTATTGCAAACATTCATAATGAACCCAGCTATCTTTCTCATGTCTTTCTTTCTTCCTCATCCTGATGGAATCAGTGCTCTATATTACTCTTTAGATTCAAGAGATTATAGCAATCTTCTCTGTTTTTTCATTAGTTGAGCTGATTCTGTGCAAAAGCTGTTTAAGATTCATGAATGATTTTGCCTCTGCAAAGAATAGGAATGCAGCTGAGGGGGGATAAAAAAGAGAGATGTCCAATATTCCATTTTGACCATGGGATACTGATGAGAAACATGTACACAATTAACTTACAGTGAAATATAACAATTTATTCCTTCAAGACTGTTCCCACAAATTGTGGTGTGCCCAGGTCACTGCATCCAAGCCACTTGCATGAGCAGAGTGTTGATGTACAGGCATACTCATGCTTTACTGGGTCTCTGTGGAGACAAGCTCCCAGCTTATGTCCATACATTTTCCCCTAACTTGGACTGTTTAGGTCTGTGGTTTCTGCTGCTAGGCAACATTATTCCAGGCCAAAGTTTCTTATTGTCTCATTGCAGAAACCTTGAAGACAGGACAAATCTCCTGTTCTGTTGGTTGTTCATCCTGAAAGTGGGAGGGAGATGGATCTCCTGTCTTCCCACAGGTCAGCTAAATAGGTGGTCCTGCCTGGGGCATGCGGTATGGGTGCCTGGCCAACTCTCCATACTTCAGCAAAGGGTGGACTTGGCCTTGGTAATTCATAGGCCTCATGTCTGCCTATGGTTCACACCTCTGAGAGGATGCAGAGATCATTTTAACTAAGTAATAGTAGGCCTATTGTCATAGACATCTCATAGCAACAAGAACAGGATAAGTAAAAAGGTTCCTACTCTACTGGGCTTAAAGGTTCCAGTTACAACAGTCCAATGTGGTGCAGTACAATGCCTTTGTGCCTCCTGATCCTCCAGGCAATAGGAGAGACTGATGTGAATGATTCACACATTCTAGATCTGTTCAAGAGACCACCGCTCCCAGTACTGTGTAATGTCTGCTTCTCCACCGAGGCCTGCTTGTCAGAAGTGTTTGCAAATAACACAGGTCTATCCTCCCTCCAAGCTCATCCTATTTCTGTAAGGAGTGTAGCACTGAACAGATAGTCTGAAGTATTACCTTCAGGCTTATGTTTAGGTACATTCATTACTCTCATTACTTCATTACTTTCTTGGATCAGGGCCTTAGCACCCTGCAGTCACCAAGTGAACAGCCCTAATGTGAAGCCAGTGCCAGCTCTGAGTGGCTAAGCAACAGAACTGGCACATTATATTGATGCTATCTTCTTCATTAAGAAAGATGATTCGAATATCATTATTTCTTGAAAAGCATCCAGCCTGTGAAAAGATTCAGACGCTGTTGATCAAGTTACCATGGATTTCTTTTGAGACATTCAAGCTATTAAGAACAAGAATGTTTTGTCTGAAATGCTATACAGAAACCTACCGATAGAAATAATCACTTGCTAGCTGTTACCTTTCATCTTTTGTACACGAGTAGAAGTTTACCATGTTTCTAATTAAAGTGAATTAGATGAATTTGTCCTAGCAAATCAGGGCATTCAGAGCATAAATGTTTTCTAGAAAGGGAGGAGTGAAAGGGTCTTCAAACAGAGTCCAGATGAAAAGATTGTGAAGATGGACAGACATGAGTCGTAAAGAAGGGGTACTGTACTGTGTCCTTCATACCTCTGTTTAATGTTTTATCTTCTTGTACAAAGGAAATTAGTAACATTGTACCACCGGCAGTAGCACATCTTCATTTGAGAACATAACTTATTGGAGCTTTTTAAAGAACTACTCACAAGTGCATATAATGGGGATTGAAGCCTTTGAGGCACTCTGGAACATGTAGGGTCTATCAGCCACAAAAAGGTCATTTCTGAAAAGCTTCCCAAATAACCTCTGTAACACAACTGTAACTATAGAAGTAATTATTTTTGCTATGTGTTGCCAATAAAACAAAGAGGGACTAATCTCAAAAATGTATATGTGCTTTGGTTCTCATTTACAAAAAAAAAAAAAAAAAAGCTTTTTACAAACTGTAGTAGTGTAAAATTGATGAAGATGTGAACAAAATTTAAGGAAGTGGGTCAAGGGAAGCAGTGGCTCTCCAAGCTGTGACTAAGAATTTACGTGGGATTGGTAAATGCTATAAGCAGACCTGCAGACCCATCAACCATCCTCCCTCTAAATCTATCCCTGATGTAACATCAAGGAAAAATGTAAAAAGAAAATAATATTTACTTTCACCTTAAGGTCCTACTTCATTGTAGGGATAATGGAAATAAGAATCAACGTCTTCACACATGAAAGTGATACTTGTTACTGTAAGCCTTTGCCCTGTCTTCCTCAGGGTTATGAGGAGTAACTGTGCCTGGTAGCACAATTGCAGAATCTCTCTCTGAAGCTGTTTGAGGTTTCAAAATTGTTTCAATCCTTCCCCAGGTTTTGAGAAAGGTTAACACAAATATCTCCTCTGTAATTTTTAATCTAGAGGACACTTAAATGCTGAAACCGAGAAAAGCCCAGATTTCACTCACCTCTCTGAATGCAGCTTGCTCTGGGGCAGAATACAGTCACTTTTTAACAGGCTGTAACACAACTGCTTAATTGGCTGGGGCAGGACAGGAGGTGACTGAAAATGTGAGAATGACTCCTTGGTGAATGTTCCCTCCCCCTCTTTGTGCTGGGGAAGAATCAGTAAGTCTATTGCAATTCCTTGGAAATCAAAAAACTGCAGAGGACAAGCTGAGGCAGAGAAAGAGGAGTCACGTTTCTGCACGTCACAAAGGAGACTTAGAGATTCATTATTTAAGCTGGTATCTTCCCACTGGGACTTTGGGAGAATTATGACCTGCCCTCACTGAGAACAAGGTGACTTAGCTAATTTCTTCTGTTTCTTGTGGACTGCACTTCCTCCCACACTCCAGTTCTCAAGCTTCGTCTGCTGATATTAGTGGGAGTTCCCAAGCTCTCTGCAGCAGGGCTTCACTTGATGAGGAAGTTGCTGGTATGCTTCATGCATCACTAGGCCTAGCTCCGAAAGGACAAGGATGTGGAGACTGGGTTGTCTCTCACATGGGTCCTACTATTTTGACTTGTCACCCTTTTGACACATTGCTAATAGCAAACACTTCATGGCAGCATCTTCAAACAACTCGTGTTAGGGAAAGGGGAGAGAGGAGAGAGTCAACCCGGATCATCTCCTAAATGAGAAGGGCTGCAGGATTTGCTGTTCAGTCACGCACTGAAAGAGAACGTGTGGCAGAGGTGCAAATCCCAAATGACTTTTGCTGCACAAAAATAGTGTATCTGGTGTTTTTGACAGCTGTTGAGCTTTCTGGATTATGTGTACCATCCAGGTAATGCTGCCACACTTCTGAATGGGATTTCCTGGATGGGAACATGCCACATGTAAGGAGCTAGGCAATCCCTTGTATTATCACTTCTATTATACCTCAGGTCCTGGTAGAAGCAGGAAAATCATGAGATCAGCATGCCAGGCTCATGGTGATGACCAGTGCAGTGTCCTGCTGTTTGTTTGTTTGTTTTCTTCAGCACCACAAAATAATTAATTAGATGTGAACTGGCTTTTTGCCTTTGTTCTGCACCTGAACATTTTAATTCTCCTCCTCCTCAGCTCCCAAGCTGCTGCCTGTTGGCTGTTCATCCTTGCCTTTCTGCCCAAAGAAAGTGGCTACAATCACTGCTGCCACCTCCTATTTAAACTGACTAAACTAACCCGGGTGGTTTTACTTGGCACAAACAAAGAAATGCTGACACTAACTTCTGCGTTGTCTGGTTCAAAAGGGTGCTTAACTGTAGGGGAGGGAAAGGGTGGGAAGAGGAGGACGGGGCAAACCAGATGAACAGTTGAAGTAGTAACATGTAGCAGCACAGCTGGATCTGAAGGAGGATGTTTGTCCTCAGCCTCTGAAAGTGATAAGACTGAAGCGTTGAGTGGGCACACCTTGTCTGGCACATCTGAGAATGAGCACTACTTATTTATTTATTTTTTTAATTAAATTAGTATTTGGATATTTATCCTTATTTCCAGATTGTAACATTCATGGGCTTGTGTGTGCTGTGTTAGGGTTGAAGATCAGTTTGGTTTAATTACTGGTGGCAACCCCTCCATTAGATGCTGTGTATCACATGAGAAGACAGTGATGATGATTTCTAAGGTGAGGTGGTACTTCTGCTTTTCCAACAGTCTGCAGTGTTCCAAACCAAATCATCTAAATTCAAAGTGACATGAAATTTCTGAAGAGTTAATCTTTGGAACCTGATTTTTTTTTTTTTTTTTTGTTTTTCCCTGCTTTCTGCATAATCCTTGCTTTCCTAAGTTGCCTTATGAGCGTTGTGCTGTATTCAAAAATACTCATGCCAGGGCATCCTGAGACTGTGTGAAGTAAAGCAGCCTTAAGCAATGGTTCTTCAAACACTTCTATACATGTTAAATTGTGCATATATGTGGTGAATTGTTTCTTCACTATTTATGATACCCATGTGCATAGTCTTCTGCCCAGCTTTATGAATTTTTTACTTTCCTTTTATATTTTGTAGATCTTGTTTATATTGTATATTGTTTTATACTGTTAATTTTTATATTATTTGTTTTTATATTGCTTAGGACTGGAGAATATGATTGCAGTTTTCTATTAGATAAGAACAATTTACCAAAATCTAAACATTTTTAAGGATATATTAATTTAATCTACATCATCTTGTGTGAAATTGCCTTGGCGAGCATGATGGAAATGTTTTGGTTAAGCTTTATCAAACCAATTTTTAGCTCTAATCTAATAGCTAAACTGCACAATTTTGATTTTTAATATTGAAAGTTTATCTCAGCCTGCCATACAAAATTGAAATGGCAATCTTTATATATATCTGATACTTGTCCAGTTTACCTGCAGCATTAGTCAGACTGTTCAAGGTGGAGCAGACTGTCCCAGAAGGGATCACACAAAATAACTACACTGGCTGTTCATTCTGCCACTGTTTTGGACTCTGATGCAAATGGGGCACATCTAAACTGTACAAAACAAGACAGGCAAAGACAATTACTTGCAGGTTCCTTAATACCACGGAAAAAGGGGTATTAATTTCCTGCTGGTCAATGCAGATATCTCTGCTGTCTCTTCAAGATGCCATACCTGATTTTTTTAGTGTGGTATCTGGTTCTGCCAAGATGTACTCCTTCCACAGCTTCAGGCATGGTGAAGTGGGCAGCTTTTACCCAGCCCTGCAGGCACTGATGGGAAGCTTTGTTGAAAAGCAGTTAAGCAGTCTCTTGCAGAGCACATAGCAAGACTTGCTGGAGGCATTTGGAGAGCTTGGCCATGCACAGAAATCTGTCCCACCACCACCTCCAATCACTGCCATCATTTCTCCCTTCCCCCAAGCACAAGGCTGAAGGGTCAGGGCTATATATCGTTTGTAAAATTAAAAAATGGGCAATGTTATCTATAATTATAACACTCTAAGCCATTCTTATCATTTACAATACAGCTATAGTAAATGATTTAATTGTGTGGAACCTTTTTGCCCCTCACAGCAAGTGCATAACACTTATTAGTTTCAATAGGAGTTATGTGCACATAACTATGCAAGAAATGAATATACCCCTTTGATTACAATAAGGTTATAAGCAGCGGGAGTCCATTATGATTAGCAGTAAAATGAAGAATTTTTCATAAATCATAAATGTTTCTTTATAATTTCCATTTCTTCTTATCCTTTTTCTCTGTGTGCTTCTACAAATTTTTATTTTTCTCCTAATTCAAGCACTTTGCAATTGTTGCAAAAGCTGTTATTCATTATAAGCCAAAATGAACTTGCTTTTTTTTTTAATTTCCAAAGGATCAATTATACCTAAAAGAAAGGGGGAAAAAAAGCTAAGAACAAGTGTATTAAAATCACTCTATAATATTAGCCTGATTTGACTTTCTGCTTCTCTTCCCTAGAGCTAGATCTGACTTGAATGTCACTTTGAATCCTTGCAAAGTCTACCATGTGCTAAAGTTCCCATATTCCTAAATGGCAATGGAAGCACTGTTAGTGTCACCTTAGCTTCTCCAAAGCAGTATAAGGACTACAGGAAAGAAAATGCTACTGGTAGCTGTACTTTTACAGCTGCTATGACAGTATCTGCCCAAGGTACTACTTGATAACATTTTTTTTTCTTTTGGTTGTGAACCTCTGTTCTGGAAAAGTATTTTCTGAGATGAAGACGGTATGGGGAGGCTGTGTCTTTTAGTATCCGTGCCTTCTGGAGGTAGGACACTGGGCTAGGCGGACTGCAGCTCTACTATGTCAGGTCCTGTATTTCAGACATATCTGCATAAAATTGCAATTCAGGCCAGTGCATATGCTGTGCAAACGGCCAAGAATTACATCCTTCTTTGACATTACAGAAGACATTTGTGCTTGGAGAACAGGGAATTAAAGATCAACAGTGAAAATATTTGACGCTTCAGGTGGAGTTACATATCTCAACAAAGGATGTAACATTTCTCTGCTGACATGCAAAGCAAAAGAAGGTATATTTTTTTTCCTAGAATATATTTGGAATGATATCCTCTGGTACTATCTACTGACCAGTCATTAGAAAGGATTGTTAAGTCTGTTACCATGTTTGTTGTTTTTCCATAGCTGATTTGGTGCTGGCTGAGATGGTGCATCAGACATGTTGGAATTTGTATGTGGTTCTGGAATGTGGTTATCCCATGTTTTCAAAGGACCAAGATACCCTATGGAGTAACTCTGCTGCCACAAGGAATCTCACTATATCTACCATTAAAAAAATATAAACTAGTTCCTACCAGATACTACATGGGTTTGTAGCAGGTAGCAAGAGAAACATCAACTTGGAATAGGTGAGTTATCATGACCAGAGGGTTAAAATGCATGTTCAGCTACATGCATGCAGACGTACAGACATAGCCTCAGGAAAACAAAGTGAAATCCTGCTGTCATTAACCATAGCTGTTACAAGTGTATCCAAGATACCTGTCCATATATTGCTGCAATTTTATGCTATTTATCTTGTTACTCCAAGTGTTCTTCATAAGGTTGACCACTTCCCATTCAAACGATAGTTTTTCCATTGACTTCAGCAGGTGTTAATTAAATCTTGTGAGTAAATAATACAATTTAGCTGGAACACTACATGATGAAAATATGATTTCAGTCAGTCTGAACACTGGAAAGATGGAGCTTGGTGTGAGGATGAATATTTGCTTCCTGGATTCCTTCAGAAAGGTGGAATGGTAGCTTTCCTTTTGGACGTGAAGGCATGTTTTTTTGCTTTGCTGTAGAGTTGCTCTACAAAAAAGAAGCTTTTGCAACACAGCAGAGACCTTTGCCCAAGCTGAAGAATATGGTTACTGATGATGAAGTCTCCTGTTTAGTGTAGAAAGAGGCATGAAAAACTCTTTTACGTTTATCATTGCTTAAAATTCTTCTGGGATTATAGCAGAATGATCCCATAGTACAATCAAGTAAGCCAGTGCCTTATCGGTTCTTCTAACACCTGCAAACACTAATACCTTTATGCTTCCTGCACTTTGGTTTTCAGAAGTGAACAGAAAGAAAAAAAAAAGCCTTGAATTTTTATCATTTTGCTTCCTGCTTCGTTACTTTTTTCTTCCTAGAAGACTTAAAAGCCTGGAATCAAAGCACTAGATGCAAAATGATATGTTATTTGTATATTTATAAAACCATATTATCAGGTATTAAAGTAAGTGACAACTAGCACTATATTTAAGATGGCAAAACATTTTTTATTATAAAGTTGTCTTTTCTTATAGTTCTACCTTGTGAAACATCCAATTTCTAGGCTAAAATTTCAAATGCTTGGTGAACGGTTTTGAAAAGTTTACTTATAAACTATTCAGACCATTTCCAACTGAGAATGAGAAGCAGAATACATTTCTCCCATTTTCTCTTGTGACCCTTTTTATCGACTGTTATTGGCAAAATGGCTGATATTTGAAAACTGTGATTTTCCATGGAAATAGCTGCCTAAGTCAAAATGCCCAACTTCATTGTGAAGGAAATTGATTTTTATTTAACTGTTATGAATGTTTGAAAATCTCATACCAACCACACATTGTAAAGGCTTAATCTTTTTTACTTATTTTTATTTTTATTTTGCCTTACAACCCTGATCTTAAAAAGACTTACACAAATGCTTAACTTTACATGCTCTGAGCAGTTCCACTTCTTTCAACAGGATGACCACAACACATAAAGCCTCTGTGAGGAACGGGCCTTTATAAAATAGTGTTACATGCTTATTTTCTAATTACTGTCATACCCTGCTTATGCATCTCAATGCATAATGGCCTGGCTACAGTTCAAATGCTTTCATAGAGTCATGGAATCATAGAATGGGTTGGATTGGTTAACAATCTAAAACAAGTCTGAAGCATCCAGACTCCCAGCAAAAGAAGCACACTTCTTAGGATGTATGCATTTCTCTCTTACTGTTATGATCTAAGGGAAACATGCCCAGTGCAATGAAGGAGAGTACTCCCAAATTTCATTCTGATCTTTTTCATGATTGGTCTTTATAGCCTTCTGCCATTTATGGCCTCTTTTTTGCTGCACTCTGAACAAGTGTGGGATCTAAAAGGTGAGAGCTGGAAAGGTGCAGTTTAGGATGCAGTCTGGCTTCACTAAGTAGCCATCCCTCTTCTTGTTCCTGAGAAGCATTTGGCAGTTGATTGAAAGATGAACATTTCCAATTCCTACTCTGAAGCTGGAACACTAAGGCTGGCAAGCTTGGCTGAAACACTAACAAAGGTGTCCAATGCCACAGCTATTAAAGGTGATAAGGAGGCAACCTACTGCAGGAAAAAGGCTGGAGATGCCTTTCTATGGGGCATTGCCTTCTAGTCTCTGAACAACTCTTGCAGGTATCTGCAAAAGGAGGTGGAGACAAGAAACATCGAAAGGTAATTAGTTAGCAAGGATTTGCTTAACAGCAAAACTGAAGAGCTTATGAGTGACATCAGTACGTATTTCTGACAAAGATCTAGAAGCACCTACCACAGGGGCTGTTGGAATGCTGTCACTCACTTGGGTAACCTGAGCAAAGAAGAGACAGGTATGGGTTCCATACGTGCTATGTCCTCTGCTGTTGTACGATACTTCCTGTAGCAGCTGTTGACTTGCCTAAGTGGGACAGAGGTGCCCAAGCCAGCCGTTCGCCATCTGGGTATCTCCATAATGCAGTAGTGCATCGAGATGCAAGCTCCAGTCTGAAGGCATTCGAGTCATATTAATGTGACCAAGCTATTAAGCTCTGCCTCAGGGAACCATTACCTAATGTTTCAACAACTGTTTAGGGTAAAATGCCAAACCCAGATATTGTCCCTACCCAGGCAAATGCTGTAATCACTGGAGTAGAGAGCAATAGTCCATTGTGCTGTTTGACCTGATGATTAACCATTCCTGTCTGCCTTGTGGCCCATTTTGCATATGGGCTGGGAAAGCTTTAATTATGGGCAAGTTGTTCAACTTAGATGAGTGCTGGGAAAAGTAGGTATCAATCTGTCTTTACTGGGCAGGGAAGCAAACTCAGATTTTCCACCAGGAAGAGAATGCTCCAAATATGGCTCAGTGCCATATTCAGGCTGATCTGCATATTGGCTCCCTCTCCCAAGGACCATACAGTGTTCAAGGGCCCTTAGCACATGTTCAGGATGCCAGTCTGAGGACATCAGCCCAAATGTTTGGTACTGCTGCTATGTCTTCTCCCGGTTCTTGCCTTTAGGGACACCAGAGGCACATGGCTGTATTGGGTTTATGTGGAAAGGATTTGGTAGCTGGGAGCTGCAGGGGTGGCCTCTGTGAGCAGAGCCCTGCAGCTGCCCCATGTCAGATCAGAGCCAGCTCCAGCCAGCTCCAAAAGGCCAAAGCCAGCTCCCCTGCTGCTGGCCAGACCCAAGCTAGGGAGTGACGCTGGGCAGGCTTCTGGGAGAGACGATTTAAGGAAGGGGAAAAAATCTGCTGTGCAACAGCAGCTGGGAGAGTGGAGTGAGAAGCAGCCGTGCAGACCCCAAGATCAGTGCAGCAGGAGGGCAGGAGGTGCTCCAGACAGGCAGCAGCAGTTCCCCTGCGGCCTGTGGAGAGGCCCCTGGTGGAGCAGGCTGTCCCCCTGCAGCCCATGGGTCCCACATGGAGCAGATCTCCACGCTGCAGCCCGTGGAGAGGAGCCCACGCAGGAGCAGGGCCTGGGGGAGCTGCTGCCCACCCGTGGGGGACCCGTGCTGGAGCAGTTTGATCCTGGGGGATGGACCCCGTGGTACGGAGCCGTGTGGGAGCAGTGCTTGAAGAGCTGCTGCCTGTGGGCAGCCCCTGCAGGCTCAGTTTGGGAAGGATGGCATCCTGTAGGAGGGACCCCATGGGGAGCAGGGGCAGAGAGGGACCATGAGGGAGCGGTGGAGACAAAGCTTCAGGGACTGACCGCAGCCCCTATCCCCCATTTGTCTGCATCACTCAGGGGGAAGATGCAGAAGAGGGTGGACTGGGGGGAAGGTGTTTTTAGTTGCCTTTAGTTCTCACTGCTCTAGCTTGCTAGTAATAGGCAATAAATTATATTAATTTCCTTATGCTGATTCTGTGTTGCCTGTGACAGTGATTGGTGAGTGATTTCCCTGTCCTTATCTCAACCCTTGAGCCCTTTTCCATCATATTTTCTCCCCCTCTTCCTTTGAGGAGGGGAGATTGAGAGCAAGGTTGTTGTGGAGTTCAGCTGCCCAGGGTGAAACCACAATGACAGAGCTGAGAATCAAGAGCCCTGTGCGTACTGTGCCATCCCTGACTCAAATAACATCTCCTAGGAAGCGATGGAGGGGATAGAGAGGGGTCTGTGCAGGTGAACTAGGTAGGTACATGATGGGATTGTGCTGAGCACAAACACAGTTCATTTTTCATGATTTGCAAATGGCTGTTTGTGATCCATCTTGCAGTGCCTAAGTGGAAGCAAAAGGGTATGTGCATCACAGTATGTATGCTCTCAGCGTGCACTGGGGGAAAGTATCAAGCCAATTCCTCCCTGTTAGAGGCAGTCAGAGAGAGGCAGTCAGAGAGCTCATGGACAACAAAGCCAGCTTATCTAAACAAAAATGCGATTGTGTATTGCACACATATCATTTTATCCAGGAGCTATTATGACTCAAGCTTTTTTTTTTTTTTTTTTTTTTTTTTTTTTTTTTTCAGCTGATGGCATCATTAGAAGGTTTCTGCTCTGAATTAGAACAGGAACCCTTGAAGGAATAATAGCCTCATGATTCATAGCCTCCTGTTATTTATTTGATCTATAAATTACTTAATCCCATTGTAGAGAGCTCAGGGTGAGGCTGGGGGCTGGGTGTAGTGCAGAGGCTGCCAGTAAGCATTAAGGCCTTGAATGGTGGACTGGCAGGGGCTCAGGCACGAACACATAGCTGGGCTGCCTCTCTGGGGCGAGCTTTAAAATAAGTGGCAGCTTTGTTTGGTGCTGAGGAACTTGCTACCTGCACCTCTTGCTGGCGTACATTTTCCACCAACTTTGAAGAATGGTGAGGTGAGCTGGCCTCACTCCAGTTGAATTTAATCACTCCTAGCTCCTCTAATATTTCATAGCCTTGGTGGTTGTAGAAAACTGTCATTAAACATGCAAAAGCAATACTGACGTTTACTCTGCAAGGAGGGAGAGAACATATGGAGAAAGCCCACGCTTCGTGCACTGCAGCACTTCAGAGACCGGATTAGCATCTCTTTTTTTCAGTTGCTAGTCTGGCCTGGAAGATTTCTTAATTGACTAGTGTTGTTAGCATGGCAGAAACATCAGTGTGGTATCCTGAATGCAGCTGCAAGCATCATTCTAATGCAATTTTATACCTTCTGATGCTTGATTTCTAGTAACTTTCAGTAGATTATCACCAATATTCAGCTGTTGACATTGTAAGTGAGGTCACACCTGTTACCAAGATGTTTCTTTATTGGTGACTCTCAGTTTTCCATCACTACATCCTCATCTTGCCCCCCACCCCAGCATTCAGGGGTTGTGTAATAGAACATTTGCTTTTGTGGCTTTACTCCATGCCATATAACTTAGGTCAAGAGATAAATACTGCCTATAAAAGCTCCATAAATAATAGATTTATTTTTTTTTTTAGAAAAAAAAATCTGTTTTCAAGTACAATTCACAGCTTTTACATAACAGTAAACACTTCTAGGAATGCCATTCTAAGCAGAATGGGAGTATCTTTCTCTAACCCTGGTCCTGTGTTTGCAGCTTGATTTTTCCTAAATGGAAAACACTAAAGTGAGAATGTAAGTAGTAAATAATCATTCTCCGCTAGAGGGAATTATTGCAATGAGTATTTTGGAATCAGTGCTTACAGCACATACTGTACTATAAATGGAAGGAATGGAAGGGGAAAAAAGACAGTTATAATTGGCCTATGGATTTTGCAGTTGCTCTCCCTCTCTTTTTTAATAAATGTATACACGTATGCATATATATTGAATGTGCTGAATTATTGCTTCTTCATGGCTTCCTCTAGCCCCTTCCAACACTAGAGAGAAAAAGAAATGCTGTGAGCTCAGGGTATCTTGATTTTAGGAAAGCCATGAGAGAATCCCAGGCTTGCACATACACTCTTTAGTTTCAGCATCCTACATAGCTCTTCTTCAGGTAATGGAAATGGTGTAGGTGTAGTGCCACTGCTTTTGGAGTGAGCTCCATAACTGTGTTTGATGTTAGAATAAAGTTGGTGTTGAGGGGTTAGACTTCATCTGCATCCAGAAGGTGCACTCTGCATCTGTGCAATTCTGTTATTCACCACTCATTCCCAAAGCAAAAGAAATTAGGGTTGTTTTTTTGATAGCTGACCTAGAAACTCAAGGTCAAGTTCTGCTGCTTCTTTGTAGGGTGTTATATCACATCCATTACTGTAGCCTCCAAGCAATTTTTCATGTCAAAAAAAAAAGAAGTCACTAATCTCTTATAGAGTTTATGAGGCATCTGACAATTTATTTTTTTGGGGTCATCACTCTTTAGGGATAGTTGTTCTGTTTGGAGGGAGAGGGAGTGAAGGAATGAGGTAGGAAGAATACAGATTTTTGTATTGTTGGGATCAGTGATGGCGGTAAAGTCCCCTCCAAGGCAAGCATACTAACATCCCTTAGGGGCCTCCAGAGTGGGAGTGCACTTGCTCCCCACTTGAACAATTTCCACAGAGACTTCCCTTTGATCAGAGCTGTTTTGTTGTCAGTTCTCAGAGGCGTCAGCTCAGAAGAGCCCAGCTGTCACCAGGGGTCACAGATTGAAATTCGGTCTTTCACGGAGCAGGGATTCAATCCTTCAGCTTCTTTGAAAAATAAGACTTTGAATTGATGTCAGAGGCTATCCGTGAGCTAAGGAAGGGACTAGAGCAGAAGCTTTGCATGTTTGCTGCAGCTTCAGACATATAAAAAGCAGCATTTTATATGAGCTGGAATTGAGTGGCATCCTTAAACTGAGGTCCAGATATGGTTTATTCTAATAATCCATGCTGATGCTGATAAATGCATATATTGTGTTAGCCATATCCTACCCCTGGGAGGAAGAGAGAAAGTTGCCTTGCAAGCTGAAGATGAAAAGCATGCATTTTTAGAAATTAATGTAAGTCAGTTGCCCAGGCTTAGTGAAGAAAATTGGCTGGGCTCTGGAGCTTTGCACCATTCTTGACAAATGGACTTCATCAATGGAGCCACCCTCAAAGCACATTTGGCCCTGAAATGCCAGCAGGCGGGGCATTTTATTTCAAAGCTGTATCAATTCAGTGAAACCTTCTGTCTCCAGCCTGGCTTGAACTCTGCAGGTTACAAATGCTCCAGCTGTGGCAGTGGATATATTACTGGAGAAGCAGCTTATGTGGGTTGGATATAAAAAGGGGAAGAACTACTTTGGTAAATAGAGAGTGGGAGGGGTGGTGGGAATGACTGCTGTGCCTTGGGGTGCTGTACTGTCAGACTGCACCATACGTTAGGTGTTGCTGGGCATGGAGAAAACACAGCAGAAGGCAAACATTCATATACTGGTTAGATGCTTCTGGCTCAACAAGTGATCTCTGTTTAGGAACCAGCAATCAGTCCATGCGCTGAGGGGTGTTTGGATGCAGTCATGAGTACCAGGATAGCTGGGGTGGGGTGGTTTGGAGGAAACAGACCAGACAGCTTCTGAGATTTTAAAGGCTTGATGGAGAAAATATTTCCATTATTATAACTTATGCATGTGGTTACACAGGGGCAATTCTGCCTGGGATGCTCTCTCTGTATCTGTGTGTCCCTTAGAGGGTAGGTGCCTTTCCTGGATGAATTGTCTCATGGGGTAAGCATGGGTGGCCCACAAGTGGGAAGCAGATAGTGACAGATTTTGTCCTGGTTCTCTCTGACCTGCTGGTTCCTTTCGCTGCTTCGTTCACAGACAGCATTCATAGGGATGAATGCAAAGAAATGGAGCAGGTTGTAAGGAGCTAAGTGGTGAAGTATCACAGTGTGGTGTGGGGAAAATGACAGCAGATGTCCAAGGAGAGGATGGCAATCAGGAACAGCTAAAGGCTGGGCAATCCAAGACCTCTTCTCAGCACTGGCTGTGGAAAAGGCTGCAGAAAAACTAGTAGAGGGAATGTGAGAAAGTGGTGATATTGCTGTGGGTCTTTGTGCAGAAGAGGTGCTGAGGGAAGACAGATGCGAGATGAAAGAAGAGCTCCAAACAGATCTGATCTCTTGTTCAACACAAGACATAGGTTTTCATGGGGAGACTTCTTGTGGAGTCTGGCATCTCATGTTGAAAGCAGCTTTTACAGAAAGGCATTCAACCTGACTACCATTTCCCTGGGTATTTTGTTCCAGTGATTAATCATCTGTGCTCCTAAGAAGCTGTGCCCCATTACTGCATTGGATTTTCTGGGCTTCACCTTTGGGTAATTAGTTCTTGTTATGTCTCTCTCTGCTAGATTAAAGATCCCTTTTGTAGCCAGTATTTTCTCCCCATGTGGGTAATTATACCCTGTAGCCACACCACTTCTCAATCTTAGTTTTGATTAACTAAAACAGATTGAGCTCCTTGAGTCTTTCCCTGAAAGGCAGCAGGCTCTTCTGTTCTTTCTTCACCTGCAGTCCTTGAATTATATTGGATGACTTTTCTCTCTGTCCCGCCCAGTTTTGCTATACCTTTCTAAAAAATGGATGGCAGAACATGACTCAGTGTTCTTCTATCAGCAGTACTCATTGTGGAACATCAGCCATGCCATAACTTTTTTTTTTTTTTTTTTTTTAAATCAAAACCAGGAAGAAGCAAGCAAACAAAAAACAACCACCTTGAACTCTGAACTCCTGCAGAAGCTCAGATATAAGTTGTGCTTGTCCCAAACAAATCATTTTCAGCTCTTTGTCTGTTATGAATATTAGTACTTTGGGGGATTTATTCCATGGCTGACACAAACTTTGTAAGTGTCACAGAAAAAAACAAAGGTAGTTTTTATTGTTGTTGTTTTGTTGTGTTTTAAGTAGTCCAGAAATCCAGATTATTACTTTCTTAACTGTCAATAATTTCGTCTTCAGGTTGTGATATGAATTGCTTAAGCATCAGACAAAAAATAAGTTTGCTCCACAATATTAACTGGAACAATTCAAACACATCGACTGTTTTCTATTCCACATTCATTTGTTATACATAAGATGTCGTCTTATTGCTTTTGTTAATACATTACCATCAAATAGAGGTTGTCTAGGTGCAGATGAGCTGCTCTTACAGACACATCATTATTTTTCAGGATCCATTGCCTTTGGAGTACTGGATTTCAAGACTTTAATGTTGTATAAACCGAAAGGCTTATGCTGAGGTATGAAATCACAGGCATCACAGTGCATGTTCTTCAGGTAAACCTAATCTAAAGCAGCAATCACCTAATTCTGATATAATTAAAAATAGACAGACAGGAAGATAGAGACAGAAAAATATTCTAACAGAATAATATCTGTTGTTGATGACACACTGAAGGAAACATCAGAATAAACAGATTTAAGCATGGTTAGGAGCTTAGATCATATATTATTTCTTTCTGTTTATCACACAAAAGGAAAGGCTTTTTCTGCCAAGCTTGTCTGATTGCTCGTGATGAGATTTGGAGGGCTGCCTTTTGAACAAATGGAGGTTTTTCTCTTCAGTGATCCCAGTCTGGGTGCCTAAACTGGGCATCAGTGAAATGTGACACAAAGCTTCCTTGATCACTGAGCAGGCTTGTGGAGGAAGGTGAGATGAACGGTTTTTGAGAATGGGCGTGAGAGGCACTTTTGCATGAAACAACAACAAAAACGCTGTCCTGTGCTGTACACTAACTGCCCCATATATGCCATAAAAAAATCAGGAGTTGGGAATTTTTTTTCCAATGTCACTCTCCATGGAGGGGCACAGAGAGATGGGAGCCTGCTGCAAGGCACTCAGCGTGAGCCATCTCTGTGCTGACCCACGTGAGCACAGCTCACAGCTGGAGGTAATACCTGCTCCTAAAGGGTGCCTGCAGAAAGATGGAGCAAGCAAATGACACCCCCACCGTACAGATGGCGAGCTGACACACAGATGGCAGTGGCTGAAAAAAAAAGACATAATGGCACACAAGAAATGTATGGTTGAGCAGGGACTTAAGCGTGGTGGGTCTTCTAGGTCCCATGCAGGGGCTGCTGCAGGGGTGGGAATGGCATGATGGTAGCAGGAACGCGGGACTGTCAGGAGCAGGGTCAGTGTCTCGAATCAACCCCAGGAGTTAAAACAAAGTCAGCAGTGGGTAGGGACTTAAGCTGGACCACCAATAGCACACAAACCAAAGCAGTGCTGTACTTAATCAGTTTAGATGCTGCCTTTGCCACAAGCCAGCACCAGGGTATGTGAGACTCATATGCTCCTACCCGCCAGCCTCATGAGTGCTTTTATGACCAGTCAACTCCCCTAGGCCGTCAGACACAGTTGTCTAGAATAATCAGACAGTGGAGGGTACAGGAAAAGAAAGAGAAAGAAAAGAAAACAAGGTAAAGAAAGGAAATGAGAAAGCGCTTTGATCAAAGCCTTTTATGGATAGGATTTATTATTATTATTCTAATACCTTTTACCACAGCAGTATGCCTTTTTCAGGCAGAAGATGCCAGCTGGGACAAAACAGGTGCAAAGCTGGTTCACTTTACAACGTGGATCCTTGCCTAATAGGGGCTGAACTCCAGCCATCAAATGCATTTCAATTAGATGCTCGTTTTTGTCCCTGAAATATCAGACAACTCCATGATTCAGCCAGCTAGGCACATCTTCCAAGCGCAGCCTTTTACACTGCTATAGGTCTAAGCAGGCTGTGCCAGGACCCACTCCCTTCCTTTGGCTAGTTCATTGCTCCCATAGGAAACAGATTTGGGGAGGGAAGTACAAACACTACAGGGTTTCTGCAGAATAGCTTTGGAAGAAGTCCATGCCAACCCCTATCTCCCCAGCCACTTCACTCCAACACAAGGAGCACTGGCATATAAGAATTTGCATACTTCATCCTAGTGAGGTGAGAAACAAACCTGAGTTTCTAGGGCATGCTCCAAAGACCATAACTGAGCATCAGCAGTTTCCTTGGAGTTTAGAGCAGGTCATTACTGAGAGCCGTATTCCTGGAAACTGAATTGGATTTTGCCAGCTCAAGCTATCTCAGAGCACAGGGAATATTGTCAATAATAGTTCTTCATCTGGAGCCTGGTATCTGGAGAGACTGTTGCCTCAACTGTTTTCCAACAGGCAGTAAAGTGATTGTCAACTATACCAACATCAGGTGTGAAACAGCAGAGTCCAGGATATAAGGAAACAGCATCTGTGTGTCGTGGTGACTAAAAGAGAAGTGCTTTTTGGCAGGATTCAAGTGATCCTGCAGAGTCAAGGGCAAGACTATCAGGCAAAAGCTAGTGGACAATGGTAGCAATATCATCAAAACAGTTTCTTATCAGCAGACCTTACCTTCCTATCTGCATTGACTCTCCTAGCTGAGTGGTGCTTTTCCATCAAATGAGGCCAGGAAAAGGAAGAGTGCAGAAATGGCCAGGGCTGCACACTGCACCTGACTCAGAATTTTCCAAGCTAAAATGTCACATTTGCTTCTGGGTAGAAATGGGTATCATTATCCTTCTTTTGCAAATGATAAATTTCAATAGCTTTTTCTAAGTCATAGAGCAAACTCTGGCCACAGCTGAAGCAAGCTGAAGCTTACATTCACTTTAACTGCACATTTTAACTGTTATTAATAAATAATACTATTAAGGGGAAACCTAGATGTTCTGGCTGCAACAAGAGATTTGTTATGGTTCATTGCAAGCTAAGTTTACAACAGATCTGTAATCATTGTAGAGCCAAGTAGACAAGATGGAAAAAAGGAAAAAGGGTATTTTCTTATTAAGACCTAACGAAGGAGTGTCCTGCCTAAAAGCAGTTTTTGCGTAACTGAAATTTTGCTATGACAAATTTCAAGTTTGACAACAAATTCCTCTTTTCCACTGAGAAAATGGAAATGACAGCTCTAGAGCTGCCCGCCTGGCAGGCGTTTGTCAACTTTGTTTTCTGTCTTCAGGGAGGCAATGGAATCAACAAGAGCCCTTCTGACAGGCAGAAAGTCAGCAAGCCAAAAAATAAAGTAATAAATTCTGTTTTAACTTTTCTAAAGTGTGTGTGTAGGGGGTGGTGGGGGGGGGGTGACATTCCACCCTGGAATTTCACTTCTATGGAAAGCATTTGTATTTACTTCCTCCCTTCCAAGTATCTGGGGAGAACAAGAGCTTTGTGGGTGGTGCAACAGCTGAAGTGCCGAGGCACATAACAGATTGCAAGCCAGGATTTCCTCAGTGATTGTGGCTGCTGAGCCTGACCCAAGCTTTCATAAGAGTTTTTGAGCCTTTACCTGAATACTAAAATAGCTAGTCGCATTTTAAAAATCAAAATTATAAAATAATTGAGTAATTTAGATCAGAAAGGACACTTCGGAGTCACCTTGTCCAAATCCCTACTCAGAGCAGGCCTGACATCAAAATTAGTTCAGGTTGCTTAGGACCTTATCCACCTGAACTCTGAAAACCTCTCAGATTGCACAGCCCCTCTGGGCCACTGTTCTCTAGTGCTTAACCCCTCTCACGGTGAAAAGTTTTCCTTATAAGAAATTGAAATTTCTGTTGTCGCAAACTGTGACCTCTGCCTCTTGCACTTGTGCTGTACATCCCTTTTAGTAGTAGAAGACAGCAGTTAGATCCCTTTAACCTTATCTTCTCCAGACTGAAAACAAACAAACAAACAAAACAAAACAAAACAACAAACAAACAAACAAAAAACAAAAACAGGTCCTTCAGCCTCTCCCTATGTGGCTCCCAACCATGTAGGTGGTCCTCCATGAGACTCTGTCCAATTTGTCTCTATTTTTCTGGCCCCAAATTGGATGTAGCTCTCCAAATGCAGCATTGAGGTCGTCAAGTAGAGAGGAATAACTAGTTCCCTGGACTTACTGAGGCAGGGCTGTTGGATGTACAGAAGGTGGCTGGAATGGCTCATGCCTTTTAAAAGGGATGTGGATGGGTGTGCAGGGACCAGGAAAACAAGCCTGATTCCAAGACAGTGCTCAAAAGAAAAGTCCTTATACTGCTATAAAAGGCCTTATATTGCTATGATATGCAGAATGGAATTGCAAAGGCAGCAGCAGAAGCTGCATTGCTCTGGATGTTTTCAAAAGAAATAATTCAGGAAAAATTGGTGGGGTTAAATATTGGCTCAAGTACCAGACATTCAGAAATAGTTGTAGAAATGAAACCTTCCCTTCTGGTACAGAATGCTACTTTAGTGCAGTATACTGTGTAACCAAACATGGTTTATGATGGTTGCCCCATTCCAGCTAATCTTAACCTGATTTAAAGGTGTGTAATGTAACAGGGAGTGTAAAAGTAGCATCACTTACCAAGTCTATCATTCCCTGATAGGTTAGCAGACACTACTCACCACAGCTCATGTTCCCCTCTCCTTAGTTCAAAGGAAGTTCTTCACAGTGTGGGTTAAGTCTATGAACTGTAAATCTCCTTATGCTATGCATTTTTGGCCAAAGCTGTACAAAAATACCTTGGTGGTTTGCTAGGGCTGAGTGCATTAGCCTTTTCTCAGTAGCCAACCACTGACTTACCAGCGTGTCCATCAACAACAAAGGAAGTGAAGCAAAAAAAAAAAAAAAAAAAAAAAAAAGTATAGGATTGTCAAAGCTGTTGTGTCAATGTGGTAATGATCAGAGCCAAGGTAAGTTTCAGTAAGTGGAAGGGTTTGCAATGTGAGGGTGATAACTAGCATAAGGGCAGTGAAGGTGAGCATCCTCAAGACAGCGATGTGATCAGGGCCATGTATGCAACATACTGTGCTCTCACTCTCTCTTTCTCTTTCCCCTTTCCTTCTTCCCCCCTCTCCCCAGAGAAAGACAAATCTAGCTAAGTGTTTTCATAGGAGCACTGCCAGTAGAGACCCTGGAAGGACAAGCCAAACCAGCACGTCCCTGGAGTACCCTGAATATTCACACACTGCTTTTTGCTAGGCTGAGCAATGAGAAAGAGAGAGCAATCCATTACTTAATCTTGCTGCCACTCTGAGATTGTTCCCTGCAGTATATTTTACAATGCTTTGTCCAGGCTGGTTTTAAAACATCCAAGTGATGAGACTTCCACCAGTTTACTTGGGGGAGCTGTTTTACAGGCTAACAGACATCACCATTAGCACTATTTCTTGTCACATGCATCAGCAGCTCTCCCATAAATAACTGCTAACACTACAGCTGCTCTACAGGTCCAGGGAAGGTAAAGGAATGCAACTACAACCAGATGGAGACAATTTTCAGATAAATAAAGGAAAAAAAGGAAAAAAAACCCTCTGGCTCCTCCAGGAAAGTATGAGGAAAGTACGGTGTTTAGTTGGGTTATAGGCGCTTGAAAAGGTGTCAGTGAAATAACTGGTTACCTCCATGCTCATCCCTGAACAAAGGTGATGTAATCTGGCAGAGCTTATTCACAGAGGGTTGATGAGTTCAGCTGTGCCAGGATCTTGTAGAGCTGGCTGGACTCCTCCATTCCCCTGTGAGCCCACCCTAAACTAAATTACCTCATGTATATCATAGGTTAGGAGTCTAACTAAGAAAGTTATTGAAGAGCAGCTTAGAGTCTTCCCTGTTATTGCCATTTTACCTATGAAAATGGACATATGACCGAGAGAGTAATGTCTTTTTTAATGTAGCTTGCACTATTCTATTGAAAAATCATTTTCTGTGCAAATTCTCCTTCTGCAGAAGTTGGCACCAGACACAATGGGTGAAAGCTTACAGTCCTGCATGCAAAAAGGTCTGCAGTGTACTGCAAGAAGGAAAAAATTACATTCTTCCTGGTGCCTACTGGCACATCAACACCTTTGGTAAGCCACAGTGTATTCAATACTGATAGTGGCTGTGGCATCAGCAGGTGATTTTCAAAATTCCTTGCTGCAAGGTTTCAGTCAATGCCTTCACTTGTGCCCTTTTGCAAGTAACTCAGTAGTTTCACCAGGGCACTGCCACCTCTGCTTCCTTTGTTCCTTGTTAGTCCACATATCTCTGAATGCCTCCTGCAGATGGTATTTCTCTTAGAATATAGCCTCTTAGTGAAACTATTAGCAGGCTGGTGCATACAGCACCAGTGATAATCTCACTGAATAACAGACCCAAGAGCTTTAAAGACAAGGTGATGCCTCCCTCACAACAGCAGCATGCTCTGTGGGGAGAATTCAGCAATACAGAGCAGCCCACAGTCTATGGCTTGAGAGAGAGACCCCATCTGACCTCAGGAGTCTGTTCCCTCATCTCACCCATGCAGAATGGTTCATTAACTCTTTTCATGTAACGGGACCAGTATAGTTGAAGCAGTCCTGGAGCAATGCTTCCCCGGGGGTATTACTCCACATCCTACTAGAAAGGAAGAAGTTTTTTTCTTAACATTCAAACTTCAGAAGTTTGTCTTCTCTAAAGTTCATCCTATTATGCAACGCCCCATTGTACTAAGCCTGCACGAAGTCTTCCCCTCTTGGGATTTTCCTTGAATTTATTTAGAAGTGATTATCATATCTCCTCTTAGTTGTTGCTTTGCCAAGATGTACATAGCTTGCTCTTTTAATCTTTCCATATCAATCAAGCCTTCTTGCTACCTAATAATAATTGTGCCTCCTCTCTGAACTCCCTCCAGCTTTTCAATATCTTTCCAGCTATATGGTGCTCATAACAGCACACTAGATGCCAGCTGCATTTGCAGCTGTGTAGAGAAGGCGCTTCGTTCATCTGCTGTGTTGCAGAGCATCTCAAACTAGATTGCCCACCTGTCCTACTGTCTTTCATTGCCACACTTTCAAGAGCCAAGGGAAAACAGGCTTCATTGCTGGAGACCTGTCAAACCAGTGGAAAGTCTCTCTGGATTTGTTATGCCATGATTCCCCCTAAGAATTGGTACTACACTCTTCAAGGAGCATGCGCTGCCTATTTCTCAGGGGGTGCTGACAACACCATTCTGAATATGGATTAGTTGCTGCTCTCTGTTTTGGTCAGGCTTTTTGTAGCAGCACCATCAGAGCTACAAACTCTGCTTGAAGCAATGGTGCAGAGCATCTACAGAGAAAACAAAAATTGTTTTGACTTTTTTAAAAGCTGTACGCCACACTTCAAAATCTTTTCTAGTTTACTTATTTACTGCTTATTCTAATAAGAAATGTCTGTGATTTATGCTAAGTCAGAGCATTCAATTACAAAGCCTAATTCTAAAAATCATAAGTGTGTGCCCAGGTTTCCATCAAAATGTTTTTGGTGTGATGCAAAGAACTACCACTGAGAATATAAAAAAATGCATTGTGTATACTTGTACTACTATTTAGGGAGCAGTTCTGAATTAGGGTTGAGAGAACAGCAGATGTCTTTGGCTTCTTCAAGCATTGCAATCTATCAAATAATTGGTCAGTCAGAGAAGTGAAATCTTTGTCACTAATTGTAGGTCATGTTAGAAAATCATAAACAGAGTTGTAGGCAAAAGAGAAACAGAAGAGAAAAATGAGACAATGACAAAGAAAAGATGGGAAGAGCCTTCTGGTTTGCTAGCATCTAAGCATGAATAAAGGGGGAGATAAAAGAAAAGTATGAAACCTGAGATAACAGAACAGAACAGAACAGAATAGAATGGTTCAGTTGGAAGGAACCTACAGAGATCATAAAGTCCAAATGCCTGAGCACTTCAGGACTAACCAAATGTAAAAGCCTATAAAGGGCAATATCCTAATGTCTCTTGAACACTGTCAGGCATACTCATGCTAAAGAAATTTTTCCCAGTCTCCAGTCTGAACATCATGATGCAGCTTTGTTGCCTTTCCCATGTATCCCATCATTGGTTACCTCCCTTTCCTTTTGATATCTTTGAAGAAGCACAGACAATGTTTAAAGATGGTTTAAGAGCTGTCCATCTTCACAGTATTGGAACCACCAGAAGCAGACTGTTGCCACAACATGGGTAATAAAATACTTTGTCTTATGCCAGATTACACAGTGTGATAGTCATAATCAACAATTTCTGCTGGGTCACTTTGCTTTTTTAGGCTTCCTTTAAAACTATTAACAAACAGTTAGCATTCATCACTTGAGGTCTGTAATTAAGACTGGATGCATTTCTGAGAGATAAATTCTTGCAGAAGTTAGAATACCTGGCTTCTTAGACAAATCAATTTATTTGGCCTGTATTGTGAATGGAATGAAATTAAATGAACAATATAGTCTTTTCTGGCTTTAAGGTCCCAAACAGATCTTTCTCATTATTTTTCCTGAAAATATTCCAATAAATATTTAGAAGTTGCATAACTTCATTTTATGTTTTTGTTAAGAATAGTTTTCAGCCCTTGCTCCTCACTTTTCTCTAAATGTTTCTTCCTTTTTATTCACCCCTTCTAGTATTTGAAATCCCCCCTTCCTCCCAGCATTGAATGTGAATTTCATTAATGCGCTGTTTATTTTTCTTCCAGACCAATTAATGAGGGTGATAAATGAGATAGGACATAACACCAATCCCTGTGGCACCCCAGTAGTTACCTCCCCCAAATTAAAACACTGCCATTTATCATTACCATTTGCTAATGTTCTTTCCGCCAATTTGTAGACCCTGTGGCAGTACTCCTACTGAAGCCGATCTGAATTAATTATTCAAGTACATTCATGGGAGATGCAATATCAAATACTTTATGGAAAATGAAAATGCAGTATACCAACTGAATTTCCAGTAGGCACTACTACTTTAATTCTACTAAAACCTTTTATATCTCTTTGTGAAGATTTATTATTTTACTGTTTGTATTTTAGTGGTGCCTGAAGGACCCAACTGGGCTGAGGACCCACTGTCGTATTTATTACTAAAATTTTATCACCAATCATTTAGTGATTCTCTTTCCTCCTCCCCTCTTTCATATTTGCTTCATTTTAACCCCAAGGATAGAATTTAAATTAATGGAACTGTAATTTCCAGGATTACTAACAATTTCTGTTTTTGGAAGTCAGGTACCTATTCTGTGTTTTGCATATTTGCTGCTTCCACTTAGTCTCTCTCAAAAAACACTTTATTATGAGTCATGTTTGCATGAAAACAGGCTCCTCTCTCTTTCTCTAGCATGCATCTGCTCCTGCTGTGCATTCCTCACTAGAGACCATATCACTGATAATCCTGTGCCTGAGAAGTCTCAGTAACTTTCATGGAGATGACTGATGTCGCACTTGGAGGATTAAGTAGGGAATAAGCAGCAGGAGCACATCATCTCTCAAAAAACTGAGACCCCATCTTGTCTGTGCAAGAAAATGTCAGAGACTTATTTTAAAAAAAATTGTAGCGGTGCTTCTTGATACAAGAAAGAAAACCTCTACATGTCAAATGACAATGCACTGATTTAAAAGGAGAGGAAGAAGAATGGATATTTGAAAAGCCCAGTCACATCCTGAGCCCAGGGACAGGCAAGCTGTGTGAACAAACCTCATATGCCAGCTTTGGTTTTTGGAAGATTCACAAGGGGACTCTGCCTGTAAATTTACAATTTTCTTATTTTATGTTTTTCTTTAAAATAAAAGGGGGCTACCTTCTTTACAGTGTTCCCTGTGTTGCCTTCCCTGGGACAACCAAGTAGCAGTGTCTGACAGAGAGCCCATCTTCCCTCTGATGCAGAAGAGAGTGCACCCCAGGCTAGATAATATTTCAAGGAAACACTGTGGAATCCTTTCCTTGGTCAAAGTGCAGAGCTTGGAGGAATTATTTTCCACAGCTCCCTAAAACTGCAGGATCTACCTGACTAACCTAATCCCTCCCATTCCAAGCAGTCTCAAATTAGCTGCGTTCTTATTTTTGTAAGATTCTTTATCTTTCACAGGACAAGGAACAAAGGTTGACAGTCTCACTGTGTTCCTACAGGTGATGTGGAGCAATTTCCTTCAGTTAGGTACTTCACGCTCTGATGGCATCATCCTTCTCCTCCTCTCCTCCTTGAGGAAACAGTTGCTCAATAGCCTCTTGCCTGTGTAAGAGCTCTGGACTCATGCTAGGCGGGGATCCAGATCTCAGATCTAGCCCATCCTGCAACTGCCTATTACCGACTGTTGTTACTCCTCCAATATAAAGGGAAATATTTAGCACCTCTCTCCCTAATAGTATTAATTTTAACCAAAAGATGCTTTGTTTCCCCCTGCACTGAAGATTATGTACAAGCTACTGATCAAAGTAGGCAATTTTTTAAGCTTTATACCCAGTCAGTAGATTTGTGCTTCTGTATCTAAAACTTTGCATTTGTACCACTCCACCTCAGCAAAGATCCCCCCTCTGCCCGGCAAATTTTAGTATGTCCTTATTCCTTCCATTTTGGCCAATGCCATGATGATTTTAGAGAAAATCTGAAGCTTACAGTGTAATTAGTGTAATATGTATATTGTACCTTTCCAGCTTGATGGCTTTCATCCCTATTAATGGAGCTCTAAGAGTCACAGGGAGAGGAAACAGCTACAAAATGAAATCTGAATGCATACTTGGTGTAAGGAGTATAGTGTACAACTACTTAGTTATAGTGTACATACCTTCAGTCAGGTATGTCCAATAAATCTTTATCACCATTTATTTTGTGGTTACATAGAAGCAGCCATCCTGTATCATCCTACACCCTAGTGTGTCTGCTGTCCCTCCTCCAAAACTTTGTGTTCCCATAGATAATATTTTCCCTATGGTGGAAGGACTCAGCTTTGTAGAGTGGGGACCATGACTTGTACTCCATTGCAAGGGGATGAGTTTTATATTTCATTAATTAACTCTGAAATAATCCCTGTACTTCAGTTCAGATTTGTTTTCTGCAGAAGCAACTCAAAAGAGGGATGTCTGAGTGTGAGTTGCAGTTGAGAAAAGCACTTAACTTTTTCCCACCTACAGCACACAGAGTAAAACCATTTCTTTTGATGATGTAATCAGGCCGTTAACCCAGAAGGGTTCAAAGCTAGTTTCTACCTGCTTCTCCTTAATCCTTGTATTATTCAAGAGTCGATATTCCACTCAAAACAATGCAGTGACAATGAGGTAGAATTGTTTTAATGGTATTTACTTGTTCTAAATGATGTGCTGTATCCCTGTCTCCCTGTTACATACAGAATCAGATAAAGAAGGGAGAAACTAAACAGCAATGCAGACAGTGAAATCAAAGAAGAGACACTCCTGTTGAGATGAAAGAGAGATTCCAGCCAGCTTCTGAAAACTCACAAATGCAGAATTTTTATGGCCACCTCTCTGCCAACAAGGACCTAACCATAAAACCAAAGAAAAAATCCCAAATTGAGAGCAGTTCAGAACCCTTTTCAATACAACCATTCTACCCCCTAAAGAAAGTTTTTGGCCAAAACAAGATAATTTTCTTCTTCCTCTCACTTTTTCCTCATTGTTTCCAGATTTCATATTCCCAAATGTGGCATTTTTCCCCCTTTCAGTCAAAGAAAATTACTGAAAAGGGAATGCACTTATGTTCATTGCCTCAGGGGAGCAGGTAAAGCAGGGAAGGGGTAGAAAATTCCTGTCTACCCAGATTTATGGGAGTCTTGAAGTTATGCCGTTACAAAAAGATCAGTAAGGCACATGAACCCAGCTGCAGTGACAGGGCCCAGGATGTCCTCACTGCCCCACCATATGTCTCCCCTCCAAGAGTGTGAGGAGAGGCAGAATAATTCCAGTTTTGAATCTCTGCCTTCCTACTTGGGCCAGCTCTCAAAAAATGACTGAAAATGATTTAGTGCAAGATGCTCTTCTACCTTTCCCTTTCTTCAAGCATGTTTTGTTGATATTATGTCCACATGGTGTAACAACAGCCCACGAGGTACCCTGCTATCTCAAACTTGTGGCCAACCATGATGATTTACATTGATGCTTCTCCATTTTCATGTTCTGTTAACTCCTTGTCTGTGATCGCTCTATATGCTTATTTGGGTCACAAAAACTTAATCCTGAAGGGGAAGCAGGTGTGGTGTTGAGGATTTTTGTAAGGAGGGTGAGATTATAAGAAGCTTCCTGAATATGAGAGACTGGAATGTGTGGCTTTGTTTGGTTACTGGTTATGAAACGTGGTTATCTGGGCTTGGGTTTACAGCAAAGGCTGTTTGCTACTATGCCAACTGGCTGAGCAGCAGCAGGTCTCACATTTTTGGTTGGCTCCTGGGAACTGTTGGGAAAGACCTGGTGACCACTGTCCCTATGAATGCCAGTGATGTAGGGAAATAAGTTTTGGAGACAAAATAGCAGAATCTCTATGGCAGCTTTCCCTCAGACCATCCTGGTGATGTGTGCTGGCTAGACACATGTGGAAAGGTAATGCTGTTGGGAAAATTATGTAAAAGAGTTCAAAACCATCAAGGCAAGGTAGATGTCTGGAAAGAAGGCAACCTGTCCACGCAGTTCGAGCCACCAGTGCTGCTCAGGAGGATGCTCACGTGAGGGTGTTTATGAGTACAGGGCTTTGGAGGACACATCCAGATATTACAAGATCTCTGTATCCTCAGGTAAAGCACAGGACAAACAAATGCATGATAGTGCAGAGAATAAGAAAAGGAAAAGCAATTTTATGCATACATCTACCTTTTTACTGGAAGCCTAAGAAACATGATGGGAAATAGGGATATTTAGA
Organism: Anas platyrhynchos; assembly: GCF_047663525.1. Lineage (NCBI taxonomy): Eukaryota > Metazoa > Chordata > Aves > Anseriformes > Anatidae > Anas > Anas platyrhynchos. The sequence goes on from NC_092587.1 coordinate 55,586,447, forward strand.
TTTAAATGAATATACAGACATAGAAGACATATTGAAAATTCAGTGGAAGGAAAAGAAGATGGACAACATGATACCACTTTGCAAAATTATACTGGAAAGACAAAATAGGCTGTATAGATGGAGGGATGATACCATAGCCTAAAGGAAGCTTTAAGTCAAATCAGATTAACTATCAAGCAAACCTTGCCAACAAGTAATAGAAACACTATGAATGAAACTCCAGTTCCATGTAGGAAAAATACAGCAATAAGACTGCATTACTGACTACCTGATGAGGACAGTGATAGAGACTGACACACTGAGGGAGATCAAGGAATTCAGAAATGAACAGAAAAGAATACTACAATTGCCCTCACATACTGGGTAAACTTCACTGGGGGGGGGGCGAAGTGTGCACTGAACTTTCAGAAATTGCCAATCTTTATTTTAGGTAGGGAATTCAAAAGAGGCAAAGTTTTGACCAATGTACAGGACTCGGTGACTGTCACAGAGATGCTGGGAACAGTGCTGTATTTAAGCCCAGCACCTTTATTCCTCCAGCAAGAGCCAAAAGGCCCACTACTGTAGCCATGAACTTTTAAAAAGGCAAACTACAGAAAAATGGAGGAGGGGTTTTGTTGAAAAGAAACTGAAATGTGTGGTTAACATATCTTAATTTTTGGACAGCACTGAGACAGTTCAAAGATACCATGTTGGATGCTTAAAGAAGATGTATATTACTTGTCATCAGTTGCTTAAGGAAGACTGAAAGCTAACAGGCCTAGCTTAACAGAAGCATGAGGGAGCTTTGTTAGGAACAAGAAGATGTTCTTCCAAAAAAAAATTTTTTGTCCTGCTAAAAACAAAATAAACCAAAGGAACAGTAAGCTAAGAATGTTGAAATGTGGTAAGAGAGGGGACAAAAAAAAAAAAAAAGTGTTTCAGCTTGTGAAAAAGCACAACCACTAATTATAAATCATGTTGCTGCATCTTAAAGACCAAGAGGCAAGAGGCTTCTAGAGTTCTAGAGTGCCTGTAAGGCCAAAGGAAGGTCAAGGACAGGAGGGATCAAAGACAACAAAATCATAGCAGAAAAACTTATATCTGTCTGACTGCACTAAACAAGAACTTGGACAAGTTCCCACACCAAAACCTTTTTTAGAGGTTCATCCTTCCATGTTGGTATGTGGAGTATTTGATATCCAGTGGCAATAGCTCACATACACTTCTGAAAGGTGTTCTACAAGGTCCTCAGTTATAGTTCTTAAAATCTTAGCCTATCATGGGATAAAAGCGAATATCCTTATGTGGATATATAACTGGTCAAAAGATAGGAAAGAGAAGGTATGAGTAAATAGTACTTTTTTATAGACAGGTTGGTTGTCAGTGGAGCTTCTCACAGATCTGTGTTTAGACACATGCTGCTCATGAGTGCATAAGTGATCTGGGAAAAAAAAAAAAAGAACATTAAGTAAGATGTTTGCTAATTCTAAATTATGTTCGGTAACCAGACATTACTTTGAAAAAGTGTAAAAGCCTCTCAATGTAGCAAGCAACTGGGCATAAAGTAACACAATGGGTAAATCTGAAGCAATGTATACTGGGAAAAACACTAATTTTATATGTATAATGATGGGTTCTGAGCTGGCCATTACTATCAGGAATGAGATCTTCAGGTAATAATAAATAGCACTACAAAAATGTCAGTTCAGGGTGCAGCAGTAGCCAAAAGCAATCAAAATGTTAGAAATTTTGAGGAAGGGTTAGCAATCACAACAGGAAATGTCTTTATGCCACTAGAAAATCCATTGTGCACCTGCACTTTGGAGACTGAGTGCAATCTGGTCCCTTGGTTTCAGAAAGAACATAGCAGAATCAGAAGAGGTGCTACAAGAGAGCAAAATAATCAAAGACATGGAATGGCTTTCCTAAAGAGCAACAACAAAATATACAAGGACTCTTCAACCTAGAGAAAAGATCATGGTAAAAAAGCATAATATAGGTCTATTAAACACAAGTGGCATGGAGAAGTCCTGGACATTTATGGACAATGTGGTTATATACTATAGAAAACAAAAAAGTACTACACACTATGATGCAGTTTTTCCAAACTTGGTGCATATCAGGTGTTTACTGAAATTATGAAAATATCCAATAATATATCTGTAAAGATAGAATAACCATTAATTTTTATAGAACTTCTTAAAACTAAAACACACTCTATATGCCTGTATACCATGATTTTATATCATAAAAAGTGAAAACTGAAATGACTAAGTAGGTTTCCAAACATGTCTATATACTCAGTAAACTGGACTGCCCACCAAAAAGTTAGCTTGTGGAGAATTACATGCTGAAATAGCATTCAAGTGATATTGTAGGAGGAGCTAATATGCTGCAATGATTTAGTTGATAGACCGAATCCCTGAAAGTCCAACTGGCCTGAGCTGAAAGCATCCCAGATTGTCAGCTTGGCACATAATGGTAACAGGTTCAATATTACTTTGCATAACAGAGTTGCCCATTGCTCTGTAAGCTGAGACAAGGTATTAGACACCTGTTCATTTCTGTGCATGGTTTCGCAGGTGCACAACTTGAAATGGACTCTTCTAATACTAAAAATTAGAAATCCATCAACTGTACTTGTTTATATGGATTGACACTGTAATTAAAGTTTGCACAGAGAAGTAAGTCCCCACACACATGCAGGCACACACATATGCATACAGTCAGAAGAAGGATGGCAGTTTTTCTGGTTACTTGGATGAAATCGCTGTAATATCTCTTGTGCTCAAATAGCAGGTAGGATATACAGGGCATATGGAAAAATGAGAAATGCAGTTCCAGCCGAACTAAATATTTTAAAGTACTTGGAAATATAAGTGATATCTAGGAGAACATTTACAGTGGCTTAAGGCAAGGGAGCTGGAGTTGTCAGCCTACAAAATCTAGGGATGGGGAGGCCAGGGTCTGCCTGTCCTAAAGCAGTGACTCTCACAAAGTAGCTCTTACTAGAATCCATGTTTTAAACCTACCATTTTATAGATTCAGGAATACATGCCGGGGAAAGCCATTCTCCTGCTGCTGGTAGCAACTGCAGCTACTTAGGCCAATGGGATTGACTTTGTACCCTGCAGCAAGAAAATTGCTCTAGGGTCCATGGTTCTAGTGTTGCATGTGGACTTTCTGTTTGTGCTGGAAGGACTTGGCTACAAGCTTGTCACCCCTTCCCAAAACATGAGTCATGGCTGCTCCACATTCTTCCATCTGTAATTGCCTGTTCAGCCCTCTGGAAATATCTATAAATCCAGAGCAGGAGTTGTGATTACCACATCATGTGCCTCTTCCATCTTTATGCTTTGTCTTTCTGTGTGACATATCCAACCGAGCCCGATACAGAACACATTCCTTCTCCAAGTCCGTCTCAATTATTCAGTACCAGCTGGGCTGAATGCATGTGCAACCCCAACTGCTAAAGAGGCAATCCTTCTATGTGCAGATGTGTATAAAGAAGTTTCCAGTGCTTAAACAGTGTGTGTGAAACAAAATATGATCTTCAGTTTAGGCAACTGTCCTACTGGTCTTTAGGGTGCCATCTAACTTGAGGCATGGGCTCATATTGGAACCTAAACTTGACTGATAATATTTACTTACAGGCTGGAGCATGGCAACTTGATCTGTAGGTAAGAAAAAGCAGGCAAAGCTTGAGTGTTCCAGCCCTTCATCATCACATATTCACATCCAATACTGACCAAGACATTTAGCTGCACACAACTCTCAAAGCTTAAAAAAGTCACCCTGCCCTTTCCTTTACATAGCTGCTCCTAAGGTTGAAGTCTCATGCTGGTGGTCATAGGTGCGTGACTAAAGTAAATAAAAATTGTGTTGGAAGATGCTGAAGAGTCAGCTCAGAAAAACAAGAATAACCTGTGAATATCATCTTTTCACATGGCAATGCCTTACAGTCCTAGGAAAGGATGGCTACTTGCCCCCTTGAGTATATATATATATATATATATATATATACAAGAGGTTTTGCAGATAATTGAGAAAAGAAGGAATTTTAGCTTCATTTTTACATGATACAACTTTTAATTAGATTATTATGGAGAGAACACTTGAATAAAACACTAAGGTCATACATCCAAAGGTATCTGAGCCAGAATAGTGAAGGCTACAAGTAAGAACCGTGTGTTTAATACACTATAATTATAACTGCAAATTGTACTTCAGCCCAAGGCTTTACAGCAAAGCTGTAAAAAGTAAAATCAATTTTAATCTTTAAGGGCACTTTGCTACATTCTTCTTCTTCAAGGCTAAACCCAACTAGGTCAGTCTAGGTAGGAGTTGAAAAAATATGAGCTCTTTCTCCCTTAGCAATAAATATTATCTTCAGTATCAAAAGCTGGATTGCTACCAAGTATACTGCATGGCTCCTTGGGGAAGCTCAGCCCTGGGTCTGAGCATCTATCAGAGATGAACAAAGGCATCCAGGGCAGGGAGAAAGTGCACTAGATCAACAGAGAAGAAAATTTCACACCCATGACCTTTGGTGATTACCAGGTAACAGGAACAGATGTTGTTTCATTGGCTTTAATGTGGGTCCATTTACTATTGCTGTGAACGTACCCTTGGGTGGGAGGGTTGCTTATGTGAAATTTTTGTCCTGGGGTTCCCTTATTTCATATCCTGATTGAGGAATGTTCCTTTGACTTGAATGGGTACTAATCCTGCACTTACACACTACCAAACTTCTAGCCCTGGCAAAAAAAAAAAACACCACCCTGTGGTGGATTACTTGTTCCAGTGTCATAAAGCTGAGCTCAGAGTTCAGCACTTCCTCAGTGCTTGATTTACACTGGAGATGAGGGAACAAGAACATGGACATAATTAAGTTACTTAAGTGAGCTTGTCTTCCTGAACTGCTTCTTGTGTGGTAACTCTAATCTCATCTGAAAATGACCATGTTGCTATGGTTTAAGGAATTAGGAATGGGTATCTTTATTCTCTTCTTCTACAGCTTCTGTCTCTTTTTACTCTATTGAAAAGTGAAAATGCGTTCTTGAGGTAGAGTGATCATATTTCAACACAATAAGTATTTTATTAGAGATAAGCAAAATTTTTCCCCAGAAAGATCAGCCATGCTTGTTTGGACCTCCAGTGGCCATTTAAGAGTGCACTAGCTGGTAATTCAGTATTATTAGATTTGGTTGAATAATATTCAATGGATAATTTATTTGACAAATGTTACTTTTTTTTTTTTTCTTCTTCTTCTTTTTTTTTTTTTTTTAAATTACTCATCTAGTTTAAAAATATTATTCACAAAGATATAGGACAGAGTGAGTTATTAAATATATTCATCAAATAAGTTGCTCAACAAGTTTTTCAATATATCTAAATAAATTATTCAGCTTATTCATTATTCACTGAGTTCTAATTATTATTTTAAGCACTTACATAGCAATATTAGTGTGCTGGTGTAAGTGATCAGTGACAAAAATGACAAGTCTTCTGATGGGTCTATGATATAACTAAGGCTGGACTAAGTCACAGGAAAACGGGCCTCACACATATTCAGTGGAGAGATTGCTAATAATCTGATGAATTTGTATTAGAGATAACAGACTTGTGCTTATGATTCTAGCTCCTAGAATCAAAGAACTCCAGAAATATATATATTTAAAATTCTTTTCCCTGTATAGCCTGGGATAAACACCTTGAAATGAAAACTTGATTTAGTAATGTCAGCATGAATCTAACAGCAGCCTAAAAGAACAGCTTGAAGGACTTTGAGTCTGGAGCTATTGGAGTGTAACTCCAGACATACAGCTCTAAGAATAGATGGGAAGAACTTTATTCATCTTTACCAGGAGACATTACTACAAATCAGATCTCCCTGTAATACATTAATTACATATAAGGGATGGAACTGACAGGTTTTAGCTGTGTACTGCATAGCCTGAGGGGTCACAAAGTGATAAGGTGACCTATTCCATGCCTTTGGCTAGCATTGAAGTCTCAATGGTTTGTTGAGCACCTGACTCCACAAAACACTCAGAAAATAGTAGTGGGTGCTACTGGAGCCCACCTCCTTGTCCAAAAAAAGTCAAAGTTTATTTTTTTGGAAGGAAAATTCTTCTTCGAAGAGCTGACGAGTAATGCTTTTCTGTGAAGTTCTGTTTCTTCAGTTCTTTTCCACTACTTGAGTAGTGGAAACCAATTCAACAGAAAAGGAGAAACCAGAAAGTGCTATGCTGTTCCCCGTAAATGAGGCTTTATCACAGAGAGGACAAAATTCTTCCCAAAGCTTGTCTTTGAAACCAACACTAGAAAAGATCTGATGGCTCTTCTCAGCTTTCTGCAAAGAGGGTCAGTTATTCTGAAAGACAATTCAATTCAAAAACTGTTGAATTTGAGTGAAATAGACAAAAACTAATGTTCTGAATTGTTCTAATGTTCTAAATCAACTAATTTGGCAAATGCCAAAACTTCTTTTTCAAGTAAGTATATATTTTCCTTATTTTTCTCTAACACGGTCAGAACAGGTCTTCTCTAACTTTCTCTGTTAGAAACTAGTACACATATGCATGTGTGTACATTTATTTCCTTTTTTCAGTCTTCCCCATCTTTCACTTGTGCAGTTAATTGAGTATCAAGACTTGTGAAAAAGCATCTGATGTTACTGAACTGAGAAAGTTTATGGCACAAAGCAGGCTTTTTTTTTTTTTTTTTTAAATTATGTGGTACGTAGCTGAAAAGTCCAAATTGTCATTTTTTTATAATTCCTTGTGGAATAATTTGTACTAGATGGAAATAGCTTCACAGTCTAGCATGTCTCTGCGGTATTCCAGTTGGTGTAGGTTTTATTATCACTTAGAATACAGGAGACAATTTACTTGAGACTAGACTGGAACCTTATAAATGCATCAGGGAGGTGAGTTGCATCCAGGAAATGCAAATTCTGCACCACCAGAAGGAAAGACTCACCCCCACCCCTCTCATTTATTTATATATTGGCCTGAAAGCTTCTTGCCAAACATGAAAGCAATCTTTGAGCACTGAACTGTAACTCTGCTGGGCTGCCTTCTCACTGATAAAACTTGAAGAAGCAATTCATTCTCTTGGGTCTATTTAAGAATTTACAGTGGAGAAAGGGGAAGGGTAGAAAGATGAGCCACATCGTACTACCTCTCTCAGATTCCTGCCTGTTTTTTCAATAAATATGATGGAAATATTGATGGGGGGAATGACCCACGGAGTGACAGTGTTTCTCTTCCTCCTGCATTGTCATCTTGCCACCTATTTTAGAGGATCACCTTCCACCATTGCTTTGCTTTCTGAGAGGAGAGACAGGGCTAACATCAAAGCCTCCTGAGGACTCTTCAAAGCTGTGAGCTTTAAGCTCTCAAAGACAAACCCCTTTACCCCACTTTCCTCCCCTCACATGCTTGCATACACACACAACAAATGTTTGCAACAAATTGTTTGCAAATGGTAGCACACAATCTTGCAAGTGCTTTTATTTACACAAGCCCCAGTATTTTTCAGGAGAATTATTACAATAGCTTGGCTGTCAATCTATGCCCTGAGGTAAGGAAGAAAACAGAATATGTGAGGATGGGCATTTTTTACAAGGATGGGCATAAGATGCGAGGATGGCCTGAGGGCTGCAGAGGAGTGGATTCCATTTTTTTAAAAGTTCTTTATACTAGAAGGAACTGAAAAGCATTAGCTTTTAGCTGAAAAGCAAAAGCTTTTTCAAAACTATAGCTCTGCTATGCAGAGCGAGCATGGGTGCACAAGAGTGCCACCCAACAGGGTTGGATTTGTGGTCAGAAAGGGGCCCTTCTGTGCTGCTCAAACTGCTGGTGCTTTTAACCAGAAGCACAAAAGAATGCCTCACACACAAACGTGGAGTGTCTTCTCGGCTGCTCAAGGGATACACTCCCCTCTTTCCTTCACAGTTCCCTGAAACAGCAGTGCCACTACTCCCAACGTACAGTTGGGGCAGAGGTTTCCTAGTATGAACTAGTACTAGGACAATTGCACACACTTTTCTCAATTGTTGTGTGCTGTGCTAAGGCTGGAATTTAATTTTTTGCTCCCACATGAGGACCCAGGACTTGGGTAAATACATTGGCCTTGATTCAGGTGAAATTATAGATACTTCATACATCGTAGCAGGTGCTACTGTGTACTAAAGTTGGTGTATTCACATCGTAAAGTAACTCCACTGCATAAGATGACTCTAGACAGGTAAGACTGGCATTTTAAGGGAATCTCCAGACACTGCCACTTGTGCCAGGGACCAGAAAGACTTGTTCTCTGTTCCCTGAGCCAACAAGTCTGCTCCTATTGGGTCATCATGGACAGCCTGGCCAACCAATCTGCTTTTATTCTAGACACTTGATTTTCCCAGAGAGGCTTCTCTGCACACCCAAGAGATATATGTTCAAGCTGCAGCTCACCCAAGAATTAACCTTGCCTTTTGCAGACAGGCTGGTTTCATGTGCAGATGGTGGGAAGTGGGACAGAGGGGCTGAACTGGTGTGAGATGATGAGAATTGGCAGGACTGCAGATGGAGAGCCAGCCTGTAGGGGGAACAGTGATACATGGCTGTTGTACACTGAGTACATCTTTAAGATTTACTTTTTAATATCATTTGCATCCAGAATATTGAAAAAAATGGAAACACTGAAAGCCTGAGAAAGATTCATTGAGTGGCATAAAACAACCGTGCAGCTTAGAAGGAAATGTCACAAGTGCTCTTTAATCCTTTCCATTCACTTGTTTGTTTTTTTTTTTTGCTGATTTAGGAGTGGTGATGGAGAAGGAACTTTTCCTGTGCTATATGAACCCTACAGAAGTATCTGTCCTGGATGGGATAAAGATATCCCTGCAGTGTTCCTTTAGAACCTTAGTTTTAAAATCAAAGCAAAAATCAAGCCCCACAGCAATGACATCAATACAAAACCCTTGTGATTTATAGAGCTAATCTCAAATGGCATCAGATTGGGTCTGCCACCTGAGTCACAAGGTCTTGGCTTGCATTTATACTCTGTGCTCATATTGTGTGAGCAGGCTGGAGGAAATGCTCTGGGATGTGTCCTTCATGAGACTCCAGCCTGTGGTCCCTTAGCAGACCTGCCTGAAGCCTAATACACCGAGGTACATTCCAAGGACAAGAAATAAATGGTCTGGCCTGTATCTCTTCCCCTTGTGATACAGGCTTGAAAAGTTCCATGAGAGAAGTTGCTTACTGGCAACAGTAACTGTGTGATCGCTCTTGGAAGTGCTTTGAAGAGAACTCAGGGAAAAAGAAAAGACTAAAGAAAACTAAATTATTTTCTTGTGTCTCAGCCTTCCCAAGTAAGATGGATGCTGTTTATTACAAAGCGTTGCTCAATGCTGGCAGGCTCCACGCCAAGGAGTACATGTACAAGAGGCTGTTTTGTAAGCCAAAAGTATTCCTTATATATTTTGGGATAAGGGACTCTGTCTGGAGTCAAACTGAATGCCTGGTTGTTTGAGATGAAGTGGCAGTTAAGTAATGGCAGATGAGTTATGGCAATGAAAAGGAAAGGGTAACCTAAAAAAAGAAATGGGGTCAAGAGGAGCTTGCTACTGGAGGTGATCTCCAGCTTCACTTTCTCACCTTCCTGAGCTTGACAAGCTCTGCTTGATCCACAGGGTCTGAGCTCCAACTCTTATTAATTCCTCCTGCCACAGCATCCTCTTAGACCTTGGCACCTAATTGCTCCTATGTTGCACTGCACTCACAGCCTTCCTCCTCTGCTGCATGCTGCTCTCTGTATGATTTAGCTTGCAAAAGCTTTGGGAGCTTTATATACCCTCCAGCCCCAAACTAAATATCATGGAGACTCTTCAAACTCTCCTCCCACTGAGACTTCAGCATATCTGGTCTGCTGCCAGGTCACTTTTCTTTCCTTCTACTGGCATTATCTCTGCCTCAGCTGGGATATGGACACATGCTGTTACAGGACCAGCATGGCTTAAAATTGCTTCTTTGTCCATTATGTCAGCAATTCACAAGTCATTCCATGTTTATTTTGGCCCAATGAACCTCAAATATAATTAGATATTAAAAGAAACATTTTATTTCTTTGAAATACTGACTAGAAACATCCCTGAAAAAAAAAACACAAAAACATACCACCACAAACAACAAGAAAACAACAACAAACAACAAAAAAAACATGCAAAATGAGATGAGCCAAAGCAAAACTGTCAAACAAAAAACATAAAAATTACTGCTGAGTGTTCACATTAAAATCATGAACAACGGGAAATGTGATGGTTTGGTTGAAACAAGGTTTTCAAGCAACAGCCAGACCAGGAAAGTGCAGGAGGATATGCCAGCTTGTGATTGACTTCTACTGAGATGTAAAATGCTCAGAGATGACAGCTGCTCATATCTGAACACAAATTAGCAGCACCAGTGCTGAAAATAGTAACAAGGAAAAGTGCTCCTAACCTTCCTTTTCAATTCCACTGTTCCCTCCATTTCTTACCTCTTGGATGAAAAACTTTCCATGCTTACACCGACACCCTGTGCAGGATCTGATGAACATGCCACGCAACATGTCACACTCCACTTACCAAATGACAAGCACACATGTTCATGCATGCCATGTCTGACTATTAACTTTTCCTATCTCATCTAGGGCCAGAGCATTTGTGAATCTTGCTGTAGTTGGTCTTCCTTGTCTGATCAGATTTGTAAAACTCAAAGCATACTCCTGAATTAGATGAAGCATGAATCTAGAGGCCAGAATGACACAGTTTCTGGAAAAGCAGCCAGAGTTATAATTTCTAGGAAGTCTTTATCCTGATGCTGCCCAGAATTTGGATGCTTCCTGGAAAGTCTTATTTCCAAGAAATACTTTATGACAAGTTACATCACTTTTTGTATAACTGCTAGGAGAGAATATGTATATTGGTCACTCCCTTGCTTTGTGCCAATACTGAGACATCTGTAGGTGTTGTTGGATCATAAAGCATTTTTGGGAAGTCTAAATATACTGCATAGACATATTCTTTTAAAGGTTGTGGCTCACACGGATAAATGATTCACCAGTTAAAATGAAGTGATGAACTTTAGCCTTTTTGCAAAGAAGTAGTCTAGTTTTCAGAGACTTTCTTATTATTAATCTACATCAGATGATCATCCCTGACATATTTGTGTCTAAGGGCTAATCACAAAGGAGTGTGTGCAACATTGGCTGACCATGGTCAACACACGTGAGAAGGAAATACTCTGAAAGCAACGTTATGCTTTGCTTTTCCAGTCAAATTGTCTTCAGCATCACCCAGTGACATCTTTCCTGTGTAAGGGTGGGTCTCCGGCTTTGTAATAATTGCAACTTGGTGGCCATGGCAGTTGATTCAGAGTATTCAGTAAATATATTGAACTTCCTGAGACAGAAAGTCTTTTCTTACATAACTTAGCACAAAAATAAGGAACTTGAAGCTCTGCATGTGCCATTTTCTATGGGTGAAAAGATTGCATAAAAATGAGTGATCTTCTGTCTCAATCTGAAGCTTCTCACTGACTGCACATTTTTTTATTTTTATTTTTTAATGGATGAAAGAGAAGAGAAAGCCATTCATTCTATGGATTTTAGGACAGGAAATCATTAGAGAATGACAGAGAATTTTTACCCTCTGTGTAAAAATCTTAATTTTCTGTGTGAAAAGAAACAAAGGGTTAAATGAAGAAAGAAACATTCAAACCCTAGGTTACCCACAAGCTCCACTTCTTGTAGAGGAGTTCAGGTTTCTGTCCAGTTTACTTCATCAGAGTTTTGAAGCTGTATTAAATCCCAGGTAAATGCCCAATTAATAAGATTATTGGGCTGTTCTGCATTTGAATAGACCCATCTACTTGACTAATATGGCTTTAATACTGGATTGAAGTCTTTCCAGGAGAAGTATTGTCAAAATCAATACATTTCCCCAAAGTTTAGCTTCCGCAAATCAGAATTTGCAAGCAAAAAAGCAACAAAATATTTTGCAAGGTGGCTGTTGGAACAAACAAGGAATCTTCCATGCTAACATTTGGTATTGACATGCAGTTCAGTGAATAAGGTAGTAAAAATATCAAGTACTTGAATAGGAAGATCCTATGAATAACTACAGAGAAAATTTGCATTTTTGTTTAGGGCTGTCTTTGCAACTGTTCTTGATATAATTCAGTCAGCTCAAATCACCTCTCTAAAGAGAGCCTCCTCTGTCAACCACAGCAGAGAGAAGCGGTTAGATAATTTTATGTGACTGTGCTATTGAACTCAGCTTCACACTGATGTTAGGATGTCCAAAAAAAAAAAAAAAAAGAAAGCAGAAATAAAAAAAGTGGAAGGTAGGGGTGGCAAAAATAACTGCACGCATGGAAGCAAAAGGACTGCAAAACAACTTCAAGGAGACACCAGTAGTGTGGCATGCAGGGGGTTAAAATGAATAAATAAGAAAAGCCACACAGCAAAAGGCAGTGCATGTAGAAATGAAATTCAGTGCTTTTCTGCATGCCCCCCAGACACTGGATGGGGGGGTTCACGGGGTACACATGCTGAACTTCAAGATTATGCACAGCAGTCCAGTAGCATATTTGCTCTGCTGCCTGCTGGTTTGGATCACAACCTGATGATGTGAGTTTCCAGCCCTAACATCACCCATGCATTTGCCATGGCTTGTATGCCTGATATTTCTTTCCAATAATAACTTCCCTTTAGGCACGGTTATTAAGACCTCCATCACTGTGAAATAGCTTGTGTTCAGTGAGGCAGTCTTTTAATGGGATGTGATGCTGTATAGTGAAGTTTCATCTACTACATTCAAGAAGGTAAATGATAGATTGTTTACTCCCCTAATCCATCTAATTATGGCAGCTTACAGAAAATTGGAGAAAAAGAATTTGTGCCGTAGGTGATGCTGAGAGAGATCTGAGAGCATGTTGATTTAAAAGGCCATAAAGGCATTGTCTAAAATATATACAGAGTAGCGTGCTGATCTCACTATAAGAGACAGCACTGATAATTCAATCCCCACCGGGAGACGGTCTGTTACAAGAGACCATAAAATTTTCTAGCCTCTTTTGTCTTCCTTTGAAGGGTGGGAAACTCGAGAGGGAAGCTGTAGGGCTGTCCTTATAAAGAGACATCCCAGTTTGGATGAGAGAATGTGTGTGAAAGGGGAGTTACAGAAATGAAGAGTTGTGGGTTTGGGGGATGTGATTTCCACCTGCTGCCATGTAAGTCTGCTCCCATGCCCCCTGACCCAGTAGCAGCCCCACAACAGTGCAATACCTGTGTGGGTAGAACAAGGCTTTTGATGTCCCCCTGATGTCTCCTATTCATGCTGCACTTCACAGAGCAGAGGTGAGACAAAGCATCTGATGTTGCTTCATAGAGAAGGCACAATGGAACAGCAAAACCTCACTGAATTTGCAGGGCTACGATTTTGAAACCAGTAAGCTTGTGAGTGTCCAATGTATCAAGTTCTCCCTGAAATGTCTTGTCAAGATCTGGCTGTGTGTCCATGGCCAAAGATATATGTGTTGTGTCCATCTCTGCCAGGAGAGGAAAAAGGAGTGCTCAGAAAGTGATGGATCCTTGATGCAGCTGTCATTGGGTCTGACAAGCCAGGGTGTAGGGTAGGAACATCTAACATCAAGATGTGGTGCTAGTGCTTCTTTCCTCACTGACAGCTACTGTGAGCAAAGAGAATGATTTGCTCTGAGAGCAGTGGTACAAGTAAGGTATAACTTCTGTAAGGATATCTTTCCTTGGTCACTGCTTGTGGTCTTTAAGGAAGTACCAAATCTATCTGAAACATTTTATCAGGTGTCCCAAGAAGATCCGCTGTGTGGATTGACTGAGGCCTTGGCTCAAAGGACACAAAAGTGTGTCTGCTTCACACGCAAAGGGAGCCTTTTTCATTGAAACTGGTTGGCACCTCCAACATACTGGGATAAAATTCATCACTGTGTTCCAAATTTACTGGGGAGTGGGAGAGGTGAGGATACTAACACAAAGCACGGCTATGTAAACCTCTTCTAACAAGAAACCAGACCAAAATGCATTCTTGTTTTAGCTTGCTAAGTGAACTGTCAATATTTAGTACAAGCATAATTTTTCTAGAAGGCTGTCTATTCTGCAGCCTTTTTAGTTTATATACTAACTACCATTAGCAAATCTGCTAATTTGTAGGTTTGCTTTCCTACTGTTACTGCTTTTTTGCTTCCTTCAACATTTAAAAAGGCTTCTTTTTTCTCTCTACCCCCTCACATTGCCCCCACTTGCCATTATTAAGTGATGTCAGGTGCTTTTAGAGCTCATTACATCTAATTATCTACCAAATAATTAACATTTCTAATAGAAGCTGCCTGTGTTGGATCTCATTGGGGGTGCAGGAGAGCAACAAGTAAAATGTTTGACAATTAAAGCTACATTATTATGTTCTTCCTTTTACATTATCTGTTTAATAAATCCTTCACTGATGAAATGGATAGACCAGAGCTCATTTCAGATGAACGTTGTGAAGAGCTCCAGATTCCTTTTTCATCTGTTTGCTGTTTTTGATGAAGGGATGAAAAAAAGAAGCCAATTTGAAAAATTAAAGCAAGGAGTAATATAGAAAATATTCTTTCTTACTGCAACCTGCCTGCCAGATGGTCTGCCAGACACTGATACCAGGCTGAGAGAGAAAATCATTATATCTTGTAAATCAGAAATCAAAAATATGTAGTCTGTGAAGTGTGTGTAAGAGATGCCATTTTAGTTAACGGGGAATGAAACAAGGGTTTCCACAAATACAAGCAGGAAGTGCTCCAGCACGCCTTGTCATGACATGTGGCTCTCAAATCATAAAAACTCCTGCCAAGTCTGTAGCAAGTGGAATGTCTCTCTTATTATGAGGTTGCAAGAGACCAACATAGCATTGCAAAGCTTTCAAGGGAGTTTCAGTGCTTCCCTGTGCTTGTGAGGAGGGTTGAGGTGCAGGAAAGTTTTGTTTTTAGGCAGAGCTATGAACTGGGTTGGGAAGCTAGGTGTATCAGGGAAGATGTAGTTGTTTACATCTGTGGATGATCTGAATCCTTCCAAACATGGGAGGTAAGGACTTTCCAAGCATAGATTTCACACACAACATGATTATATCAATATCATAGCACTGGAAAAGGCCAGGCATTGTGTTACCCTATGTGTTATGGCTATGGACAAAATCCATGTTTAAGTCTGGGCTTAGTTAAATTTGAAGAATGTGATAGTCTGTCCTCCCTTCACCTCTTTCTCCCAGACAGTTAAAGATGTTTGTGTGTTCTGCAAGGCCTCAGTTCAGGAGGCACTCATCCTGCAGATAGAATGTCCCATAGATCCTTGTCTTGGTGGCAAAGTATCTTGTAATCCCCTTTGACCTGAAGGCCTTGTCCTTTTAGCCATAAACTGACAATTGCATTAGGAAGAAGGGAGGAAGAGGAAATAAAGAGAGTCATTAAAGTTGTGTTACACAAGGGTTTAGATTTCTAAAGGTAGGCTATGTGATTATGGGCCTTGGTATCCTTGATTCCAAATGAATCTTCATGTCTAGTATTTTGAAAAGACAGGCTCCACTGAAGAGATGTTTAAGGGGCTTAAATGAAAATGCTGAGCGGGAACTTGTCTAGAGGTTGTCTAGAGAAGATAACAGCCAGGGGTGTTGATGAAATTCAGCCTGTATGCACGTGTTTCAGTGACCTGCCATCTGATTTTCCCTCTAGAATGGTAAATGTGGAAAGGAGGAAAATGGAGACACTCATAAGAAAAAGAGCATTTTCTTTTGAAACATGCTTCTTTGAACAACATGAGATACAGATAGTTCAACTGGAGGTGAAGGGGAAGGTAGGAGGAAAGCAAATGCAGTGATGGAAGAGCCCACTGTCCTCTACACATCCCAGATGTTCACAGTCTTCTTTTCCTCTAGTTCCTGAGCATTAAAAAACAAACACAGTACAAATCAGCAGCTGAGACTTTTTTTTTTTCTTTTAGCAGAAGGAAACGGCACCAAGCAGAATTCCTCCTTCCATATTTTATAATTTATCTGAAGGCTAAAGACATCTGTTCAGATGGCCAGGGGAAAAAAAAGCATGAGGGATTTGGGCTAAATTCAGCACCACTTAGGAAAGATGCACCTGGCCTGCCATTTGTTATGTTCTCTCCTCTCTGCTTTATGATTTATATTTTATAAAACCCGTCCATTGTGTCTACCCCCACTTCTCTCCTTCTGTTCCAGTTTGATCAGATTGTAGAGGTTCAAAGAGTACTCCAGTTACTTTAATTAAACTCATTTCCCTCTGCCCTCCCTGATAGAACAGATGTATTGGAAATCCCCAGGCACCTTCTCTGTGGGCAAAATTGGACACAAAAACATATAACTGCATTAAGACAAATTTCTTGTGCTAATTGCTTTTCTCTATGTAGCAGGGATGTGCTGGAGAGAGAATGCTTCTCTGTGCTAGCAGGTCTATTTTACCACTTGTAAAGAGTTTATAGTGGTTCCCTGAATTCCTTCTCACACCACTTGCCAAAAAAGATCAAGATAACAAAAGCTTCAAGACATATCTGGCATGGCTTTGTACTTTCATTCCGTCTCCCACCCATAACCTGGTGATCCCATATCACTGGCTGGTTCACTGAATGTACCTAGTCCATGTCCAGAGGAGAATTGTTCCTGGTGCATGGCAGATTAGTTAGGTGACATTATCCCCCAGTTAGGTTTAAGGTTGACAATATGGACAGAGGTAAAACCAGACTTGCAGTATTAAGCCATGAGATGGGAAAGGAAAAGGAGCATTTTATAATTATGCTCAACAGGAAAGCTCCAGCTCTTGGATTTTAGCCAGCTTGTAAAGTAGCTAATTAGCCTATATGAGCCTGTCTTGGAGAGCATTTAGACCTACATCTTCCCTGCTATTGGACTTAGCTGCCACTCCGGGCTCTTAGTTGCATCCTTAACGTTCTCCTTCTCCTCCGCCTTGCTTAATGGAGATTTATTCTCCATATGTTGTTTATAATCCTGAGTTCAGGTTTGATGCTAATTTTCCTCTCTTGCAGCTTCTTTAAAACACTGCAGATATTATGCTGTACGTACCTTTCCTGCCTGAAAGAAGAGCCCTTCCAGGAGAAAAATCTGCACCTCTACAGAGAATAACCTCATCCTCACTAGAAAATGCCAGAAGGTCTAAGCACAAACACCAACCCACACAGCAAAACAGCTGTGTGGCCAGTAAGATGACTTTAGCCAATCTAAGCATCATTGGCAGTCTGTGGAGGAAAGCACAGAGCTAAGAATAGAGTGGCATGGAGTACAGAGTGCTGTTGGTGTTGAGAGAGTAAAGCCCAGCTATGTGCAGAGGTTAAAAGAGATCAAAGACTTTGTCCTTGCGTGAAGATGTGTTGTGTACACTATGTCTATGCTGGCCTGTCCCAGACCACTGACCTTGCTCCCCAGGCAATACTCCCAACCTGTAACACACTCTGTGACTCTGCATGCATGCCAGGCAATATGTTAGTGAAACCTCAGGAATGTCCAGCCTTAGCTTCAGCCTCTGGCAAACTCTGTGCTTTATGTGCAGGTAGAGCTAGTTCGAACTTCGTGATAGTAATTTCATTATAAATACAGTGAAAACTCCTAACATACATGGCAGAAGAAAATTAACTCAAATGGGAAATGATGACCACCTAATGGATAGACATTAAACGGGATTCCAAAAACAAACACAAAACATGCCTTTTAAAAGAATTCAAAGATGGAACATAAGAAGAGACACCCTTAAGTGTGATTTTTTCATTAAAAATTTTTCAAGCTAGAAGTGTCATGCACTTCACCCTTGCCAAAAATTCCATGACTATCCATTGTGACACCAGTGACTCCAGGTCGCTAACATCAGGCCTTGAAACCTCATTGTTTGAAAGGGGTTTGTGACTGTGTTATTTTTAAATCTAGAAAATATCTGCAAGCAAATTTTAATTTTCTTTTCAAGCCAATTTTCATTCTAGAGTAAGGACAACATACTAAAAATGTGTGTGTTTAACAGAGAAGGGCATACAGATGGGGGCATGTTCTGGAGCAAGCACTGTTGACAGATTTACAGGATAACTGATGAGGTTTTGGAAAGCAGGTTGCACAGGATACAAAGGACACCTTGTGCCTGTGAGGACTGTGAGCAGTGATGCGTATGCTGACAAGGTTTGCACAGCTTGCTTGTGTGTACATTTGCCTTTGCACACTACACTGGAGGTGAGAAAAGCCTGAGCTGGCATGAAGACATGCAGCTTAAACATGACACAAAAAAGAGTTAGTGATCATATATTTGCTGAAGGATTCTACAGGCTTTAGGCATTTCTGGTGCATTACAAGATAATTGTTACTTCTTACAAATTTGCTTTTTGTAAATTTATTATTTTTTTTATGCTTGGTCACAGAAATATGGTTATTATTATTATTTATGTATTTATTTAAGTTAAAACCAAGCATAATAACTTGGAGCCCTCTGAGTAATGAAAGTATCTTGGGGCAGTGTTTGATGAAAAGGAAAGGAAATCCTAGTGGGGAGAGTAAGAAAAGATTCACTTGTACAAGTGTGTGGATACACTGGACACCCACAACTTTGTTACTATTCCCCAAACCCTCCCCATTTTTTTTAGAGATATGCTATCTTTTGGAGTGCCTGCTTGGTATTGTACATGTAAATACGACATGGAATCACTGAAAACTGTGCTTTCTATTCTAAAGCAAGTACCATAAAAGTGAATGATAGCCTGGCTCCCAGAGCTGAGGGAATATCTGCCTTGAGAAAGACAAAACTGACTACATCTATCAGCACCAGCATGAATAATGCCAAATCTCTCGCACACCTGTGGGATTCTATGTGGATTCTTTGCTGTCTCTTATATCAGCTTCAGGAGCAGACTTCAGCAGAGCTGTGAAATTCCTTACGTCTCTTCCTTGTGCAGACAGCTTAGACTCCAGCAATGGGTGATGCTATTATTATCTTTCCGGTAACCATTACTCTTTCCTTTGCCCAGTTGCCTCTTTCCACAAAACTTAATGGAAGGTAAGACGTCTAAAGACTGCTACTACTTTCATACCTGGCAGAAACTGAACAATAGATTTTTTGATCCTGCTGATTTCTCCCAGAGATTCCTAAAGGGCGGTGTGTGTCATTTTGGGGAGGATCAGCAATGATGGGCAGAGGCAGACCTGCTCCTGCAAACTGAGCAGTTGCTGGTGCTGGTGGCAACAGGAGTCCCAGGTCCCCTGGGCTCTCTTCTCATTAACACTGCTCCTTCCAGTCTTTCCTCCCCATGCAGAGGAACCTAGATCACAACATCTCAGCTGTTGTAAAATTCAGATTTTCCTGCACTGCTGAAAGCTACCTAACTAACTCTTTGGCTGCCCTGTATGCAAAGCATATTTGCTGTTTTCTCCTTTACTGTGACGGAAGTGTTGTGAGCATGTGTCTGAATCTGAGGTAGCAGAAGATAGTTTTCCCAATCACAGCACCTTGCCCTCCTGCTATTAACCCTAAACATTCCCTAGAAAAGTTGGTTTTCCTTTTCAGAGATCTTACAATGCTGTGTGCACTTAAAACAATTTAATTTTAGAAGTACTCAGTCATGATGCCTTGTTTCAGGCTTTCATGTGGGAAGGAACAGTTAGAACCCACAAAGTGAAGTCCAGAGAGTGCTGTGTTTACCCAGGGAAGATAGTGAGAGAATTCACTAAACAGAAGGAGACCCACTTAACTCCTTTGAGGATAACGATTTAGTTATGCTTTTGCACTTCACCAGGATACAAACATCAACTGAACTGTAATAAATGAGGACAGGATATTTATGGCTCTGGGGACTCTCAAGATTTTGCAGCTATTTTGTGGATACAGATTGGATAGTGCTCCTAAAGCCCATAGGTGATTTTTGGAAAATATGATTTTTATCCTTTCGTGATTAGTGTGCATACAAATAGCTCCTTCTGGAATTCACATAGTCCGTACTTATTTTTTTTTGACAAATGAGTAGGGAAAAGAAGAGGTTAGCTGTGCCTCAGAAGTGCAAATCCTGTTTTTTTCTTATCATACTTCGCACATTCTTTGAGGCAGGGGACCATGCTTTTCTTGCATGCTTACTCAGTGTGATCACCCCATTGCTTTTCTATGTCAAGTGCTACTGGTTATACAAGCAGTAAGAATAGCAATGGAAATCAAGGCTCTGATGGAAATAAGTCCATTGGAAAACCATTTCTGTCCCAGCTAGCAAAAGTAGTTTCTCCAGGTTAGCTCTCACTGACAGCACAGAAATTTAGCTGTGATTTTCCAGGTGCTGTGATACAGTGTTACTTCAGAGTATTTCACCAGAGGCAATTATAGATGAACCAGTGAAACTAGGCTACCTTTTAATCCATTCATCAAAATGTCAGATTGTCCCATATAGAGGCAAGAAAAAACATATATACATTGCATCTAGATGGGCTGTTCTGTTAGAAATATATTATGCAGTATATAAACCTTCCTGACTAAAGAACTGATCAAGTATCTGTTGCTTATTACATTGGGAAGAGCAAAGTATAAGAAACGTCCTCTTCAGTGGTTTAACTTTGTGGGCTTGCAGTTGCTTGGTAGCTCTATTTGTATGGTGTGTCCCTCTCTGGTCCTGGACTAGATGGTTAAACCATTCTAAAAAGAAATGTATTAAACGGGGATTTAAATCATTCTAAAAAGTAGTATATTAAATGGGGATGACCACATTTTGTTAAAGTGTTTTCTTGTTGTCTGAGAAATATCTATGCTGAACTTATAGACATTCTTGACCTTCACCAATATCTTCAGTTTCAGAAGATTACTAAGTGTTTACAGACAAATGAGTGTGATGGCTCTACAAATCACGGTGCACTAGATTTACACAATACTCTTACTCAACACATTCTCCTTTTGTTCCTTTTTTTTTATATTTTTTTTTATTTGTAAAAGTTGGTGACTGATCATCTCTGATGGACACTAGAAAGAAGAAAGAATGCTTATCCCAATGAACTTTATTAGACATTGAGCCCCTTATTTGATCTTTGACTTTTCCCCAGTTCTCCAGGCCAGCACAGCTCATATGAGAAAGACAGCAAAAAAAAACTTTTATAAGAAAGCCTGTGGGCACTTGTGATTTGCTCTGTTGTAGAGGGAGCTGAAGGAAGTAGCTGATATTGCACGAGGAGCAGTGGGAGTCTCATCTGTTCCTCTCGGATTTTTCTAGTAGAAAGGAACTTGGACAGAAAGGAGACACTTAGATTATTTTGTCTAGGCTGCTTCCATCACTTGCAAACAGGCCATGGATCCTTTTTATAAACTGACTGGTCAAGTACTATCATCTTTGTTAAGCATTTATTTTTTTCCCCCCTAACACATTGTTGATTAGGTACCGTCCTCTGAATCCATTTGGTCTGGCACTGACATCTTGTAGATTAAGCTGACAGTAGCCTCCCTTCCCATGATGTTTATCACCATGATGTATTGCTATGCAGCCATTACATTCTCTCTCAGACCTCAATAAGAGCTAAGTAAGCCGAGCCAGGTTCCTCTCTTACCCAGGGGAAGGCTCAGCATTTCCCTTGTGTTTTAGCCATCCTTTTCTGTGCTTATTCTAATTTACATTAATTCATCCTCAGCATGGCTAACCAGAACTGGACACTCTGCCAAGCTGCAGTAGTTGGTATTACTGTTGCCTCAATACATTTGGAATCACAGATCTTTATTCCTCTCACACTGGTGTGCCATAGGCAGCCTGTATTTTTCAGTCATCTGCAAGACTTTCTTTAATTTGAACTGTTGATTCTAGTGTGTGGCTTTCTATCTTACACTATTCTTCTCAGTGAAAAGACTTTAACAAGTTCTCTTATGCTCTCATCTTTATTCTTTGAGTTTATTTCATGCAGTGTTTCCCTACTTTTCCTTTTATATCTATCTGTCCTATACAAAATACATCCCTCAGGACAAGCAACAATGGGGAGCTAAGGGATAGAGATAAGAAAATCAAGACATAGGCTCTCTGGGCCCCTTTAGCATCATAAAGGATCTATATCCTTCCCTGGAAGACAAATCAGAGCCAATTTGTTTCCTTTTGCTAACTCTCATTTGTTTCAACACATGATTTATCACCAGGGTCTCGTCTTGCATCTCTGAAACAAACACCAGATGCTTTCCACTCTTGCTTATTTCTCCAGCCACTTCAGATTCAGCCAGCATCAATTCCAATATCTCAGGGAGGGCCATGTTTGTGCAGCCTGACAATAAAATCTATATCTTTATTCACAGCATTTAGTGAATTCATAAAATGGGGTCGATGGCATCCTAATGGTTATTTCATCTCTTGGTCAATTTTAGGCAAATCCTCAGAATACAGATGCATACAAGCACTAGGGAAGCAAAGACCCCCATCACTGTGATGGCACAGTGAAGAAATGGCATGTAAATTAGCAAACTGGGATGGAAGCTGATCCCTAACCAAACAGTGTGCAAGCACTGATTCTGACTTTTCACCACAAAGAGGTGGAGAGAGAAAAAGAGCTCAGAAGCTTCTCCTCCCAGTTTTTCCTGTATCAAGGTGAAAGGCAGAATTTTGGATCTGGTATTGGGAGACAAGTGTTGGAGTGAACTGGGATGGGGCTTAGAGGTGCAGTCAATTTGAATATCCACAAAGGGAGCAGACACAGCTGTGATTTTGGCTTTGAACTACCTCCCTTCCCTTGGATGGAGCATGGTAAAGTGTGCATTGTTTAGGAGGGAACTGGGAGTTTGTAGCTCACTTTTGAGTGGTGTTCTCTCCAGAATATGTCATGCAGGTGTGCCTGTGATGCTATATAGTCAAATTGGGTTCACAGATTTCTCCATGCCCAAGTCCCAAAGCATTATTTGTTAGCTGCAGGACTACTACTGTTGCTGGAGCAGGGCCCCTTTCACAGCCACCACTTCAGTAGCTGTGGGTAGCACAGCCTCTGCCAGACCTCCTATTTCAGTGCACTTTTGCTCTGAAATATGTGGGTTTGAGGTGAAAAGAAAGAAAAGAACACCAGAGAAAAATATTGTATCCTAGGGGTGAGGGCAAACGCATAAAGGTGATTTCTGTTGTATAAAGACTCCTCATGACTATTCCTGCATGCTTCCTTTGTGTGATGGATCTGATGGCACATCTTATGTTTGTTTTTCACAAAACAAAACAAAACAAAACAAAACAAAACAAACAGCAAAAATCCATCAAATATAGCACATAGCATTGATTCTTGGAGCTAAAATAGCAAATGTCAATACATTAAAGCAGACGGTCATTCCTGAAGGAAAGATCTCTAGGAGGCGAGTGTCAGACAAGTTTTTACTTTGCCCACAGTTTTGGACTGAGTGAACAAAGCCCTGTGACAACATCACTAATTTATCCCACCTTTTCATCTTGGGAGATGACAATCCATGAAACTACAGGCTAGGAATGGGTGCAGGGTGCAAGGTGCAAGGCAACAAGTGGGGAACTTCTAGCAGGGTGCCTAAAGCTCAGTCTCTGCTGTTCCACATCTGCTTAGCTAGCCTACAGTTTTCTCTAGGACACTGGTCCAACTTTTGACCATTCTCATGTATTTTTTTTTCCTATTATCTAATTTGAGTTTCCTTTATTACAACTTGCCTGTTGCCTTGCAAAGGCTGAATACAGAAGAAAAATCACTTCTCTTGACATGCAGGCTACACTCTTGCTAATGCAGTCCAATGTGATGTTGGTCTTTCCAAAAACGAGCACTGCTGACTTTTGCTCAAATCGTTGTCCACTGAGATGCCCACAGCTCCCTCCTGACACCAGAAATGGATTTCTTAAAGAAAGAAAAACTTATCACTTGGGGTGCCAATGTCTTTTATATAAACAATGAAAGATGAAGGAGGTGATAAACACTTCTATCAAGTATGCTGTACAGATTTGAACCCAAACCCCAAAAGAAAAGAATTCCTATTGAGCTCTGTTGCATGCCATTTTGAAACCTTTCAAGAATGTTTGTTTGTTATACTTCTCTTCCAGATCTCCAGGATTAATAGTTTTAAATGCTTGGATGCAGGGGTAAAGAAAAATAAATATAATTAGCATATTTTTGAAGAAATTGGAGTGCTTTTTCATCTCCATTACTGAGAAATTGAGTCTTCTTTACTTTATATAGATTTTGTCTCTGAGAGCTTTTGTTCAAATGGTATTTGCTATGTAACAAAACTTGATTTAGTGAGGGGATATGCTTAGAAGAGATGGAAGGAAAGTATTAGCATTTCAGTGGAAATTTTAATATACACATTAAATGGCACCAACACTCAGACAACTTGATGCTTTTATTAACTTAGACTCTTAGTCGTTAAATGTTTTTCTTCTACTGTTGCTCCTTCTTTTCCTGCTTATTACTCTGGTGCTACACAACACATCATTTTCTCACATCAGATCTCCAAATGGTATAGTCTGCCTGTTTTTTTCCACAGTATGTATACTGGACTTGTGGACAACATGATGTCTATTAAAATTGAAGGGCAAATAACAATGTCAACCTCGAAGCACAAAGTAGATAAGCCTTTTCGACATGGCTATGATAGGACAGTGTGCACTAGACTGATGAAATGTGACATTGCCACTCAGTCAAGGTAAGTTCTGTTACTTGCACTTCTGCAATTAGACCTTCATCCAATCCTGTTGGTCCTGGCTTGCAATAAGTATACTAGCCAAAGGTCTGGTCCAGTTTCATATGTAGAAAGACTAACTCAGGGCCACCTCCCTATGGCAAAGAGCACAATGCATTGCAAAGCCAAAAATGATTTGTCTGAATAGGTTTTGAAACATTACTGAAGCAATGATAATAAATACATAATAATAATAAACTTTTCATTCCCTATTCTGATCATCATTTTAATCTTGGTGACCATAATTTGTTTTTAGCCTGAGAGATTATATAAATTCTGTTCTTTTGTACAGTGAAGCAACAATATCATGCCAATACTAACAGGGAGCAGATTCATAGATCACAAATCAATATCAATTTGGATGTCACCAAGTCTGACATCCTACTGGAGATGAAGAACTTCGCTGAGCAGATCCTTCCTGAACAGAAGAAAAAGGTTAGAGCTTTATTTAAAAATTGTCAGAAGTGAAGAAATCACCATCACTACTGGTGAATGCTTCAAGTTGATAATGATCCTTAATATTCCAAACTCTCACCTTATTTTCAATTTGATTTTATCCACTCCTTGCTTCCTAGTCATTAGAATTTGATACTGGGGAAGAAGTCTTTATGCTCTTTTTCTCTCAAAACCAAATTCACTGGTTCTCTGTTTCAAGCTTCTAGGAAGAAACACATCATTTGACTTGAACAACAACAACAAAAAAAGCCCTTTGCTCTGTATTATTTCTTTTAAAATTATTTCTTTAAAATTATTTCTTGCTGGTCTGCCAAGACACAAGATCCATTGACTGCACCCTTCATATTCTGGTCTTTAAAACAGACATATCTGGAATCTGTTGCTGTTACTAGTAAGCAGTCACACAACCAACTAACACATTTACACCATTGATGCAACTCAGCTCAATAGCTGTTCCTGAGGGAGACAGTGATTCAGGTCTTGATACAATGGAGGAGGATATTCTAAATGCAAATAGTTTCCAGCTGTTCATTTAGTTGTGTATGCTAAACTCTACTAAAACTGAAAAGATGCTGAAACATAAAAGACAAAGAAGTTTAAAAACAATTACTGAAATTAAAAAAAAAAAAAAGTGAAAATAGAATAAAAAAGAATCAAGACTATGGTTACACATTTTTGCAAAGGAGCTGCTTGTCTAAGAAGAAAAGAAAAAAAAAAGCACACCAAACAAAATATGAGGAAGTCTGAAACAAAGAGTTAACAGGTTCAGATCAATTCTCCAGCATGGTATAATTCTCCATCACTCACTATCACTATGTTTACACCTCCCACATAGCCTTTCCCTTGCCTCTTGTTTTATGCTGTAATGGAAATGCACTGTTGGACTTCTACTGTTGACTTTATATGTTGTTTATTAAGTGTGTAGAACATATTTTGAAAGAAATATGTCCCAGGGTACATCAAGCTATGTCAGGCTGATAGGCTTTCTCATACTGTGGTAAGTTGTTGAAGCAGAATTTGCTCATGGTGAGGGCTAGAATGATTGATCTGTTTGGTGGCTTGAAATCTGTTGATTATAGGGTGTTGTAGCTTATGTAGGTGTGTGGGCAGTTTTCTAGTTTGTATTTCATTGTATTGTATAGTAGCTAGCATAAGCAAGAGGGATATTTTTAACATGTATTCTAACGCATGTTTGAACTTTAGCATATTGAAATCCCTTATTTCCTGTTTAAGGGATATATTTCTAATCACCCAGCAATAACCTCTTTTGATGCCCATAGACCTTTTAGAAGAAAATTTAACAATTAATACATGATAATTTCTGAGGTAAAGTAAAAATCAGGCTGGAAATAAGGCATTTTTAAGGCATTGTGAAATGAAGGTAATTAACTATAAACTATTTTTCACTTAATCAATTAACTACTTACCCCTAAAATATTTATAAAATAAACATTGTGCATTATCTGAAGATTGTCAGTGAGACTGCAGATCTTTTGAGTGTACACTCAAAAGCCTTCCTATGAAGTACCCTCCAGATAATCAAGTATCTGTGGACTTTGTATAGGAATTGCAAGGGGAAATTTCATAGCTAAGTAGGAGATCAAACAACATTCTCTGTACTTATATTATTTAGAGCTTTCACAGAATTAAAGAACTTTCTTCACTAGCTCTCCAAGCACTTGAAAGAAGAATATATTAGACTTAACCATGGAAACATCACCCTTTCCTTTCTCAGCTGGGGAAACTAAGGCACCATGAACTTATATGGCTGGTATTTTTTAAAGTGGGCTGGAATTTCAGGTGCCATCTCTTTGGGGTGTTCAGCCTTTGATGCACAAAGGGTGGTTAGACTAGTTATAGTAAGCTGTCTGAGGTCCTGTTCCTAGCCTGCACAGTAGAATAATGGCAAAAGGAGAGCATGACATTCCCACATCATTCTTTTGCCTTTTATTTTTTTCCTACAGTGATACAAAGCTTAGCACAGTCCTCTATGCATTAGCCACCATGATTCCAGATGACTGAATGGTTCTGCCGATGTGCTTCACAGTCCTGAGGAAAAGACAGACTCTGTGTTCAATGGGTGGATCAAAGGTCCACCCTGTAGACTGAGAAAAGAGCTGGAGTCATGAAATGCAATATTTCATTGTGAGGTACCAAGAATGTTGGTACTGCTGCCACAAGCTAAGACAATCTGTACCTTCTTCCCCCTGTCTTTTACACAACAGTATGTCACATATCTGTAACACCATGCTGTAGCAATGATTAACCAGCAACCTCTAGAAACATAGGAAAAAGAAAGGTTAGTAACATAATGACATGGAGCCCTCTCTATTCCTACCCTTCAGCCTCTTAGCCTGTCTCACAGTGCTGTCCCCAGACAGACAGACAGATATGGGCTGCTGGCTGTTCTTTGAAGGACTGTAGACATTGAGAGCTGCAACAGGTTATGTACTCCATGGTCTCCTATTTGTCCATGTATCCTACTACCAAAACCTCCTGGAAATTCCCAAGAGTCAGCATTTGTCTCCTCGTTTCTTGGAAGGGTGGTAATCAAACTCGGTAAGGGATCTGTTCTTTATCATTACATTAGGACATTTTGAGAGTAATCCAGACCCATTTCATGTTATCATACTCTTCTTGAATGTGCTAGACAATTCTTTCTCTGATAATACTTAATAGTTACAAATATAGAGGAAGCAAGAGTTTTTGTTTATTTATATTGGGCAGCAGCAACTGTTACGTGCTAGTGGCCCATTATGCAGGGAGTTGTACAAACATCACTCACAATAAGCTTGTAGACATTTATTATATCCCTCAGGCAATTGGCATCTTACTCTTTAAGTGGAGGAAACTTTGAAGGCAGATCAAATTAATCCATGTTATAATTCATACATTTAGATCATTTTGATTAGCTTCCATATTAAGGAAGTTCCAGAGCATCCCCATGGAAACAGACACTGAATTTACTTGTCTGTATCCATCTCATAAGATGTTCAGAACAGTAGCCAGTACTCCCAGTGAACTCTTTCAGCATCACCTTGCTGCTGGGGGGCTGCTAGCTCTGGCCTGTCATGGAGCATCTCCATTTTTGCTGCCCAGAGTCTGTACAGGTCTTTTCAGATATTAGAAAATGAGATTTGAGTTTGTATTTCAAAGAATGGGTGCAGATCTAATGAGCATACTGTACTGAATTGAGATAGCCTCTCTCTTCTCATACCCACTGGAAATTGTAAACCTGTGACAAGTGCACTACATGACCACACTGTTTACATCAGTATGTTGTCATTTGCCGTTGATCTTTGTTTTCAGTTCCAACATTTTGTTCTTTTTCAAATCAGTTGGAATCAGTTTCATGGATAAGCTTTCCAAAAGCATCATAACAAACATCATGAAAAGCAAGGAAGTGTACTTGATATTAGTGTGGTTCATTTCGTCACATAGAGGATCGTAGGATCATAGAATGACTTGGGTTGGAAGGGACCTTAAAGACCATATAATCCCATCCCTCTGCCATGATCAGGGACACCGCCCCCCAACCCAGGCTGCCCAAATCTCATCCAGCCTGGGCTTAAGCGCTGCCACCCACAGTGGCACCCACAGCTTCTCTGGGCAGCTTGTGCCAGTGCCTCACCACTGCCCAGGATATGGTTGGCTTTCTGGGCTGCAAGAACACACTGCTGGCTCATGTCAAGCTTCTTCTCCACCAGCACCCCAAAGTCCTTCTCATCAGGGCTGCTCTCAATCCATTTTCTGCCCAACCTGTACTTATATTTGTGATTGCCTCAGCCCAGATGTAGGATCTTGCTCTTGGCCTTGTTGAACCTCTTGAGTGTGTGCAGGTCCACCTCCCAAGCCTGTCCAGGTTCTCCCTTCCCTCCAGCGTGTTGACCACACCACACAGCTTGGTGTCATCGGCAAATTTGTGGAGGGTTCACTCAATCCCCCTGTCCATGTCAATGACAAAGATGTTAAACAGTGCCAGTCTCAATACTGACCCCTGAGGAACACCACTCATTACTGATCTCCACCTGGACATTCAGCTGTTGACCACAACCCTTTAAGTGTGACCATCCAGCCAGTTCCTTGCCCACCAAATGGTCCATCCATCAAATCCATGTCTCTCCAACTTAAAGACAAAGATATCATGGGGGATAGTGTCAAATGCTTTGCACAAGTCCAGGCAGGTAATGTCAGTTGCTCTTCCCTTATCCACCTATGCTGTAACATGCTAAACATGCCTAAATGTTTCATCAGAAAGAATCTGGAAAGGCAATCTGTGTGAGCTACTTACAACATTGCATCTAGGAGCCCGAGAGGGTGCAGGTGAGACTGTGAAGAAATGTCAGAAACATGCAATAGCTCTGTACTTTGCATATTGCTGGGTAGAATGGAAGGCCAGTTTGGTTGAAGATGAGCATGAGGTAGATTGTCAGGCAGGTCTGGTCTACAAGACAGCAGGCAGGACAGAGAGGCATGTTTTCTAGTCAGAATTCAGTCTCTGCCTTCAGAAAACTTACTTAAATCTGTGATTTTGATCTGTCTCATAGAGCACCCCATATGACAGAGACACTGTCTACGGGGAAAATTAGTAGGACCCACTACAACAGAAGTAATCACCCATCTGCAAAACAGGAATGTAATGCAAAACAGAGTGAGAATCCCTGCTGTAGAATTAACTGAATTGGATGCAAACTATACTATTTTTATCTGCATAAAGCACCTAGTTTTTTTGTTTGTTTGTTTTTGTGATCCATCTGTATTATACTTAGCAGCAACGTGTTATCCAAAGGTAGATTAAGTTAAATTTCTTCTCCTCCTAAGTGACCATTCTTTATAACTAGAAAACAATCCCTAACTTAAGGAAATTGTATATAAAATTTACTGCTAACATTTAGAACATAGTTTTAACTTTTGTGCAAGCAATAACAGATAATGATTCAATGGGAGAACTGGAACGTACATTTAGTGCAAAGAGAAACTTCCATTTTAAAGGGGAAAAACTGTCTTTAAAGACAACTTTTTTAAACAAAGTTTATTGGCCCACATTTAAAAGTAGGCTGCCAAAAGAAATTTAAACAGCTATAACATTGCAATTATCAGAGTATGTAAGTAACAACAGTATGTAAGAGCTCAAATAGTGCCTATAATCTTGTTCCAGAGATGGTAAAAGAAAAACAAACAAACAAATAAACAAATGGAGATGCTCTCTTTCTGAAATACAAACTTTTGTGAATTTATCTGATGGTGTACCTCATTAACGATTTGAGACACTTTATAATGATCTGGTTGGTTGCTTAAGCTAGAGTTAAGTTTGGTGTTTTAATATTTTTGTGTAACAACCATCGGTCTTTTCCCACATGAACTCCTAGGCCAAACTCCTGTTTCCACCAGGAGAAACAGGGAGGTGGCCTATACTTAGCAGTTATTGAAACAGGAATGATACCTCAGAGGTGAAACAGCAAAGCCATCAGCCAATGCCTTACGTCAGTTAGAAAGCTGCTTTTGAGATTTGCATTTCTGGTCTTCCAGAAATTTAGGAAATAGAGGGGAGAAACTAAGAACTCTCAGACCTTGGGAAATTTTTGTTCTCCTAACTCTGATGTTTCACCTATTTCCTTTAAAACTGTTTTTAGCCATGCATGTATACTAATATCTTAACAGGGTTCCAGCTGTAATCCAGGCTCGTGTTATTCCTGTCCTTTTAAAAAACTACTGTGTTAAATATTTGTTAAATATTTACCTCTAAATAACTGAAATTTCTGTCAGTTCTTTTGCAACAAAATACCCCTCTTTTATGCTTTTTTTTTTTTTTTTTTTTTTTTGCTATGCACACTTTTTCCTAGCTTGTCTGTTTGATGCTTAGGTCACTTTTGCTGTCAAAATCTATTTATTGAATAAAACTGTTTTGTGTTTTTTTCTTTTTTTTTTTTTCTTCTCAAGATACAGTGAAAAATGTGCAAGAGCTCCCAGTACAGGGATGTTGGTTACTAGGAAACAAAGTCCCCAGAGACCAGAGTAGGAGCACAAGCCTTGGACCACAAAGATTTATTTTGAGGAGGACCCTACAAGGGTCAGAATTAAAATAATCTAAAAAAAAGTGCTTCTGCTGAAGGACAAATTTAAAAACTGAATTGGGTGTGTATAAAACAGTTTTAAAAGAGTCTTCACTTGTCCTGAGAAGATGTTTTATATAATAAATAGACTCTTGGGGTTTCTCTCAAGAAAGGAACTGAAAACATTCTTTAGTAGAAGAAAAAAGATCTGCAGAAACCACTGAGGTTTTTTCTTTTCCTTGGTAGGAAAAAAAACTCTTGCTTAGATCTATACACAGTCATGACGGGTATGAGACCTCTGTCTCTACATGGGTTTATACTGGTTAATACCTTCAACCTCAAATACTGAATGCGTGCTTGAATATGGCTTTGGAATACGGTCTTTGTCAATATTTGTGATTTTCCTCATTCCTGTCAGCTAATTGGCAAAATAATACCTTCAGGCTAAAATCCTATCCAAGAATGGTCTTCTCTACATTTGTCTAATGTTTGCATTTTATGCCCATTCAGAAAAGGAAATAGGTGGAAAATTCAGGTGGAGCCTTCTGGGAAGAGGGACAACACCTCTTGAGGAAGTGATGCCCTAGGCTAAAGTGTTTGGCAGGAAAAGAAAATGAGAATTATAGGAAAGAGTTTGTGGAGAGACTGTGAGGCAGCTCAGAGGAACGTGGAGAGACCCACAGCCAGGCCTTGCACTTAATGGAAAGGGACACTTCCCAGGAATCAGAAAGGACTGTGGAATCAGCTACAAATTAGTATGTTATTGCACATGTTGAAACCAAGCATCAAAGCAGGTGTCTGCTGCAAAAACACAGTGATCACAGGAACACTTGTGTATAAGCATTGTTCCTACACTATTTTTACTCAGTTAACAAGTTAATAGTTTTAGTTAATAGCCTAAAAAAAATCCAGCTTCACTGAGTTTAAAAACTTTTTGATCTTCCTTGGATGGCTTCCTATGAGATATGAGAAGAACTGGACACCATGATACCAACCTGACTAGGAGTCCTGTCACAATTATGTGTTTGACATATACTATCCAAAGGTTTTTGTTGTTGTTGTTTTGTTTTGTTTTGTTTTTCTTTTTCCTCTGTCTCCCAGATGGCTCCCTGGACCTCCTATGAGAAAGCCCATAACTAGGCTAAACATATAACACACACACACATATATATATATGTTTATATATCGTTATATATAACGATATATAAACATATAACATAGACAAAAATTCTTCAGTGTGGCCTGGAAAATAAACTATGTAAGAAGTAAACCAGCCAGGAGTAACTGAAGACGAATTTCATCCAAATCATTTACAGTACTGAAGCAAGGCACAATGTATCGATGTTTCAGTGGTACTTATTTTAGGGAATGAATTGCAGGGTAAATGCTTCTGTTTCAGCCCCCTGTAGATTCAACCATCCATCATCCAAAGGCATATTGTAGGTCCCAAAGCGATTTGAAACAGATGAAGAGTCCTATGTTCAAGAGTCACGAATACCACTGCAGGAATAAGAAAATCCTTCTAGGGCCATTTCTAGAGGACTGTCAGTTGATAACCTTTTATATCTGGTCTGCAAGGACCAAGTAAGCAAAGTATTGCCTCTGGCTATTTGTCTTAGATTATTTTATTTTTTATTAGATTATTTTATTATTGATTATTTTATTGGATTATTTTATTATTTAATAATCTATTTTATTAGATTATTTGTCTTAGATTATTTGTCTTAGATAATTAGTGTGTGTGGGATTCTCTCATGTTTGAAAACAGAGAAAGGAGGTAACTGCAAGAGCCAGCTGGAGCCTGGCCCTACGAAGTTGATGCCAGGCAGTTTGAAACAAACACTAGTCTTTCCCACCCAGCAGTTTGAAGTGCTAAATACATCAAAGGCGGGCAGCCAGAAGCACTCATGGAGATATGCACATATGACGTGCTAGATACCAGAAGAGGAGCTACTCTTAATCTTTCTGAGGTGAATAGAAGAATACCAAGATCTCTTATACTTTGTTTCAAAAAATATGAAGAAGGTAGTGGGGAAAAAAAAATAAGACGGCAAAGATACCTTCTACGTCTTTTAGCACCAAGATAACAGTTCTACAAATGTTCATGGCCCCTCTGAATTGGTAATAGAGTCTTGAAACTTAAAGACCTAGGAAGGCCTCATACACACCTTAGTGTGTAAAAGGCTGAAATGCCTCTAGATGAACAAGAACTACTCCCAGACTGACCTCAAAGGAGGATATCTGGAACCTATTTAATTCATTCATTTTCAAGTTCAAATTTGAGGGTGAGGATTGCAAATTTGGAGAGAGCAAAATTATCTCATTTGAATTTTGCTCATGGCATGACCATGCTAAATAACTCTTAGGACAATAAATCAATAACAACAACTTAGCAGAATAGTTTTTTTGAACTGTCTAAAGATCCAAACAAATAAATGTTATGTTTTACATGAACTCATTCACAGAAAATGGCTATGAAATAGCTGGGCAGCTGGTACTAAAATTGCTTAATGTGGTTGATCTCAAGTAAGTCTGGGAAAAATCTAGGAGCAGTAGCTGATCCATAGTTCAGACCTAAACTAAATTAGATGGGTACCTCTTAGTGGACGCTTGGTCCTGTAGAACTGGAAGAGATCCTTTTAAATAATTCTGGAAGCTTGAACTGCTGCCTATGAACAGCTCTACATTCATGTGCTTGGCAGGACATGTGAATGTGAAGAAAGATCTTCTTAGGTGTTAAAATACAAAGGAAAATCGAGGAAAGGTGCTACCAGCTTGTTCTTGTAACAAGTCATTTCAGTTGACTGTCATGGTTTGTGGCCTTTGAGCAGCATGTTGGCTGGTCTCTGTGAAGGTCTGGCATTTGCACGGTGCACTCACTCCTGCATCCTGTGGGACATGGAGAAAATAGAAGGAAGGTGAGAATACTCATGGATGAAGATGAAGACAGTTTAACAGGTGGAGCAAAAGCTGCATGTACAAGCAAAGCAAAGAAAGAACGTATTTATTACTTCCCATCATCAAGCAAATGTTTAGCTGCTTCCTGGAAAGCAGGGGCTTCAGCATGCTAATGTTTGGGAAGACAAATACTGTACAAACATTCTCCCCTTCTTCCTCTTTTCCTCGAGCTTTTATTGCTGAGTATAATGTCATATGGTATGGAACAGCCCTTTGTTAGGTTGGGTCAGATGTCCTGCCTGTGTCTCCTCCCAATTTATTGCCCACCCCATCTACTGCAGTGGGAAAAATACGAAGTCTTGCTGCTGTGCATGAGAGCAAATTCAGTGCCATAGTAGCAGGAGAAGTTTTGAAATTGCAAGAATTTAACATCAAAGTCTTACTGACCTTGTCAATCACCTGATTTGGCTTCCCAGGAGGAATCAGAGTAAGGTGGCATGAGTCCAAGAACAAACTACTTTTGAAACTTTGTTCAAGTCAAGGACAAGTTGCCAGATTGTTCAGCTGGAGGTGTCTGCTGTACTGCACAGACATTTGACATTTCATCAAGTGTAGGAAAAGTAAAAATGAAGCATATTATTTTATCTAATGCACTAATTTCTCTGGCTTGATTTTAGTTTCCTTTTCCCTACTTCATCTATCTTCTCTGTACCCAAGATATTTATATCTTTATTACTTTGCTACCTTTGCTACCTTCCTTTCATGGGATGCTCCTGCCGCTTGAATAGGCTACTAAGATGTCCACCAGAACTTGTCAGTTCTGGTGGATAGACTGTCAGGGAATTTCTTCCTACAGTCCCATGGAAATTTTCCCATATAGGGTTTATGAATAGCCTGAGTGGCTCCCTCAACATTACTGTCCCTATCAACTACCCATGGACAATGAAGTGGCTTCTCCCTTTTGGCTTCACACACCAGCAAAACCTTGGCTTAGTTCTTTAATCCTAGCTTTAATCCTCTGAAACATTTTTTTTTTTTTTTCTTATGTACCCAAGATGTTCCCAGGAAAACTCCACAGGACCTCAAGACCTAAGACAGCTCACTATCAGAGTTTTACCTAAGCTTCAGTGTTAATGACAATAATGTTATATAATGTTATATAATACCCAGTTTTCAAGAAAAACTTTGACAAACCTTGGAGAAGCTTCCACTTATCTGTAGAAGGACTATTTTGGAAGAAGAGACTAAAGACAGTTTATAATTAATTTACAGAAGGAGTGACCTTAAAAGAATGAAATAAGTATAAAATCTGAGAAAATAATCTGATACTGAGATGGTAGCTAGGTGTAGGTAAATGATCAACAAACATTTATGTTAATTATATGTGACCAAGGCATGAAAACACAAGAAATGGACCCATTTAAAGTAGTTGACATGAACCTCATGTCTTTTCAGCATGCTCTGCATTCCTCTAGATTTTTAAAAGGCATCTGGGCTGCTCACTTCCGAATCATCATAATTGTTCATGCATATATCCTGCCCTGTAGCAAATGTGAGTTAATATAAGATCTCTCATGCACTAAAGCATGGCTCAACTTATCTTTAATTTGCTGCAGGCAAACTATGCACACAGATCATGGCAAAGGATCATCTGATGCTATTACCTTGTTCATGAAACTGAACCTTGTACCCAGGCACTTAAAAATACAGGAAAGTTGACAGCTGTCAGTAGTCATTTGTAACTACTTTTTCAGGGATAATGATGAGAAAGAGAAGTCAGATGTCACCGTAGTAAAGTCTCAAGTGAGGCTTAGATAAATCATCAGAAATGGATCAAGACTATGTGTTTCAAAATGACCAGTTTACAGATACCTGAATCTATGAAGCTCATTGTCAGTTCCCAGACTTAAAAGTACTTTGAACTTTGAAAAAAGGTTGCCGATTATTCCAGGGGGCTCCAAACCTCCCAGATAATAGATCACCACAATCTCCGCCTGTATCCTCAACAGTCATGCAAAGAAAAGGCAAAGGTTAAGACAATGTTACCTGGGTAAATGTTTTCTGAATTGTGTAAGCTTCTAGTGAATCCAGGACAGGGTAAGGCATTGGCCCCTCAGCTCTCTTACAGGCTAATAAACTTGCGTCATTAAACAGTGATAGATTGATCACACCATGAAGATTGCTTTAAACTCTGCCTGGTGAAACCATTAGCAAACACCAGCTGAGTCCTTAAGATGTACCATTACTTTCTCCTTCTAAGGAATGGACATGGATGATGCTCTGCCAAGTAGGGTCCAGTCCTGTCTTGTTGCTATCCTGAGTATCTTGGACACTTCATAGGCAAAGCTGAAGGATGTTTTGCATAAGCTCATAATTGCAGAATAGCCCTTCTAAGCACTTATTCATGCTTCTTTACTTGCTATGCTAG
Organism: Anas platyrhynchos; assembly: GCF_047663525.1. Classification (NCBI taxonomy): domain Eukaryota; kingdom Metazoa; phylum Chordata; class Aves; order Anseriformes; family Anatidae; genus Anas; species Anas platyrhynchos. Next base: position 55,622,992 of record NC_092587.1, read on the forward strand.
TTCTGCTCCAGGGAAGTGTGATGTTTTGGTGGGGCAGATCTGGGATAACAAGTATGCAATTGTTCATTATTTGATGTGAGGCATGTGGAGTATAGCTGCCCTATGTATTGCCGATCACTGGCTATTCCAAGGGCACTCTGATTGCTGCAGGATGACAGAGGGTCCATTTTAATTTGCATTTACGAGGAGCTGGCTGTCCCCACACACTGGTTAATGAGTAGGAAAGAGGTCATTCTTGATTTCTCCACTTTCCTTCACAATCTGCTCCTTGCCTCCAACACACAGTCATGCAGACAGGGTCCCTCTCTCCGGGTGAAAATCTGTAGAGACAGGCTGTAAGCACATACATCATCAAGCAAGCATAACATGACATGGAGAACCATTTCTCCTCAAAAAAAAATAAAAATCTGTGTGTTTGTGTGTTGGTTCCAAGAAGAACACATCTGAAATGGACAACCTCTTCTGCTCCATAAATCTATGCAGGAGAAGCCATAAACTTTCCTTTCCCTAGCAACCCCATCTTTCTGATGGCAACAATGAATCACTAAGGAAATTGATCTCCTAAGCATTGTCCTTTTGCACATGTTAATCATTCTCCATCAGTCCTTTTGCTGTTTGTTTCAGCCAGCAATCCTAACCAGGGCTTGGGTTCTGCTTCGAATATAGTTAGGAAGTTTTCATCAAGGGCAAGGACACTGGCAGGTGATTTATTTTTCTTCATGTTCTGTTTTCACCTAAGCGTTACTACCAGTGCAGCCTACACATCTATGAGACAATGGTTCAAGCCTCCTCAGCTGACTTAAACGGCAGAAGGGCTTACAGTGTTGACCATAACAGGGGGACTTTTGAGGGCCATTGGAGTTAGAGAAATCTTCAGATTGCAATGCTGTTGCTTTGTTCTGCATGGCTGTCTCCTGCTGCACAAGACACAAGAAGGCTCACATGCAAGAAAACAACACAGATCCACTTTTCCCAAAAGATTAAAGCAAAACATAGCTGTTTTCCTGGAGATCCCCCTTGCTCAGTCGTAAAAGGTGCCAAGATAACTTAAGAAGTTTTCTTCAGGTGGCACTTCCACAGCTATATCAGAGAGCATGAATAGTAAACTGGATAGTTGTCACTGGGGTCCCCTAAGTTAAGAACACATTTGCATGGGACCTTGGAGCTCAGTGGGAACTCCAATGAGTGCTGCAATGGGAACAACAGCTGTAGGCTCTGTCTCTTTTCTGGAACTGGGAATGAGTTGATAGAGCTTTAAAGGAAGGCACCCTCCAAGCAGTTTCATTTTTTGCCATTTATGAGGACATGTTTAGAAGAGGTGCTCAAACAGCTTTGAGATTGCCTCTCTAAATTTCAGGTGACTTAGAGGAGGCACAAACTCAGTCTACTTCAGAGCAATTTTAACTTCTTTCAAACTTCTTTCCCAGCATCCCTTGCCCAATTTACTTGGGACAAACCAGTCGGAAGCAGTTTATGTGTTTATTTTAGTGCAAATATATTGCTTTGTCCAGTCTCTGGAGGGTCCTAATGCTGTGTGACAATTACTCTGAAAAATTGAAATTTTTCGGTTTTATTTTCTTATGAAAGAAGCATATGCACTTATAGAAAAATGACTTTGAAGAAATGCAGTCTTAGTATTGTAGTCTGCCAGCCTTAGTATAATATTATTGTACAGATCTCACTTATTTAAAGCATCAAGGTAAACAAGGGTTCATCAGTTTCAAGTGTTTCTTCTACATCTGCCAGAGCAAGTCATTCCTGTGTGCTTACTTAGGACAAAAATAATCCAAAGCAATTCATTTCTCTGAATTTCATCTCTTCTCCAGACTTTATCACAGAAGATTGAGATCAACTACATGAAGGAATTTAAAGGATGCAGTCAGTCCCTTTTTCTCAAGGACACTATATAGCAATGGCCCAAATAACAACAGTTTCACCATATACAATTACAAGGCAAAACCCATACAAAGCTGCATTCCTGGTAATTGGAGCATGGCACGAACAGAATTTTTTTTTTTTTTTTTGACTGCTAAAGAATAACCTTACATATCAGCACAAGGCCAGTGAAGTCAGGGAAAGTACACTGATTTATACTGGCAGAAAAACCAGTCTTGGTGCAAACTTTAAAAATCTGTGAGGCTTTTAAGCACTGATACAATGCTCTTTATGCTTTAGCTAGATTGCCTCCTCAGTATCAGTGAACCCTAACCAATTTAACTACTGGATCTTTTACTTCACAAAAACAGATTTATGCCTGTGCTGTGGTACAAAGCTAATTTAGATGAAAACAGTGTGTCTAACTTGAATGGGGAATCATTTAAAAACAATTAATAAGTTATGCGATCTTCAGTCTGCTTAAATCATCCGTGTTGGGAACATGGCCAGGGGAAAGAGATAAACCACCTTTGTACCAAAGGATCCCTTGGTTGCTGGGGAGGACAGTCACAAGAGTTTTGCTGAGCAGGGTAAAGACTAAGGAGAGCTCCAAAGATGATCAAAGGCACAGAAGTGCTTTTCATTTCCATTTACTAATGACAAAGAAAGAAAGTTTCACAAATATCTTAAAACAGAGGAGGCTGGCAGTGGCTTCATTGTGTCAGCAAGCCTGACACAGAAGGATATCCTACAACAAGCAAAGGCATCTGCCATACAGCAGCTATGCAATGCTTTCCTCACTGAACCACCTCTGTGCTTCAGAAGAAGGAACTGCATTTTAAAAAGGCATCAGTATCAATTCTGCATCAATACAGGATTCTCCAGAAGAGGAGAAATGTCTATTAAAGGAAATTCAGATTATTTTGTTATTGGTTTTTTTTTTTTTTTTTTTTGGAACAAGCAAGAAATCTGGTCCAAAGAGCCTAAATTTCTAATAAAACACCAGAGTAAAACTAGTCTTTGGCAAGAAAAATGCACCCCTTACCTTAGCTGTTTGTTAATTAACCAAGCCTTTTACTTTAGGGAATAAAATATTGCCCTTTGCTGTTTGCAGCACTTTCTGCTAACCCATTCTCTTTGTATATCCTGAACCTGTTGAGCAACCAACGCTTTAAATTGACTGCTAATTCTGTGTTGGTCAAATTAATTTTGAAACCAGATTAATTAAAGCAGATGAAGCTTTGTTTATCCATTATTCATGAAGCTCATTGGAACAGGAGAGAGTGCATTAGCTTTATTTAGGATATTACTTTGCTTTAATGAACTCTCTCTCTTTTTTTTTTTTCTTTCTCCTCTTAATGCTCCTTTTGAGAAAGAGCTCAGCTTTGTGTTGTTGGCTTTTTTTTTTTTTTTTTCTTTGGTGGTCTACTGCAAACAATGCAATTAGCAGATTTTGTTGCTCCAGCAGTGACTGCCTCTCACAATAATTCAGGAGAGGGGGAGAAGAGCACATGTGCATGCTGAGCAAGGATCTCCTGTTCATCCTGTTCTGCTGTCTTTAGGGGCTGTAGGAAGGGGTGAGTGTGCTCACACAGCATAACAGCCAGAAAAGCCACAGAGAATCAGAAGAGGCTCCTGGATAAATAAACTAGAACCACCTAACTGCAAGCATTTCAGCATCAGTGTAGATGATGCTGTTAAGAATTATTTTCCCTACAGATCAGTGATTTATAAAAGCCAACCTAGACATTAGGGAGTGTGACGTATGGGTTAGACAATATTACTGGAGCTATTACGGTGCTATATGCACAAATGGTGTATCCCCTCAGGATGTGGTTTAGTTCTAGTAGCTCTGTCTAAAATGATGTGTTGAGACCTGAGATACTACTTGTCTCAAAAATGAATGGCATTTATGTGCAAGTGGTAGACTGGGACTCCTTGGAGCAAAGAAAACAAAAATAGAGCTTTGCTCAAAACTTGCAGTAAGATTGGATTTGTAAATAAAATTAGCTAAGCAAACATAATTTTAAACAAAGGAAAGGTTGTCTTCACTAAGTAGGTTGGACTAAATTAAACAAAATACCAAGATGCCAATTAAGTTACAAAGGCAGGTTTGTATACAAAGATAAAAAGATAGTTTGCAAATTTGGAAAGCAAAACATTTACCACTGCAAAACAGAAAAAAAAAAAAAGAAAAAAAAGAAAAAAAAAAGAGTGGCAGAACTCACTGCTACAGAATATTAATGAAAAATGATTAAATTAAAGATAGGTTATGCATATGGCTTAGAAAAATGTCCAGATACAATAGAGAGAACACAGTAAGGGATCGGAATTTATATTTCAGGTTGTGAAACAACAACAAAAACTAAGATGAAGTTCTCATAGAAAAAAATATTTATTTCCCTTTTATGTATCATGCCTGAAGAATGTGATAATAGCCACTGAAAAACAAACAAAAATAACAACAGGAAAATAAATCACCTATAGCAAATTCTTGATTCTCTAAACAGTGTTATCTGAAAGTCTCATGATCTCCATATATTCATGCTCATAATCCACTTATGGATGTGGGAAACTTATTACTGTTTTAAAAATGAGGAACTGAGGCGCAAAGAAACAAAGGCTGTGATGTCCAGAACTGTTTAGGCACTTAGCTACTGTGGTTTCACACAAAACCTATGAGAATAGGGAACTGATCTTTGTGTCCAAGGTCTATTCCTCTAGTCACTGCTTTGTGCGCTTTTTAAGATTAGGTGGTCCAAATTGGCTATTATAACATTTTTTGTGTGCCTATCAACAAGGAGAGTATTTTTTTTCTCCACTTGCTTCTGAAGAGAGGGATGGTTGCTAAGCAAAAGAGTACCCAGCAAGGGAAATGTGAAGTGGTTATATAGATCAAGGCAAGAAGCTGGAATGATGAAGTGAGAACTTATGTTCCCTTTATTCACAGCACTTTTATTAGTGCTGTATTTTTAGACAGCTGAAGTGTTGTTGTAACATCACCACAGCAAGTACCAGGACCTGGAGAAGAGGCAGGGAAGGACAAAAGGCTGTAAAGTACTGAAGAGGGGGGATAAAACTTACACTAAAACTGCTAGATAGACTTGTGGATGTTGAAGACTAAACCTCGTTTAATGGGGACGTATATCTGCTTTAGTTATCGTTATGGTCAATGTTATCCAATAAACTTCTATTAAGTAGATTAGTACCAGAGGGTATGCTTCCTGCTTATGAGCTGGTAATTACCACATCTTGAGCTAAATAAACTTGGAACCTGAAAGGCTGGCACTTTTGCAGGAAATAAATTCCTTTAGCCTTGGTGTTTTTAGTGGATGTGGCAAATCCGAGCTAAACAGGGAACACCAGAGTAAATATACAAAGATGCAGCACGGCTCTGCTCTCTCCGTCACACTGTATCCAGCCACTGGGACAAAACAAGATGGAGTCAAGTTACCTTTGGCATCCACACATTTGTTTTAGGAACTTTAGTTTTTTTTTTAGGAAGTGTTTTGCCCTCCCCTCTGCACAAGTTGCAACAATATATATATATATATTTATCTGACAGAATAGGATTTAAAGAGTTCAGTCCTTAGCTCAGCTCAGTTTGTCTATCCCTGCATGGACACTGGAAGGGGTGATGAGGATGATGCCTATTTGACTGCTCAGTGCTGGACTGATTTTAATCAGTTTTAAAGCTAGCTGAAAAGAATTAATATTGACAGGACTCAGAGCTACTATATAGGTTCAATAGAAGTAGGCCAAAGCACTGACTAAAAGGCCTAAATTTCATCCATCTCGTGGCCCATTTTGGTCAAACCGTATAGTATCACCTAAGAGCAGGGTGAACCTTTGGGTAAAGTGTTGACTTTTCTCAAATCAAGAGGAATTTCACAGCTGCTTTTAATGGATGTGAGGGTTAATTCTGTGTGTCTGCTTGGGAGAATTACAATTAAGCAGAGGAAGGTCTGGTTGTCACGGCCAGTCTACAAGTCCAGAATAAACAGATTTTTCACAATAGTTAAAAGTAACTGCACTGTTTCTATGTAAATCCCTGCACTTGGATTGGCTATTTGGCTGTAAATAGCCAATTAGGCCGCATATGTTGGCAGATTAATAAATGGCCATTTCGCTGTGGCTAAGCTGCATAGCAGTCTGCAGTGTGGCTCGCTGAGAGCATTCCACCGCTGCTGACTTTAATTGTTATTAGTTTGCATTATATGTTAAATAGGGGAATATTTTAATGTAATAGCTATAAGCACTAAAGCTGAGTGAATAATTCATAGCAAATTATTTATTCAATAAATTTAGCCTCCTTTACTCTTCAATTTTTCAGGAACAAGTTTATTATTTTCTCAAAAGAGTGATTATTATCTAGAATTAGTTTCTAATCAGTTTATCAGTGTTACTTGCTCTGCAGATCCTCTGGGTAGAGACTATTTTTGACTAAATCAGTAAGCTATATGGCATCATTGTCTCCCTTGGTAAGATGTGTGTTAGCCTTCAGCACAAATTTCTGTTGGAGAAGTAGGTTTAAGCCAAACTGATTCTGCTCCTCCTGTTGCTATTTTCCCGTGATGTGAGGGGGATGATGCCAAAATACTTCTGCCTTGTTTGGGGGCTGGCTTACTAAAAGAGGTCAAAGAGGTTCAGGCAAGTTCAACACTGAGAATTTCTATGTTACTGTGATAAGAACCCTGCACCTTTCAGAAAATGGGCAGAGAGCATGAGAGATACAGGACGGATTGCTTCAAAATCCAGAACTGTTATGAAAAAAAGTGCTTGCTGATAAATGATATCTGTCTCACTAATTGCCAGAAAGCACCAAGCACATGCTTTTGTTATTTGTTCATTTTTTTTTAAATCTCTCTCTCTCTTTTTTTTTTTTTAAATATATATATATATATATGTATATATTACATCTAGTTATAGATGTTATATATAACATATAGTTATATATAACAGGAGCAAACAATTCCCCTCTCCCGCATGTAGCTGTAGCTGTGTACCTCTCCTGACTCTGCACTTCAGAGGTGACAGGTTTACAGCTTTACTCTTTACCCTCATCTGACTTCTCCCAAGCCTGTTCATGCCATTGCTTCGGTAGTTTTGTTGCAGCCCTTCGTGCCTCAGATATGTACCTCGGGCTAGGTGTCTGCCTCAGGTATTTACACTTGTACATGACATCTGATAAAAGTAGAGCTCACCAATGACCCTTGGTGGTTAATAAGCCTTGCAATTTCTTAGCAATTTGCACTGCCCCCTTGTCATCCCCCAGGTTTCCCAGAGGCTGCTCCTGTTCCTCTTGGTGAGGTGCCTTCTGCCTGAAGGGCTCTGGCACAGAGCAGCCTCTCTGTTACTCACAGATCTGCAGGGCAGCACCATGTCCCTCATCTTCCCAAATGCCTAGTGGCCATCAGCATAATCTATTCTTCATCAGCACAGAGGGGGTCAACTGTTTACCAAAGATCAAGTGAGAAAGCAAATAGTTTGGGTAAGCTTGGCTGACAGTCGAGTACAGCTTTATTTAGTAGGATTTGTTTCATACAAATGGCATCCCAAGGTACTTATCAAAGTTAAATAATACATAATAGCAGAGGGAGAGAGAAATTAAGAGGCACAGGCATGGGAGCAGAGATGTTTTCAGATGAGATTTGAAAGTAGATGGAGAAGCAGTGAGGCAGAAAGAAACAACAAGAAAAAAAGACTGTTCCAGATGGTGGGAGATATGAGGAGAAAAAGCTTTCAGAACAACCATGGTTTGAACATAATTAGGTGCAGAGAGATGACCAGTGCCATTTAGAGGAAAAGGAGACGGACTGGGAAAAGGTCACAGAAAGCAAATAAAGAAATGAGATGGGAGCTGTGGGAGTTTCTTCCATAAACGTCATGGCAGCGATTTGGAAAGCCAATGCACCAGCTAAAAGACTAGTGTGTTCAGCATGGCTGGAGGATGTTGACATGGAGAATTCAAGCAGAAGGGAAAGTCAGATACTGCTGTATCTGTAGGAAAAAATCCTACAGACAGCTGCTTCTGCTTAGCTTCTTGCAGTGGATTCAGACCCAAAAGTTCATATCCAAGTAGGTTTATATGTAAGCTGTTGACTTCTCCCCTCCTTCCTGCCAAAGACTTCATTTTTCTCCTTCCTGGGTTGCAAGAAGCAATTCCATTGCAAAGTTGCTGCATGTTCTTTAGACCAAACTAATTTATTTTTATTTATTTATATATTTATTTTTTAAATCCAATAACCTATGAGAAGGATCCAAGGTGCTGCTAGAGATATAGTGGATTATAGTGGCAGTCAAAGGAATGATTTGTATTTCTATTTTCTATGACCTGAAGTTTTCTTTATTTTGGTGGGTAGAAGAAATATCAGTTCAAGGCTGGGCTTGTTCAGCCTAGAGAAGAGGAGGCTCAGGGGTGACCTTATTGCTCTGTATAAGTACATTAAAGGAGGCTGTAGAGAGGTGGGGGTTGGCCTGTTCTCCCATGTGCCTGGTGACAGGACGAGGGGGAATGGGCTAAAGTTATGCCAGGGGAGTTTTAGGTTAGATGTTAGGAAGAATTTCTTTACTGAAAGGGTTGTTAGGCACTGGAACGGGCTGCCCAGGGAGGTGGTTGAGTCACCATCCCTGGAAGTCTTCAAAAGACGTTTAGATGTAGAGCTTAGGGATATGGTTTAGTGGGGACTGTTAGTGTTAGGTTAGAGGTTGGACTCGATGATCTTGAGGTCTCTTCCAACCTAGAAATTCTGTGATTCTGTGATTCTCTAATATCAGCATGCAAAAGGAAATAATGCAGGAAGACAGTCTGGTGACCAGGCTGCTTCTGTCTGAAAATGCATTGTGGACCAACTTCTCACCCTCTCTCTCTCTTTTTTTTTTTTTTTTTTAGTACAGAATTCCTGGTAAAGGGATAATCTTGTATATAAATATTACCAGAACAACTTACATATATATATATATACATATATATATATGTATATATTTGTATATATTTTCATAGGTGTAGGGACTTCTAGAGATATTAATATTTAGGACAAGCCATTTTTATAATAATTTATCTATCCAAAATTTACCTCATTATTTCTTTCAATCTACTGGTCTACAGTGTTATCATATAACATGCAAGAACTAAGAAGAACATTTATTTATTTATTTATTGTTCTACTTTCAGATGCTCCCAGCTCATCTCAGGTGCTTTAGCTAATATTGGACAATATCTTCTCAAGCCATATCACCGGCCACCTTGTTAGGGTGAGGCACAAACCATAGAGAATGAAGAAAGGTCCAGTTAACTCAGAGTGGTTAAAACCTCTCTATTCTTAGATGTTTTAGTGGTGATCAGACTGTCAGATTCCTTGCTCAGGGCAAGGGTATGAATGTCATGTGTTAAAGGGAAACATATGAGAAATCCTTTTGTCCCCCGATCCATGATAAAAGAGGAATTTGTATCTCTCTTTTTGAATGGCTATGATTCTGGCATTAAAAAAAAAAAAACAAACAAAAAACTCCTGGTGCAAAATGCTTATGTGCCAATAAGCCAATTTCTGTAATTATGAGGGCAGCACACTTTGCTAGTAGGTATTCATATTTTATTTAAAATTTTTACTAAACAGTTTGCATTATGATTACCTTATTAAACAGCATCAACAAAAAGCCTCATTCCTTATTCAACAATGCTGTTATTCAAGACAAGAAAAAGTTGTGCAGTTTGACTTTTATGCCCGCAAACATTAAACAATTCTTAATTTACTTTTTACCAAGCCATAACAGATGCCACTTTCCTATATGCTCTCTTACATGAAGGTCCTTTCACCTGCTAACACACTTCCCTGCTACCAAGAGGGAAGCTGAGATGGTGCTACAAAATCCCAGCAACTCCAATGATTACACAGACATGAAATGAAACTACTCCATGATTTCCACTCCTGTGTGCAAGACAGACATACCGGTGCCTGTCCAATCTTCACCAGTCACTGAGTCCTATGCTTTCACCAATGCTTGTACACCTCTGCTGAGACTTCCCACCAGTAACATTCCACAACAAAAAGTGGCACCTGGAAACTGGCAAATTACTCCCCTGTCCGTCCATGACAGCAGAAGCTACCCACAGAAATGGTGAGTTGTGTTGGATATATGAAAGTCTTGTCTTGTAAATTTTTGCAAGTTTATTCTTGTTGGCCATTCTTATGCTGTTGATATGTAGGGATACTTCCTTAGTTATGGTCCTGGGAGGTGATGCAAGGTCAAGATGAAATTTGATTATCTGCTTACTGTACCATATCATGAAGATCTCCATAGCATTTTGTCACACAGCTCCTGGTAGCTCAGGACACTCTTGGGTTAGGGGTCAGTGTTATAAAAATATTTGCCATGGCCTCAGAGGCACTTTACTATTTGTGTTACTGAAGAGCTGGAGAGAGGAGGATAGTGCAGAGTCTCAGTCCTGGGTGAGGAGCAGATGAACCAGGAATGACAGATGAGACACACTATGAAGAAAGGATTGGGCCAGACACAACTACCACATTCCCAGAGGGTTCCTCAAAGCCTCTGCAACACGGACACATGGCACAGCGTGACACAGCAGAGAAATTCATGTATTTTCTAAGAGTAGTTTAAACAGATTATTACTGGACTGTGTGGCACTTTTAGGGATGGATATTTGTTCAATGGGACTGCTATCCTGTTCACTAAGGGGCAAGCATTGTATCTTCATGGCACTACATGGGCAAACCTCAAATTGGAAGAAAGGGACAGGTAGTCCCCATGGATTACACAAAGAAGAAATGGGATATGATCCTTCCCCCCCTTTTTTTTAGTAATTAGTGCCTGGTTTGCTGACTTTATTATTTTTTAACCTTCCTGTCACCAGCTGATCCCATCTCCTTCTGCCCCATGAAGTCTTTTCTTAGCATGATTCAGCCATGAGTACTATCTCCAATCTTTTCTTTGTCCTTCCAATGGTAAGAGAGAATCAAGAGCTTTGTCATTTATCTCTGTTTGTGTTTTGCCACTGCTTTATTTTGCTTCAGTCAAAATCCTCCTTAAAACTACAAGCACCACTGCCTTTCCATTTAGGTGCAGGAGGCAGCAGCTGCCTGGCCCTGGGCACAATTACACTCCAATAGCTGAGGATGGGAGTCAGTGGCAACCTCATTTCCCCCTCAGACTTCATAAGGAAAAATTCATTTAGCATCTCAGCATGGAGGGCTCTGCATAGCCTCCCCTTTCCCCATGAAGAAAGAAGCGTTTGAAATGGCAGCAGGCAGAATATGCAGATTCATCAGATTCATTTCAGTTGTTTCCTCCTTTTGTTGCTTGTTGCTGCTGAGTTTTTCCAGTGCCTCTGCAAACAAATTATTCCCCCTGTCTGTGTGTACTCCCACCACACTCAGGTGGCTAACACAGAAAGAGACACCCATTTTGTTCTGTTTGTTAAGCACTTTTTTTTTTTTTTTTTCTTCTGTTTTCTAGGAGGGACTGGGTAATCAAGAGACTGGTACTGTGTGAATGAGCTAATCAGCTTCCTGCTCTCCAGAGAACACGTTGTTCAGTGATCACCCACAGCCAGAGAAACCAACCAAGTCTGATGCATCAAACTGCTTCAAATTAAAGACTCAAGTAGATTGTTCCATCATCTGTTCAAATATATGGCTTGCTGAAACATACTCTTCCAACCAAACCTAGCTGTCAGTCAAGTGGTAAAGTAATATAGTAGGACTTTTTGACCACACTAACCACTGAAGCTCAGATGCCTTCCTCCATGGCACCCTGTATGCTCACTGGGGCCTGGGATTCTCCCAAGACATAACTGCTGCATAACAGCTGCCACTACCATTAGCTGCATTCGTTATTACATTTGCTGTAGCTGCTTGGTTTATAGGTCCCTTTTTCCCCAAGCTAAGTGCTTCATACTGCCCTCCTATCCAGAATGGGGAGAAGTACCTTTTTTCTTTCTTTCTTTTTTTTTTTTTTTTCTTTTTTTTTTTTTTTTTCTTTTTCATTTGTGTGAGTTTCTGGGATGGAATGAAAATCTCATACAAATGCAGAAGAGACACCTTCTACCCTCACTCCCATTTGGGACAGATGTTTGCTGTAGTGAATATACACGACACTTTTATAAAACATTTATGTCAAGGATTCCATATCATACTAAGCTTCTTGTACTATTTAACCCATCTGTCATTAAAAGTATCTTTGAAACATAGTTTGATAGAAGTCTAAAAAATACAATGCCTGGATTTTTAGAAATCAAAATTTACCATGTAATAGTCCACAGTATCAAGTGCACTTTTGTAATCTGAAAATTAAATACATATCTTTTTCAGCCTTTTCAATAGAATATTATTTTGACATGTTTTTCTACCACCTTACCTTGTTGGAAATAAGCAGAAGTCATGTACTTATGTACATAATAAACAGAATAAAAATAAACAGAAGTCAGTACTACATGGCAGTATTGTGCTTCAGTGAAAACAATGTAAGTTCATGCTCCTGAACAGTGGTTCCCCATCAAATTACTACAACAGGTATACCATGTTAGAGAGAATAAACCAGGATCCTCTTCCATCTCTTGCCGTCCCGAAAGGTGGACTGAATAATGTTGCATGGAGTGTACCTAGAAGATAGTGTTTATCATCTCTGGGGCATACCACAAACCACCCCTCCAGCCTGAACTGACACAGGACAACTGTTTTGAGAATGGTGGAGCTTTCTGCTAGTACCAAGTGGGCGCTTGAGCAGATGCTCTTATTTCTGCAAAGGTGAAGAGCTTTAGCTGGAGGGATATGGGCAACACCCTCTGCAAAGAGAAAACAATGAAGGATAGGGATAGAAAGTGGGCTTTGCTGAACATATTGTGTGACCAATATGAAGATGTCTGAGACTGGGAACATTGCCTGCTGGGCCTGAGCCTGCTGTCTGGATTGGGGATAGAGAACTGGAGATGTGCATGTTCAGAGTGGGTGAGTTGCCAGTACACTTTTATCTAGGCCTTGGCAATCTTGGAGATCATCAGTACAAAATAAATAGCTGGACTCTCAACCATGCATCGCAGACAGACTCCAGGAGCCTGGTGCAAATGACGCAGGTGAGGTTTTTATTGCAGGGATCATATGCACGATGGGCCAAGTCCTTTGAGGAAAGAGTCTTACCACATATTTGTATATTGTTGAGCTCTAATATTGTCTGGGACTTCTAGGAGCATTGACAACCACGCTGACAAATGCCTTCCTGATTTTCTCACACTGCACAGTTGCCTATAATGTGACCTTAGAGAAAGCCTTATGGACATCTGCTAGCAAGGGGGGGACTGAAAAGCAACTTGGGTCTCTTAAGCTAAACCTAAACTTAAAGGAGGCAGAATGTTTAAAAATATGTCTACATTTTTATTTCTTCCTTTTTTTTTTTTTTTTTTTTTAAAGTGCAATTTTGTCAGATTGTTATGCTAAAAACTTATCTGGGTGAAGGGAAAGGAGAAAACAGGACATATCCTGTTTTGTGACTGAAATTTTTATCTGATTGGAGCTTCTGAAAGATAACGATGTAATGGACAAAACAAACACACAATCTTTTTAGGCCACGGACATCAATCATGTGGTCTCTCAGAGCATTTGTACTGACAGGTAAGGTATCCACCGTCAGTCATGAGGGGCTGCGTGGTGCAGCGGTGTTGCAGCAGAGGGGTGATTGGTCCCACTAGCAGGTTTATGCTGTAGACTGGGAATCAGATGGACAATAAGTGCCCTTATCAGGCCTGTAATAAAGAACCCTCCCTGGTCCCTGGAGGCTTCTATGAAATGGTTTTCCTCATGTTATCAGGGAGCAGATAATACATGAAGTGCTGAAGTGTTTCTCCTGTTTATTTGAGGAGATATAATAGTACTTTAAGCACTTCAGTAGTCCTCTGTTCAATGCACAGTGACAATGACAAAGATTGAAGAATGCAGCTCAATGGAGGAGAGACGGTGAGTGCAAGTCCATTTTTTTTTGCGTACAGACTACTTCTACTGGCATCACAGTCTGTGAAACCATAAGCACTTCCCAACACTAAGGGACATGAGGTAAAACTGAAAGCCACACACACAGCACTTCAGGCCAGTCCATTGTGCAGGCTTCCATATATTGTGTCTAATGATGGCATCCATGTTTACTTTCTTTTTTTTTTTTTTTTTTTTTTTCTGGCCTGGACAAGCATCTCAATTTTCTGTTTACTGTGCTCGAAGCAGGGTGGATGGCCGTAAATCCACATGAAATAATTCAGCTCACTTATAGCTTCCTCAGGCAGATAAGCACAGGACAGGCTGAGAAAGCACAGGCCGAGAAAAGACTCTTTTGCTTCTTTCTTGGCTCTTCCTCACAGGTGCTACATGTATTATCCTGGAGAAAAGGAGGCTCAGGGGTGACCTTATCGCTCTCTACAGGTACCTTAAAGGAGGCTGTAGAGAGGTGGGGGTTGGTCTGTTCTCCCACGTGCCTGGTGACAGGACAAGGGGGAATGGGCTTAAGTTGCGCCAGGGGAGTTTTAGGTTGGATGTTAGGAAGAACTTCTTTACCGAAAGGGTTGTTAGACATTGGAACAGGCTGCCCAGGGAAGTGGTGGAGTCACCATCCCTGGAAGTCTTTAAAAGACGTTTAGATGTAGAGCTTAGGGATATGGTTTAGTGGGGACTGTTAGTGTTAGGTCAGAGGTTGGACTCGATGATCTTGAGGTCTCTTCCAACCTAGAAATTCTGTGATTCTGTGATTCTGTGTATTAGAACCCTTTCACTGGTTGTGAAAGCTACCACAACATATCTCCTCCCATACAAAAAGCCCATTCTGTGTAAACAGAAAGAAGTTGTTCCTACAAATCAGGTCTGAAAAGTACAGGTGCATATGCAAGAAAGGATGCCAGCCACCTGGTATTATGTTTTCATCATGTCCCTGCAAGAGACATGAGAAATCAGTCAATGACAATTAAGGAGTAATTTTACATGGCTAGGTGATGAGCTGAGGTAGCAAGAGATGGCTATGAAGGGACACTATGGCATTATGGACACAGTCCTGCTCAACCTTCTGCCCTCCAGCAATTCTGTTGTCATTTCATCTCACATCTTACTGTTTTTGATAAGGTCTGTTTAGACTAGTTGTGGTCCTGGCCTGACTGGCAGTGCATATACAGATGGAATTAAACACAGCATAAGATAGGCAAGACACTGTTGTATGCATTATGTACATGGCATATCAAAAAACTGGAGTGCCAATGCGTTTCTAAGCACACATATCTGCAGATCTTCATGGAGCCCCTTATGAAACAGACATCCCACATATTCCAGTGTTGTGGGGATGTGGATATTTGGATAATATAAAGTCTTTTTTTTTTAAAAAAAAATAAACATTTTCACATCCTGGAGTGTGTAAAAGAGTAATAAATGTCTACATTTACAGGTACAAATTTCACCTTATCAAACAGTTTACAGGAAGACTTACTGGGAACTTTGTAGTCTCCACAGGGTCTACTATAAATACAGTATATTTACAGCAAAGAATATACAGAAAGATATCTAAGGGAGACACATTTTGCAGTGAAATTTCTAGTTGTTTTGTGACTAAATGTAATACAATAAAACTGAGCTCTTTGATTATGATCTTCCTTGTATAGGAACACAATGCTACCTGGAATGGCAAAGACTAGATCTCACAAATCAAATGCTTGCAAAACAGCTACGATAAATTTAACATTTTTTTCAAAGAAATTCTAAACCTGAAGTATTGTTTTGTACGTAGTTTTAGTACAAGGTCCTGCAAAGCTGCAAAATCCCTTTTATCCTGCTGAAATGAGCAGACTAGCTGTATCACAAAGTCCAGATGTTAAGTCCACAGTTCAAGGATAAACTTTTTTGAGTCTTTCATACTTGTAGGCTATTAATATTAGAATAGAAGCATCTTTTGACTTGAATGACCAGTCTTTCAGCCTCTTATCATAAATGCTCATGTATGGGATGTAACCACATGCATACTCCATCCAGCCCTCCACTTCCCATACCCATCGAGTCTATATTTAATTATGAGGGAACTTCTGATTGGATATGCTATCCAAACTGTCTCCAACTTCTATCTGCCTTAAAGTTGTATCTTTGTTGCTATTGTTTTTCCAAATATCCATTTAAGAGTATGGTCATCCACCTCTAGCTATTTGTTACCTGCCATTTTATCTAGACACAAGAACACATCACTTGAGAAAGTCCTTCTTTCTGTTCTCTTCTAGAGAGCTGAGGAAAGGAGTCTAGTATTGAAAAGCCTCTTCAAGCTGTGCAGGTTGGCAGTTCAAACTCAATATACCAGTCTTTCATAAAGACAGACTTATGTTAAAGCAAATGCTATGCCTCTTAAAAGGAAAAAAGGCAATCTTCCCCATTCAACCTTATGTCTATGCGTGTTTGATTTGCCTTCTGACTGCACTAAAACCATCTTTAAACAGTGTATAATGAGCACAGTGTGGCTCTGCTGTCTTGTAATGCACGATTAGTTTGCTAACAACTTGTTTGAGTAGGCATGTGTGTTGCTTCATGTCTTTAAGATTATGCCTGAGCAGGAATAAAAAAAATCACAATTCTCCTCCTGTTACTCCTACTCTAGCCTTCCTCTGGAGCTTTCTCTCTCTCTTATGTCTGTCTTAATTAGATCATGCCAGTCCTAATTTAAGAATGCAGATTTTAAGCAGGGAGAGAAGAAGGAAACAAAGAGAAAATATACTAATTTTAGACAGAGAAAAATGTGTCTTTTTCCATTAGGAAGAGGGAAGAGAGAAAATAAACTAATAATAATAATAATAATAGTAATAGTAATAATAATAATAAAAAGAGCAAAACCTGCAGACAAAAATTGCACTATGTAGCCGAAGTGACAATTCTATCAAACAGTGCTAGGGAATTGATCTGGAGAGAGGTCTACAGGTGAGTCATTGCTCTGTTACCAGACCTAATGACTCTCTGACTCTTCTGGCTCAAGATATACTACAGAATAGCATTGCCCATTTCCATTTAAACACACCCAAAACATTTTTATAACACTCAGAATCTAGAAGAGAAAACAGTATATATTTAGACTCTGTATGTTCTCCCTTGCTGATCAATACTAAACCTTGACTTTACCTGTGGCAATTGTCCTCTACAGGATTTCTCCAGAGTAAAAAGCTACAGGTGTGTCTGTGGGACAATCACAAAGTTCAGGTCTCCAGACTGTGGAGATTCTTTTCTGCATGTGTGGATGGCATCCCTGCCTATAACTGGGGACTTGGGACTAGGTGGTCTTTAAGGTCCCTTCCAACCCAGGCCATTCTATGATTTTATGATTTAAAACATAATGTTTAGTACATGCTGTATATAAACAACAATGCCCCACCAAAAAGACTTTTGTTATAACTTGTATGGGGAAAAAAAATACTTAGAGTGATAAATAAGAATCTGTACCAGGTCATTAAATGGTTTTGAATAAATATATTCTGTGGCTGTGTGCGTAAAGAAGGATATTTAAGACGTGCACTGATCTTTGTTTATTACTGTAAATTATTTATTTCTTCCTTTCTGTGGTTGTCTCCTTGTATTGATGTAAATTATTCACATATGAAATTCAGATCTGAGAAATACACAAACAAAGGGGATTATAGTTTTGTCCCCCAAATTATCCCTCCTTCAGATTCACCTTGCATTCTTTTACCTCATCTCACCACAGAATTATCAGCTCTGAGCCAGGATATTCTATGCTGATAAACCCAGGCGAATGTCTGGAGATGAAGTTACTGTCCAGCTTATTAATAAGAGATGACATTTGGGAACGTTTGTAAAAGTCCGTTTTTGCAGGCTACCTGTACAGAATAAAGCAGTGTGTGGGTGGTGTGATCCTCATTCCTCAGGCTAAGTTTCTTTTCTTGGTCTCAAATCCTGCCCAACTCAATGTCTTGAGAAAGTAAATTACAAAATTTCAGCCTATATCTGGACATTGCTCTCCATGCATTTCAAGAGACTGTTTATGCTTACAAATTGATCTTGCTGCTTCCCCTCCCATTGCAGGAAAACAAGTCCATCTGCCAGGGAGTCTTCTCTGCAGAGAGTGACTGGGTCCCAGCACGCGTATCAGACTGTGATGTTCCTGTAGCTACAGAGTCTGTGCTGGGGTGGGAGAACAAGGCAATTTTAACCATCAGACCCAAAAGTAAATCTGGAAAAACACAAATCTGGACCCCTGAGCCCCAGGTTCCTTTTCTGTATTGCAGGGACCAGTGTGGGTTGGGACAGAGGCTGTATGACACCTAATTTCAAATTTAGGTGATCTGGCTTGAAATCCCTTATTTCTGATGACAGCCTTTGTCCACTTGTACAGATGTATTCTATCACCTAGTATGATGTATTGAGCAGAAGCTTTTGACCAGGTCAAAGAGGAAGCCACACAGGAGAATCTACCTGGTCCAAACAGCAAATTCAGAGCTGTCATAAGCTCTAGAAGTAGTCACAGTAGGGGTGGGTAGTGCCTCATCATGGGAGTGACCAATAAAGTGCAATGTGGGTCTTTTATAAAATGCTTTGGCATGGTCACCTGGCAACACAGTCCAACAAGAGGCAGAATGGGTAGAGATGGGTACTATGCAGTGTGATTGAAGCCAGTCCACTCCAGATGGAGCTAGCCCTCAGTAGCATGAGCATAGGCCACCTAGCACCTCTTGGCTTTATGCCAGGAATCCTTCTTTGCTGTGGATGTAAATGGGAAGACAGATGTAATTTAAGAAAAAAGGTACAGTAAGAATAGTGCCTTCTGTAGACCAACAGGTCCTAGGTTTCTCTGTTTCTGTTTTATTTATTTATTTATTTATTTATTTATTTATTCTTCCCCAACTGAGCTCACACAGTGATGAGACAATGGAATAAAAGTGACCTGCATGCTAATTCACAAAAATTCAACCCATGGTTAAAACATCCTGCCAAGGACTCAGTGGGCAATTCTCTGGAGAATTCCCCATTGCAGCCAGTTGTAGGTGGGTCACAGCAGGTCTTGCAGTGCTGGCAAATCTCTTTTTCTTTGGGGAGGTAGTTCAATTAGACTTCTTTTCAGCTGCTGGAGTTTTGTGGAAGGGCTAGAGCAGAAAACTTCTCAGAGGTGCTCGCCTGGCTTTTCTGATACTTCAATCTGTAGTTTAGCTGACTCAGCAGATTCGAAGGTAGCAGTATTTTCTTGTGCCGTCATAAGAAGTGGGGCAGACCTTGTCACTCATACCCTTAATACAGCCTGAGAGTAGACCCTCTGTACTCTCTGCATGGGAGTTCACCTCTGAGGTCATTCCCAAACATAAGTTGCCTGCTCATTAAATAACGGTGTTCGCAGATGGCATATTACAACAATAGAGGTCAGAACCTCAAACATAAAGCCATGTCCCAGTGCTCCCTCTGCTTCCTGTGGGTTTTGCAGTCTTCTCTGTTGCAAGGTTGCTATATGTCAAGCAAGGAACAAGAGCAATTTTAGTTCATAATATATTATGTTTATACACCAGACAATTCAAAAAGGGAGGAAAGAAGAAGGAGAAGGAGAGAGGAGAGGAGGGGAGGGAGGACAAGAAGAGAAGTAGGGCATAAAGGGAAAGAAAGTATCTATGTTTTTCTCCTTTTTTTTTTCTCTCTCTCTTTTTTTTTTTTTTTTAAGTTTTCAGCCAACTTCATTTGCAAACTTTTGTGATTTTTCTTACATCATGACATCGTTTTTCTTCATACTCAGATAACAATGTCTCTTAAGCAGAAAGCTTTCCCTGTCTATAAAAGAACAGTGGGCAGGAACTATCTTCTCAAAATAACACAGAGGGCTTGAACTAAACAAATCAGCTGTGTGTAGTCTCTCAGATATGCAGAATCAAAAGAAGAGAACTCAAAGAGAAAATGGAAGAAGACATTAGAAAATAGTAGAACAGAAGAGGATCCAGGCAGTGTGTTATAGACACTGACAAAAAAATAAAGTAAAAAAGAGCACTACAGAGAACAGACATGGTCTGTTTTGACCTGAGTGTCCTGATCTCTATATTCTGTCCAGAATCAGCTAGAAGTCATTACTTCACTGTGTGGACAGTTCCTGACTATGACCTTAGACAAAATTATAAGATGGTATCTACAAGTAAATGATCTGATGTTTACCCTCGGTTCCCATCTAAACATGGAAGGAATACTCCTTTGAGTATTTAATCTGAATTCTGAAATAATCAGAAATACAACTTTGTCTTCTCAAACTGGGTTAAAAAAAAAGCCCAAATATAACATCTTTCTAAAATGCATCTAATCTGATTGGAGAGATCCTAAACAAAGAGATTCCCCCTTCTTTCCTGGTAAATTATTTTAATGTTTAGCTGACCTCATTGCTAGAAATGGCAAGGTTACCTTCAGCCTCCAAAGTTAATCTACTTCAGATGGTATTTTCTATTTATCTCCATCAAGAAAACCTTTCTGTACATGAACACCCTTACATAGTGATCCTAAGAATATGTCATTGACTAGCCTACACTGACTCACTGTCATCCCTGAAAGAAAGTGGAGGATAAACCATCATCCTTCCCCTGGTATATCACCTCAATTTTGGGCAACAAGATATGCAGACATTTCCCAGGTGGGAAGCTGCTTCTGGATTATTTTATTTATTTTATTTTATTTTATTTTATTTTATTTTATTTTATTTTATTTTATTTTATTTTATTTTATTTTATTTTATTTTATTATTATTTTTTTTGAATAAAACAGAGTTGTTTGACTCCTTAAGGTTCACACTGTTTTTTGTTTTGTTTTGTTTTATTTCCTGACACTGAATTGTTTCTGTGGCTTTCTTCAAGTGCCTTTTGACATTTATAGTGTCCTTTCATGAAATGCATGCACAAAGGCAATGCTATTCCAGCATGAAATAATCTTGGAAAAATGGAAGGAAGCTCTATGGCAGGCTGCAAAAATACTCTTTCTATCCCCTAAGCTAAAACTATGTCAGTGATGAGGCACTGGGACTCAAACTCTCCTGACTAAAAATCAAGAGCAATGATGGTGGCCTGGGGATTCTCAAAAGGAAAGTGAAATTTGTTAACTTTCTGGGCCTGCCAGTTCCTTTGCTTGGACTATGTAAGCACTACAAAAGACTTGACGACTTCTGCCAGTTTAAATTCCAACAGGTAACTTCTATAAGAGAATTGGACTCACAGTGGTTTTACTGACTTCTGTTATAGGTGCTATTAGGTGGGCTGTATTTCCCCATGACCTAGCTAGGCCCACGTTTTAAACCTGTTAAAGCTAGTTATCCCTCTCATGCTTTTCATATTGCCTTGTACTTTTGGCTTAAAGCAAGTGTGCTAAATCAAACAAAACAAAACTCACCAATCAAGACTGCACTATTGCCTTTGTTTTCCTTCCAAAGCTGAAAAGTGTCCTTGCATTGTCTGCGTTCTATCCTCCTCTGCCCTCTTCATCAGGAAAAAGCTGCAGATGAGCTTCAGACTTTTTTCCTTTGAGCTGTGCTGAAATCTGGCTCTGTTAACGAGCAGCCTTTTGATTCTTCTGAACACACCGCAGCTTGGACCCTGTTTTCCTTGACACTCTGCCAAGCCTATTACACATGTCTGGGCAGCCAGGGAAATAGAAGAATTACGATTTCCATTTGGCTTTTACTACTGCTTAGTCTAATTTTTGCTGGCTTTGAAATACAGCAATGGCTTTTATTTTATTTTATTTTTCCTTGTCATTTTGCCATTTTCCTTTTTTTTTTTTTCTCAGAAAAAGAAAGGAAAACAACAATAAAAAGTTGATAAAGTGAAATCCTCTTTCCCTTCACTGCTTTATCAAAAAATACTTTTTTGTTCCAGAACAAGATTTCATTATCTGAAAATTTTTGTTGCAGGAAGAAGAGTGTTAATGAGGTCATATGTAATCAGAACATATGGAATTGCCTTACCATTATCTGTTTCAACTGCTTTAGAAGGAGAGTGACAGAGAGGTATGTGTGTGTGAAGAGAGGCAGTTGCCATAGCTAATAGAGCATTCCTTTGCCAAGTGAGTAGGAGAGCATGTATCTAAGAAGCACAGGCAGTTGTTGGTAGAGGATACTTAGAGATGGCCATTGAAATGAATGACTTCCCCATCACCCTCTCCCCTTGAGATCTCACTGCTCTTAGTTTTACAGTGGACAAAAGGCTGATTATCTCAGCAAGACTAGAGCACTGACTACAGGAAAGTGAGGTTCATATAGTGGCAGATAAAACCTGCAGGTAAGAGGAGGAGGTGGCATTATGCAAGGCCAGGACTAAGGGTGTGGGTTAGATTCCCACATTCCTCTTGAGAAAGCAATGTGAGAGGGAGGCCCCATCTCAAATGCTTGTACAAAAACAAGTGCAGTATAGAGAAAAAGAAGCAGGAAGAGATGTGAGCGTGAACAGTTGCAGTGCAATGGTGTTGCTAGGATCAGACAGGAGTAGTGAGATAATACATGACAACTGTGGTGCAATGAAGACTTTCTAGAGAGAAGAGAGAGGTGAAGCAAGAGCACATGCACAAAGCAAAAGTGGAAATACACAGAGATCTGATGTAGAACAGGCAACAGGCAACTTCAATAGCCTTCTGTTAATGAGTGAAATACTGCAGGGGTCTGTCCTAGGATCTGTCATTTTTAACATCTTTTCAATGACCTGGAGAAGCCAAGACAATGCACTCCTATGAAGTCTGCAGATGCCACTGGGTTTGGGGGAAGAGTCAGTACACTTGAGAGCTGTGCTGCCATTCAGGAGGGTCTATGTAGGCTCAAGAAATAAGCCAACAAGAGCCTTATGAAATTAAATAAAAACAAATTCAAATTCCTGAACACAGAAAGGAATAACCTTTAGGAACAGTACAGTCTAGGGACTGACTAGCTGGGGAGCAGTTCAACATGTGCTAGGAGGAGAAATCAGCTCAGTACAAGTGATCCAGGAACTCTCCAGAATAGCTAGGATTAAGTAAGTGTGGCAGGAGGTTGGCCTGGCTTCAGTGAGAATTTCTGACTGAGACCAAACAAGAAAGGAAACATATGGCAAGTGAAAATGGAGACCAAAAAAAAAAAACACAAACAAGCAAGCAAGCAAGTAAACAAGTGAAAACAAAACCAGGTAGGATATAGAAGAGCAGCATGCAGGGAGACTTAGGAGGGCCAAAACTTGCCTGAAGTTGAAACTGTCAATTGAAATATCTGAAGAGCCTCAGTTTGCTGGCAGATTCTTCTCTGAGGATTCCCACAGAGTGGTGCCTCAGGGCAGACTCTGGAAAGGAAGGGGGAGGGAGTTGGGGTAAGGATCACTTACAGAAAGGAAACATACACAGCATGTGGGTCCTGATGGGGTACATCCAATGTTGGTGAGCAAGTTGACTGATGCCATTGCAAGGCTTCTCTCTGTCATCTTTGAAAAGCTATGGTGATCAGAGTAATTCTTTATGACTGCAAAAATTCAAGCAGCACAGCTGCTTTTATTTATTTATTTATTTATTTTAAGAAAAGAGGAAAAAAGATTCTGGGAACCACAGGCCTGTCCCACCTGTCTGGAAAGATTACAGAGTGAACCATTCTGGAAGCCATGTCCAGGCATTGCAAGGTGACTGAGAACAGCCAATGTGGATTTAACAAGGACATGTCATCACAACAAAACTGATTGCTTTCTCTGATGATATACGACTGGCTACAGATGAAGGGAGAGCACTAGGTGTTACTCACCTTGACTTAGTGAGGCTTTTGACAGTTTCCAATAACATCTTTATGGAGAGATATGGTTTGGCTGGCTGGCTGAAAACCATGTGAAAACCTGGACTGCTGAGTTCAGTTTAGGTGTCAGCTGCTCAACAACTAGCTGACAGCCAGCTACTAGCTATGATATTTGAGGGTCAATAACGGGGCAGATGTTGTGTAGTATTTTCATTAATGACCTCAGCAATGGGTCAGAATGAACTCTTGCTGAGTTTGCAGATGATGGTAGATTGCGTAGAGCACTTGAAACACTGGACAGCAGTGTTTTCATACAGAAGGACCTTGGTGAACTGGAGGAAATGGGCAGACAGAAGCTTCCTGAAGTTCAATAAAGGCAAACACCACATCCTGCGTTTGGAACAGAACAGCCACATGAAACAGCACTGGCTGGGGACTGACTGGCTTTGTGTCTACCCTGCAGAAAAGGACTTGGTCCTGGTGGGCAGCAAGGACAAGGTGAGTCAGTAGCACATGGTAGTGAAAGCTAACAGCGTACTGAAGTTTATAAACAAGATTGTAGCTTCCAGGTTAAGTGATTAGACTCCAGGTCAATGTCAGCCAGCAAAAATCATGAGTCCTATAGGAGACAAAGGATTTGAATCTCACCTGATGACTTCTGGCTGGATGCTCATAGCTTTGTCAAATGTGCCAGGTACTCTGCAGCAATAAGGAACATACACAGGAGGACTAACATAACATGGACTAATCTTGTGCCCCAAGGTCCATGTGATAACACTCAGCTGTAGTGCAGACAAGCCCTGCTTGGGATTCCCAACTTTCTGATGTTAGTCAAGGGTCAAACCACATTCTGGGATGTGCTGCTTTCCTGAGTGCCCGATTTGGTGTTGATGTGCAGAGGTAGTATTAATGGAAACCTATTGGGTATGAGGGAGTGTTTTGTAGCTTTGGCAAATACATTTTTATCAGCAGGGGAGGGTGTGTGATCCTCAATATATTCATTTAGTGTCCTCAAGAAGTGAAGACTCACTTGACTGTTACAGGGAGGTATTGTGTCTAGCACTGTCTTTGAGGGCCTGTAACCACCAGCACTTAAAATCAATACTGTATACCCACCATAATATTAGAAACTAAAATAAAAACAACAAAAAAAATCTAGGTGTGATGGTATTATATGGAATTAGAAAGCAATGGGGGAAAAGGAGCAACCAGACAGGCAATCTCCCCTAGAAAGTAAGCTTCTGGTCAGCTACACTGCTCCTGTTATTACCATGATACATATATGGAGCTGGTGGCTGCTTTATTGGGGAGAAGTTGCTGTGCAACATGAAAAACTTGCTACAAATAAATATTCACCAACTTGTGTGAAAAGAAGAGGGAAAAAGCAACCTGTTCTCTGTAAGAGTTTTTTTTTTTTTTTTTTTTTTTGTTTTGTTTTGTTTTGTTTTGTTTTCTGTTAAATTTATCCTAAGATCCTAGGCAATTAACTTCTTGTAAGAAGAGACCTATTTTGCTCTACAGGGAAAAAAATCTATGCTGCAAAGATATGGTGAAGGTTGAACGAAATTGAGCTGAATTCACAAGAAAAAAAAAAAAAAGTCAAGTAAAGGGGTCAAATGAAATTGCTCCATAAAGTGTTCATTTCTATCCTATCTGCAGAGCTTCAACTAGCACAGCAAAAACTCTGATGCCCCATTACCCTTATTTCAAATTCTCTCTTCTCAGCAGCTCAGTTCCTACACTGGTCACAGGAAGCTTTACTTGGCTATTAGGAAAAAAAAAAAAAAAGAAAAAAAAAAAAAGAAAAATAAAGGGGGAGGACAGAGATCAGATCCCTAAACTTGTCCACTTCAATCCAACCTATCCAAGGACAAACAAAACCAAGTTTGTTTCTGTTTCTCCCTTGCAGAAAGCACCATTTTGGGACTAAATATTTTCTCTTAAAACAAAACTAAACAAAAATGTATTAGATCCTTCAGTTTCTCTCTTTCTCTCTCTCTCTTTTTTTTTTATCCTTACTTTTTTAAAGCAAAGTTAGACTGACACAGCTGCTCTTCCTATATATCATAGAAAAACCTTTCCAAGATAAGCAGCCCTTCTCATAGCTGAGCAAATATCATTTAACCGCCGACAATCCAAATAGCAGAATCAAGGCTGAAGCTGTAAATAAGGCCTTGAAATCCTTTCTGCCCTAAAAGAGGAGTCATTTTTTGATTGTAGGAGTGGAGTTCCTGATGTCCAATATGTAGAACTGTTGAGGATCAGAAGAGATCAACCTGAAATGAGTCAATACCTCTCTACCTGGAAAGCTGAGGACTTACATATTTGTGATTTCTTCCAACAGTGACCTAGCTGCCGACAGTCATCTAGTAGCTGATTAGTCAAAGACTGCATCTAACAGTGTTATACATTTGGATTAAAGTTGTGAAAATACTGTAGTTCACATTTGTGTCTATGGATATTCACTTTTCTCACAAAGCTCCCTTTGCTCCATAGAATAAATTTATCAGCAAGCACAAATAAATTATTCATGTAGAAAATGTTGTGGTCAACAGAATAAGTAAGGCCTAGGAAAACTATCTTGTCAAGGGTAGTAATTCAAGACAAAATTATGAAGCAGGGATGAGCTGCCTGCAACGAGGGAGATTAGAGCTGACTAGAGTAACCTTCTTAGACCCATGAAAGTAAAAATTTTAGGCAGTGCATAAGAAGACTTTAGCTGTGGCATTACATTTTAACCGCAGCAGATTCATTTATTGTTTTGGATATGGCCAGAAGGACCTGCAGAACAGGTTTATTTCTATTTATTGCAAGATTTGTGCTATATAGACCTGTTAGTTAATTCTATTATTTAATTGTGTTAGGGTCACAAAGGCTTGCACTTGCACATTATTACCTCTGTGCCTATTATTACCTTACATGCTGACAAAAAGATGGTATGGCCATCCCTAAATATACCCAGCCACGGCTCCTTCAATGGCAGCATGCTGAATGGCCCAGCAAGGCAGAGCTGGACTCCACCATACATATGACACAGTCACTGTGGTGGGTCAGCTCAGGCAACAAGGCAACATCTGACACCACTCTTGCTGAAGGCACCAGCCACTGTATGTAACAATTCATGTGGCTTCACAGAAGAAGCTTTCTTCACTGTTTGGTGACAATGCCCTGTGTTTCCTTTGTCTGGTCTGAAGACTATCAGTTAACAGAGAAATGTCCTCAGGCCTGATTTGTGGATCAAAGAATGCATTAACACACACATCTGCTTCCTTCCAGGCAGCCCTGTGTGGTGACACCGGCTCCAAAGGATTCCTACATCCCTCACATATATCTGTAGCTCTTGCTATATACAGAACAGCTACCTGAATGCTAGCCAAAGCTGGAAGACTTTTAGATAACAGCATGAAAAACAAAACAAAACAAAACAAAAAACATCAAGAAACAAACACAGAAAGTGACTAACTCAGAAGAAGAGAAAATACTGTGTAAAACAGAGAACAGATTTGAAGAGTTTTCTTCTTCCAGAGCATAACAAAACACAGTTTACCAACATGCAGCTCCTTTTCATGTCAAAAAAAAAAAAAGTTTATTGTCTCGTTTATAAATATTATAAATATGAAAGTGTGCATGGCAAAGTCTAATGGTGAAGAGACTAAAAAGAAAATGGATAGTTATCTTGTTTGAACTGGTACAGTACCTGCAACACCTAGGTGTTAACAGCAAAACGCTGAATGTTAATACTTGGCTTACAATTCATGAACACAGGAACACAACTCATGAACAGAGGCTTTGTGTGTGTGTGTATCTGCGTGGACTGATCAAACTCACAGAGATAGAACAAAAGACAAAGTTCAAAAGCTGCAAAACTCTCATTTAAGTTCATTCCAGTTCCAGAAGGTGGAAGCTGGGTTGCAACATGCAGACCCACTGTGTAATTAAAGTTAATACAACCATGGAATAATTTACATTTGAAGGAACTTCTGGAGGTCATCTGGCCCAATCCCCACTTCAAGTAGGGCCACCTCTGATCAGGTTTCTAAAGGCCCTGCCCAATAAAGCTCAAAGTACTTCCAAGGGAGTGTAAGAAAGGAAAGAAAGAGCAATGCTGGGGGATATCTGAATTAGCATTTCAGAAACTGTATTTAGGAGAGTAGTTGAAGGAATAGAGGGTATGAGCAAGAAAAAAACAAATAGTTTTGATAAAATAATTGCTTGATACACGTGAGAGAGGTTGATTTTGTTTGTTGAATGGGGATACAGCTTTCTGAAATATGGGAAACCACATTTTGTGGTATATAGCACATAAATAAGCATAAACAAAGAATAGGGTTTGTACAGTCAACTCTTGCCATCTCTTCCTTATATAATTTTCTAAGAGAAAGGAAAAAAATGGATAAAATTTTGGATAAAATGGTAGATTTTGAATTCTTTCTATGTCTTGCCTATTGAACTGATTACTGGTGTAATCTGTTGGAGCCATGGGAGTTTCGTAGAAGGTACGGTTTTCAAATAGTCTCTACCAGAAAAGTCTAAACTTAGAGTAGAAAGCAGAGTTACATCATAAGTCTTCATTATGGTCCTGGAATGTTTTTCTTATGACTCCAGTGTTCATGACATAAGGGTTGGTGACACTGAAGATTCAACTTCTTTATTGACATGCCTTTGCAAGAAGCATTAGATAGGATACTAAATTTATTAACAGAATAACTCAAACAATGGGAAGCAGCAGAGGTAGGGTGGAGTATCTATCTAGAAATCTGCTAAAATTGTCATTTACATTGTTTCATCAAAAAGGCAACATTTTTTTTTTTTTTTCTACAGGCAACATTATGAATTAGAATGATCCATGTTAATTCATTTACAATTCAACTGGGATGCAAAAAACATCCCCGTTTTTTCGGAGTTAGCTGGGTTACTACAACTGTAGCTACTGAATAAAAAGCATTAAAGAGAGGGTTAAATTCAGAGGAGGTTTGTCATGGAAAGGGAGCTTTTCCTTGCGAGTGATCTCATTTATTATCAATAAAATCATTAGTTCTAACTGTCCAGATTTCAATACAGGAATGGGCTTAAATGTTCGCTACAGTTTGTCTTCCAGTATGCAACCGTCTCCCATCTTCTCCTATAATTGAACAAAAATCAAACTTTAGCATCATTGAAAGACTAACTCTAAAACATTGTCTTTTTTTCTTTCAAGTATTTAACAGAAGCTGAAATGATTGTGAGTTTATATTTCAGCAGTAGGTTCTCCAATCTCCCATTAAGTCATTCATCTTCAGTCTATTCCTCCAGCAAGTGTTTACTACTCAGATGATCCATGTATGCCATTGTGCTTATTTGCTGTGTGCCTTGTAAGGCATTTGTCTCTGCTTGCAAACAACAGGTCTTCTAGCATTTCAAGAAACAGACATTAGGAAAACTGAGGGCAGAAGCTCAGAATGCAACCACGGAATGTGTTGCTTCAGAGCTTAAAAACAGACATCAAACCACACATCACAAAAGTGATCTTTGACAAAAATAGACAAAAACAAGAGTTACAAGTTCATAAATGTTTGTCTAAAAACCAAACTCACAGCTCTTTTCTGCTTTAATACTTTTTTTCCAAAGTAAATGCCAGAAGTAACTAGCAAGTGTTGAAAACTGCCTTCCACTTTTTATTTCCACCACCTGCCAGTGGAAGCTGGTCCACATTTCTGTCAGTGGTTACTTGTAATCCTTTCAAGATGCAAGAGACACAAAGAAGGAATGGGTATAGAAAGAAGGCATAATAGTAAAAAGCTTACTTGGCCCACCTTGGCTTTACAAAATTAACTTTTCCCTAATCATAGCATGAAATGAACTCACTGTTTTCTTATGCCAGCTGTACAACCAGAGGGACTGTTCAGCTTTATCCAGACCTTATTCATACCCTATGGTTGTGGTGGATTTGTCATTTCAATTATGCATGCTCTGAGAGTAGAAAGCTGAATTCATAATGAAGTTCCAATGCCATCAAGGAGAAAATCAACTTCACATGCTGAAGTACTATACAGAGTATTTTTGCCTTATACCTGCCTACAAAACCATTTCCAAAGACAGCAGGAGGGAAATAAGTCTCATGTATAGAAAAACAACAGTACACTTACTGAGTCTCAGACCCATCCATTGTTGCAAATTGACTCTATAAAATGCACTCCTCCACTTTGCTGAATAGCCAACTCAGCCTTCTCTTCCTTCTCACTGGGTAATGTAACCAACTCCCCCACTTCTTCACCCTGTGTCTCTTAATTGTGATGACCTAGTAGCTCCAAAATTCACTCTAGACATACACATCACTTCCAGAACATGATACTCAAATTTGTCTAGCCGAAAATATTCATTTTAGCCTGCAGATAAGACTGAAAATTTTCAAAATATTGGAATTCATCTTCTAATTATGCATCCCCCTCTTAAAGCTCCACTTTTGCTCCAGTATGCTTTCCCCTATTCCTCTTATTCACTGTCAATGGCAAGCATAAATCCAGTTCCTCCACTGCAGTAGAATTGAATAAGTGATGGAGAAGCATAACGTTAACTGTATCAGGTCAAAGTCAAATCTTAGGTTATTTCATTTTCCAGACAAAAATCTGTTTTCATGACTGAGGTTATTGACAACACACATGATCTACCAGAGAAATGAATGTAGAACCCAGAATAAACTAGGTAAATCCTTGCAGCCATGTCTTTTGCAATAGCCACATTTAAGGTGTAAACTTGTACACAACTACCATCATATATTCAAAATATGTTTCATATTTGTCCAAGAGTATTGTTTATTTGGTGGAGAAGGGAGGAGGAAGAGGGGGAAAAAAGAATTTCAAAATGCTTTCCATTTGGCTGGACACCTCTCTTACTGTTATTAATTTAGCAAGCCTTACAGTGCTTTCTTTCTTTTACCTTGGAAAAACAAACTCATCACTTCTTATTTTTCTCTGGTAATTTTATTGGCCAGAAATGTGACAGCTTCACGAGGCACATGGGCAGTCATTTTGCTGATGTCAGTTGAAAATAGTAACAGTACCTTCTAGCAATGAAGTATGAAAATGATGTGCACTAATTAGCTAGTTTTAATTCTTACTACATACTCTTTGGTTTGATGAGTACCTTCCTTATCTCCCCATCTTAAAGATAAAGAAGCAGCAGCCCCAAATAAGTGAAACCTTCTGAATCTAAGTTGTAACAGATTTGAAATGCATCTTGAATTTGAACCCAAGACTCTGATGTAGCCACCAGGCTTCCAAACATGTAATTCCTCTAGGGGAAGGAATTAAAATAAACAAAAATAGTCAAGTCACTCAGCCACTGAGATTCAGCTAGAAGGCTTCCTAGCACCATAAAAAGAAGACTGAATAGCAACGTGTTCATAAAGCCTTAAGTTTTCATTGAATTATAGAATCATTGAATGGTTTGGATTGGAAGAGACATTACAGATCATCCAGTTCCAACCCACCTGCCATGGGCAGGGGTGCCAACCACTAGATCAGGTTGTCCAGGGCCCCATCCAACCTAACCTTAAACAACTCTCTAGGATGGAGCATCCATAGATTCTCTGGGCAACCTGTTCCAGTGCCTCACCACCCTCTGAATGAAGAAATTCCTCTTAATATCTAATTTAAATCACTCCTCTTTTAGTTTAAAGCCATTATTCCTTGTCCCATCATTATCTTTCCACATAAAATCTCTCTCTCCATTTTTCTTATAAGCTCCCTTTAAGTACTGAAATGCCACAGTGAGGTGTCCCTAGAGCCTCTTCTTCTCCAGGCCAAGCATCCTTAGCTCTCTCAGTCTTTCTTCATAGGAGAGGTGCTCCAGACCTCTGATCATCTTCATGGCCCTCCTCTGGACACACTGTGATTCATATATTTCTTGCACTGGAGGCCCCAGAACTGGACACAGTACTTCAAGTGGGGCCTCACAAGGGCAAAGTAGAGGGGAACAATCACCTTCCTTGACCTGCTGGCCATGTCTCTGTAGATGTATGCCAAGATGCAGTTGGTCACCTGGGCTGCAAGCATGCACTACTAGCTTCTGTCAAGCTTTTTGTACACCAGAACCCCCAAGTCCTTCTCCACAGGGCTGCTTTCAATGAGTTCTTGTCAGTCTGTACTCATGTCTGAGATTGCTCTGAACCAGGTGCAACACCTTGCACTTGGACATGTTGAACCTTAGGTTCACTTGGGCCCACTTCTCAAGCTTATTCAGGTGCCTCTGGATGGCATCCCTTCCTTCTGTTGTTGTCAACTGCATCACTCAGCTTGGTGTCACCTGCAAACTTGCTGAGGCAGCACTCAGTTCCATAGTCTCTGTCACTGATGATATTAAACAGTGCTGGTATCAAGATAGACCCCAGAGAGACACCACTCATCACCAGCCTCCATCTGGACATAAAGACATTGACCACAACTCTCTGGCTGCAGCCATCCAGCCAGTTCCTTATCCACTGAACAGTCCACCCTTCAAATCCATCTCTCTCCAGTTTAGAGATAAGGATATTGTATGGGATCCTGACAAAAGCTTTACAGAATTCCAGGTAGATGACATCAGTCAGTCTTATGTTGTCAGCTGATGCAGTCACTCCATCATAGAAGACCACCAGAACTGTCAGGCCTAATTTGCCCTTGATGAAGCAATACCAGTTGTCTCAGATCACCTCCCTGTTTTGCAAGTACCATGACATTGCTTCAAGGAGGATCTGTTCCATTCCCAGGCACAGAGGTGAAACATCGTAAGCTTTGATTCTTAACTTGGTCAGTCTGATCGCAAGCAAAAGACTGTTTATCTTTAACAATTGCTGGGTGGCCTACACAAAACAATTTGGCTGTTATCTTGATCTTACAAAGAATAGAAATTGAACAAGATAACCATTACAGCTACAAGAATAATTTAGAGTGATTTATACACACAGTGAATCAAAGAGTTTTATTCCTTGCAAAAAAGTCAAGGCTTTCGCTGAAGAGGGATCCCTCCTCTGGAATAGAATGCAGGTAATTACTTCCAAAATACAAATCTTTTTTTGGGAAGTGTGGGAAGATTTATGCTCACATGATGCATTATAAGCATAAGCCATGCAAGTTTCATGTGTCTTTGATAATGAACTTGATAGCCACTTGAGACGAGAGCAATGAGCTTATATTAATTCCAATACAGTCTGGAACTAGGCATGCAACAAGAATTATTTTGAAGGTGTTGATCTTCATTATGTCATGACTGATCAAAGACGTCAAAAGGATAAAGGGAGTCTCCCTCTGAAGATCTGTGGGTAAGTTTTGTTCCTTCAAGATCATAACACTAAGGCATCAAGTGGCAGGTGTTTACTTTTTACCCAAAAGTTATGCAAAAAATCTTGAAATATTAGCCCTTCCTTCTAACCGTAGCTACAATAAGCTTCCAAATTTTGAAGTGGATTTTCCAACCTCTGGAGGGCTTTAGAGCACAATCCATTTTTTTGTACTATAAAGAGAAGATGCCTGTGTCAATCCATTTTAACAGCTGTGATTAGCTGTGTTTCTTGATTCAACAAATAGAACTCATTTTATTTGGAAGAAAGGAACAAGAAAAAGTGAAGAACTTTGGCTAAGAAGCTTTAAGCCTTTCATGGGACATATGGAACTTGCTTCAGCACAGCTTTTGGTCTTTCAGTAACTCAATTTTCTATAGGTGGAATGAAAGTGCTCAATATCTTCTTGCCCTATACCCCAAAGGACAAATTGCATGTGGAAATACATGTAGGTTCCAGTGTACAAGAGGTGCCAACTTTTCCCTTTTTTTGTCTGTCCATTCTGTTGAAGGAATCCTGTCTTCAGTTATATTAATGCTGCACCTATAGTAGTCTGCTCAAATATGTCCAGAAACATTCAAGATCTTGATGTCTATGATAATAAACGGTCAAACAGGTTATTTCTTGGCAAACCTTTGCCTTTGCAGTGAATTTCCAAGCATGGTTGATCTGACTCCAGCTGGGTCCCTTGCAAGGAACATAAAAAATGGAAGTAATGTTCTGGGAAGGCTGAATGTCTCATCTTTTGGTGAAGAGGATAGAGATGCTTCAGACTAGGACACCAACAGTTCCTTTGTGTGTTTTCATGAACCCTGAATGTAGAAAGAGTTAGTCAATTGTTATTTTCAAAGATGGGAAAGCCTAATAGTTTAAAACAGTAGATTAAATACATATTTTTTCCAATACTAAGTGTTAAGTTAATTGCTCTTACTAGATTTCATTTTTGCTCTTCTGACTTAATTTTTTCTAAGTGGAATGCAATAAATATGTGAATAAAATGAAGTCTTGACACTTTTCTTAAAGTGGTCAGACTGTGATTTTAACACAAAGTTGATAACTTCTTTTGAACAATTATTGCAGTGATGTGAGATATTCAGGTCAAAGAAAATAAAGACTGAAATCACCAGCCCTGCTTCTTTTATCTTAGAGAGAATGAGAAGAAATTCAAAATGTACCAAAAGTTGTTAATTTTTGTATCCTTGTCCATCCAAAGAGAAAACAGCTGTCAATTAGCCAAATGTATTATTTCTTTATCAGTCATCAGCACAACGAAAAAAGGATGAAAGAATTTGTCTGCCAATGCCAACATACTGAAGCCTCAGGCACATGGAATACAATCCAAGGTGAAGTCCCAGGATTAGTGATGTAAAGAGTTAGCAATCACTACATGCCACTTCCACTATTTAAGAAAGATGTAGTGACTACCTGTTGACAAACTGGAGAGGATTCAGAGAAAATATTCTAGTCGATATCAATGAGAGGATATGTTGCCTTCTAGTGAATGGCTTAAATATATTCATTGGGTTATGAAAAGGGTTACTAGATCATGACCTAAAACTATGCACCGGGGGAGTGAGAAAAGATTCTGAAAGTAAGAAAAGAATCTGACAGTCCCGAAAGGTCCAGATAACTGACTAAAGCTAGGCAAAGTCAGATTCAAAATGAGATATATTGTCGGAGCATTGTCATCATTCAGGAGGACAATTTAATGAAGAATGTATGGATAATCTATCAGTTAAAGTTAAGATGATGTAGCCTGAGAAATATGTGCTGGGTAAGTCAGAATAATAAAATAAAAAAAAAATAAAAAAAATCTGATGCGTAAATTTCTAGATGTACATCTGTGCCATAGCAATCATAAGATTAGGATCAAAAGTACACATGTAAATGACTGAGTAAAGCCAAATCTCTTATTCCTCATCAAAATGCACATGCTGACTACTATTGGAATTTTCATGCCTAAGTAGCTGTAATCTGAAGTCCAGAGACCCGTAAAGTATGACCCACCCAACAAAACAGAAGTTTCTAAAATCATGTTAACCAATATCTTTGTGAGAATTTCTTCTGTCATTGTTGACAAGAGTGGCAATTACGAAATATGCAATGACTGGAAAAAAAAATCCTCCCTCTGTTAAAAAAAAAAAACAAAACAGGTAAGAAAAAGGAAACTACAGGTCAGTAAGCCTCCTTTTAGTTCCTAGAGAGATTAATGTAAAAATCCTTTTGGAAGGAGGCATTTGAAGGGCAAGAAGGTGATTGGAACCAGCCAACATGGATTTACTATGGGGACAAATCACCCTGAACAATCCAGTTGCCTTCTTTGATGAAATGACTGGCTCTGTGGATAAGGGAAGAGTTATTCACTCTGACTTTAACATTATTTTTTTTTTTGCCACAAGGTCCCCTGGTATCCTAACAGATAAACTGCAGATATCTGCATGGGATGGATTACAAAACATGTGAAATACTATTTGGACTACAGATCTCAAAGGACGGTGTTAAGAATACCATACCTTACAGAACTTCTCCGTACCTAAAATGGCCTTATTTTTATTTTTCCTTGGATGTGGTGTTCCATGTGGTTCTTTGCTGAGGGAAAAAATATTTTCTTCCAGTGCCTTTTTTCCCTCCCCCACCACCTCTCTCCCCAACCCTCCCCCCTCCCCCTTTTTTTTTTTTCCACAGATATGAATAGAAATCACTATATTTATGAGATGAAAGTGTATAGAGAAGCACTGGGGAGAGCAGGCAAGAAGTATACTTGTTAATTGCACTGAGTTGTGTGCATCATGTACAAGTTATCCTGCTGAAAGCATCTTTGAACTGAATCACTAGGTACACATGCATTGTTCTTCCATACAAAATCTGCCTTGGAGCAACTGGGAGAATGAATTCCTTAGAAAAGCTTCAGGCTTCTTTGGGAAGACATACTGCTTATACAGGAATAGGTAACTTTGGGCTAGATGACTCATACCTGTAAAAATAGCTGAAATGCAGATGAAGAGAAATTTAATCCAAACTGGAATAGAGTGACTTGCTCTGATAAGGCTTCATGCTAAGAATCGTGGTGCAGCTCAGTCCCTTATAGACTTCTGACTTCACCAGTGTTTAATCAATTGCCATATTTGAATATATGATATACAGAAAGGTAATAGTCACCAGGTTAGCTGAGTTTGGAAGGAGCAGTTCCCAAACTGCAAGTGTTCTGGCTTCACCATTGGCAGTAAAGTCTACAGCAATTCCTTGCTGGCCATACCCACATATAGAGAAGCCTTTGGAAAATTATTCAGACATCTGTGTCCTACTTTGAAGTAGGTTGTGTATAGCTCTGCACACATCTATTTATGAACCTCATCTAAAGGCATTTCTATCTTTTCCTGTTAATTAGAGAAAGAAAAATCTCTTCTTAAATGCTTTCTCTTTTCAGCTTTCTTGTAGTTTCCTCTATGTTTCCCTTAATATTAATTTGTCTACAGCACAATACTGAGTCATGGATATATTATTTTTCTGAAATAAAATATGCAAGGCAATTACTAGTCTTTTTGATTTACTTGAAGAAAACTTGCAACGTATTTTCTTTCTTCAACTGACACATTCTGAATTGTTAAAAATAATGGAGCTCTTTGAACTGTGTTTGAGGTCAAGGAAATGTAGAAATAAAAAAAAAATAATAAAATAAAGTATTTGCCTGCACCACTTTGGTGATGTCAAATCAACAGATGCTTAGCACCTGAACAGAAATCTTTTTCTTGGAATTTGAGAATTTAAGATCATAACAGGTTAAAGATGTAAAGGAGTGTTTCATGTCAGTGTTGACTACTCCAGTGCCCATTTTTTGAGCTCTGAAAAGAAGTAGGTACAGTCATACTGATCCCAGTTTACTGATGCACTTCACTAGGAAACCAATCTAATGAGAATTTCTGCAGTCAGACTTTTCTTTAGATGCAGGCAGCCATCATTTCTGCCTTCGACAACTGCTGCACTTGCATTGCAATCTGTCTAGCAGGCAGAACGGAGCTCCAAGACCAACCACATACACAACTAGAACTAAAGTAGCCTAATCACTATGGGAGGAAAATACATGCATCACTAAATGCAACTTCAGCTCTTCCATCAGCAGCACTGACTTTGATACATATGTCATAGACCCCGAAACATCAATTGCATCTTAATATTTAGCTCGACTGTGGTGCTAAATGGCCATCACTCAGTCTACAAGATGGCTGAAAAAATAAATTGGAATTAAGCTACTAGTAGCAATTGGTCACAGATAGATACTAGGTTTACAATTCTTTAATTTTCTTCTAAGTTAAAAAACTTCAGTCCATCTACTGACTACTCCTGCAGTAGGTTCCATATTATGAAGAATGAAAAATCTGAAGCTATAAGGGAATAAATAAATAAATTGCATTTAACTTCAAAGCAAATTCAAGGGCTACTGCACAATGTGTATTATTCATTTTCATATTTAATTCATTAAACTCCATCTTTTTTTTAAATTTAAATAAACCTTACACTATCTATTTTGCTCACTGCCCCAGAGCATTGCAGGTATTCCAGATGTCTCAGAAAACTTACACCTGCTTTGCTACTCCATACACAGGCACTTGAAAAGTCACATACAACTTCTTATACACATAGGCATGAAATATGCATATTTTCATGCATTTTAGAGAAAGCAATGAAAAAAAGACTGTCCCTTTATTACTTTTAATATTGCTTTTCTCATTTTATTCTTTCTACCTTCCTAGACTTTCTTCCCCACTGTCATCGTCTGTATCTCCTGTTTTTTCCCAACTACCTTTATCTCCTTTACTTTTTTCTATACCTAATACAGATTAGAGATTTGCCAGGCTCTAGAGTGTAATACCATCCCCCCTCCTCCCTTTCTCCCTAGAAGAATAAGTGCTCAGCTTCACACCCCCTAAAGATTCCACCTTTACTTTCTTTTCTCCTCTTTCATAAACCCTTTCCTGAGTTTTCCCGTTTGCTTCTTCCTCACCACAATTGCCCTTGATTCTTTTTCAGTAATAAAGCTTAAGTCTCTAAGTCTCTTCCAGTGCAATTTAAAAAAAAAAAAAAAAAAAAAAAGCTGCTGTCATTACCTTGGTATATAAGGTGTCAGCACTAAAAATAGCATTACTTGATTAAAGAAAAGATAACTGAGATTCTCATCCATAGGATTAGTGTCTCAAGAGTAGGCAGGATCAATATAAGGTAGACAATAATCCATCTCTGAGTTTCAGTATTACTATTGCAGAAAATATGATAAAGTGAGAATATATTGTGTCCCTTGTGACAGGAAAATCAAAAAAGAGTAAGATCTGTGAGGGGAATGACCATCTTGGAAGGTAAGGGGCACATGCTATACTTTTTCTCTAGCATGTGGATTGAAAGAGGTAGGTTGCCTTATGTAACATCTGCATGGCATTTTAGGAAGATGGACACCCATGTGGATTCAGTTATCCTCTCTATTGTACTGCCTATCCTAGGAGAGGCAAATCCCCACTAGCACAGTGGAAAGCTGGGAAAATGCTGAAAATGTCCATGATGCCAGGTTCAAATCCATGATGTAGTTCAGAATTTCTTAGGAATTTCTCACAGCTCTTTCTTCTGTGGGGTGCTATCAAAATGGCTTCCCTCACACAGAAGGCCATGCAATCAAGGTCTTCTCACCTCACCTGCAAGAATACAGAACAGCTATGTCCTCCCTTTCAAAAGTGGTTTAACAATGTTACTATATCTGTACATCCTGGTTATGATGAAAAACAGAAGTCAAAAACCCTTCCAGTTTTAAAATGAGTGACTGACATGTAAGCAGGTGGCTGCCAATTGGACTACACCCCAAGTGTATAACAGGCTAGAAATGAACCACTGTCTGCCTTGGGATCAGTGGGCGATCTGGATGAACCTGAGGTATTGAATATACCTTCATTTCCCACCAGCCCAAAAAGCCCTAGCTCTGAAACTATTATGAGAGCATTATGTAGGTAAGTCAACCACTTCAAGATAGGTCTAATGGCAAGGACTCTGGAATAACAGGTTCAGCTTCATACAGTTCCCACAAATCTACACACCAAACAAAACAGATTTTCTCGTTGCTTTAGGGGAAGATGTCCAAGGAAGAGTGGAAGAGGAAGAGGAAAGAGTCATGAACACCCCTTTAAAGAATAGCTATGGAAGGAAGAATGAGAAGACAAGCATTTGAGTCCAGCAGTGTACTGTGTAGTACATAATAAGTGCTTTTAAAGAGAACTGACAGACACAAAGTGCCACCTCTTGCTTCCCCAATGATGGCAGTTTAGTGGAACAGGCCTCTTCAGTACTCTGAACAGTTATGCACTGGATTGCAAGCATACTCCAATATGGGAAAAAAAAAAAAAAAAAAAAAAAGAAAGTATTACCTTGAATAAAACTTTTTTTTTTTTTCTTTTTCCTAGCTCTCAGTTTCAGTCAAGCTTGCAAACAGCCATTAACACATTTTGGCTAATATCATCCAAATAAGCACAGTGATCAATGACCTTTACCAAATGCTTTCTAAAAGTAAAATTACCACTATTTCTGACCCTTGCAATGACATGCAAGCCTTGCAATAAGCAACAAACACTTTTCACTGTAGTATCCATTGCAACTCATGTGAAAAAGAAGAATCACATGAAAGGGCTGAGGACTAGATAATGAGGGGGAGCCTTCCATAAGTCACAAGGGGAGAGTTAGGAGCAGCTGTATGTTTCACTACCTTTTTGTTTTCTACTGACTTTGATAAGGACAGGTGTTTTGCAATTGTGATTTTGGAAAACTCCAGACAGGAGGTATCAGATAGACAAGCTCCTCTTGCTTTAGAGAGGTATGGAATTACAATAGAATTACAGTTCCCCCTCTCTTCAGTCAGGCAATTTAGCAGGTGTTTCTCTTTACGAATGATAAGAGAAGAACTGTCATTTTGCAAGCTCAGGATTTTTCACCACTTATTTTTTTCTTCATGTTTATAACTCAGTGACAAAACCATGAATTACAATTGAAATTTTACAATTGGGAAATTAAGATCCATCCCACAGCACTTCTGAGGCTAGGTGATGTCTGACCTCCCAGCCTTCCTGCAGTGAAGAATTTTCCAGAGTCTGTTGTAAGCAAGCTTATTTACAAAAAAATGATGGGGAGCTAGCACTTTGTGACATCTGGACCTATAAAAGTTGGTGACAGCTGTCAATATCTCACCAGAATTACTGGGTAGGGACACACCTGAAAGCATAGTCCAATGTGAGCCCTCAAATATAATCCTAAGAACAAACCAGGCCTAAAAACAAACCAAAGAAGAGAGCAGACATACAGCTATAATTCCTATCCTTTGTATTTTTCATGTTTCTTCTTTCACCACAACACAAAACACTCTGAACTGAGTATGGTACATTTATTTACAATATCTTTTTCAGCTTCTGATTGCTCATGAGCTGCATATTGCTCAAGAGCTGAATCCCACCTAGAGACATGAATGTAAGCCATTTGCTTGTATCTTTAGTTTATCAGAGGAAAAATAAATAAAAACTGCTATGAAAGTCTCACAGCAGGTGTTCAGGATTCTAGTTATCAACCATAGGCATCTCATCTTTCACTTCCTCATAAATCATCTAGCTTACTTGGTAGTACACTAGAAATATTTTTTCTCTCATTTGTTCTCTCATTCATTTCTCTCTTCAGTTCTCATTGACTCTTGAATGGACTACAGAAGAACAGAAATAAGAGCTACTCTAGAATTCGCTTAGAAGTTAAAATATAGGACAGTTTCCCCCACTCCAACAGAGAATTATCATTGCTTTGGAACCTCTTTAGACATATGAAAATTAACATCAGTGGCTGCCCACACCATTTCGCTTTCCAGCTACCTTTTCAGAAGTAGTCCCAACTTAAAAGAAACAACTAACAAATAGGAAAAAGCTCCGAGAGCTTACTTTTTCTGCCATCCATGGACTCACCTACATGGTCCCTCATGCAACACACCATGCTGTTGTGGCTTTTGTTTACCTGAACATGAACAAAACATTCAGATACTGTTTCCCATAGCATTCTCCTGGAGACTGGTTGTTCATGGCTTGGATGGATATACTGTTCAGTGGGTTAAAAAGTGTCTGGATGGCTGTGCCCAAAGGGTCTTTGTGAATGGAGTTAGATCTGGTTGGCTGCTTGGCACAGGTTGATTTCCCCAGGGCTCGGTATTGGGGCGAGCTTTGTTTAATATTTTTATCAATGACCTTGATGGGAGGATGGAGTGCATCCTCGGTGAAATTGTAAATGACACCAGATTAGGTGGCAGTGTTGATCTGCTTGAGGGTGAGAAGGCTGTGAACGGTGGCCTGGATGGACTAGATCAATTGGTTGTGTTTGGTTGTATGGCAATCAGCAAGGCTAAGTGCCATGTGCTGCACTTTGGTCATGACAACCCCTTCCAGTGGTGTGGGTTTGGGGAAGAGGAGCTGGAATGTTTCCTGGAAGAGGGGAACCTGGGATTGTTGGTCAACAGCTTGCTGGACATGGGCCAGCAGTGTGCACAGGTGGCCAGGAAGGCCAGTAGTGTCCTGACTTATATTGGAGGTGGTGTGGCTGTCAGGACTAGGGAAGTAATGGGAGCTCTGTACTTGGCACTGGTGAGACCACGTATTGTGTACTGTGTTCGGTTTTGGGCCCCTCATTACAGAAAAAATATTGAGTTTCTGGAACATGTTCAGATAGCAGCAGTGAAGCTGGTGAAGGGACTAAAATCCAAGACATATAAGGGATGTATAAGCTGTGGGAACTTAGGTTTATCAAGTCTGGAGAAGAGGAGGATGAGGGGAGACCTCATTACTCTCTGAAAGGAGGTTGTAGTAAAGTGGTCTCTGTTCTCAGGTGGCAAGTGACAGTGCTTGAGGAGGCAGCCTCAAGTTGCACCAAGGGAGGTTTGCACTGGGCGTTATGAGAAATTTCTTCACAAAAAGGAAATTGGAACAGGGTGCCTAGGAAAGTGGAGTTGCTGTCCTTTGAGGTGTTTGATAGACTTGTGGATATAGTGCTTGAGGACATGGGTTAGTGGTGGACTTGGTAGTGTTGATGGTTGGACTTTATGATCTTAGATGTCTTTTCCAATTAAATGATTCCATGATTCTATGATTCTATGATAAAGGAATGCTTGAGGGCAAGAAGCTGCTTTTATGGTGTGTCTTGGTGTTACTGATTAGACCTTCTAACTTCACCTGGTTTATGACACAGATAACTATGGCTGCAGGAAACATCAGCAGAGACATAACACTCTGTCTGCTGAATCTTCTGCTGGTCTTTTGAAAAAACTATCTGTCACTGGGATATTTTTTACTATGGCTTTTTCTTCAGCATGCTCATGAGAGTATCCTAATCAGGTCCAACCCTGAACAACAAATTATTTTTAAAAAACAAAAGTAGCATGTTATGGCACAGATTACACTAGACTATCTGATGAATTTAGTGAAATTAATGTAAGTAAAGTTTAGCCCAGGGCATTGGATGGGAAAGCTAGATTATTTTTCTCAGTTCTGGCCTGGTAAATGAATTTGTACATTTCACCTCTGTGCCTCAGTTTCCCCATAGGTAAAATAGCAGTGAGTTAATAACTCACTTAAAAAGTGCTTTTAAAGTATTAGTGAAGAAGTCTAGCATGCAAAAAGTTTGGTATTACTGAAGCAAAAGGATTTTTAAAAATGTACAGGCCTGTGTTTAAAGGCTTCTAAAGAACTTAAAGACACTAAAATTCCTTCCACTTGCGTGGATCTCATTTGCCAGAAGATGAAAGAAAGAGACAAAGGAGCAATCAGGCACATGCAGTAGGTTGGGCTGTGTAAGTGGAGGGGGCCAGGTGTCTGCATTGTGTTTCCAGTTGTATGAGTATTATGAGCAAACGTTGACAAGTATCAAGTTTTCTAAGCAGAGTAAAATGTAGTGAATTTCTTTTAGCTGACATGATCACCCATCAACTGTGTGCTCTACTGCATTCCAAACTCAAATCCTCACTGTATTCATGCACATTAAAATATGCAGTACAACCTAATGGTATTCTCAAAAAGGCAAATGAAGTGTGTACTTCTCACTGAAATCACACCTTTTTAGGTGCTGCACAAAACCCTAGCAAGTGTCTATCATTCACCTGCAAGCTTTAAAAATGTGGAAGTGAGTCTAAATCCCATCCAATCATCAAGAGTATAGAGGCCATATTCAGAGTGCCTAAAGTAATGTCAAAAATGGATTGAGATGCCTGCTCCTGGGTTTTAGCTTGAAGGTGTGGAGCAGGGGCAATTCCCAGACCTCTCACCACAAGAGCCTGATATTATGGCCATGACTGCTTTCATCCATTCACCACATACCCAGGGATTCAAAGGTCTCAGAGCTGTGGATAGCCTGGGGCTGTCTCACTGATCACTGTCATGGTTAGGAGTGCAGCAGGCAAACTGCCTGTATCTGACATGCAAGCACCTCCGAACAAGGGGCATGGGACTTGTCTACCTGTGCACCTTCCTTAGCCTATTCTTGGCATCATTAATTTGCTGTTCTGGCATGATTGTACATCTGTGGGAAAGTGTCCTGCTCCAACTCTGCATAGACATGTTCCTGTGGAGGTTCACTGAATCTCTGTTATCACTTAGGCACTTCTGGAGGCATTATGAATGCAGGATGCACTTGGACTGGTCGTCTTTTCCTCATGTGCCTTTTCACAGACAGATTTGTCCTTTCCACCTCCTGTCCTCCCACTGCCTTTGATTTCCCTCCACCAGACCCGTGAATTGCATTGTAGAATTTAGGAATGTGTTAGAAACAAAAAGCTGTTTTTCTAAATTCCAGTGGTGTGTGCAGCTGAAATCAGCGTCCATTCAGAGTGTGTTTATGAAGAATTTTGGTTTGATTTGTAGCTTGTGTAAGCATGCATCAGCCTTGCAAAATAGAAAAGATTGGTTATTGTTCTACATGCATAGAGCAAGACTGCAAGACAACTTCATCCTGTGCATGTACAAAAAATATATATATGGGTCCAATTAATTTTCTTTCATTCTCTGTTATTATCTAGTCCTTGTGTTATGCTGTTTTTGAAATTAAAGTAAGCAGTTTCCAGGCCCTTTCCAGAAGATTTAATCTCTATTCCAGTCTGTTTGTGCTGTTTGTTTATTTTTGACAGTTTTCTCTGGTGGGACAATGAGAATACACTTGGCAGTTTCAAGTTTAATTTATAAATCATTAAGGAACTTTCTTATGCAATCTAACAGGAAATGGTAATTTTTCTGCATGTCTTGGGACATGCCCTGTAGAAGATGTTAATGCATAGCTGCTCTGCTGTGATAGATTTATTCCATTGGATGACTGAAACAACTTGCAGAAAAAAAGAAAAAAAAAAAAAAAGGCCTGTATCTTTGACATAGCTGCTGAATCAATGAAAATTGAGCTTTAAGACATTTTTTCAGTTCCCTGATTCTTGCGACATTCTGTTGCTTGGAAAGTTCCTATTGGAAGTTAACATTTCAACTGCCCAGCCTAATAGCATCAGCCTCTCATCCTCTCTTTCTTTGGGTAAAAAAATAAAATAGCAGGTGACAACTGGTTCTTCACAGAATGTGTAAGTAAGCAGGAGAGCTGCTTATAATGGATGTTTAAAATTTAGGTGGACTGGGAAAGCACCAAGATCCTAGAAACTGGGAGCATTTCCTGAGGAAATGTTTTTATGTGCTTAGCCTGCTGCTACAATCCTCCCTTAGGACCTGTTATTGGTTGTTTTTTGAAAGAAAGAAAGAAAGAAAGAAAGAAAGAAAGAAAGAAAGAAAGAAAGAAAGAAAGAAAGAAAGAAAGAAAGAAAGAAAGAAAGAAAGAAAGAAAGAAAGAAAAGAGAAAAAATATGGGCTATGTTAATTTTCAGACTGCATGTAAAATTGATCAGAAGTTAGCAGCTGAAACCTGTCAGATGTTTACAGGTCCAGACCATGGTTTAAATTTTTGATTCATTTGCTATAGGGATGATATTTTGATGTGAATATCTTATACAAATCCTTACACATCCTTCAGGAGAAGTTAAACGGTAGCAGAATTATGAGTCTCAGATAATCTTTGAAT
Organism: Anas platyrhynchos; assembly: GCF_047663525.1. Taxonomy (NCBI): domain Eukaryota; kingdom Metazoa; phylum Chordata; class Aves; order Anseriformes; family Anatidae; genus Anas; species Anas platyrhynchos. The sequence goes on from NC_092587.1 coordinate 55,667,978, forward strand.
ACTTAAGGACATCTGTTAAAAGCTTTGTGTTGCCCTATGTCACCCCAGAATCTATCTAACAGGACTGGTTTGGTTCACAGAGATGTATCCTGGTGTGAAAGAAGTCAAGGCATTCACATCTTAGACTATTCATCTCAGAAACTTTCCTTTAATATGCATAGTTTAACTGTTGTATATTAAAGTCTTATCTAATTATGAGTGCTGGCTCAGACTACATAGTAACTAAAATTTATGATGTTTGGATTTAAGAAATATAGTAATTGTCTGTTACTGAGATTAAAAATTATAGTCACTGATTTTTTAAAATCTCTTCATGCTCTTTTACTGGCTCTATTTTTTTACGTGCGTTTCTTAGATGTGAGCTGTCTGGGATAGATAATATATTTTGTTATTGTTGTCAGAGGAGTTTCCCACTGAGCAATTTGTGTATGTCAGAGGGGAGCTGTAATGTACAACCATGAAATCTCTGGAGAAGTTAGTATGGACATTAGCCACATTTTGGGAACATCTCCTCTTCTGTGGTCATGTAACCACTTGTTCACTTGGACACAATCATGTGCTCAGACAGCAGAGGTCTCAGAAGCATGCTAACTAGCCAGAAAGTACTGCACCCTGTCTTTGCCAACTATTAACCATACCTGTCCCCTGTTCTGGAAACCACAGCATTACAAGAACTGTGTCCGTCTTGGTTCAGGACTGACTGCTGCACAATGAGACAAGCTTTCACAAAACCAGAGAGGAGGGGAACAAAGAAAGCATGCAGTGGTAAACATGAACTAGTTGTCGGTCAGTCTGACTGGCCCTGTGCTGAAGCTGTGGAATTGTCTTGATTTTGGGATGGGGCAATTTTGCGTTCTTAAGACCCCAGGAAAAAGACAGAAACTGTCACCAACTGCAGGGATGCTGTAACTAACTCCATTATGTCCTTAAATTCCACATGGTCTGCTTCATAAGGAGGGGCAAAATGTGTAACCATTCTTTGCCTACCACAATGAAGAGCACACCAATCAGGAGTCTGCATCAGCCTTGCAGTCAGTTTTTTCTGTGTCCCTGTGCTTGCCAGCAATGTCAGTCCAGCAGAAACCCAAGACTATTCCCAGGCTCTCCTACCACTGACATTCTCTGTTTGCAGGTGTGATCTCTGACATTGTCTCTGGTCAAGCTACAAAGAGATCTTGTAGAGAGGAATTCAGGAATTTCTTCTCAAACATAAGGTCTCTGAACAGTTTGAAACCACAGGAAAAAATCTTATGCAACCTAGTTTACCACTAAGTTTCTGAAACCTGGCATTTTCATTTCTCAAGCACAGTGTAACTCAGATCAAACTTCATCCATGCTACTACTGGCAGCAGGGCCAGAATTAGATCAGTCATGTGTTACTAGTGCAGACATGGCCCCTGATGCAGAGGTGGGGGAAGCAAAAAGTAGCATACTGAGTGTCACTAAGACCTAGGAACTGCAGGAAAGAGGGATGCCATGCCTGAAGAACATCACACAAAAATCCTGGGGCCACAGGGAAATACCTTCACACCCTATGAGAGTCTGGTTCAACCTGCAGCCCTCCAAGCACAGCTAGTTCTTCTGATACAGTCCCTCTTATCATCTTATGTGATCCCTGCTCCTTCTACTTTCAGGTACTGGTCTCCTCTTAGCTCTTAGCTTTCACAAGTTCTTGCTGTGGCTACCACTGTGCTCATTCTTCTGTAAGAATCTCCCACAACTGCAGTGCACACCCCCAGACTTTGCCTGAAACAAATGTATTGGTGTCGATGGAAAGGACTTGTTCACTTGCATAAGCTTTGGGGAAGACCAATATTCTGTTGTTCTTGAGCTCTTTAGATAGTTTCAGTCATTGCAAAGTGATGGAGTCTGATCACCTGCCTAATACCGCCCAGAATTAATTAATGTTTGAGTTAGAACATGTCTTCTAGAAGACATCAGTTTTCATTTAGAAGTAGGATCCTACCAGCCCACAACATGTTGCCAGAGGAGGATATTAGCTCCAAAGGGGAAGGACTATTATGGAGCGGAATAAAAATGTTCTCATATAATGTACACATCATCAAGTAATGTAAATCAGGTCAGCATCTCTGAAGCCAAAAGAACTATATTAACTTAATGTCTTTGTAGGAATTTGAGTACAGACATTTTCTTTGCTTGTTTTAAAGGAAAGCTTTGGACTTCATTGTAATGCTACTGTTGAGAGAAGAGGTGGGGGATTACGTTTGTTCAGCTATGATGAAGTGTGCTGTACTTTGTACCTGATAAGAATAATGTGTTTATCTATTAGGTGGGTAGTAGGGAAGATTTATGTCTTTAATGATGTATTTGCCTTGCTTTTATGTATTTGGTGTTTTGCAAATGACAACTTGGTAACTAATGAAACTTTGCTTAATTGCATCCCATTTTCTTCAAAATCAGTAGGGAAATGAATTTTCAAGGGGACTTCCCTTAAAGAAAAACCTGAAGGAATAAAAATGATCTGCTACATAGCTAAAAGAACAAAGAAATAATAGTAAAAAACAAATTGGATGGATGCTAGATTTTAAGTCATTTGCTGTTTTTGCCCTAGATCATTTTCCCTCAATAATTTTGAAGAAATAATGATTAATAAAATTTTTATAATTACTATATTATTTATTTAAAAATTCAGTTAACAATTCAAAGATATTAGACAAAGTACAAATTACTAATTTGGATTTTTTTTTTTTTTCTGTAGCATTTATGGTATGCCAGACTTTCAGAACTTGAATAGACAGTGTAGAAGCACTAAACAAGCTGGCTAGTTGGGTTTGAGTATCCATCTGACTACTGTGATACAGGTATCACCACAGACATACTAGGAACATCTGGGACCCAGGGTAAAATTTGTCAGGTGAAAAACATGCTTTACTGTTCAGATATATAAAGTAGTTGCTTAAAAACAATCCTAACTGTCTCCTTAGCACTGGCTCAGAGGCTGTAATCACAGAGAAAGCAGCCTCCCTGAGAAGCTGACAGTCCAAGGATGCAAAGGAAAAATATGCAAGGACACATAAGGGAAATCTGAGTTATGTTCAAGTAAACCTGATTCACTGTAAATGTCATTGCAGATGAAGCTTTTCAAGAAGGGTGCAAGAGCAGACAGGACCTGGAGGATGAGCTCTGTGCAGGCAGGATGCATCATCTGAAGAAACCTATTGTAAAGATTTTAACTGATGCTCATTTTTCAGATCAGTTGGTGACCTGTTGGCAAGACAGATAGGTCCTGTGGATCCCTTACAGTGAAGGAAGTGTTTTGACCCACTTGGAGCATGAAATTCATCCATAAAGCCACAGACAACATATGCAAGTGTTAATTTTTTTGTTCTCTTTCCCTCTTCTGGCAGAAACAGTTAGTAGTCATTTTTCTTGACATTACTCTTTGTCAAGAATAAAAAAGCCCAATGGAAAACACTCTGTAACATTTTGGACATTGAAGTACAGCAACAAGGGTTGATCGACAGAAAAACAACAACCAGTACATGACTGAATTATTACAATCAATCATGTTACAGGATCTGAGACAGTGAGCTCTTATCTGAGGCCTCTCAGTACAGCTCTGTTTGAGCAGTGTTTTATTAACACAAAGATCCTCCTTCCTGGAAGTGTCAAGCAGCAGAGCATTAGCAACATAAGGAGGTCTACACAGAATTTGGGTCTCTGTTTCTCTGTCAGAGATGCTCTTTTGCTCCTGCCTGGAGAGGCTCATAAATTTTCTGTGACTGTTTTCATTAACAAACAGACAAAACAAAACAAAACAAAAACAAACAAACAAACAAACAAACAAAACCAACACAAAATTCTACAACCAACCAACCAACAAAAAAAAAAACACACCAACAACCAACAACTTGTCTGAGCTGTGATTGTGTTCCTGAAATTCACTTGTCATACTGTTTTCCATGCTTTGTCTCTGACCAAAGAGAAATCTTTAGCTGATGTCTGAAGTGTGTTACAGAATTCTCAAATCTACAGTTCATTTAATCAACATTAAAGATATATTTGGTTACTTTAATTAAAAACTGTTGTTATGTAGCACTCAGGTATTTAGCTAGAGCACTTTACTTCATCATGCTGGAGTGATTACTCGCAGTTTTCATCCAGGGTGTCTAGGACAAGTATTGTATTATTCATATTATAGCTAATCACCTTCTGGCAAGTAAAAAACCTTGCATTTGCTAGCACTGTGATGTTAGCACTCAGTCCACAATAACTTTCTGTCAGACATTTTCCCTGTGACTATGAAATTCTCAGGGGTCACAAGGGAAAACAAGGGAGTGAGGTTTTGTCTAGACTACTGTGTAGGCAGACACTGACATTTGTCCATACGCTGAACTAGGAAGATGCACAGCAGCTCTGATGCAAGAACCACAAGTGTGTTACCAGGGGCCCAGACCCAACATGATACTGCAGGCCTCTTTCTAAGATGTCATAGTTCGAGGGTGACAGCCTGCTAATCTGCTGTGCTTATCAGTGCTTTAATTTAACACTACCTCTGAGCAATGAGGTCACCCTGATCCTTTAAAATCAGGAGTGGCACAGGCAAGGCTGGATTATGCAAGTAAAGTGTGCAGCACTTTTGGATGGGTTGTCATCTTGCAAAAGTTCTCAGCGGGAATAAGTAAAGGAAAGTGTGAACAACACCAGGGAGTTTTTGTTATCTACCTGGGAACCTTCTCAGACCCTGAGGGAATTGTTGATACACCTGTGTGCTCCTGGGGAGCCCCATGTCAGACTTAGGGCTTTGGTTAGCAGTCAGGCACTGTTGCCCGAGAATGAAAAATCCATGTGAGGCACATAGAGGAAAAGCTAATGTAATATTAAAACTAGAAATATCCATTCTGTCAAATGAAATGCCCTGCTGTTTGATCCCATTTACTGGAGTAAGGCTTTATATCAAGGCATCTAGGGTTTTAAATTACATGTCAGATGTAATTTTGCACTGCAGACATGAAATGTGGGATTGTCCTTTAAAGGAAGGAAAAAGCTCAGCTCAGAGTGGCTAATAGTGAGCTCCCTGGTGTAACGGCTCCAAATCTGGCAGCTGGCCATATGTGTGAATGGGGGTTTGGAAGGTGGCCATAGACATTGACAGCAAAGTCCAGTGCTGACTTGGGTGTCTCTGTCTCCCTTGGAAGGCATCCCTGCTTTGCAGTGGATTATGCCAGGAAGATCCGGAAAGGAGAGCACCATCACACTCTCTTTAGGGTTGCATGATGGTACCTGAGCTCATTTCAGGGAGGAACTGCAGCATTTCTGTATGACAGGACTTCTGCACATCTCATGCAGATAGAAATTAAGTAACCATGCATCATCGTGGGTTTTCTAAGTTCCTTCAAAAGTCACCAGTCTGTGAGCATAATAGCACAAAAGCATATTTCTTTTCCTTTCCTTTCTTGTGGAATAGCATTTCTGAATACATATTCAAACTTACTTCAAGAGGTTTTCTTCCTCTTACAAGACATTCATCTACCTGGATTTATTATCCAGTCTTATTGTATCCATGCTAACAGTGTGCCTGTTGGGATTTGAAGATAGCATTAGAGCCTGTGTTTCTATTGTTGTACTTTCTGTGTCTCTGTGCCTGAATTTTCATGCTAGAGGGAATTTTAAGGGTCATTATCTACTTCACTGATGTGATGGGAAGATTCAGCCATCCTATTCTTTACATTAAAAGCCTTGAACACCTAGAGTAGAAGGCAGTCCCCATGGGCAATTTTAATTAGTTTTTTCTCTCATCAGCTATTGTCCATACTACACTTACATCTAGAGGTCTGAACACAGATCTGGGCTGCATTGTGCAAGGTTCTGTGTGAATCTAGGGAAAGGAATCCACTTCAGCTGATGTTAGGTATCTGAATGTGAAGCACATAAACTGAAGTGGTTGAAAGGGTTATCTCTATACTATAGAAAGATAAGAGCAAGGGGATGATCCAGCCCATTCTAGAAAGGAAATCTAGAAATGTTTCAGAAAGGTGGGATGAGTCTTCTGGGAGTTTCTCTGTCTGTCCATTGACTGTAGCAACCTAAACAGTAAGTTAATTTTCTGTGCCTTGCTCTCAGGAGGCTCGGGTGAGAATCACCCCTGGTGCATGCCCTTTTTCACCCTAGAAAAAGACAGCCCTTACACAGATAAATTCCAGTTTCTGTCACAAACGATTTGGCAAGTGGGCCACTAGAAAAGGTACCAAGTGATGAAATGATGTGGTTGCAAAGTAGAGAGGAAGGCAGTGCTCAGACCTCCTGCCCCCTTAGCCTAGTCACCAGGTCACCAGGTAACACCAAGCACTTCAACAGTTTTAAAGGAGGGAGATTCAAACAATAGCTCCCTGTCTCCACGAAGATGAAAGCTGATTTGCACAGGCTGAGGCTGGATACAAAAGGCCACTCTTTGCAAAGATTTCTTACACCACTGTATCTTACTTTCCCCATGGAGGAGGCAGAACCTGATCTTTGCTTTTTACAGATCTTTGCTAAATCTCCGATTCTCTCCCTACAGGAAGCTCTTCACATCAGAATTACTTTTTAGCATGTTGCTTTCCATGTGATTGTCCAAATGAAGCTGTTGATTTGTCACAGTCTGATATCTGCACCAGGTACTCCATCCTCAAGAGCCTGTCCTTGACGGCTTTTTAATCAGATGAATGGTCAATTACAGAGTTGGATTGAGTGAGTTAAGCACAATAGATTTTTTTCCCCCCCGTTTTTACTCTCTCTTTCTGTTTACAGACTGTCTGGATTGAGGATTTCCTCAAATGTATTTGTTATTTGAAATGATTCATACGTTTTGCTAGCAAATAATTCTTAGCCTGTAGACTGTTCACAAGCAATTTGTTGAGGATATTTGGAATGCATGCAATGTTGGTTAGATACATAATTCTCTTCATATTGTTACTGTGCCCTGATTGTATAATTTATATAACAAAATACAGGGCAAATTATGAATTTTACAATTGCTTGCACAATGAGAAATTTACTCTCAGTGAATATTTGCAGATTCAGTCTCAACATTCATTTTTCATGAGCATTCATTCTGGCAAAACTGCTTTGCTATAGTATTTCTGATCTTAAACACAGACAAAAGGCAGGGAAAACAAGTCAGCATTCAATGGAAAGTGCTTGCTGAATTCACCCAGGACTGCTGCTGTGCTGTTGTGCCCAGCCCTTGATTTCATTGCTGGTCTGAAGACTGAAAGTGGCTTTCAGTGGAAACAGAAGAGAGTGAGAAAAAAATGGATGTCTGTGCAAGTCTGTTGCTGGCTCAGTGATTCAGGACTCTAAGTTGTGCATGGCCAGCACACGCCACACTGCCAGTTGTAGCCTTGCACTGACAGCTTTGGAGTATTCCCTTGAGAAATCACAGGCTGTTGGCCTTTTTTTTATTTTTTCTTTTTTTTTTAAATTCCCTTGCAGTTGAGCTCTATGAAGTCACTCAAGCAAAGTATGTCAAAGCTTGAAAGCCCTGACGGCATTATTTATTTATTTTTACAAATTCTACAATAAGTCACTTTAGATGTTTTGAGGTAGTTTTATAATCTTGGAGACCTTTTTTCTGTTTTTTCTGCTCCTATTAGCTGGAGTGTCCTTTGATTTTTAGTCTCAGAGTAGACTAGGTAACTTGGTGGTAAAAAAACCCTACTACTCACTTGGGAGTGAAGAGAGCACTGAGTAGTGCTGTCGCCTGCTACTGGTCTTCTGCTGACCTTTGGAGAGGCAGTGAGTAGAAATGCAGGCAGAGCTTTTTTATTGAACCATTCGTAAAATGGAACCAAAATTTTCAATAAACCTTCACTGTGCATATCCATGTATGGCTATGAAAAGCACTGGCGTGATGCTGAGCAACCAGGCAATTTCCCTGAAATCAGCAGTCCATATCCTTCATCTATAGTTAAACCCTATTGTCACTAATTCTGAGTACAATTTTACAAGCCACTTGTTAATGAGCAGGGACACACTGTCCTGCCCCACTGCTTCCCCTGGCACCAGAGGGTTGACTTTCTGGACTTTTTTCTCCTTCAAAGCCGGTGTTATGAATTCAAACAATGTTTACTGTGAGCAGTGGAGCCTTATTTGGCACCATCTTCTGAGACATTCTGGGCTAAATTCTCCCTTTTAGTGTAACAATACTGAAACTGGGGGAATTGCCACAACACTGAAATTAGCCATATCTGTACATCTTGATAATTAATAGTTATATCATGTGCCTTAACAGGCTTGCAGCCATGCACAAGGATTACCTGAAGCTTCATACATGCATTGCACATGTCCTTTCATCAATGATACCCACTCTGTGGCGGAGTACATGCCTTCATTGATGGGGTCGCTGGCCCAGAAACAGATTGCCTCCTCCTTAATGGGGGTATATGAACATGTCTGCTCTTGACATGGAAGTGCAAGAGGACAAATTTTCATTTTCTAGCCTGCACGGAGCAGCAGCAGCCTCTCTGTGCTGTGGCTGCTCTCTCTGTACACGCCCGGCTGCAGACTTTAATTAACTTCCCTGACTGAGCAGGGCCGTTGCTAATGAAGCGGCTAATTTTGAGAGCGGGGGGCATGTTCCATCATTTAGTGCACTCATGTGATTCCAGTATCCCATAATACCCTGCTTTTTTTCATCATCTAGTTCCTTTTATTTTCTTTATTCTTTTTATTTTTTATTTATATTTCTAATACTGTCTCCTTTCCCACATGGGTGTCTGTACTCTGGCTTCAATTACATTTCTGCAAAAATCTATTTGAGCCGGATACAAAGCTCCAGTTCAAGATTTACCAATATCTAATCTCAGGAGAAAAGTGCCATGTGAGGTAGAAAACCCCAAACTGGATTTATGTGCTCGCTTGGAATTAACAGAAGTCTCTGAACGAGATTTCTCTCTTTCCTCAGAATGGATTCTGTCCATAACTACTCTGAAGAAAGTAAAATAAACTAGTTTTTGTTATTGTTGTTCACCATTTGCTATTTTCAAGACACTAAGATTTTTGCCAGGGAGCAAAGGTGGCACATCTGATTGGAGTTTTAATATCTGACACAGCCTCTGGCTGGGTCTCCATATAGGTGTAAACCTCACTGATGTGGCATCCTGAAAGGTTTTTTTCAATTGCTTTGTAGTTTATAATGTTTTTTTTTATTATTTATTTTATTTTATTTTATTTTATTTTATTTTATTTTATTTTATTTTATTTTATTTTATTTTATTTTATTTTATTTTATTTTATTTTATTTTATTTTATTTTATTTTTTTAACTGCATCCTATCCTCAAGCCGACTTGTTCTAGAAACTTCAGATGAAGTTTAGTTGAAAGGTCTTGGAATCAATTTTGAGAGAAGGAAAAGCTCAGAGGGACCGTACTTCTTGGAAACTCAAAAACTTCAAAATGACACAATCTCCAGAAGATATTGAAAGACTGAGCAGGGCTTGAAGGATGCCTACTTTTCCAGCTGAAAAGACAAATACAACTACAGTCCTTTCTAGAGTTGAGCTTAAAAATCTTAACATGTAAGAAGACAGGTTTTCCATAGCTGTTTTTTACCCAAAGAGGAACAATAATACTGCCAGGCAATTCCATTACCTCCTTTTCTGCTTATTTCTCTCTGTCACTCCCAGGCTTCTCTCAGGCAGCTTCCAGAAGCTCCTCACAGTCATTGATGAGGTGGGAACATCTATCCCAATGTCCAGCTCTTGGGAGCTCTGTTGAAAAGGAGGATCTTCCCACTTTGTCTGCTCAGGTATCAGAGACAAAAGAGACAGCAGAGACCAAGTTAGGAGTGGTGATTACAGGTCTCAGCACCCCACAGTAAGCATCAGGTAACCTGTTGGAAACCACATGACTGTGAAACCTCTTGTAATAACTCTATGGGCCATGGTCTGGAGAAAAAGATCTGCAGACCTCTCACATACTTCCTTATCACTGTCATCCCTTTCAGCCAGGGAAGAGAGAAAAGAGATAAAAGCTGCTGCTGAGATGATAAAATGTTTGGGTCAGCAAAGGAATGGGCTGAGAAAAGCTGCAGTTAGTTGTGAGGAAGGAACAATCCCAAGGTAAGGAAAAATGGAAAGCCAGAGTCAGAGGTCAACCACAGGCAGCAGGAAGGGAGGCTGTATTAGTGGTAACTATTTGCTCAATTAACTATAATTCATTTAATTTATAATAAGAAATGAAAATGTTTTCTTGTGTTTCATTCAGAAGAAATTTCCTGAGATGTGGAGTGCACTTTTCTAAAATGAAAGATGGTATCTTGTGATTGGAATGTGCTCTGTGCAGAGGGAGTAGTTATGGAAAAATCACAGCCTAGAAGTTCATTTCTCTGCTCTTAAATTGTATGCACCTAGCCTTCCATGTCATACACACTGCTGGATGGGAGCTACCTGGAGAAGCTGCCATGCCATTTGGCAGGTAGGGTGAGACTGACATCCCCAAGCTTTCTCAAACAATGCCCCAATTATCCTTGATTTGTAAAGGTGAAGATGTTGCATGAGAGGGTGGGAAAGAAAGGAAAACTGAGAAATGTGAGAAAGGAGCAAACAGAAGGTGAAGCAGCCAAGGCTACGTAAGGGAACAGCTCCACTGTGCCAGAAGCTGAAGTGAGGGCAAGATCTCTGTCCATCAGAGTAGCCAGACAGAGATGGAGGCTTTTGTGAATATCAAGGAGTTGATGATATATTGCTATCTGGAATCATTGTTCAGATAAAGAATCAACAGAGGTACAGGACAGGAAAGTCCAAAAATATGATTTGAGGTACGTCTTTTATATGTTCTGATTTAGGGCTCGATGTCACTATTATTAATTATTATTATTATTATTATTGCTAAGAAAAAGTAGAACAACAACAACAGCAACAAAGGAAGAACTAATTCAGGAGATTTTAGTGATCTTTTATTGAGAATTGAGGGACCCCTAAGAAGAAAAAGAAAAATTGTGAAATTATCCAGCACAGTCCTCTCAGCTGATGTAGTCAAAAGAAAGATCTGGGAGATGGTCTGCCACCAGTCAGCCAAGTAAGGCTGAGTCACTCACTTGTGCACTCTGAGGGTTCCTCTCCACTCCTCATCTCTGTGAGGCAAAGTGTCTCCCACTATAAACCCGCACAATAGCCAGAATGACAGATCCTGATTCAGGTCTTGGTTTAAAGCTTAGTAATGCTAAAGAATCACAAATAAAAATACCAATAATGAAGTAAAAATAAACAAGACATACAGTGTCATCTTATTAACCATTACGAAAGCTATAATATTTTACCTTTAGCTGTGTATTGACTATATTGATTCAAGCCTTTAAAGTAGTGCTTGATTCAAAGACACTCATGTACTTTAACAATTTCTCATTAGAAGGGAACATACTGACAGCAAATATTGCCTCCAGTATAGAGAAGTTAAAAAGTATGCTGGAAGCTTGTGTTTTTGTCCTGCACATTTTAATGCAGAGGAGGAAGTATTGCTGCTAAACCAAAAACAGGAGGTATTTTTAGCTGCTCAACATTAATGAATCAGTGAGCTTCCTATCTTTCATGAAAGTGTGGAGAATATAAAAATATCAGGCTGTATTGAGAAGGAGTTATCTGTTAAAAACAGCTGTAGGGATAGAAAACAATAACAAACTCTACATCATTTGAGCTTCAGCTTCATCTCACTTGTAGACCAGGGACGTTCATGAGTTGGGTCTCACAGAGAGCCCTCCAGTGACAGAATAATATACTGCAAATATGGTTAGGTCCTGTAGGGTTTCAGAACCATTCCTGATTGAAAAGGAGGAAGGTTATCCTTATTATAAAAGAAAGAGACTAGTCTGTAACATTCAGAAATGGACTGACCTTCTTAGGCACAATTGTGAGTGCCCATTTTCTCCTTGGGATAAGGAGCTGTTTGATGGCAAGGTAGTCTTGCACTACATTGTTCTAGCCAGAAACATTTGCTCACCATTAGCACCTAGACAGAACAATTTTTTTTACCCCCATTTTAAATAGATTTAGCACAGAATCAGAAACTATGCAGGAGAAGGGCAGAGACAAGCTGAATTCATTATCGTTTACTATTGACATCATTGCACTTCAAACTTGTAGTAAATTGAGAGATCAGGGTTTCATCCAGCTAGGCAATGTACACAGAAAACAAAAACAAAAACAAAAGCAAACAAAAACAAAAACAAACAAAACAAAACAAAACAAAACAAACAAACAAACAAACAATGTATTACTTTGTTGTTGTTTTTCCTCTCTTGTCACTCATTCTGGGAAATGCAATAACCAGAGTAGCCATTAGTGCACCTGCATTACACAGGGGAGGCATGGACCCATCCCTGTTCATATTCCACCTCCTTAGCAAGCTCTCCTACCAGGAAAAGTCTCCACTTTTTGGTAGTACTTGCTTCATCTGAAAACTTTTCTTAACACCCAAGATAAATGAGAGAAAATAAAGCTCTGCTTTTATGGCACTTTTCATGCAAAATGGATCCTTAAGCACTTTACTGACTTAAATCACACAGTTAGAGAATTAAATAATGTAAATTTAATTTTTTTTCAGCTTTAATGTATTACTACTTGTTTTATTGCTACTGTCCAAACTGAATAATTTTTTTCCTTCTCTTTCAGTGCTATTATTTAATATTTATATAACAGTGCTGATCTGAGGACTCAGTAAGACTGGTCTAGGTGATATCCTGGCTGAACTGTTGCACGTCGTGTTCCCCATGAGCAGATGCTTGAGAGATGAATTTTGCTTTCCCTGAGGCCAGTGGCAAAACTTTCATCAGTTTCACAGAGGTCATTAGAGAGACCTGATCCAAGAATGGATACCCGATAACTCTGTGATCCCTAGTCTGACTGTAATTGGGATATTTTGCAATTTTAAAGAGCTCAAGATCATTTTGTGGATGCTTGACTCCTGAAGTTGTAGCAATCAGCTCAGCTCATACTCAAGTCACAAGCATGACAGCTCGGTCTTCAGTGTGCACCTTGCAGAAAGTCAGCTCAGGATGATGTGTGAAGGATTTTTAAAAACTGGGATTTGGTGGATGCAGAGCCCTGGCAGAAAGCTCTGTTGAGGTAAATAACAAGCACTGAAATGCTCAGCCTCTGTATAGCCAAGTGGCCAGAGGCGTAGACGAATGCGCGGATCTATTTGATAGAGGATTGGGCACAAGCTTGTGGTGGAAAGGAGTGACTAGCTCTGGTTCAGACATGAGACTTGCTGGAGCCACAGGGCTCACATGTACAAGCCTCAGTGCAAAAATTAAGTCCATGCTTTATTTCCATGATTATTTCTGGAGTGATAACTTCTGGCTCCCTGCAGTTTTCCAGCAGAGCTGCAGATTCCCGAAAAATTGCTTTGAGTGTACTGACCTTTCTATTCTGGGACACCTTTCACTTGTCCCTTAGAAACAGCAGCAAGCCCCAGGGGACCACAGCCTGCAGGCTGTGAACTGCTGTCCTAGATACTCCTCAGGCTGTTCTGAAGCACCAGCTTCCCCAAGGATACAGAAAACCTGACCTTAGCACAACCTTTGTGGAGAGGTGGACCCAGACAGAAAAAAAAAATAATAAAAAATTTAATGCCTCCAGTGAAGTAATCCTTCATGGGCAGTTGCCTACAGCTAAGTATACAGACCACAAGAGTCTTTTTCTTTTAGTGTAAGCAACTCTCTATTAATTTTGTCTTATCACATGTTGGATAATAGCCAAGTCCCATGTTCAGTGGCCTTTCACGGCCCTTATGTACACCTCTTCTTTCTCGTGTCCTTCACCAAAATCTGCCAGAACTTTTTCAGTGGAAGATTTTATTTTTGTTTTTGTCAATCCAATGAAATAAAACCATGTCAGGAGACTGTATTGATTTTCTAACACAGTCTGAGGGAAAACAGGTTTCCTGTCAACTTCCTTTTCTCCCGGCTGCCCACCCATGAAATGCTGCACAGCCAAGTGGTTGCTAGCTCTGGGAATTTCAGAGGAAAAGCACTCAGAGCAGTCAGAGAGCAGGCACTTCAAAATCCTACTGCCAGTGAGGAGATGCCAGGCCTCCAGGTGACTCAGGATGCATTACAGATTTTATGAATAAAGATTGCAATACAGTAAAATTTTGGGAGGCTTGTCACAGAACAGTCTTGGAGCTTGATCTTAATGGATTGCCCTATCTTGTTAAACACCCATCAATGGTCACATACTGTCTGGTCCTTTGTGTGACAGAATTGCACTCATTTTTAATAGCCTTCCACAGCTCACTCCCATTTTAGTTGGGAAGAGTTCCTTCCTTCCCCACCTGTCTAGCCAGTGTTTCACCAAAGCCCTCTCAGATTCAGGAAACTCTCGTCCAAAAGATTTGTACCAAATTAAGACTTTTAAAGAACTTATTTCCCCACTTTGCTCCTGACAAACATGTGAAACACACAAAGATGCTGTAGAGAAGCAGAGAGCAGAATATGTGTTTTCCTTGTGAAAGCTCTCACCCTTGCATTTCCCTGCAGATCATTGTTGCCGTCTATAGCATTTCCCTGGAGGCTGCTGTCTGAATGGCAAACAGGCAAGGGACAAGATATCTCTGAAAAGAACAAAAGCTCAGAGAAAACCCTGAAGGGTCTTTCTATTCCTGCAGAGAATTACCCTCAAGGAGTCAAAAGGAAACCTCCAAACATCCAAAGAGAAGAGTCCTCAGAGGCTTTCAAATCAAGAAAAGCTTTCCGTAAATTTAAGGCTTCCTTCTACCCCCACTTGATTTGGAGTGCCCAGCTGGAGGTTTTTCTGTACTCTAGCCACCAGAAGATAATTTAGAGACATGTGGCCTAGAACGGGGAAATACAGGGAGACCTTTCTCAGCCATCCCACGTGGTTTTATCCATAGGGCCCTTTTTTCAACTGACTTTGATTGTTTCAGGTCCTAGCTCAACACAACACTTAAACATAGTGTCAAATATTTCATGTGTATTGAAGCTCTGCAGCAGCCAGGAGAGCAGTTGTTCAGTTGTTCAGTTCAGACAGTCATGGCTATGCAACACTGGTACATGATTGGTTTTACAAAGATCCATACTTGGTTTTGAGACCAAACAGAGTTTTCTGAGGTTGCAGTCACACTCTGAAGTTCTGTATGTTTCAAACAATCAAACAGTGGTAACAACAACAACAATAGCTCTATAAATTAAATTTCAAAATCCAACAAGTAAATGAAAGTCTTAGTTGTTTTTGATTAATTGCTCAGGTTTTCACTTCTTGCCCGGGAAAATATTTTATGGCAATCTTGTAGCTCTAGAGATACATTTCTCCAGTACCTCACTCTTTATATTTTTGAATCTTCAGTTCTCATACATGTTTTGTTTGTTTGTATGTTTGTTTGTTTGTTTTTTAAGTTCTCATACACATCTGCAGGGAAGCCTCTGAAGATGATCAAGGCGGTCTCGCAGACTGCTCTACCATACGCAAGAGGTTATCACAACCCCTTGAGCTCTTACAAATGAGTACTTTCTCAACTTTTGACTCACAAAGACCTAAATACAGTGTTGAATCTGGTCATTTTTATGAGAACAGCCCACACCACCACACCACTCTTGCACAGGATGATCTTCAGCAGGGCTCCTTTGAAGCTCCTGCCCTGTGGTGTGGTCCAGCAGTGCAGTGCTGTAGGTTCTCTGCCACTATGAGACCCCACATATTGTGGCTATACCTGCAAGTCCTAGTGAGAAAAAGGCCAAGACAGTGTAAAAATGATGCTAACTGTGCAAATTGTGACATGGCATTTGTGGCTTGGCAGAGCTTCAGAGTCTGGGAAACACACTGATGGTAGCAAATGCTAGCTTGTCCTGATGGCTCTATTCCCTCCTGGACCACAAATTCGTTACAAACTTCTCAGGAGATGAGGAGAAACTCAGATGCACTCTTTCTAGAATTTCAAGCTCTTCAGCTGATGATGTTGTTCTGACTGTTAAGTCAAGAGATATCTTTATATCTAATTTCCTTTCCATTATAACCTATAATAGGGCAATATCATGGTTCCTTCTGCCACACTCTCAAGCACATGTAGTCTCTGGTGTGTGGGCAATAAAGACAAAATGCCATCTCTGACTTGGTTGTCTTCTCTCCTTAATATTTTAATAGATGCCTAATGTATCTTTTATGTTCAGAAAGAGTTCATTAGTTTACCAATTAGCAGCCTGAAGTGAATTTTGCTACTACTGTGTGACTTTTGATTTCTAGCAATATGTTTGTTTGAATTTTTATCTTTTAGGATTAGTGTTTATGAATTATAAGTGAGATGAATCACTCAGCTACATAAATTTTTGAGAAATCCACGATCGCATCCTCTTATTGTCTGTTCTTGCACCCACACCTCCTGCCACTTCCAACTCAAAACCCACCCCACCATTTTCCTTGCTGCCAGAAGAAAATGTTGTATCTTTGCATCTGATTCAGCAAGGCAGATTAAGGAAGTCAGATGAGCTTGAATTAAAAATCTGGTGATGACTCTGCACAGTTCACTTTGAGACCAGCTCAGCAGCTGCATCTAAAGACTGAGTAATTGCTAATGACCTTAGGTGACTTGCAAGGTGTGAGGCTAAAAGATCAATGTCTAGAGCCTCCTCAGGTGTGAAAAAATACGATAAAAATGAAATCCCAGGAAAACAAAACAAAACAAAACAAACAAACAAAAATAATAAAAGTAGTAGATTTAATTTAAAAACTAACAAACAAACAAACAAAAAAAAACAAACCACTAAAAACAGTTTATGATACAAATCTATGCATTTGCCTGGTAATAGACAGCAGTTTGATATCACTGACAGCCTATCCAGCCTATCTCTACTTTCTGTTCATGTGCAAAGAGTTTAATTACTGTTACAAACTCCATCCCTACCAATATTGGAAGCTCTCAGGTAAGGATGACTAGGAACACAAAAATGCTCTGTGAAAAGAAATGGGAAAATTCTACTGAATTTCAGCAACTTGTTCATACTGTATTCCATTTTTGGGGGGATGGGGCTAGGGTGGGGAATGCTTAATGTGATGAAGTAAATGAGATGGAAGAATTATCCAAGGCAGCAAAGGGTTGAGAGAAAGGTTAAACATATTCCCAGGCCACTCCTGCTGCCAGGCCACCCCATGTCAGCAGCTTGCTGCAACAAAACCCGTTGGAACCATGAACCCCCAATACACCAGCAGTGAACATTCCTTCTAAACATGTAGTGTGGCAGATGCCAACCTTGTGTGAGCATTGGCATTGGAAATGCTTGAGGGAGATGCAGTGTAAAAATCTCCCAGAGGTTTTTGTCTAATTAAAATGACTGCTCTCTCACACCTGCCAAACCTCCTTTCTCTTCTGGCCTCAGTGGATCAAATTCTCTCTCAGACAGTTTCTGCAGCACAGCCAACCTCTTTTGCTGGCTTGAACAGCAACAAAAAATATACTCCCTCCCCAGGTCTAGAGATACAGCAAGTAATAACGTCCCTCTGGTGAGGGGGAATGAGACTTCGTGGCACATGTTCTCCATCTTGGGAGGTTGATGCTGTGCATTTCCAGCTCCACCTAATGTACTTTGGCAATCCTGGGAAGAGGAAGAGACTAAGTGAACATTTTGGATGCCCAGGGATTGATCTCACCTATGTTGAGCCATCTGAAAGGCATGTAGTTCCAGCTCATTGCCTTGGATCTCCCATCATCAGCAGGGAGAGATCATCACCTCTGGTCATCTGCCAGATGCTCCCTGAGCCCTCCACAGCTGTTGTAGTCAGGCAAGAACTGCCCTCAGAAAATCGGGGCACTGTAATGCACAGTCAGAGGGGCTCAGGTGACTTCATGAAACAGCAGAAGTATGTGCAGAGGGGGGAACCATGAAGAAACAGCTTTTTAATTAATCTGAATTCTTTCTGTGGTTGAAATATGTAGAAGATGCTACAAGCATTACAGTGCCAGGAAATCCCTCACAGAAAGCTGTAGTGAAGTCCTGCTCTGTTTTTAGGCTCTACAACTCTGTTGATGCCACTGAAGGTAGCCTTGGACGACAGACTAGTTAAAGCTATAACAGCTCAAATAAATTCTAGGTTTTTGTTTTGTTTTGTCTTTCAAAAAAAAAAACCCTGCTGCCTCTGAAAAAAAAATCCAAACTGATAAGCCTCAAAATCATACAAAATGGTCATTTCACCTGTATATATTTAGCGAATTTGCCCCAGCCTCTGCTGAAATGTGCATGAGTGTGACTTTGTAGGTCTGCATGCCTCATGGATGTTGCAGGCAGGAAATGGAAGATGACGTGCTCTCATCCAAGTAACTGTCCCCTGGAAATTCACAGTTTATTAAAGCTTATTGCTTCAGGATAGCAAAAGAGAGGTTGTTTGCTTGTTCTTTCTGTTCAAAAGTCAGAGCGTAGAGGTGGCACAAGACATCAGTCAGATATTACTCCACTCTCAGTGGTAGGCATTTCAATGGGTAGTCCCTGAGTTTGAAATAGTCAGTAGATGAAATAGTACCAGGCAAAGTAACAGTATAGCCGTCCTGCTCTGAAGCTCTCCCTGATATCCACTTCTTTTCTGTATCACAGATATCATACATACTAAATGGACCTTTGATCTAACAACCAAATAAAAGCCATCTCCAGTCTGGCTATACCACCACCTCTCAGGAGAGCTTCTAAGCTTGGATTCAGAAGCTCATTAATGTAGCTATACAGCTTTTTAATCAGGCCTGTGTTATATTCAACCAAACTAAATTGAGCATACATGTGACTGCATATATCACTATAGATACACCCTAAAATTATCAACATTAACATTCTGGGCTTCTTTTACCTAGAAACTTTATTCAGAATAGAACATGAAACACTAAAGAAATGTGGAATACACTAAATATTAGGAAACATTTTCTAACAGTAAAGCCAGTAGTGCTAAGGAGTAGTCAAATAGAAACCAAGATGTTGCCTTTTGAGACCATGCAGTACTCTTAACTGGACAAAGCAGACTAGACATGCTCTAAAAGAAATGGCTTAAACCCTATGAACAATGTAGAGGCCCCTCCTAATGTTGCTTTCTCTGGACATATGGTATAAATTGTTGCTTTATAAATTATTTAGTTGCTATAAAGTGGTTGAGTGATTCTACTCTGTGGCTGGTCAGGCTCTACTCCAAACATTCATTAATAACTGGGATGCAGCAATAATCAAATAGCTTGCCTAGAAATTTTCTCATGTTCTCACAGTGCATTAAAGCATCTTTGTCTGCTGAGAATATGTTGAGAAGGGTCTCTAAATTTCCATTTAGGAAGTTTAATTATCATTCAGGACCCTGGAAATACTGAACCTATCTTTCCTCTCTGCTGCTGACTCCTTGGGATCTCTGAATGGGATGAGGGTGAGATGGTGGCAGTCAGGAGGAGACAGGTATCCACAGCTGACCCCTCACCCACTACAAAGACAAGAAAAAGGGATGGAGGGTTTCAATCTCTCATCCTGCCTCAAAAGATAAGTTGTCTCCACTTTCAGCACTGGCCAGAGGGGTAAACTCTCAAGGGCTTCCTGTACACAGTTTAGGGGAAACTCTCTTAATGTGACACAGCAACAACAGGGTAGCTATTTAAATGGGGTGCATATGTATTATGAACAAATTTTAAAAATGGGGAAGCCTTATGAGAAAGGCCCATTGCTCTGGATTCTCAGGAAGTCCAGGCTGACTATTAATTCTCAAAGGTTTACCAGGCATGTATCATGACATCAGTTGTTGTGAGCTGATGCCTTACTCTTGGGTGATTTGCACAATACCTCTCAGTATGTATGTTTTGCCCTCTGATCTGTTTGTCCCTGTTGACTGTTTTCCTATGCAAACCTATTGATTCCTACAAAGCCAATTCATGCAAATCTGCAGGAGCAGGCCTTCATGGAGAACAAGTTACTCTAAGACAGAAAGGGAATGCATTTTGATTTAAATTTTATCATGGCATAAGGAAGTCTGCTGGTTTCTCTGAATAAATATAATCTAGAAACATTTTTAGGTGAAGATAACGTTGTTTGGCCTGAAAGCAGTAAACGGATAGTGCAGAATATCCATTTTAATTGTAATTACCTCCTTGTATGAAAATACTTATGCCTGTCATCTGCCTAGATATTTTTTATTTATTTTATTTTATTTATTTTATTTTATTTTATTTTATTTTATTTTATATTTTATTTTATTTTATTTTATTTTATTTTATTTTATTTTATTTTATTTTATTTTATTTTATTTTATTTTATTTTATTTTTCCTCAGGGGCAGAACAGATAATGTAGGAGAAATGTGGAGCAAAACCTTTCTTAACTCTTTTTACTCATCCTGGTAGCCAAACACAGTTCTCAGATCTGCCCAGGTATTTCTCTTTCACCAGAGATTTAATTATTGCCTCCTCCATGTGACTCTAGTAGTGACATATCTTAGTCATAGCATCTAATCAGTTGCTAAAATGCGGCTGCCTTTGTGAAAGATGTAGCTGACACTATCCAGCTTTTACTCAAACTCCAATCTCATGCTTGAACACTGCATATCATGCACAAAGCAGAACTTACTTTTAAATAGGGCCTTCAGCCACAGACTTCTTGCAGAGCTCAACAGTAATAAAATCCCTTTGTGACTTAGTGTAGAAACGTATCAAAGCTTTTAAGATTGGATAAGGCTTAAAAGTGACAAAGATCAAAGCCCAAGGGGCAAAAATTTCTGCTTGGAAAGCCAGGATGTTTGTCTAAGTTCTGGGAAAGATTTTGCGCCAAGAAGAAACTCACATACAACTGTTATTTGCTGACACTTCAGGAAGACTTTAGAAATGTTATTAGATAAAAAAAGAAACAAGAAATACAGAGGAAAGCAATGTTTACAGCAGTAAACAACAACAGCAAAAATCAATAACATTATGTTATTTAATCTGTGGTGTTTTCAAACAGGGGCTGTGTAGTTCAGACATTAACTAGTTCCTATAGTTCCCCAGATCCAAAAGAATACCTCATTTAAAATAGGAAACATTTAAATATGCCATTTTAGGGGCATTGAAATCTTAACTCATCTTCTTTAGGTTTATTATTTTTAAGTCCATAGAAGAAAGATGAATGTTATAGCTGGCAGGTTTTGTGGCTTGTAGAAATAGTGCCAGCAGATGATCTCACAACTAAGTGAAGTTGCAGGTTCAGGTGGTTAAATTAGCTTGACTGTACATGAGTAACTCAGCACATAACATCAGCACCTAGCCTGCTTCCCTGCCTGAGAGCGGGAAGTACCCTGTCAATGGAACTGCTGCTTTTAGGATGCAGATGAAAGCATGAAGAAAAACTGAACTGAACGCAGGAACATCACATGAGTATGTGAGAAAAAATGTGTATGCATGTTTATTGGAAATGGTGGACATCTTCATTTCACTCCCAAGGCTTCCAAGATTTGAAGTAGTGCTTGGATACCTGACATCAATACACCCCCAAAAGCCATTTTAATATGAACCTTGATGCTAAAACTTTGCAGCAGTCGTGAACCAATTCGTTTGCAATGTCCCAGTGAATCTACCTCTTCCCACTTCAAGATTAGCTGTGGCAGTCAGAATCTGCTGCATCACAGAGCACTTTTGCTTCAATCAGCATGTAGGGAAGGAGCTGAGACCGAGCCAGCAGAGCTGGTCCCATGCCTGGCAGAAGAAAACTCTTATTCCCTGGAACAGGAAAGGAATGGAGATGACTGCCTCTCTGCACCATCTGTGGTTAGTAACATCACATCTCGGCTTGAGAGATGTGCAAGTTACTTGGAGCCCTGCAAGTTTATTTTTCAGAGGAGCTGGTAGTATGAGTCAGACACCTTCCCTGTTACAATCCTGTTTACTACAAGTGTACACACAGTCTTAATTTAACGAAAGCAAAAGAAGCACACAAGCAGCTCATTTGCTCCCAGCTCCCAGATCTGCCTCTCCATTCAAGACCCAGATGCTCAGAGGTCTTCTTTCTCCCTTCTCCTGTGACCAGGCTGACAACTGCTTCTCTCCTAACCACTGTGTTGACCAAACAAACATGCTGTATGTGTTTGCTGCTGCAACTGAGAAATACACCACGCAGGAAGGTGTTCTTACTGCTCAAAGACAGGAGGGCATCCCTAAAGTCTCCCACTAGCTTGTCACCTTAAAGGGCTTGGACCTCTTTCTTCCCACTCTGAGCATGATGTGCTAGGGCCACATCAAGGTGTGATGCTGCACGAGAGCGAGTCTTTGGCTTAGGATCTGGAGACACTGGGCTGCTCCTTGTGCTCCTGGTTATCTGCTTCAGGCCACACCTAGGTATCTCCACTTAGTGTGGCATCACACCAGGTAGACTTATCCCAGAAAGGGTGATTTAATTTCCCAGTTGGCTGTAGCTGTGTTTGTCACCTGTATGTCAAAGGCTGACATGTGATAGTCATTAAATGCTTCCTGAAAATACAGTCACACCTTCTGCTTTTTAAATAGCACCATTCTGATGTGAATCTAAATGTGCTCATGACAGGGTGAAAACTCTCAGCCCTTTGCCAGGCAGGTAGGGTTAGTTCTGCTGTATGGAGACACAAGAGCAAAGGCAAATGAAAAGCCAGATCTTCAGAGGCATCAGGGTGTCTAAAGAGCACTTAAGTACCTTTTCTCATTTGAGACTCTGAGAGATAGGTGTGAAAATCCCAGTGCCTATTGATAACCCTTAGACACCTTGACACCTGTGAAAGCCCAGCTCTTGACTTTCAAGTGACTTTACAAATTCACACATAATGTAAATGGTGACTCCAGGCATGACAGGGTGACAACCTGCGTGGTTCTTGAGCTCCAATCCTTTGCAGCACTCTCTCTTTAAAGATATGAATAACAATTTGCCCACAGCAATGGTGTTCTTTAGGCCTGGTGTCCTGTCCAAGGTTCACCTTGGGGAAATTACATTCTGTGCAGTCAGAATACTCTCCCTCTTCTTTAACAAATGGATGCAGTATTGTTATGTTGTTATTATATACTGATTTATAAAGCACCTTTCACATATATCACAGTACTGTATGATCTAATTACAAAACACCTGAGGCTGAATAAGAAGTATCAGGGAAAGAAAATTGCTCAAAACTTAACCTCTAATGCACTAAAAGAGCCAGAGCTATGGCATGAAGAGGGGACCCAAGATGAAGAAATCCATCAATCCTGACTGTATATACGATCAAAAGCCTAGGTACAACTAAAGCTGAACAATTAGGAAGTGGCCAAGTGGAAGAATTATGAATAAAATGGAGAAGCCTTCATTAATCATTGCCTTTTCTCCATACCTCAAAGACTGTGGAAATCAAAAAGAGAGTGATGCTTTTGACTTTGCTGGGCTCTTTGATGCCCCTAAACCCAATAGGAGGGATTACTGATACCAGAGTCCTGCTGTGTCACACCCTGAATTCAGTGTCTTACAATGATTGCTGTCCATATACTTCTGCAATCAGATAGAGGAAAAATCTAAAGTATAATTAAAGTATTTTTTTTCCTTTCTGGATGGATTTTTTTTTTCTGTCTTAATTCGGAAAATTGCAGTTTGCTTTCCCGAAATCATTTGCTCTATCTATAATTAAATTTCAGTTAGATATTTTGGTCAATTTTGTGGACTAATTATAGTGATTTATAGTTGAGAAGGTACTTTTGTCTTTAGCATCTATTTGCTGGTGCCTAGAACATTTAGAAAATAATATCCTTTGGGCTTAAAACTCATGTTAGAAGAGATCAAAGGAGACCTGGGAATGGAAAACAATGGTGTAGAAGGCCTTTTCCACCTTTTCTGACACATACAAAGATATGAAAAGGTAATCTTCCTCCTGTTTCTTACTTTATTGCCTTCAGAAATTATTGGGACTATATGCCTTTGTTTCTACCAATGTTCAGGGAAGGCTCCTCAAAAGACTGAAGGGGTAAGGAGGAACGTATCTCATCAATAATAAATGTCCTGTGTCTTTTGGCATTTTGATGCAGCTATTCTTTGCTCAGAGTTTGAGGTTTTAAATAATAACAAACATGTATCAAAATAAAAAAGAAAATTTTATTCAGAATGGCTGGAAGGTCTCTCTTCACCACCACAAAGGTTTCATCATTTGGGGTTTGGTCAAAGATTGTTAATCCTATGGACATTTTCTTTTTTACTCGATTTCAACAGGCCTCAGATCCTATGTAATGAATGAGCTGCTTAACCTGAATTCTGTGTGAATAGAAAGAGGTGCAGTCCTCCGTCTTTGTGGGTCACAATAACAGTTCAAAGACATGTTTTTGTTAGTTGTTCATTTTTAGAGAGGTCTCCAACAAAAGTAAAGACTTTCGTGAAGGATTCTTCTCAGGCTAAAAACCAAATGAAGTCCTATGCCTTGCAGGATTTGCTGCCATCCCATCTTCTCTGATGGTGATCCCATCATCTGATGGTGTCTAGCACAAGGACCTACCTCACTGACTTTATACTACTGCATATAGAAAATAGCTCAGTATGTCCATAGGATGAAAGCTGCTGGAAAACTGATGGGGATGTATGTGGTTTAACTTCCAAGGGGGTTCAGCAAACACTTTATAGGCCAGTGAAACAAACTTATGGTTTCTGTTCAGGTCCTCTGAAAGACCTCTGTTCAGATCCAGAGCCTGAGCCACAGCCTCAGAGGCGGTAATCCCACATGTCTTACCAATTGCCTTCACTCCCCAGAAAGAGCGGATTTCTGAGCAACAGGTGATTTATAACAGTGCCTCTTTTTTCTGGCCCCCAAACTCTGTAGCATCTCAGCCAAAATGAGGAACTGCCTTGGGTATCTTCCTTTATTGCTTGAGCTGCCTGACCTAGCCTTACATGTCCCTTTTAATTAAATAACACTCCACTTGGTTTAGTAGAGGTAATAAAAAAGGATGAGGATAGTACAAGGTCCCTTTACCTTGCCTGGCTGACCTGGGGAAGCTGCAAACCCAATCTGTGTGTCTAGAAAACACTTCTGTTCTGGGGCTGGAGGGGAAAAGCCATACTTGTCTTTCCTAACATTCTCCTCCAGGGCAAATTAAAGGTATCTGGGGTTTTCTTTCTTCTCCCTCTGCCATCCTACCCTTCACTTTCAGGCTTCTTTAACTTCCAATCTCCTTTAAATTGCATTAAAGGAATAGGAAAAACCATTGCTTTTCTCTTTTCGCCTTGGAGCTAAAAGCTTTCTCTTTTCTTCACAGTGCTTGTTAAATGCGATAGACAGAGTGAAAGCTTCATAAATCATAAACAAGCAGAGGACCTAGATAAAAGTCACTGAAAACTGAGGAAAAGAGAGGCCCCAGCACATGCATTAGGGTAAGCATCAAGCATGCAGTGCTTATTTTGAACGAAACTAGCAGGAGGCAGAGGGCATGCCTCTTTTGTGCCTAAGCCATGAACCAAAAAAAGAGTCAGTGGGACATGAAAAATCAGTCAGGAAACAGCTCTTCGTTACACAGCCACAGATAGATGCAGATCTCCTCTTTCCAGTTTCACCCATCACTCTACAATGGCCACCTGCTTTTGTCTCAGTGCCTCTTTCTGGCATGGGAAGGCTCCTTCATTTGCCACCAAGGGGCAACTTTCTCTGCTGCTCTAGGGACAGCAGCAGCAGCAACAAAAACATTCAGAGCACTACAGCAGTGAGAAACAACAGGGCATGAAGCTTGTAGATCAGTCTGTTCTTGGTGTTGTTATGTATGAGTGAGTGACCTGGCAGGGAAAAAAAAAAAAAAAAAAAAAAGAGAAAAAGAAAGAAAGCAGTTCATATTACCCCAATGGAAAATGTTCACAGGAGATAAACAAGAATCAGAAAAACCTGTTCCCAGTCAGTTCCTCTCCTCCCCACTGGTGGGGTCCAGCCTTCCCCTGCTCACTTTCTGCTTGTACATAGTCTTTAAACCTATAATGGAAGTTTTCTTTTCACTGTATGTTGAATTGCTCTCCTGGGAGCATTTTTATCAGTTTTGAGGGAATACTTCACCTCTTTTTACCAATTTGCCATTATCTATGATATTGTTGATTCTTATATAGCATTCTAGCATGCTCACCAGGATGGATTTGCACTGGTACTAGTCACACTACTTTGTTTCTACCATTCTCGTTAAGGCATATTTATGTTTTTAGCTTTAATAATTAAGCTCCTGTCTACTGTACTAAGACACATCTGCATAAAATTTATTAGATCCCATTCATTTGTTTCAAAAAGACAAAATCTACAACAAAATTTGAGCATATATCTCTGATGATTCTCCAGGAGTTCAGGAAATTGCTGTTTTAAAGAAATGGTACTTCAGCAGTGTTTGAAACAAGTTCTATAAAGTTCATTTAGTGCAATTTAAAATCTTGGTAGGGAATGTTTCTCTTTTTTTTTTTTTTTTTTTTTTTTTGTGTGTGTGTGTTTCTTTTCCTGATAACATTTTCTGCTAGTGCCTTGTTTTTACCACCTAAACAGACAAACCATGGAGCAGCTCCCTTTTCCCAACACATCCTGGGGCAACCATGGGAAAAGAGACGTTTGGTCCTTTGCAGCAAGTTTCTCTTTGCCTTTCTGCTTCAACCTTTTGCAATTTTAACAAACCCAGTTTCTCCCCCACAGGCTGCCTATTTCAGATACACTCTGGAAATTTCATGTCTTGATTTTTCTCCTAGAAGCCCTGACAAATGCTGTTCCTTCCTTGAATCCAGTACAACCTTTAATAACTGACAATAGGGGTTAACCTTTGGTCTGGGGAAGTACAAAGCGGTAAATCCATTGCTGTTCTAAAGGGATGAGTTTGCATCAGGTGTTTCAATTTTTTCCTTTAAGAAAAAAAAAAAAAAAAAAAAAAAAAAAAAAGAACAGATAATCTAATACAGCTGTGGCTGGAAGGAAACAAGACATTTGTAACAGCTTTTAAAGCATTATAAAGAAAGCATGCCAGGAACAAATACTGTGCTTGTGTTCTGAGGCTAAAACATGACAGTTCTGAAAGAAGAGATTTACTGAATCAGGTTTGATGCCTTAAAATAATGAGAGGGTAGAAACTTCCAGGGGAGGAGGGGGAACAGAGTTGGGGTATGTGGCCTCGTTTAGAGAAAACATAAATGTGCACAGAGCAGAAAAGAATTGAACGTTTAAGCCTTAGTTTATTTTCACAGAGCAAAAAGCTCTGTAATGTTAAACATTTATCAGGAAGGCTCTTACTGCTGTGGTCATGCTGAGCCCAGAAGTTGCTTGGGTTCAGTGGTTTCAGTCACACAGCAGGATGCTGGATGGTCCCTGTAACATCAGTGAACACATCCTCCTGGGAAAGGGCTGGAGGGACATCAGCACAGGGTGGAGGAGGAATAGGGGGTCTGAATGCTTGATGGCACTGGGGGGAGAGGTGCTAGCTGGGGTTTGGACTGGAGTCAGGATCACTGTGCTAAATCCGTTTCTGTGTCTCAGATCATGCAGTGCAGCCAGGCTAGGGAAAGCTTCTGTCCCAGCCTTTAGACCATTCATCCCTTTCTATCTGAAATGTCTTGGCAAATGCCCAGAGCCAAGGCAGTTGTGTCCTCGGCTTCTTAGAGATCCCTGCCAGCAAACTAGGATCAGAAGCAGGCATGTCTTTGCATGAATGAACATGCATCTGACCTCAGTTTTCCTGGAAACAAAGAAAAACTTGTGATTTTTTTTTTTTTTTTAATGGGTTTGGATTATTCTTTTTTCAACTTCTAAATAATTACCATTTAATTGATCTGCACTACCCATAAGCACCAATGGCCCTGCATAGAAATTAAATAATAATGTTTATCTGTATCTCTTTTGGTGCTCTCTGTTTTTTTTTTTTTGTGTTTTTTTTGTTTTGTTTTGTTTTGTTTTGTTTTGTTTTGTTTTGTTTTGTTTAGTTTTGCTTGCCTAGTAGCGATATCTGGGGAGGTGAAGGGAGGTAAAGTTTTCCAAGACAGTTGTTCAGATGTCCCAGTTCAGTCTTAGCACACATGATGTTTTCACTTTTTTCATAAGGCCACAAAAAGCTGTGGTTTGTTTGGAAAGAGAAATTGCTAAAAGGAATGGTGGATGAGCAGAGTGACTCTGGTTTTCCAAAATCAAAGAGTCATTCAGCCATAAATAATGACCACAGCACAGATGACAAGATAAACACAGTATATGAGACTGAAGTAGGCACACAGCATTTAAAAACATCAGCCCAACTATGCCAGCTGCTAAATTCATTCATTAAACAGTGACGAAAATGCTATATAAGGAGGGCAAAAAGCAAATTGGAGCCAAATGGATGCATAAAACTTCCTCATGTATCCACGTGCAATCACATGTGCTGCTACATTTATACTTATTAACACCTATGTTATTCACTACTGTAGTCTCGATCAGATAAAAGCATGCTTTATGTACACGCACACACACATTCTCCCACAGACCTTAATTCAACACTGTAATGCACAGAGCACACAGAGCCTATAATCTTGAAGGTTCTGGGAGAAACTGAGGCAGCAGGAACTGAATTCACAAGGGTAAACTACATAAATGCATTGAATAGTTTAATGCAAATTATATTCCTAGAGCCAGAGGTGATCCAACTAAGCTAGGAAAGTCCTGCGACTGTAGACACTTCAGGCAAACTTTTTAGTATCTACTATCAAGTCAATGTTCATTGACTGTCTGAAAAATGTCCTGGAGGAGTTGCATTCCTCTCCTATTCTGGAAGTAGCCAACTTGTTGTGTTCATATAAACACTGCATATTTCTCACCCTTGGTGTAGTCATGCAATTCATGTTCTGTCTCTGAAAAATATATTTTTTGTTTCTTCAGATGGAATATGCCAAGATAGCCTACACAAAGCCCCTTTCAAAAAACATACTGGACCCTCAATTTAGTATCTTCAGCCAAAAATGTTTGTTCGTCTTAAGTCCTTGTTGTAAGCTAGATACATAAACAGTCTGATGATGATAAAAAGATGACTTCTGTCAACTAACTGTATTGAATAGCGCTAATCCTATGGTCTATTTTTAGAGCAGCTTTGCCTGGATTAGGACAACTAATTTGGCCTTCCACTGTTAGTACTCAAGTGATGATATCAGAATGGAGGATAGCCTGGACAGCTAGGCATTCATCACAGCCTGTCTCAGGGCTTGGGCAGTATTAGCCCTCTGAAGAAAAGAACAGCTCCAGAACAAAATCTTGAGGAGGTGGGGAAAGTATCAATGGATGAGTTAAAAATCAGCAGCATTCCTCCATCTGATATCAAGAGAAGAATTTAGATGCCAAGCAATCTGAATATAGCTCAAAGTTTGCTAGAGAGCTGAAAGATTCAGCCTGCCTGTTATCCAAAGCTACTAAGCTCTATCCAGTCAGTGGAGAGTAGCTGGGATTTTATTCCACTGTGACACCTCTGCTAGGTGCCTACAGCCCTTTGCCATTTGTATTGTATGGCTGCATATTACCTCAGTGAAAACTCTTGCAGTTCAGCTGGAAGCTATTGGATTTAATAACATTTACTTCACTACAACAAAAACAAGGTAAAATCCTATCTGTTGTCTGTGTGGTGGTTGTAGGTTAAAGATGATTTGCCATATTTGTTCATCTGGATGAGTGCTCCTAGAAGAATGCCAGGACTTGCAAAACCAGGATATGCAGATCTTCTAATATCATCCACGTCAGAACATACAAGTCCTCATCAGACAGTGACAACTTTGTCCATGTTGTGCTTTAACCTGGCAGGCAGCTAAGCACCACACAGCCATTTGCACACTCCCCTCCAGTGGGATGGGGAGAGAATCAGAAAAAAAAAGGTAAAACTTGTGGTAAAACCACCCTTGAGTCAGTCTCCAAGCAGCAGCTGACCTCCCAGCCAACCCTTCCAGTTTTATTGCTCCATATGATATCATATGGTATGGAATATCTCTTTGGCCAGTCTGGATCAGCTGTCCTCCTTAGGTCACCTTCCAGCTTCTTGTGCACCCCAAGCATCTTTGCTGGCAGGGCTGCATGAGAAGCTGACAAGTCATTGTCTCTGTGTAAGCACTGCTCAACAAACAACTAAAACATTGGCCTGGTGTCAGAATTATTTTTTTCTTAAATAAAAAATATGGCAACATATCATCCACTATGAAGAAAATTAACTCCATCTTTCCCAAAAGCAGGACATCCTATCAGGAGAATACATTAACACATACAGTATGTATGCCAAATCTTTCTGGGGAACCATTCTGTCTTAGCTGGATATAGGATTTCAAGAAATCATGAAGATATTGTGTCTATTTCTTTGGATGAACATTCCAAGGAAAAGAAAACCACAACAAAGGTGCCTTTTCACAGGACTATATGATAATTCAGGTTGGAAAGGTTCCTCAGGAGGCTTTTGGTCCATCCTCCTGCTCAGAGCATGGTCAGTTGTAAGGTCAAACCAGCTCGCTTATGGCTACATTCATATGGGTCTTCAAAACCTCAAAGGAGAGGGAATTGGAGGCGCAGTGCCTCTAGACAGCCTGTTCCACTGCTCGGTTGTCCTCAAACTGAAAAATTTATCACTAAATCCAGTCTGAAATTCTCTTATTTTAATTTATGTCCACTGTGTCTCATCCTCATTCCATGTACCACCAAAAGGAGCCTTGTTCTGTCTTCTTAGGTAGTAGGAATGGAGACTTAGGGCTATTTTTTATTTTCCCTGGTAGACATAAATAAGCAGAGAATGAATCTGAGCTGTGAAAATACCATCAAAATACTTTGATGCTTTTTGTATGGATTGTAGATAATGTTATTAGGTGCAACTGTGGGCATAAGAATAATTTCAGCTGTTGCCTCTTAAGAAAATGATATATACTTATATTACCCATCAAACCTATGTCATGAGCTCATGAGCTTCACGCAAGGTAAGAGGGATGATGCAGCCATATGTATTCCAGGGCATAAAGACTCCATTACCACATTAATTGTCAATTAAGAAAAAAACATGCTGTGCTTTTTTTTTTTTTTTGAGAGAGAGAGAATATGGGTACTTTAAATATTTTGCTTGCTTAGAAATCTGTCCTGCCAAGGACAATTGAGAAATTGAGATCAGTGTTAATCCAATGGAAAGTAGAGTTGAATGTCCTATCATACATGCTATTATTTTAAGTGCAGGAGGTGTACACAATATTTTGTCAGATCCCAAGGGCAGAGAATGCATTGTTACCTAGCTATGAGACATACTGTAACATAGAAGGGGATATCAAGAGCAAAATGGGCCTGAGTCTTCCTAGCCTTGGGCATTGGTGTTGGAAAGGTTCCTGAATGAAGGACACTTTTGAGAGAAATACCTGGAGCTACTCACTGAGAAAAGCTTACTGCCTCTAAGACGTGATTTGGAAGATCTAAGGAAGACACAGAGGAGAGCAGCCTAAAGGCAGCTAAACAAAGCACTAGTTGCAGGACCTGAGTGAACATATTAACTCATCTGCATGCAGCCTTCTATCTATATTTGTCCATTCAAATGAGTGGCTTGAGGAGTAAATTATTTTTGTATGAACAATATTTATGTTCATACAAAAAAAAAAAAAAGCCCCCTGAGGTAAAGTACATACCTTAATCGCAGTGTTTTGTGCCAGCTAGAAGGAAATGAGGGGAGGGATAAACAGTGTCTTTTGGAGCTGCTTGACAGACAAGTTCCATGTCCTCTAATTGCTGTTTGCAGCACTACAGACACCTGAGGCAGCTGTGGAAAATCACAAGGGTGAGAAAGGCTTTTATGCTGTAGAAGGGCATTCAGAGAAGCATTCAGCTTGTGTTTTTAAGAGCAAAGTATATAATAAATAAGAACTTTATTTTGAAGACAATAATGTGTGCACAATGACTCTGAAGGAGGAGCTGTAATTTCAAGTCTGTCTGTTACTGACAGCTCTGGTGAGGTCCAGACACTCAGTCCAGGCAAGTGTCCTCTACACAACGATGTGACACAGAACAGATTTTCAACATCCACAACAAAGACAATGTATGCTTACTCTGTTTTCTTCTTAACACAGCCTGAACAACTGTCCTGGTGGCTTGAACAGGGAAAATAAATTTCTTTACTCAGATCAGCACTAATTCTTTTGCATTTTCACCAGTTCCCAGATTAGGGGTGGAGTAAATGTGGTTCATTTCTTTGCTCTGGGTAATGCTGGGACAAACCACTGAACTCCTCTGTGCCTCAGTTTCTCTGTCTATAAAATGGGGACAGGGATCCTGAGTGAAATCTGTGAAGAAAGTGAGCTATATAGAAGGCAAGTTTTATTACTTAGTTTTGCAATGCATTATGTTGTCCTTATTTTCTTTCTTTATTTTATATGACATTCAGGTTTTAACAGAAACAGAGCTGTTCAGTGCCTTCATGAGCTGAATGGATGAAAGTCTGCTGATTTACTCAGCTCTTGTCCTGCACATCTACAGGAATCTCCAAGGACTGCTTAGAAAAGAAAGATAAGTGATTTCTATACACATCTTCCATTCTCCAGAAGGCTGGACTGGGCCTCATTCAATAGACAGCGTGAGCTGGGATCTCCAGGACATATAGGTATTTTTTTCCCATTTATTTCAACAGAAGGTGGAGAGATATAACACACCTGCCACTTAGGAAGACCCCTGCATAAATGGTAGAAAATTTTAGCTTGGAAAATACATCTGATTGTGATGAGTTACTTTGGAATGGTATATACCTAGCCTCCTCCAAATTTGTCTTCTTTCCATACCCTTCCTATTTTCTGCTGGTGCATAGTCCTGTCCTGTCTCCTCTCACACCAACACAGAAATGAAGTTTCTGCTCTTCTTTCTCATCTACTCTTCTTTCCCAGGTTCTTGACACAACCAATTTTTACA
Source organism: Anas platyrhynchos (assembly GCF_047663525.1). Classification (NCBI taxonomy): domain Eukaryota; kingdom Metazoa; phylum Chordata; class Aves; order Anseriformes; family Anatidae; genus Anas; species Anas platyrhynchos. The sequence continues at coordinate 55,700,757 of NC_092587.1, forward strand.
AATATTTGATTTGTGACATATTTTTTCAGTGTTTTCAAAGCATCCATTTATAAGACTGGAAATCCATTCACTTTTCAATGGCCATATGCCAGAGATTTTCAAGTTTTTAATTTGGTAATTTGCAACCAGAGGAGCAGGATAGATAGGAAATGATCAGCTGAGCAGAGGACCGGTGCTGTAATATACTTGAACATCCACAGAGAAGAAAGTTCAGCTAGGGTTGTCACAGTCCAGACAAGTTGTAATGAGTGGGAACTCTGGCAGGAAAGGAAAAAAATACCTCATATACATTTGATCATTTGCACTCACCCATACATCAGCTTTCAGTCTGCTGAAAATTTCAGTCAATTCCCAAATCAACTATGTCAGCTTTGCCTTTCAATATGCTATTTTTCTTACGTGACCAAGGCTTGATTTAAAAACAAAACGTAACAAAACAAACATCTATCTTCCCTTTACTAAGATGGAGTTTCAAAGATAAAAGGATTTGTGTATGGGTGCAGAGTTCTTGCACTTAAGGGTTAACGGAGGACTTAATGCTGCGACAGCCAGAAATCTGGAGTCAAAGAAACAATAAAATTAGGAAAATCACATGTGTATGGTAACAGAGTATATTAAAGTACATGCCACTTGAACTTAATCAGGAAATCCATTTGATGGGGACATCTCTTGGAGCAAACCTAATTTAAGCCTAATGATATTTAATAGTGATAGCTATGGCTTGGTGCGGATGGTAATTCCATTTAATTGGGATGCCTCCAGGTGATGCACTGGTGCTTGTGTGTGTGTGTGTGTGTGCGTTTCGCTGGTTCTGACTGTTTAGTTATCTGAGTGTTTAGTTATCCAGCAGCAGCTTTCACTCTCTGTCTAACTGTCAAGCATGAAGGCAGCCCAAGAAAAAGAGTATGAAAATCCTTCACTGCAGCTTGAATTTGGCAGAAACCATAACATATTCACTCCACACCAGCAATTCTACTTGGTCTATTAGCTTCTGCCTCCATGTCTGGCCCTTCAGAAGGACTCTTTCTGCCCTCCTTCACAGCATCCTCACCTAACTTTCCAGAACCCATCCCATGAACATACTCTGCAGGAAGCTGTATAGTGAGCTTCAGTATTGCAATGGTATCTGCTGTCAGATGGAAATTCAGGCTCATAGGGATGAAGGCCATCCACAAGGGTGTCCAAAGAAGTGAGGCAGATTGCCAGCAGTCTCCCCTTTAGTAACAGAGACTCTAACATCCATAGCTCTGTTGGAGCTGTTGCTGCTCAATTAAAAGTCTTTGTGTGTGTTTATTCAGACTCTGTAGCACCAGCATCTAGCTTATTACTGAAAAGCTCTTTGAAATACCTTGATTAGGAAAGTGTCCAGGAAAGCCAAATTTCAACATTTTGGAACTCCTTTCTCAGTCTCAGTGAGCTGTGACTGTGAGAAAAAAATAAATAAAAAATTGATCAATTCAGTTCCCTCTGTACGACTCACTACATCCACAAAGCTTAACACTCAGATCTTGTATGCATGCAAAAGTGACATTGATTTAAATAATCAGGTTTAAAATGAATTTAACTGAACTGGTGCAACCTTTTACATGGACTTCAAGTCAATTTAAAAGAGCCTTTTATCCTTATTGCTCAAGGGTAGAGTCAGATAATCATAAGTGATTGAGTTAAAGTGTGCCAAGAAGTTATCGTCTCTTCAGAAGAAGGCTACTGTTCTGTCTGTTGGAAACTAACCGCTTGCCTCAGCTGGAATTTAGCTCCTCACACCATTGCACCCCTCAAGACTTTGCAGGTGTTCTAAGTTCACTATATTGCAATTGAAAAGGAAAAGTGATTGTTCTTCCACCATTGAATCCCTGCCTTCACTTTGAAGCAACATCAAAAAAGAGCAGGAGAAAGGGTTTCAGTCCAGAAAGTCTGGAGGGCAGCAGTAGGAAGAGGAACACTCTCTCTCAAAAAAAAAAAAAAAAAGTATATATACACATGTATGTATCTCAAATTCTCTGTCAGTATAGATTACAATGAACTTCCAACCGTTTGGATTCATAGAGAATTTGATACTGAAGTCTTCAACATGGTAAACATGGTATACATAAAGTACATAGATAGGGTGAAGCAAAGAAAAATGTGCAAAACCCAAAGTGTATGTGCACATTCTGTGGCTCTTTTCTTTCCTGAAAACATTCAGTTCCTTTTCAGGTGGATTATAATGCTTATGTCCTTGAAATACATCTGAAAATATCATTGCATAATTTCTGCAGAGAGGAAGAAACCCAAAAGGTAGAAGAATGCTGTGGTTAGAGAGCCATCATGGTGCCGAGTAAGGGAGGGATTTTAACAACCTGATGAAAACTGTTAAAACTACTTAAGAAGAATCCCATCTCAAGTGAGATAGATGATGTTTGTCACATGTTCAGTTGGAAGGGTGAACTGGTCTCTTCTGAAAATTTCAAAATAATGCATTTTTAAATAGATCTGCTAATTTTTCCTATTTTTAGACTCAAATTTGCTTTCTATTCCAAAAGGAAAGATCATCTTGACCTCGTAAATAAAACATTTTAATTGAAAAGAAGCTGACATAATGCCAAAGAAAAATACCAGAGAAATTAGCCCTGATCTACAAAAAAGTTCATTTTAATGAATCAGCATCTACTGACAACAACTTTTCAGCTCCAGGCCTGGTCCTTTAATGTAGTTTCTTGAAAGTCAATACAGCATGTCATATCCAGCTAGCTGGATGTATTTGGCTGATGGCTAACTGTGCGCTCCTGTGATAAGTCACATAAAAATGATGGCTTGTGCAACCTGTCACACAGCTGGACATGTATCCAAAATATGAGAGGAGATATGAGTTTGGTCACCTAAAGAGTTCAGAAGTGGCTATATGACGGAAAAAAAAATGGAACAAAATAGTTCTACAGACCTCTGTTGCCAGCTGGGGGGCACCTCTGCTTAAAGTTTTCAAACAGCACATTTGCAAATTGAGAAACTGTAACCCTGCAAATATACATATACATATATGCATCCATGTGGATGTATATGAATGGATTGGGCAGTCTCTGGATTTGTCACTGTTAGTACAGTCTCTACAAGAATAATGAAACTACCTCCATTTTTTCTCTAATATACCTGAAGAAAAGAAACAACAGCATTCCCACCCCAGGTTAGGAGACACCAGAACATGTTTCTCCCAGCCTTTAAAGAAGAACCTGCAAACCCTGAGGAATTTCTCAGAGGATGTGATCTCCCCTACACTCAGTGGCTTTGTCAGAGCAATTTTTCATTGCTATATTATTATGCATGGAAGTGCACACTCAAGCCATTTCTGTTGATTCAGAATAGTGTTTACTGAAATATGCTCTGCAGTTTACCGTTCCTTATGGAAGATAATATTGTATATACAAGAGCAAATTGAATATATGCAGTGCAGTAATTGTCATCATGCCCAACAAGTTGATGTGTATGAATATTCAAGATAGATAAGGTTTCTCTAAGGATTACCCCTCAGCATATTCATAAATTTAATTTCTTATTGTTACTTAAAATTTCTTCTAGCATATTACTCATAAAAGAAAAAAAATCTGTGAATACTTTCTTTGAGAAAACTTTGTACGTGTTTCTTACCGTATCCACCCTTGGGACCTTTGGAAAGCAGTTTTATTTTTCCTCCATACAGTAATGGTTCAGCCACTGAAAAGCGATCCAAGGACGAGATTCTAGGAAGGAGTTTGGGAGTGATGCTGACAATGCAAACTCACACCCTTCATGCACTTTTAATAGCTTGATGTAATTATTCAATATTTGATAACACAGTTATATGCTAAAAACCTGAACCAGTTATCAAATACTGTTGGGAAAGAGTTTTAGCCACAATTTAAATGGTGACATGAAGGAATACCTATGAGAAAGAAAAGGTTTAGGAAAATGTGAGAAGGTGACAGGATGTTGCCTTCAGTGATTCATATGGAATACTGATATAGCATGGCAAGAAAGAGAGACTGGAAGAAGACATAATGAAAAAACATATGCAAACTTGTCAAAGCAAGGGTCAAGTTTCAGACCTGGCGTGAGAGCACTTGCTATGCATGCACACATACAGATCCCCCTGACCCAGCATCACTTGCTACCTCACTATACTTCCTCAGTGCTCCTCACACTTCTTTGGCACACCACCTCTGCTGATCTTCAATGGTCTCCTTCATGCAGTTCCTAAGTCTCTGGCTCTTCATCTTGCCAGAACCTCAGCGCTGTTGGGATTAGCCTGCCTGAGCCCCAATTCCACTTGGGTTGTGTGCCAGGGAGTTTGCTCTATGAACAAGTATTTAATACAGACTGACATCTATTAAATAAATTTATTTTATTATATTTTATTTTACATTTTTTATTAAGGGAAAGCCAGCTGATTACAGCACTGTAAAGTCAGTCATTTAGCAACCCAAAACTGCCAAAATTGTCAAAAACAATACAATATGCCATGTTTTCAATGTTTTTTTTTGGAGAGAATGGGAGAAAATCAAACTGCAGATAAAAGACATTAGTCATGTTGTCTGATGGGCCATTTGGAAGCATTTGTAGGAACCTGTATGAACTGGAAAAGCACCAGGGAAGCACCACTTGCTCAATTTTCAGGAGTTCCTTTGTCCCTAGGGTTTTGTCTCCACTGATCCTCACTGTCCTTGCACCACTGCTTTTTTATCAGGAGGTCCAGCTTGAGCCTGTTAAAACAGCAAGCAAGCTTCTCTCTCCAGCCCCCCCTTCCTTTCCTGATTCAAACAAATCTACTTTCATGTTCCCTCTGGTTCTGGCTACTGGCTTTGAAGCCCCCTTCTTCTCTTCCCCCCTCCCTTCTCCCTCCTCCTGAGTATTCCTGACAAGAAAAGCAGAGAAGCAGGATTTTGCAGTAAACAGCAAGAGGATTTTGTGGCACTAATCAGCACTTGCAAATTAAGATTAACAAAAGTGCAAACAAGCCTATGTGATAACTCCACAGCCTGACCTAATCTTAATGAAATCTACAAGATATATTTATATAAATAATAATGCTTTTTTTTGTTGTTGTTGCTTTTTTTGTTTTCAACATGGTATAATTTGCACATGTAGATTACAAGTGACACACACAATTGTTTTGCCTTCATAAGTTCCCCAACTTTAAAGAGCTTACTGACAGCTCCCTGCAAAGTGAAGACATGCAGCTGACAGAGCTGTCTCAACTTTATTCAGCTCCAGCAGGAGGGCTCTCGCTTTTCTTTTAAAAATACATTCCATTTAATTCCTCACTTCCCTGCGGGCATCAGGCAATTCTGAATGCCAAGAGGATGGGATCTCTGAAAGCTGGCCTGGTAGCATGCCTTAGAGTAAGGACATAATTTTGTTTGAAGGGCTTTGGGATTCTGCATTGGCAAGTGTGACTTAGGCTCACCATTTTATGAGTAACACCAACTAAGGCTGACCACTGTGCACATGAAAATGTATATTTAACTTAATAACAATCGGGATTACCACAAAACTGCCATTCTCCATGTTATGGCTTCCAGGACTAGAGAGGTTATGTTGCTTTAGCTGAAAATTAAGATGAAGCCCCGTTCTGGAGAGTTCTCATAATCCCAATACTGGGTAAAACTGGTGCAAAACCATCAGGCACGGGCAGATGTGGGATGGAAAGCATAACCTCTTCCTGTTTAAAACACCTGCATATCAACAATCACTTGAAGTTGTCTATTTGTCTAAAACATGTATTGCCAGCATCCTTTGGGAGATGTTTAAAAATTGTTTCTGTGTAAATCTACATCATTCATATTAATGAAGAAAGCCAGAAAAAGAAGCCACCATCAACTGTGCTCGGAGAGGAACAAGCTAATAAAGATACACCAACCTGATGAGCCACCAATCTGATGTGTATCTGATGTGTTCTGAAGATCTGTACCTCTGAACAGCCTTAGAGGAAATGATGTTGAACTTCTGCAGACAGGACAATCCTTTCTAAAAGTTATTGTGTTCAAGTACTTACAAATATGCTAGGAAGTGGAAGAAACAAACAGGTCTTGTTAAGAGGAAAAGGAAGAAGAAAAAGGAAAAGGAAAAGGAAAAGGAAAAGGAAAAGGAAAAGGAAAAGGAAAAGGAAAAGGAAAAGGAAAAGAAGAAAAGGAAAAAGAGAATGAAAAAGAAAAAGAATGAGAATGAAAAAGAAAAAAAAAAAAAAAAGAAGGCTCTTACTCCTTCCATTCACATATCACAATTGACAGGTACCAGCAAATTAAGTAGGAAAGAGACTGAGAAGTAAATAAGGCCATTATAACCTTCTCCAGCAGTTCCTTTTGGCTGCTGACACCTTAATATCTTATGAACTAGCAAATGGAGGTCAAGGGGAAGGAGAGGGTTGTAAGAATACCATGGAAGACAATAATTTCACTGCAGACATTTCAGTAGCTTGCCTGCTGTTCTGCCTGCTCATACGTGGCAGACTTCTTCTAATTTGGTTTGACAATAAACTTTGAAAACTGTCAAGTGCTGACATATCTCTGCGTATCTGCATTCATGTTTGCTTATTGTAACCCGTCAGACAACTTTCCATCCCACAGGTTAAGAGGAAAAGAAGTAGTACTGGATAGTTTTCCAGCAGGTATTGCCCTTGCATCATTTATGATGGGCCTTCATGGCAAATTAAATTTTGAAGAGTCACAAGACATTTACCACTGCATTTGCCCATCTTTCATGAACAGGTACTGCTTATAGCTGTGGGCTGTCCATCTGTTTCTCTGGAGATCTGCCTGCCATATATTTTTGCCATATCTACATCTGGAATATTCATGCTTGCCAATTTTGTGCATTCATTTATACATTTCTATTCTCTCTGCCTATCCTTGTGTATGTGTGTTTATGTAAGGACAGAGCAGCATGTTGCTATCTGTCTTCATACATAAACAAAAACAACTCAGTTACTGAAGATTAAACATTCCAGCATGCATGAAACCTCAGAAAACTCAGTCACACATTAAGCAGACCAACACATTCAGACACTCATTGCAGAGACCAACTACCGCTCTCAGAAGGAGCTAGGCTTCCAGGTGGGATTGTGTGGGATTTGATTACCACAAGGACCTGCTGCAGAATATCTGGGTCTTGCTCTGGAGACACCAGGAACCTTATAGTCTGTGTCAGTGGAAAGAAATGAGAGCACCTGTCTGTGCTGTTCCACGTGAAGGTGCAAGCAAAAGAAGCAGTTAGATAGGGCTATTCCAGTATGCAGGTTGAGGAGGACACACTTGGGTTCAGATCTTTAGTGAAGGGTACTTCATATAATCTTCCTGTGGGAATGACAAAGCAAGCAAAGTGCTAATTTTTGTACTGACATGAATCCAGGGTCAGTGATAAAACTTTTTGTTAACAGCAGGAACAAAAACAAAATAACTCACTGGCAAGGACTTAACTGGTTACCAGCAGCATGAAGGGGCTCTCTCTTCACCAGCTCTGCTGAGTATTAGTATTTCATGTTTATTTGTAGTGATGGCTTTAGTCATGTGCTGGCTATTTCCAGACATGATAGAGTTCAAGCTTCTGCCTGGAGGCAGACAGTACAAAATATAGGGAAAGGGGAAATCTGAGACCTTTATTTAAATATATCTCTTAGCAGAAGATGACTTTTATGAGGGGCACTAGAAAAGATGATGCCATGGTCCTTTGGAAGAGATAAAAGAAGTTGTTTGGCTGCATCAGCCTCCTTGAAGGATAGTACAGAAAGAAGCAAATCAGATGATAGCTGAAGAAAAAGGAGGAACCATGAGCATCCATCTTGGGTTTTGGTTGCATCCTGAGACAGTTTATCTGAAGCTATTTAGATCTACTGAAGGTATCTTTTACTCGTCTGCTTCCTCAGACAACACAGTTCTCAAACTACATATCTGTGATCCTCTAACTGCATATAGATAAGGCTCCTGTACATGACTTGTTTATTCACCTAAAAATAGGCCAAACATCAGAGACTACAGATTGAGAGTTACCATGCAAATACATAGCATATATAATATTCACCATCACTAGTTTGTAGAAACATATGTTAACACCCCTCCATCCCCCCCAACAACTCTGCGGAGTAAAAAGAAAACATTTAATTCTTGCTTCCAAGAAATGGAAGGTAGATTTAGAAGACATTGTAAGCAGCTATTTCAATGCAAACCCAGAAATCTGTTACAGGAAAATTGCAAGTTACTGCCTAGGGCTCAAGAGTCTGAGATGTCAGTCTCCAGAAATAAAAACTCACTCTTGAAAATTCAGGCTTCTCTGTGTAACATACACAGTGAGATTTTAGCTAAGATTACCAACATATTTTTAAACTTATTGTATAACAGAAATTATCACTTGCCTTGTAAAAGGAATTTGCACTATTTTACTACCAGGTCAGTTCTCACTGGTTTACTTCTATGGATGCCGTTTTGTATCATTTGACACTAAATGGAATAAAAATATGTAATGACAATGTAAAATTAGTGACTAACTGTTCCAAGTAGCACTTACTGCCAATTTCTTCACACAGGGTTGGCTGGCTTTTTATTTAACAATTGGTGTGTAATTTGAGGCTTTGAAAACAAGCTTGCACACCAGCACCTTCACAGAAACACTAAGTGGGACAGAAAAGAACGATAATCTACCCTTCTTTCACTGAACAGAAAAAATAAATAAATAAATAAATAAATCACCAAACAAACAAACAAATAAAAAACTCCAGTTTCCCAATTCGGTTCATTTACTATTTACTGGTAGGTTTTTCAACATCTCCAAATTTCTGGATAGAAGCTTAAAAATTAGTAAGAGATGTTTGATAGTGTTTTGTTTTAGGCTCATAACTCTAGCAAAATGAAAGGCTTTGGAAAACTTCTTTGTGTCTTCTGTCTCTTCTTCATTTAGCTCAAGTTGAAGAGACTTGTTTGCATTCTACACAAGGATTTCTTGTAAAAGTGCAAAGGGGTAAAAATCCTCATGTTTTTCTTTAGGGAAAAAATGGCAAAGGATGAAGTAGTTTGACACAAAACCAAACAATATGATTACTAATACTATTTTTGCCAAGTCTCCTCAGAGATTTTTGGGGTCCCTGATGTTTTGTTTCTGTACAGCAAGTTGTATGACATCTCTTAGAATGTCTTCATCTCTTACCTAGTGTCTCTAGCTGTGGAAGTGTGGGAACTCTACTTCTACAGACCTCTTTTATGAATAAAATGATGACATAAGAAAACTATTACAGCATGAAATATCATAGCAGACTTCCCAAACAAAATACAAGAGAAGCCAGGTTTAAAGGTACTTCATAGACACACCCAGAAGCAAAAGCAGGCAGTCTTATTGGAGCTCCCCTTTTTCTGTTGGAAATACTTTTTGAGAAACAATTTCTGACCATCAGTTTCAGCCATTAAAATAAGTCATCCCCCTCATACACAGAGATCTATTCGTATTTATATTGAAGAAAGAACAATTTGAAATGTTAATGAGCTGGGATACATGCAACAAGCTTGCATTTACTTTTGTAGGAGGTTATAAAGGATAGAACTAAGGAGACAAAAGCATTATTCTCTAGGGAACCCTAGGTTTATGTTTCCATATTATTCCTCTTTGATTGACTGTTTTATTTTTTTAGTGAGTAGGGAGTTAGTAAATTTTGCTTTAACACTCTCCTCAGCCCCAGATATATTTAACATGCTTGTTATTATAACATTCACTGTTCAAACTTTCAACATGCATTTACAAAATTAAGCAAATATTATTTCCTGTTAGAATGTACTTATTTTTAATAAACATTGTACAGAATTCACATGTACAGTCTGCAGCATAAATCTCTGTCATTATCTGACATCTAGTTTTCAGATTTTATTGTGTTCTCTTTCTTGCTAAAGCTGCAATCACTTGTTATCACAGCTATGCTGTTTGCTTTGTGCAGTGAGTTCTTTAACCCTGGATGGCATCCAGAGCAATGTGGTGATGGTAGAATTAACATCACAGGGAAAAACTCCTTTCTTTCCCTCCTAAATATTTCTCGAGTACTCCCACAATATTACGAAACTAGAAAATCAAGAAGAATAAATGATAAAATGACTTTTTGGCTCAGGGCACTGTGGTTTATGGACCTAAGAGCGGGGTCACAGAGAGAAACTCCAAGCACCCTCTTTATACATGGATGAATGTGTGTTGTTTGTGTGGGGTGTTGATAGCAGTAAGAATAGTGCCAATGTAGTAAGATTTGATGACAGTCATCTTTTACTAAAAGAACAGCTGGCTTCAAGGAGACTAGGGCTCCCTCTCCAACCGTAATATAGATTGCTGCTGTCCATTCTTTTATGTCAAGACTTCAGAAGTCTATAATATCAGTGACAATAAGCTATTTCAGATCCCATCAGGCTGCTCTGCTGTTTCCACTTTTCCAGGAGATAGTTTCCAAGTTCACCAACTCTCTCCTTTTATGCAGAGTGGGAAGGATGCGGACCTCTTGAATAAATCATATTTGAAGTTTCTAGGCCAAACCATTCATGAGTTATTGCATGACAGAAGATCAAGAATCATTTCAAATTGTCCCAAATATGATTTACACAAGATTTTTCAAATCTTGTATTTTATTATCTGCTACTCTGCTTTTCTTATAGTGTACCCACAAATAAATTATCCCTCTTCTGCAGACTGCATAAGTGACAAAATTTTTAGAACATGAAATGAGTGAGACAAAGTCAGATATTTCTCAGATATTCTGCCAGTGAGTGCTATGGAGCTGTCTTCATCTTTTATCTAATTAACTGACTTTTACTTTTAAATCAAACCAGCTGAGAATAAATAAGGTTTGGACACAATCTTAATTATGCAGAGGCTACTTCTTTCCACTAATCAAAACCTTGACTGAAGCCGAAGTATTTGGAATAGATCATCGTAATCTGAAGCAGTGAGTTGTCACAGGTGGGATGTTAAATTGTCCTTCCTTCATTACATTTAATGAAAATGTGTATACCAAGGAAATTGCTTTGAACAGCAATGAACAATTAAGAGAACCAAAAGTATGCAGGGAAGTGGGGTAGAGGGGTGGAATAGTGCTCCTACTGAATGCATTGGATATGTTTAGGCAGGCTTCCCATTTTAAAGAAAAAATCCTCTGATGCCTCACTTTCTAGACTGTAACCCCAGAGCAAAAGCAACTCTACTGAGCTATGAACCCCTAGGGAGATAAGGATAAGAAAGACATTCCCAAGAGAAAAATAGGAGGAACTTGGGAGAGAGATGCATGCAGCATTCTGCAGGAATAAGAATCAGAGGAGAAGGGCTATCAAAATGTGATGAGGAAGATGGAGGGGAAACAATGACAGAGAGTCATAGAATGACTGCAATTTCAGCTGCTTGGATTGGGAAATTCTTTCTTTATTCTTTTTCTCATGAAAATGTGATGATTATAGTCAGCCTGACTATGTGACTTTGAATCCCTTCCCCCAATGACTGTTGAACCTACTGCCTGATTTCAATCCAACTTAACAGAAAGGAAAAACATATAGAAAGTAATTAAGCTAGTTTTTAACGCAAATAGCTGATTAGAGAGAAGAGACTTTGAGAGCCATAGTTGTGAGAAGAACCGCAATAGGAGCCAACGTTTCATTAGAGACTAGAGAATCCACATAGAATACATCCTGGATCAATTTCCCAAACACAAGGATGGCTTCAGTCAGAAGTTACTTTTCCTAAGACTTTGCAGTTGAGCACAATACACAAATCCATGGATATCTGGGCTTAACTGGTTCTGGAGTTCATTTGTTCTTTGTAATCATCGATGAAAGCTCATGTAGCCTCACTGTTGTTTTGAAAATTATATTGACAGAAGGGTTATATTTTTCATTGTTGCAGGCTCAGCAATTAGTTTGTAGCCCAGGAATTCCTTGTCAGACACAGAAATTACTTCCTTATTTTTCGAATGTGATGACTACTTCTGGCAACACACAAAGTTCAACATATTTGAATTTAGGACAGCCGAAGCAAATGTCTACTGAGAAGTATAAAGACTTTGGATATTAAAATAACCCTTGAAGTAACGTACTCATAGATGGCTTGATATAAATAACATGTAGCTTTACACAACTTTATACAGCTTTACAAATTCAGCTCTATTTATTCTTATATACATACACTCCCTGTTAATTCCAACTAAGATGCATTACACATATTTACAATTAAGTTTCTGAATTCTAGTAAACAGGTACCTGATGATAATATGACACAGACCTTGCACTAGTTTGCTGTATGTTGTTAGAAGAGATTTGAGGACTCTGGGTGAGCTTCTCAGGTAGTGAAAACCACTGATTCTCTGTTGATTTTCACTAATGATGCCAATCAACATTAGCTGAAAAACTACCTCTTTTTGATATTTCTCCTTGTGCAGATCAGGGATTTCATTATCCCTCATTGTAGCTCCCTAGTATGGAAACATCCTTTTAAATAATATTCCCTTCATACAAAACAAGAAGAAACCCACACACCCACGAGCTGCATTTCTTTTCCTCTGCCTTCTGTTCCATTTTACTTTTCCAAAAGCAAATAAACTATCAAACCCCATACAGAGTTAGAGCATTCTGCAAAGAAAACACTGCTACAAGCATACTGTACAATTGCTAGATAATTCATATAAACTTTCAAGGCCACAAAAGTATATTGGTCCTTTAGCTACAAAAAAACATAGTTCATCATCCTCTCTTTCCTCAATTTACAATGCCCTTAATCCATTTTTCTACCCTCTATAGGTTTCAAAATATGCTTGTAATTACTATTCAAGTCCTTTTCCTATTTCTGGTATACTGTGTCTACACAAAGACATAAGGGAGTTAGATGCATGACTCTATTGGGCTGCTTCAAAACATCAACTAGTAGCAATAACAGATTATTTATTATGCTGTATGTACATTCATCCCATACAAGTTCATAAACCACATTGTTAAACACAAACTTCCACACACAAACTCTCTCTAGATTATATAATCTACACATTTCATGTCTTCAAATGGATTGATCACTCCAGTGCTAATAGCTAAATTGTTCTTCTGCTCCAACACACAGTTTTAGTACAAGATTTTACTGACCTCTGGCATAATCAAGAGAAGCCTGGGATTACAAACTTTTCAAAGACCTTTACAGCATATTTGAGAAGACTGTATTTACATCTGCAATGTAAGTTCAATGGTGTATTTCTCTCAGAGCCAAACAAAGAGAAAGAAGCTTATAAAGGACACATAAATTAAGAAAATCTAGTGGTGAATAATGGAGGATTAAGTAATGATGGTGAATATGCTGGCACACTAATTATTCATCTTCAGCCTTTCCAACTTTTTTGAGCTATAGAACTTTTGTAAGCTAGGTAGAATAATGGTTTTCTGATCATTAGCTGGACTGTAGCAAATAGCATTTCAGCCATAACTCTCTTCTAACAAAGCTTTTTGTTTGGGAATAATGCAAATTATCCTCATTACAATCAGATGGGATGGTTGTTAATACCTATGCATAATTACAAGCTATTTTCCTTAAATATAGTTTATGCATGAACTTCCCAAGGAGATCTATCTATTGGAGTAAGACTGAGTCATTTTAATCTGGAGGGACACACTGAAGGTTACACAAGTCACCGTTTAAAATGAGGGTAGTTTTAAAGATGAAACAACTCAAACCTTACATCTAGTAAGAATTATGGTTCCAATCCAGGTATGTGCTAAGAGTGCTTTGCTAAATTCAAGTGCATGAATGGTTCCAAGGACAAACAAGCCTAAATGAATTTCAAGACCATGAATGCTCAGCACCTAGCAGGAATTATGTCCCTTCACTGCAGTATCAAAGGGCTTCCTATGCAAATGAGTTTGCATCAAGAAGTGTCTGATGGAGGCATTTTCTTCTTACTTTGCAGATAAGCCCCTTTTGCCTTAGAATAAATCACTTTTAGGACTAACATTGAAGAATAAGATATTATTGTTGAGAGATTAAACATAAGCACTTTGATCTGACCTTGGTTAAAATATTCCTGTGCCGTGTTTCATATCCTCTCTCATTCCAGAAAAGCCAGTGACACTAAGGTATTTTCAAGTAGCTGTCAATAACTTGCTACCCCTGTTCTGTATTCAGGTAAGGACTAGGACAAGAATTTGTACATTTTGATTCTCCCTTTTGGCTATGACCTGTTACTATGATTTCTGAGCAGTAAGGAACAGTAGAGTCTTACCTGGAGCCCAAGAAATGCCAAGGTCCAAGGAGAAGATCTATACCTAAACAGATATATCAACTTCAGTGATGTTTTGAGACTCAAGACAGCAGGGAAGAAAGCTTTTGGAGTGAAATTGGACATACAATTGTAATACAAAACAACAAATCCCTTAGCACAGTAATATGGAGAGAGAAACTTTTAACGAGAATGCATGTACTGGCCAGAAAGTAAGCAGTGATAACAGACAAGGCTAGAGAGATTACAGTTGCCCCTACAACCAGTCTTAAATACTGCAATCAACATTTCTCAACCATACTACCGAGTCCTTTCACAATCTAGACTAAAAAGATGAGTGCATTTTCCATTGTTTTTGCATTTGTTTTGTTATGGCTGTTTTTTTTTTCTTTTTTTTTTTTCTTTTTTTTTTTTTTCCTCTTTCTCATACAAATAGCCTTATCTTTCCATCAGACTGTGATTATTGTTATTTTGTAGATGTGCTCACAGCTTGTACCTAAGTACTGTTAAGGACAAAAGACTGTCTACCATAAGGCAGGAAGATAAAATAAAATGGTGTTCACTGCTCTATAAAATAACAGAATAATCTTGAAATAGGGCTTGAGATTCTCCTTTGAAAGAAGTGGCCTAAACTGTGAGCCCTAGAAAGAAATGTGTTCTTGGTAAGGGTGAAGAATGCAATGTATACTTGTAAAGGAGGGCCAGTCTGTTTTCCACAGAATGCCTAGGATGGCTGGACAGGCTGCTAGAGACAGGTACCAGATGTTATTTGAAAAGTGACAATTGACCATTTCTGTGAAATTAAGTGTCCTAACTTGAGCCCCACATAAAAAACTTTTCCTTTGTTGTGGACCAAGAACAGTCAGAGAAGCTTAGCTGAGGCACAGTAACTATTGCAGTCTACAATCAGACCTGTCAAGAGAACAATGTTGCTTTTCCTTTTCTATTTTGTGTACTATTTTTGCTTTCTCAAGACTTGAAAAAGTTAAGACGAATTAGGAAATGACAGCTGTTAAGAAGGTCATACTATTGCAGGTATGCAGAGGGAGAAAAATCTCATTCAGGGAAAATTAGCTGAAGGGGTACAGTCGACTCCCGTGAGATCCTGAATTTAGGATCAAACACATGAATAGACTGAGTGCAGACCTGTCGGCAACTGTGACACTGCTTTCTTAGTCATTTTCTTGAGCTCATGACACCCCTAGATTGGGCATCACATTGTCAAATAGAACCTGTGCTGCCTTTGTTTCAGGGAACAAGAAATTTTGCTGCTGCCTGTCAGCTTCTTGAGGGAGGCAGACTTTATCACTGGCAACTTCCCCACGAGGGTCTTAGCAGAAGGACTATGGTGTGAGGATTTCTGCCACAGGAAGGATGTGATGTCCCATCCCTTCCTTTGCAGGAATGCAGGTGGGGATGTGGTACTTCCTGGGAGTGGGAGCCTCTGGTGATATAACAGGACCACTGAAAGTGCTAGGGGCTCCTGCACTGACATTAAGCTCTTGAGGGCACGAAGAAGGCATGCAAAGGTGGGAGAGGAAAGGACCCCTCACAGGGTTCACAAAATACAACTTTCCCAAGGACCCTAAAGGGAAGTTTGAACTTCTGAGCTGGAGCAGTTATTTCCAGAGCTGAGGCTGGGGAAGAATGATAAAGAAGTGGCACCGTATATTACAGCCTGTCTATTCATATCTTTCTGGGCATAATGTGACTTGACACCACATCATCATCCAACAGAGCATCCTGAGATGGCAACTGAAATAACTTGCACAAGCATGTGGAGATGCTGAAACCCTTAAGAGGCTCTGCAAGCAAAGGGACAAGTTGAGCTCCAAGCACAAACAGTGCACACCACTGATGTGACATGAAAAGGCTGCCTTGTGGGGGCATCTACCAGAGTCATGAGGTGTCACTCACACAGGAATCAAGATGCCTTGAAAAACCCTTCCTAGTGTAACCAAAAGCATTGTCTTTGGCCTGAATTAGCTTGGATCCTTCAAAAGCCTCAGCCATACCCTACTGGGACCCAAGGTTGATGGTAGCTGCTAAGGTGCAAGTAATGGTGCTTGTAGTGCTGAGGTGCTTGTAGTGGTCCTTCCACTGCAAGTGCAGTGGGAGCTGGGGCTGGGGCCAGGGAACACAGGCCTCCATACCTGAGGTTCATGTCACTGCTACCAGACCTGCAGTTGTATGTCAATCTGGCTGATTCTGGTGGGATGTCAAGCAAAACTGCTCACCCACCTCTTCATCTCACTGGTGCTACCACAGGGTGCCACAGGTGCCATAAAGTCCCCCTGAAAGAGGGAATTGTTTTTTATCTTGTCCCATTCTTGGGGATGTGGAAGAAACAGGAAAGATTCCAATTCGTGGGTTTGTATTTCAACACTGTACACATGCAATTGGTCTGCCCCATAAGGCATAGCACATGACTCTATCTTCCACGTGCCTACAAATTTGGGCATTTGTGTAATGAGTATTACAGAAAAAAGCTGCTCGTTTCATGGTTCAATCAGATCAGGACTGAAGCAGTCTCTTGTTTTACACAAAGGCATTTAATTATCTGCCAATCAGTGAACTATACATTCAGGATTGATATCAGCAATACAATGGATAAACCATAAGACTAGACATATAAGAAAGGTTACTGTACACAAATAGATTTGGCAACACCCTTTTACAAACAGCCCAAATTCTCAAATCCCACATTCACAACCCTCCAGCATGTGAAAGTTCTGCTTCTCATTTGGGAGCGTCAAATGCTAAGGGTTTACATGTACCCTTACCCTTCCTTACAACTACTAATGCCTTTGCAGGTGAAAAAGCCCCCTGTCAGGTCCTACACATGCACACACCCAAAATGTGGGTCACTGGTTGTTGTAACCTGTGCTGCCATCCCATAAGAAGTTGTTGGGGGTGCTGTGGGGAAGCAGGTTGATCTGGCATGGGCTGAGCTCATGATGACACAGGGAAAACTGGGTAGAGTCATAGAATGATAGAATCATAGAATGGCTTGGGTTGGAAGGGATCTTAAAGATCATCTTGTTCCACTCCCCTGCCATGGGCAGCAACACCTCCCACTTGATCAGGGTGCACAGTGCTTCATCCAGCCTGGCCTTGATCACCTACAGGGATGGTCTAACCAGGTTCTTTTCTCAGCTGTTTAAAGTATGGTGACTATGTAAAATGGTTTAATGTGTTTTGTCTGCAGACTTGGTTCTTTTAACTAAGCAGCAAGCTTTGTGTTGCTGATTTGCAGGGTCAATTGGAAAATTCAAAAGGGAAAAGCTCACTTGGCTAACACTTGTTTGTAATCTCTCCTAGTTGTCCCTGGCTAAGAATGCAGTGTGTGTGCCAGGGGAAGAATTCATGTGGGAGAGAAAGAGCATGTTTATTTTACAGTAGAGAGGTGGTTCACTAACTCATCACTGTATTTTCAGTGCCTTGAAGAAAAGATGTTTCTTTCTGTTTCAATTCTTCTTTAATACAAATGTAAATACTTAATTCCTCAAAAGCTCAGTACCTGTTTCTTAAATGCCACTTTAATAAAAAAGATATTTTCCTCCAAGTGGGTTGTTTAATCTTTAGTGGGGAATTGAACAGATAGGATACAGTAAATAGTAGGGTAATGATTTTGAAATAGCCCCATCAAACCAGTTATTGCCATGAGGTGTTATAAATAAATGAGAATGGTCTGACTGTGTAATGATTATGTTTACTCTCATCTTACTGTAACTGCTAAAGGTTCCCCTGAGTTGAAATTACATGTGTATTTACCTGTACTCTCCTTATAACCCTCTTTGGCCCCTGACTCAAGAAAACAAATAAATACACACTTATGGCAAAGCAGGCACTTAAAAAGCCCCAAACAGGGAAGTTTTATAAATAGGAGGAAAAGAGAAAGAGCTCTCCAGACGGTGGAGATAAAGCACTGGGGCCATGACAGCCTTCAGGTGAGTTATGCTGTTGTTCATGTTTCTGCAGTGATTAAGTGAAGGGTGCCTTTAGCTATCCAAGGGGACAGTTGCAGATGCAGGGGGTGGAGTGGTGCTGCTTATGGAGCTCTCTGGGCTCAGGGGCCGGGGGATGAGTTGAATAGTGCTTGCAGTAGGCATCTCTGAAAGCCAAGACGCAATCACTTTGTTAAATTAAAGCTAATTTCCTCCACTGTAAAGACAATATACACGATCACTGCTACCAAGTGATTATATTTAAAGTGAAAGGATGCAGAGGGAATGCCAATTCTTTTAGTCTATATTCGGTCACAGCTGTGAGAGATTAAGGGGTGTTTAAAATCTCTTATATGCCTGCCAAAAGTTTCAAATCATTAGAGCCAGTAGGTGTTTATCATTCCAGGCATTGTTTTAGATATTGGAAATTACAGAGCCACAGGTGACCATGTTCCTCACAAAAAAAAAAAAAAAAAAAAAAAAAAAAAAAAAAAAAAAAAAAAAAGGAGTGTGTTGGAAGCTCAAGAGAAAGAATTTGGGCTCCTTCTATCCTTGTTCAGCATATTCATTCCCAGAAGCCATTTCACCTGTATCTTTCAGCATCTCCACTAAAGTAAATCTCAGCCTAACTCACTCAGTTGTCAGGCCCAGCAAGCTTGCCATGCCTTAGACTTTAACACAGATAAGTTGACCCAGAAGTTTAACATGGATGGTGAAGAGCAGATATTAGTGTTCTTTTCCCTCCACTTCTATATTTATGTGTAAATGTGTATTGTGTGTTGGGTTGCAGTGTTGTCATATTTTCATCTGAATTTGTTTTCCAAACCGTGCAGTTTTCAAGTACAGACCATCACTTTTTTTTTTTTTTTTTGCAAAACTACGTTCAGTGGTAGAAATTGTTTCCTCTTTTCAGCAAGATGAAATGAAAATTGGCAGCTTTGCAAAGTAGATTAGTAAAGTAAAGATGCACAGCACTGGAGTAGCTAGTGTGGCTGGGTAAGAATTAGTGTCCATGTGAAGTCAAACACCAGGCTACAGAATCTGAAAGAGTTTCCATTTCACCTCTCTCTTTTCACGAGGTTAGCACTTTCCATGACAAGCATGACTTTCAGGTGCAGATGTTTTTCCACTTCATTGTTAGCTGACAGGTGTGTTTTTGTGAGATGTTTTGAGGAAAATCTATTCAATTTTCTGTGCTCCGGGAGCAGTCTTATTCACCAGTTTCTCTGGGTTTTGTGTCACTTCCTGCAGCAGATTGAAAAGAACTCTCCTCAGTGTGAAAAGAAAATCTTCGTATTTTCTTCCCCTCCCCATATGCAGATAATTAAAAAGCTCCTAAATCTGCAACTCTCGGTGCCTGTTGTGTTGTTGCATAAGACCTGCGTCCATGTTCAGCCTGCAGAGAATGGGTTAGATAATGAAGTTTGAAAGACTTAAATGTCGCTCGCAGTCAATCAGCATCAACCAGGAATTTTGGCAGACCTAATCGACCTTTTGTGACACTACAATGAATATACGCTCTGCCCAAAATAGCTGCCTCTGGGACAATTTGCATGAGAGATATGGACGCATTCACATCAATCTGAGCAGCTTCAGACAGAGAAGCTTAAAAGCTCAAGTGGTGAAACTTTTAATAACTCATCTCAGCTCCCTGCCCCCGACTTTTCCATTAATATTCCCATATTCTCTTCCCTTTAAATAGGAACATTAAGTGCAGATAAATAAAACATTAGGTTGATAAAATTACTTATATTGTGGTAGCAGCTGGAGGCCCTGATAAATACCTCGTGACTCTAGGCCCTGTTTGAATGGGTTACACAGAGACAGTGCCAGCTCCAGAGACACAAAGCTGAAGTTTCTGACAAGATGCAGGCAGACAATGCAAGAGAGGTGGAGAAAGAGATAACAAAAACAGTCATATTTGCATTAATTAGTAAACATCAGGCACTTCAGGAGTTTTACGTTATGTTTTTTATTTGTTTAAGTAGTCATACGCTATTGTTTATTACACCATACATTGTAATTGAGTGTATTTTGGTGTTATGAACACCAAAAACACATACATGACTTTTCAAAATTATGGTGTGGGACTTAGAAAGTAGTTTGTTACTACTTTAGACTCTTGTTTGTTATTTGTCAACAGTGGATGCTCGTGGATGTGCCTGTTAAGAAAGGTTGTTAGCAAAAGTTTGCTTTGCTTTGCCTTGCCTTACTTCACCTTGCCTTGCTTTGCCTTGCTTTGCTGCCTTGCCTTTATTCTCCTGGCAGGATTTGCATGAACAACCTGGAGAGTAAGTGAAAGAACTTTCACAACCACGTGGGTCACAACAAAACAACAAGAGGCACTGCACTAGTAAAGAGACCCAGGATGCTAGGATCACACTAACATTGCTGGTCACAAAGTCAGGTAAATTGTATGCATAACCCCAGGTTCTGTTGGAAAATGCAGAGCATTAAGAGTTTGTTGTTGTTGTTGTTTGTTTGTTTGTTTGTTTGTTTTCTGTCACTTTGCACTCCTGGCTGGAGCATTCAGTTCTTTGTGTGGTCTCTCTTAACAGCACAAGTTGAATATGGAGCCTTCCAACATAGAGCCACTGAGAAAAATGTATACAGGCTGGTGACTGGAGTAGAGGAAAAGGTATCTTCCTTTTTGTGTAATACTGAAATTTCTACATACAAACCGAATGGAGTAATATATTGCAATTACTGATACTTGACAATTACTATTCCTATTTATCCAATATTAACCTACAAATAAACCTTTTCAAGCAATCTTTGGCTTCCTTTCTTAAATAAAAGAAATCTCTCTGATTGCTCTGTCAGTCCATTCATTTCTAAAAAAATCAGAGAGTTTTCTTCAACTCCAGGCAGCTTTGAAAGAGAGCTCTCAGATATGTCACAATCCTGCAAGTTTCACAAAAGTAAGTGCCCAGAGAGATCTTTTCAGCATCAGCTATGAGCAAATCTGCCATGCAACTCCAATGCATGGAAGAGCACCCTTATCCATGCCCTTGAGGGCAACAGAAGCTTCAGCTGGAACTTTCATCTTGTTAAACTCTTGGAAATCCAACCATGAGACACAAATCAATGGAAACCCAGGCTTTGTTAGTCCTACCGCTCACAGGGGCAACTTGATTTTTAATATGAGGATCAAAAAAGCTATTAAAAGCCTAACTTTATACTCTGAAATTGGTTCTTTTCTGTGCTGTGTGAAAATTTGCATGTGGTTATGCTAATCTGGCCTTCCCAGTATGGGTGCTGAACATCCTGCTTAATGGTAACCACATTTAAGAACTCAGCTCTGAATGGGATCTTCTCAGTGCTAAACCCTTCTGAAAAAAAAAAATAATAAAAAATCCAGACATTTATTTTGGGAACCTAATAAAGATTTAGAATCCCAACTACAGGCACTTCTTTGTGCAGATCTTTGTCCGTAATGTGTCAGTTATAGCTGTACTCCAGGGCTCTGTGCTGTCAGGGTATTGTATGCAGACACATTGTGTGGCCTTTCATGCATGGACCCCCTTGACATAATTCCTCCAGAAGGATTTCAGGGCTTGGCTAGAAGGAAATACAGGCACTCTAGAGCGACATGTTAACCCCCGGGCAGTCCACTGCAGTTTTGTTCCTTGGAACTACAAGAGCAGTGCCTCTCTCCCCATGATGTGAACTCCTCAGCCTAGGAAATAGGGCACAGTGTGAGCTCTTTTCTGTTGGATTTCACTTTAGCCCACAGGCACTTCTAGACTGATCTCTTTGCATTAGCATACACCAAAGACAGAGTGGCAGCTGAGCTATTGAACTGCCAAAAAGGTCTCTTAAGAAAACTGGCCCTTCTTTCCCTGTGCTTCCCTCTGCCCAGATCGACGCTCGTTAGTTCAAATGGTACTGTGAAGTTTGTCACTTTAATGCATTGCCTGCTCTTTAAATTGCAATAAGAGGAGATGATGCTATTACTATAAGCCTATCCATTAAAAGAGCAGTAGAAGGGTCACTTTGGAAACTAAAAAAAAAAAAAAAAAAAAAAAAAATATATATATATATATTTTCTCCTTTTCAGATGTGTTAAAATGGGATTCTGAAATAACAATACAAAGATACAAAGCTGGGGAATGGACAAAGCATTAGAGTAGGTTCATTCCCTCAGACTGTCACTAACATTGGAAACAATTCTTCAGGGCACAAAACCTTTCAGAGGCTGGATCCTCTTTTTGTCTGAAATACCAAGCCTCTCCCTGACTTTTTGCATATTACAACAGCATTTTTTGCCATTGTGGTGGCAGAACAGCTGGGACAGGCCCAGCCAGCTGATTTCTTAAGATCTTGAAACCTTGTGACATTTTTTACATCAGACAGCACTTGTGAGGTGTTGTTGGCCTCTCCTGGCTTACAAGCTCTCCTAATTAAGTAGTGCAGTGACACAGGATAAAAAACCACAGTGCCTCCAGGTCTTATGGTATGCTTGTGAAAGGTCACCTCGCTAAGTAAGTGAGCAACTTAAATGTTCTGTAGGCACAGTTTGCAGGTATATAACACCGGTGTAGAGCAGCATAAGGATTTAGGCCACAGCTGCAGGTACTGGGAAGTGTCACTTTATTGGGATTACATCCAGAAGTGGCAAGGACTGCTATCCTGAAGAAGGAAAGCTCTGATTTCTAAACCAGTGCTGAGAGAGCATGCTCAGCCTTGAAAGGCAGCAGTGTCAGAAGAGAGCACAATCCTCAAGCAGGGGACAGAAAACACTGAGATATCTGCTGCTTGCTAATTCTCTTACAAATAATAGGAAATGGGGAGGGTGAATTCCTGCACTGGCGATAACTCTCAAATTGTGGATGAGTGAAAGAAATGGGAAGTGATAAGGAAAAAGCAGGATTGTCAAGCACAATGTACTAAAGAGGATAAAACAAACAAACAAACAAACAAGCAAAAAACTTAGAGGAAAAGGAAAGGAGAAAGAAGTCATTTTATGAAAGGTAACTCCAAGTTTTGTTGTGGAGGTTCTCTTAAGTTCCTAGTATATATATAGAAGTCACTGCCTTTTATATTTTGCTCATATATCTAGGCCAAATGACAGTCGTACTTCTTAGAAAATGGTTGGCCACCATGTCTAGCTTTTACTGATGTCCCATTAACAATCTAACATAAAGACAAATTCAACAGCTAGTGTTTTGCTGTTTTTTTGTTTGTTTGTTTGTTTGTTTGTTTGTTTTTTAATTCTCTATGGAACTTAACTTCAGAACAAGAAAGTAATGCATAAAAAGCCAATGTAAATTAGAAATAAGTAGCAGGGGAGCCTGGCACCAGTGAGACTAGAGAAAGTAGTAAACCTAAATGGTATAAGATGTGTCCTGTGTAGTTCATGAATTTTTTATTAGTGTTGCTGTGATACCAGGCTTATTGGACTCTCAGTGACCTATTGCTAAGGTCCAAATCCCCTGGTGGTGGTATCTTTCCCTCTTATTTCTCTCCCTCTCAGCATTTAGGAAAACAAGAGGTGTATCTACTTACAAGAACTCTTCCTGGAGCTATTTACCCTAAAACTGAGTTTCTACCCAAAAGGACTCAGTGTCTTAGCTGAATGATGCCTCTCACCAGAGAACACTTTGTATTGAAGAAGATACTGAATTTCTAATATATATTCCTGGTGGAGGGAAGCTGTAACTCAGCTGACACAAACACATTACAGTATGTTGTTCCAGGCTGTTCCCGTGCAAAATTAGCTCTATCTTTCTCAGTAATTAATTGTATTCCTGCAGGTGAAACAACTTTGTGTCTTGGTTTCAAGTAAGTTCCATAAGATGTACTTTTCCCCATCACTGTCTCCACGACAAAGACTGAGCTGTTCTGCCCTTACTGTGCTCAGTACGACATGCCAAGAAGTCCTTCTTCTATCAAGGTCTCAATGAAACTGTCACTGAAAGCAGCTGAAACTGAATCAACAATTGCAAGTACACAAAGCTGAGTTACCACACTTCTTCCCCTGCTTGTCATTCATGCGAATGACTGTTTCTAGAGGTCAGAGAGGACAAATAAATGCATAGGCTGAGAGAATGATTTGGAGTACTAAAGGGAGCTAGATTTAAATTTTGGAAGAAAGATAGTTGTTATTCAAAGGAGGTGACTAGTTGAAAACTGCTCTGCCTCTCTGCCATTTTAAAGATGTAAAATGCATTTTAGCTATTTTATGAACACTAAGCTAACAGCACTGGGGGCCAAGGCCATCCTTTTAGCCCTTTAGTACATAACAGGAGGTAGCTCTGCAGCCTGTCCCTTGTTCTGTCAAATCATATTTCCAGGTCCATCTGTCCTGTAACCCGGGTATTACCCACAAAGTTTAGTGATAACGTGGAAATATAAGATTTGGCTGTTGTGGAATTCGTGTCTAGTCAGAAGCTTCTCTTTTCCCTGGCCTTTTCTGTTGCAATGCTGCTGCTATGATGTTTTGTAGTGTTAGTAAATGCAAAGGCATGGCTGGTACATAGTTTTTCTTTACAATTTTTCATCTGAAAATTGGATTGCTGACACTCAGCTTACCACACTGTGTGTTGTGTCTTCTGAACAGGGGGAGAAGAGATAGTATTGATATTACAAAGATTCCAAATGAAAACTGGCTTTTTCAATTCCAAAACATCCATGTGGTGAGTTGTGGTAGATGTAGTTCAGGAACCCCACACTCTAACTTATCTAGACACACAAGGTGTCATTCCTCCAGTAAACTCAGTCCGAAGTGAGAAACGAGACACCTGAACTACAACTTCACTAACAGATGAGAGTAAAAATATTTGAATATTTGGATTAAATATTTCAGGTCTCAATTTATTGGGGTGGGGGCACTAAGTCTATACAAGTTTTTGATGAAGCAGACTTGTTTGTGTTCATGTCAAAATTTGCTGTCTGGTGTTTTCCACTCAGACCTGGCAAAAGACAGGTCAACAGTTCTTTTCACTTAGTAAAATCACTGGTAAAATCACACACAAAAAAATCAAGAAATATATAGCAGGTCAGACTGGCCTCAGCAGAGGGCTGTTTTTTTTCTGTCTTGAGGAAAGTTGCTGTTGAAATTGGTATGAAATCATTACCACACTTAATAAAAGAACACTTTTTTTTTTTGAAAGATTACCTGCCATAAAGCAGATGCAAGAGACTTCATCTGGGAATATCTATTTGGGCAATTTGCAGAGAGCGTTTTGAGCGGAGAATGGTAATTCAAAACATTTCACTTTTGGCTTCTCCTTATCCTTCACGCTTTAATCCTCACCCATGTGCGCTCGCTCATACGCGCACTCATAAACTTTACTCAGATGTGGACGCACTTTAATCTTGGACCTGATTCACTTCCCAGCATGAAACTGATTAAAAAAAAAGGGGGGGGGGGGGGAGTGGGATGTGGAGACTGTGAGCAGAATGAGCGAGTCAGGGCTTTCACATTGCTAAAGTGCCTTGGCTTCACTCTGTGACAAGCCTTTGCTTTTAAGGAGCAGTGGCCAAACAAGGAGCTCTGAAACAGGGTTTCATTTCACCCTCCTCCATGACTGTGGGGCACAAGTCCTAGGCATGATTTATTACAGACTACAGGAAGGAGCAGGGTCTTCCTCCAAATATTGGAAAAGAATGGGCAGAGCTCCCTGCTGCTCCTCCTCCACCTTTCTCTACCATAGGCACAGTGCCACTCCTCACATTGCTAGGGGTGAGATGGGACATGGGACTCATTTTGAGAACGAGCTGGTTGTCCACATGACCAATACCTCCACAACACCTCTACATGCCCTGAAAGTGAAATCACTGGAGGATACAGGAGGATACAACAATTTGCAGGATACCTGCTAAGGGTCAGATCCCCAAAGCCCTTGCTGTAGAGCAGTTTGGAAAACTGATAAGAAAAAGACATGGGATGCCTGCCTCTGGAGCAGAGATTGGTGTATGGGACATCCCCTGTCCTAAGTATGCCAAAACCACCAGATTAGCACACACTTTTTCTTCCATACTTCCTTCTAGCACAGTTTGTGTCTGGGTTACACGTTGACTTGGCATCAATGGAAGAAATGGTAAATCTCTCATGTCCCCATCTGTCTCAGTCCAGAACAGCCCACCCTCTCAAAAAAAAAAAAAAAAAAAAAAGGGTTCAAATCCTACCTCTGTTCAGGTTCTTCACTTTGAGGAAGCCAGACCTTCTAGCATATATACACCCTAAAGGAATACTTTAACTACTTATCTAGTTTCCAAAAGAGACACTCAATTACCAATTTATCTTGTAGTGAGATTTTAAATGAAAAAAAGTAGTACCTACCTCCATTTTACAAACAAACAAGTCAGGCTCATATTTTCAGAATAGGGCTTCAGGACATAAATATACTGTGGAGGCAAATAAGGGAGCATGAATCACCTGGAAACATGTCCAGTAACATTAGAGAAAAAAAAATATTTGAATTTTCAGGAAAAAAAAAATAAATCTGGAGTTGATTTATTAGGAAAAGGGGATGAAAGGGATGAAAGGGAGTGAAGAAGGACCAAATTGTACTGTCCTGATGAAAGCTGTTATTGCAATCAGTACAAAATAATTACCTTCCTGTACAAAAAGACATTTAAGAAAAGGTTACATGTGTGGAACAGATACAAAGAGAAGGGCAACTTTGAGGATACACCTGTCCCCAGTATTTCCTGTTATCTAAGTCTGAGCAATCTGGGTTTCAGCTGATGCCATAGCCAGCCATCCAGTTGTTCCATTTTGAAGCATCTCTTTCTTTCCACATGTTGTTTTGGACCTAAGTTTTGGACACCTAAATGTTATTCTTTTCTAGATGTTGGATCCAGGTTTGTGTCCCTCAATTCTTTCAGAAAAACTATGGAGCATAATCTTCACAAGGAGAAATTGCCTCAAATTTCATTTGGTGCATTGTAAGTAAAGTGGAGCATTACAAATTATGATCCTCCATATTCAGATGAAAGCTGAATTTCCATTTCCACCTGTGAGGTTTCAGAACTGCACAGGCAGGTAGTAAGCAGACACTGGGCAAAAGGGCACCAATGTATCATGCCTTTGTTCATTTGTTTCCCTGAAACAATAATTAAGAGCCTTGAGTAAATCGCACCAGAATTATGTGCCACCGCAGTAGCATGACAATGCAGACATCATCTGTGAGAAATTTGCTTGTGCTCTGGCAGCCAAATTAAACAAGATGAAGCACTGGGGATGCATTCTTGTTTTGTGGCTTTTGTTTAAAGTGAGGTTACACCTAAGAATGTGGTGATAAAAATGGCACTTTATGCACCGGTCTCCTAGTCTTAACAGCAGCCCTTATTTTTACTGACACAAATAAAATCTTACTGGTGTCAGCACTGTAGTCAGGGAAAAGTGAGCTCTGTTCTATGTTGCCACATCCATCATGAAAACACACACCCCCTCCTCCTTTTTGACCCCAGAATCATTGTTGTTAGTGATGATGTATGAAACAGAAAGAACATAACTTGATTGTGAGAAATTGCTTTGAACTTGTATTTGCTGGCAGGTGAAAGCCTTATTTTTGAGTTTTAAATGAAGCGTGTTTGGTATGGAAGTCACTGAGAGGGAATAAATAGGGAAGGCTAAGAATTCATTTTACAGAGTCACTTTTCAGACTGTAACTGTACTTTAAAAAAGGAGAATGGGCTGAATTTAAGTGCTGATGAAAGGCTCTGGACTGACAGTCCTGGAGAATAATGTTCTCAAGATATTGTTCTCATCTTTTCTGTTATAGTGGGAGTTCCTTGCTAATTACCAGTCAGTCTGAGGGCTATGTTTCCCATCCCTTCAGACTACTAACTCACATCAGAATGCCATCCTGGTCAATGTGAAATCCAGAAGTGGTAGTAGGCAAGGCCAAATGACAGCAAATAAAGGTGTTAATCTATCTGTGATGTGTACTTGTGCTGCAGTGGTTTCGGGTAATAACAGCAATTGGTACCTTTCCAAAATGGCCCTTTGAGATGACAGGTGTGCTCAGTGTTAATGCAGCCACATGCCTCATTCTAGTTGGCAACCTATTGCTGGTCAGCTTGTTGGTCCAGCAATTATGTCCTGGGAGAAGCAGGGCAATCACTGCTTTTTCTTCCCATCTTCTTATCTCTTTGTCCTGTTTGCTTTCATCAGAGTGCAAGACAGAAGCACCTGAAATGGTGGCTTTTCTGAAAACCTCTGTCCACAAAGAAACTAACCTGAGACAAGTTCCTCAGGGCTAATACTGCAAGGGTTTGCAAACACTTTACCTCCACATTGTTTGGTCTACTGGGGGAAGAGGTAATAATCTCAAAGCTTCACAGAGCTTTGAGCAACCTCTCCAAGAATGGTGCTGCTGCCAGCAACTCATAGGTGATTTGGACATCTGAGTGTGATGACTACCTGGAGCTGATCTCTGCCTGCATGTGTCATACAGGTGACATCCTTTGCGTTAACAGAGAAGACAACGTGCAGCTGAGAAAAACTTATATTTGGGTCCCACTATGCCAGTTGCCATCAAAACCGCAATCCTTCTCTAAAATGCAGCTATGTCCACTGATGAGTCCTAAGTGTCAGTGGAAAAGCAACAGCATGGAGGCATGCACCCATGAAGCAAATTATCATATTAACTGTACTTTCATTGGGAATCAGTTTAAAATGGGTTTCTAATATGGGGTATTCCCTTTACTTTGTGGACCCCTATGAATCACTGTTACATGCCATGGTGAAAAAAAAAAGAGTGACCTGAAGACAGAAACACGCCCAAGATTCCACCAAGTCCATTGTCAGCTTCACAGTTCTGGCTGTTGTTACATGAAATAGTGGCATCACAGTGCTCTTGCATGCACACACGCACTCTTGTCAAAGGGTATAGGTCCCTGAGGGAGCTATCAAAGGTGTGGGTAATGTGGTTCTTCCAACATGGCCAGCCAACCCACTTTAATCTTTCATATCCTTCTGATTACAAGCAATAGTACATGTATGTCTCTGCAGTAGCACTTTTTACCTCCGTTCTGTTTCCCTCAAGGTTCAACAAATCCTCTTCGTGGATTTTTGATGAGAATTTTTTCACTTATTGTCCGCCAGTCTGAGGAATTATACCTCTTCCATTTTTTTTTAATTTTTTTTTTCCCCTGAATTTACATGGCTTGCTGCCTCTGGGTTCTAGCTATGCATTATGTCTCTCATTTTCCATCTGTAGTTTATGACCATTGAGTCTGTTTGGCAAGTGTGTGCCTTACATTTGTATAATATAGCACACAGAGGTCTACTAATGTTATAGGTCTGCATGGAGATCTGTGGCATCCTACAGTCTTTTATAGTGTTTAATGGGCTCTTCCCAAAGACTTGTATTTTTGTATGTTGCCTGGGCATACAGAGTGTCATTCAGAATTGTTGATACACTGACCCACTGTGCAATGCTGTTGCAGAAGCAGACAAATAACCTCTCATTTGGATGTAACCCTTGTTACTCCAAACCAATGATGCCCAAAGATCAATTCCTGCGAGACTTTGCATATGGCTTTGGAAGGCTAAAAACTGAGGCTAAAAACAAAACTAAAAAATAATATAAAAATAAAAATACAGTGTTGTCTAGGGTATATTTAGAGTAAATACAGTACCACCAGGCAGAGGGTCCTGCCCTAGAGTTTTGAAATAAAGAAAATATATGCTGTTCTCCTTGATGTGGGAGCCTGAACATTTCCTTCCATGTGTTCAGTATCTCAGGAAAGTGAATCAGTTCTGTTCAAAAGTGTAAATGTTCTAGTAGTTTAATGCTAGCCTGAAACTTTCTGTTTTCACTCAGGACTTAAGAATATATCAATTGTTTTTCCCCAGAAACCACACAGGAAAGAAATTGGTCCTATTTCTAAACTACGATTGAATTATCATTAGGATGGACTCTCAGAAGGGTGATTGTACTTGAGAGCACATGACAGAAATTTTGATTTTAAGACAACAGTTTTTCCAGGATAGCTAACAAGTTGTGCATAGCTAGATCAAAGAAAAATAAGTAGAAATTCTATGTTTACATTAAATTTCATATAAGGTTTTACATTTCCATTTTTATCTTATTTGCTTCATCTACTATTGCTTTCAAACATGATACCAGCTCTGCCCAACAGTTTGACTTTCTATCAGTAAGAAGGACCAGATGGAGTCTATTTAAGAAAGTCTGTGAAGGGGAAATAATTTCTTAATTTTTTTGAGGGCGGGAGGAGGTTAACATTTTTGTTAATGGCATCTGTAAGGTGAAAATGTTGTCCGTAGTTAATTTTTCAGGAAGGAAACTAATTTGGCTTTTATTAATTATGTTGATAGTGGCCACAGACAGTTTCATTCTTTTTTTGAGTAATAGTCTAGGGGAACGGGCTTTTGAAGGAAAAGGACAGAATATTCTGCTTGTGCAGCTATTAATACAAGTATCTCTGCAATTACTTTGCTTGAGAGTATCTCTGCTTGCATATATTGGGCAAATTAGTCAGTTGCACTGTATTTCTGAAACATGCTAGGGCTGAAGGTGTCAAATAAATAAATCCCATGTTTATTCAGACCCATGTTTTGAAAGCTCATTTGAGATGTTGCCAACATCACATAATTTTCTGAGTTTTAATTTGTAGAAGTTACCCTTTTGTTCCTGTCATACAACAGTGGTGTCAAAGAAGACATGATAGTCATTACTGGTCTTTTCAATTTTGCTCTTTTTGTATGAAGCTGGGTGTTTTTCTTTTGTGTCAGAACTCTTGGTTTGCAGAAGTCCTTCTGATATTCTATGAAGTTTTGACCATCCCAGATCTGTCTTCAGTTAAACTCTACAGCTCATGTCAATTTATGTTGGTGTGACATGTTCGGTAGTGTTAGTTTGGTAATATAAGGTTGTATATCATTACAGTTGTGGAAAAAAATATCCAGGCAGAATATAATTGCTCAAAATTTATCTGGGGAACATGTTAAGCTATTTATTTTTACACACACACACACAAAAGAACCTGAGCAACAACAAATTTGGACATACTTGATTGTATATGTTCGTACAGGAATCATCAGACACAACTGAGTGAGATACATGGTGAAAACAACTGAAACACTTATTTCTCAAATACATACAGCAATTTTAAAAGTTCCTGACTTGAACAAGATTAAAAGTGTGAGAAGGGTTTTCAAAATACACAGAATACTTTTCAGACTGGGCACGTAACGCTTGTGCTTGTTGTTTAAGATGGCAAAATGGTTTTAGTTCTGAATATATTTTTACTTCTTACTCGTCCTTCAAGCCGAGTAATAATAAAATAAAAGTAGTAAAAATACATGGTGTCTGCTTTGTACCATCTCCCGGACAGTTGCCCTGTTCGCCAGGAAGCTTCTCAAGCCTCTTGTTCTTCCTAATTTTCCTGTTTGTAAAACTGGGCTATGGGAAAATGACAAACATCAGGAAAACACATCAGGGAACGACAGATGTGCAAACAAGTGGTAAAGCAACACACTGTAAACTACTCTGACAGCTATCTGTAACAGGTTTTTGGGAAAGGGATTTACAGCTTACATTAACGTTGCTCAAATGGTGTCTCAAAGTTTAAAAGTGGCCCGAAATAATTCTGTCTGGGTTATCATTTTCCTTTTCCTGCATCCTGCACTGCTTTTCCCTAAGTAAGTAGGTATCATCTGATTTCTGAAATATGTCCTGAATTGTCAGGAGGCTCAAAAATTTGGAAAGGACAGATTGTGGGCAATTCCAGTACACAAATCAAGCAAATGTTGTCTGTGTTCTTCAAGAAATCAAAGGGAGGATCCTAATGATGTAGGAATATTTGTAAGTATTGGCTGACTTGAGTGCTACTTTGAATAACAGTAAATGCAGAGATTTATTGCTCTATAAGTCTGTGGCTAGTGGCAGGGACCCATTTCTAGATTTGCCAAGGAACTCCAGTGGAGCAGAGCATAAAGCCCCCAAGGTATGTACATTAAAACTTTGCCTGGTTTGTTTGTGTGTCTGTGTGTTCAGAACTGCCAGAATAACCTGTTACTGCTTCTTGGAGTCATGATGATGCAAACCCAAATTCTGAGTAAAATCAGAGCGGCCCCTGCTGTGATGAGACTGTGCATTTGCTGAGACTGCAGTTCACTCGTAGGCTGAAAAGAGCCTGGCCACACCAGGAAAATAAAGCTCAATTGACATTTTCCTGCTGGGACCATTTGCTACCCCTTAGGGCTGCTGAACTCTGGAGCTATTTCTCTCTGATCCCGTAATAGCCATCTGTTAATAGTGTGTTTAGCACATTGCATGGGGAACAAGAGGGTGACGGGATGGTAGTTGAACTGTATATATGAGGAACACAGCAGAAACATGTGCTTCCTGCTCTCCAGAGCCTGATAACAAAACAAAACAAAAATGCTATTGAGAGCTGTTGTTGCAGTCGAACAAAGCGTAATAAAATCTCTTCAAAGAGCCATCTGGACTATGCTAAGGATGCTGCTCCATGCTAAATACCCTTGCTTTGGCAAGCCTGTGTTATGATCAACATCTAGGGTTCTTTGGTCTATTCCAGCAGTCTCAGGCTGGAGAGCTGCACTAGTTGACAATAACTCTGACGTCCTTGGAGATTTAATTGCAGACTGCGCTGACTGGCTCAGGCCTGGCGTGAGAGGAAAATGTTCGTATTCTCTCTCTCTTTTTGTTTGTTTTGAGGAAAGGCTGTAACATCTTTTTCAGCTATCCACACAATCAAATTTGGCTGTGAGGCATGGTCTTGAGGAGAGTTTTGCAAGTTCACTGCATGACAGACTGCCTCTGTTCAGAGCTGCAGTGAAAGTCCACTGATTGCATTGAAGAAAAGGTTTTACCTCTGCTTGTAAAGGTCAGCAGAAAGACCAATGATAATAGAGAATAAATCATCCTATGATTTTGTTTTCCTTTCAGTGATGAAATCTGGTTACTCTATAATCCATGTTTGCTGAAAAGTGACGTTTAAAACATGATTGTTCTTTCTGTCTTGAAATCATCAATTGTCTTTAGCCTCTATTGGCAGTTCTTGTTCCCAGCTACAAAAATAAAACTTTAAATAAGGTTAATATTCACTACCCTTTCACCCAGGGCTAACCCATCTTCCCCTGTGTTTGCTGGCAGCCCTTCAGTGTTGTGGATCCAGATCTCAGAGATGCTGAGTTACCTCCATTCCTGCAGCATGCCTCCTCACCATGAAGGATTCAGAAAGAACCAAAGGAGCTGGAATGGCTGTAACGTTCCTACATCATGGCAATTCTTGTCCTACACAGAGATTTGTTGGAAGTACTGACAGATGATGTAAGGTTGTCCTAGACCTTCCAAGGGAAGCTGGATTCAGGGCAAAGAAATGTCAGCATAAAAAAGATTTGAGAGCATGTTTGTGTTTTTGAACAGGTTGTTCTTTAAGTGGTGCTCAACATCTCTCAGATGAAGTTTGGTGCTAGTTCAAGTATAGTTATGTTGCCAGTGAGGCAAGCGAGGTCCTTTCACATGAAAGATTTGCATTGTCTCATGTATATATACAGCTAGGAGTGAAGCATGTACAGTCTCAGAAATCATGTGTGAGAAAAAGAGCATGTAGGTTGCCTCAAAAATCTTTCCTGATTTTGTAGCATTACTAGAAAGAACAATCTCTTTTGCTCTCTTTTTAACTAAGTGAAGCTGATCTACAAATCATGCAATTACCGGCTTTTTTTTTTTTTTTTTTCCCAGATAGAACCCTCCTTAAAGGCAGACGTTGTGCTTGCAGCTTTAAAAGCCAAGTACTAGTCATGAGAAGAATACAACAAATTAAAAACATTATTAGCATGAGAATTAATGAACCTAAAGCCTTTATTAGGTTTGTCTGACATCCAGAAACCCAAAGGGTATTTGCACTGATAGGAGTCAGTGACCTGAGAAGATTAAGCATTGCCAACTAATTATGATGTCCTTAAAAGAGGGGATTCTTTGCATTAATACTGAGATTTTTAATTTTATTTTTTTTAATATAGAGCTTTTGTGGACCATCAGCACTACAATCCACAAGTGTATAGCTAGTGCCTTTTCTATTCACTGAGATATATTACATCTCTCTGCCAATGATAGTAATTGCCTATATGGGAAAGTACCATTACGAGAGCACTTAAATGCATTTGTAACTATTTCTAACTCATCTGTAGCTGCTGGAAATGTAGAGAAGGAGCCAGAACCATGTGAGCAGGCAGCTGCTGTTGGCAACCAGTCCCACGTGCTCCATGGGTGCAGCCTGAGAACCCATGTATTGGAGCAGGAGGCTAGGTCACAGCTGCAACCTATGTTTAAAAAAAAATGAAAAATGCCAGCAGAACTTTGCCTACTGAATTGATGCTGGGAGGAGGGGGAGTGAGAGGGTTGGAGTCATGAAAAGCTTTATTACTGATTTTCATTACTACTGAGTTGTGCAACTTCAGGTGCCTTGAAGCTTTAGGCCTCTGTTCTCATCACAATTAAGTGATAATTTTTAAGCCCATTGCAAAGAACCGTCTTCTGGGACAGCTGATGAACTTGGTAATTAAGAGAACTGCTGTGTTGAAACAGATCAACAGATCCATCTGGCACAGGATCCTGTCTCCAGTATTGCCCCATGATGGAAAGAATATGAGAAACTGGACACAGAATGTGATCCTTCCCCCGACATACCCCTCACTCTTCCTGAAAGAGGAAGTGTAGGAGCTTGAACAGTCAGCTATTGCAATCCACCATAGATATACCTTTGGTTTGGGCTTGACTCCACTGCTGGTAGCAGCAGTTGCCTCCATTGTTATTCAATTATACCGGAAAATGTCAATTCTGATTAAATCTCTTGTTGCGTTATGCAAATCTTTGCCCTAATCCAGAACATTTATATAAGCTTCTGTGACATAGCTGCTCCAGTCTGAATGTCACGACTCTTTCTTCCCATGCTGGTCTGACACACATCCCAGCTGGCACGTCACCCCTCAGCAGGACCTGCAGGGCTAGTCATGCATCCTTGTCACTAGCACTGGGCAATCCTTACAGGATTTATTTTACCACTAGCGACTGAAACTACATAATAGGAGGACTTTGAACAAAATAGGCTGTCCATTGCCTTCTAATAGCAAGTCATTCCTCTGATCTGTTCTCCTTCATCCATTCTCAATCATCCTGAAGTCACATAATTATTCCAGAGAACTGTCACCACTGCACAGAGGGATATTTCATGGGTGCAGTAACTCCGCAGTGGGTCCTACACTCCCAAGACTCTTTCAAGGAGCAATACACAAGGTCAAAAGAATTAGCAAAAGTAAATTTATAGAAGAAATGACTCATGTCAAGAATAGATTGGAATTGGAAAGGACCCAACTGATGAATGAGCAGCAGCAGCTGGGCCAAGTTACTGCTACATGAAGGATGTTCTGAATAATGGTCAGGAGACCGACTGGGGTTTTCCAAGACCCTTTGTATGTCCCTGTACTTCAGCAGTCCTTCTGTTCCTCCTGCTCCTGGACTTTAGCTGAGGATGTATGTAGCTTATGATCTGGATTTTGGAAATGCTGGACCTGTTCCTGGAAGGCATTAGCAGTCTGCACAGGGGGTGATCAGCTAAATTCTGCCTTGAAAATTGCTGGGGTGGGAGTGGCAGTGAGAGAGAATTTGTTGTTTCTGTGAAGTTTCCTAGAAGCCCTACAAGGCATTGTTGGGAGGAGATGGGAACACTAACCAAGCAGAACAAGATTATAGATCAGTTGTCAAACTGGCAAAGAAATCTTTCCTTCTTTGGAAAGATTGCTTGCTGAGGATCATTAACCATTTAGGACAGACTTTTTTTCTTTATCTTACCTTTCTGTTGTTGTTGTAATGCATTTCAGACCTAGCAATATGAATATGAAGCCTCATTATGACAAAATAATATCCCATTTGTTTTCTGAAACCAGTCTTTCAGTTCTGATTAGAGAAAAGACGTGTCTTGTTGGAATTTAATATATTCAGTGACTCTGAGAGTAGAGACTGCTCTACAGAGGCATTTCAAGATCTCAGAAAACAAGCAGAAATGCAAACAGTGCTCCTATCACTTAACCATTAAGCTACCTTTACATTTCCAAACAAGACTATACAGAGGCTTAGCTGTCTGTGCATAGGAACAGGAGGAAAAGAAGGATCCCTCTCTTCTCTAGTGAATTCTCTCTTGATCTTGGAGCTAGGCTCAGTGTAGTGAGCACATTTATGCACCCATTTTCTACTTGTTGCAGATGGATGCCAAGTGGTTGAAATAGTGACACTGCTGCCATCACCCTCCTAGTGACGAGTCCTGTACTTGGTGTCAGTAATAATTTAGTTATATTTGGTTGTAAATGTCATATTTCTTATGCAATTGTTACAATAATACAGTCACTAGAATGAACCAGCACATAATGAACTCTGAAATGGGGTAGGATTATTCCTACAAAGGAACAATCTGTACAAAGGATGGCCATTCTGAAATGCATATATCCATTTCTGTAAAGGGAGTGATATAATTGTGCTGAATTTGAGAAGGGATTAAGCTGCCTAAATATGGGCATTTGACTAAACATGGGCAGGAAACTAAAATGGTTTCTACTAACTCTACAAGGGGTTGTCAAATATGCCAGCAGTCCCCCAAGGATAAACACATCACCACCTAGAGTGATGGTTAGGGGGCAGCCTAGGAAATTTGAGGTTTAAAAAAATAATAAAAAATAAATAATAAAATAAAACAACATTACAAGGCAAAGTCCTCACCACTGGGTACAGGGACCTTGAATGATATATTGGGTGATACAGGAAAAATGAGACGAAGGACAGGAGAAGGAAAAACTGGGAAGATGGAAATCACTGTTGTCATGATTGTACAGAGGAGCTTGTACAAAAGTCAATAAATAATAGCCATCAAGATGTAGCAGCAAGAATGAAGGCTAATTGGAAAATGTGTTTTTACCTGTATATTTTCTGATAGAAAATGAACAAACCTGGACTGAGCATCATTGTTTGAGGCTTTTATGGAGAAAAAGTGAACTACTTCCCAAACCAAAACAAACACTGTCACTATTGACAAATAATAAATGAAATCTGAACATGTATCTGCCTCCCACCTTCAGATTTGATGAGAAATGAACTTTTCCCACAGAAATGTCTGTGTTTATGGAAAAAGCCAAGGCAGGAGGACAGATCACTACAAATTAAAAAATTCAGTTCTTTTTTTTTTTTTTTTTTTTTTTTTTTCTAGAAACATAAAATTTTTCACTTCTGGTTTTTAATTTTTGCAATGTATCCTGAGGCTGGATCATTATCCTCATTAATCCTTTGCTGGGACAGCATCTGAGGCACAGCCTGGGCTATTGCAAACAGCCCTAGTGATTTTTTTTGTGCCCCTGAACTAAATGTGCATGATGCATATGCAGTACAGGTACCCTGCAGAACTTCACAGACACTCTGAAACCCACAGGACAGACATAGGTGCCTTGAAGGTGATTTGCGCCTGGATTCAACAAAGGTGTGGTTCCAGTGTTTCCCACTGAAGATTTTGGTACTGAAGGGTCACAACTTTCCACTGTAAACCTTTCTATTTCTCCAGCTGAGCACCTTCTAGTGAGGCCCAGACAGGCTATGCTCACTATTTAAATTTTACTGTTTAGTTCCTATCCAGCTAATTTTACATGTCCAGAAAGAACAAGATGTCTTTCCTAGTTCTTTCCATTTTCTCAGCAGTGCAGAGAGATGAGCATCTCTGGCAATGTCTTGCCCTGTTGGTGAACAAGTTTCTAAGATGAGCAAGAAGAAAAACATAGTTTGCACTACACATGCCTGCGAGAAGGAGGTTAATCCCACACTTAGTTTTGGATAAGTCCTTATAGTGTCATGGTGTCACAGTTTGTAACTCCAGAGGTCCAGAGCACCTTTCCACATCTTTGCAGGTTTAGCTGTAAGCATATCTTCACAATAAGCCTGAAGCTACTTTACCCAGAAGATGTCCCCTTATGTAACTTATCACCCACCTTTCCCTGTTGCAATTGCCCATGCTCCTCTCATGACTTCCTGAATCAAAATTAACTTCATTTTTTTTTTTTTTAAGAAGGCAGGTTATAACTGATGCTTGCTATATTTCTACTACACCTCTGCTCTCAGGTGACCCACCAACCTGGAAGAGCTAGTCCTGTAATGCATCTTCATTAGCTGCCATCTGCCCTAGGGGGGTGAATAGCCTTCCCCATCACCAATAGCGTGAAGAAAGGCTGCAGCTTTGAAGCAAGCATTTATCTGTATAGAATAACCAGTTTTCTGAAATGTCAGTAGGAGGCAGAAATAGATATTGTCCCAGCTAAAAGGAAAAAGATGGTACTGCTTAAATATGTCTAGGTCATTGGGGTGTAGGGCAGAGTGAATAGGAGGTAACAATCCTGCTTGCTCCCCACCCTCCCAATACAATGCCCAACAGGAAAGTGGAGCAAGAAAAGGCACTGTGTCCAAATTTTCCTCTCACAGCAGCTTTACAGGATGATGATGTTATTCTAGGTGGCAAGTAAGCAAAAAATATATTGGTCCTGGGGCTTGTGACTGAGGAGTACTCTGCAAGGATTTTTTTTAAACACTTCTCTGTTAATGGAGTGTTTTCAGAGTATTCTTATACGCAGTGGCTGAAGTCTCATTATATATTTAAGTGCAATTACTGGCTCAGTTCCGTTCTCACACAATATCTCTTCTCAGCACTGCGTTTTCCCCATTCTGTTTTCTTGTGCTTGCTGAGTGAAATCAGCAAAGAGGCCAAATTTGTTAACAGATCTATGATAGCCCTTTAGAGCTCAAGATTCCTGTAAATTCAGCTTCACCCCTGCCAGGTGCAAAATTGCTTATTATCTCAGGTTGAGTACAACTCCAGGAGAATGGAAGTAAAAAGAAACAAACAAGAGAGATGGATGATATAATGAGGGAAAAAGTGACACAAACTGATTGACACTTGGGTGTAGGTAAAAGAAGACTGAGGAAAAAAAAAATATATATATATATTATATAATATATATATATATATATTTTTTTTTTTTTCCCAGGGGAATCTCATGATTTTAATACAAATCTTGTGGACCCTGCATGTGAGCACATTTCTAAAAAACAGAGATGATAACAGAAGAAGAGTTTGAAAGTATAACAAACGTTAAAAAACAGCAAACCTGTAAATTGACAAGACTGAGCTAAAACCGTCATATTTGCTTTATGTTTACTGGATTGTCTTACATGAAATATACCCTATAATTTCAAGAGAGCTAAGCTTTGGGCAATACCTAGTATACAGTATGACATAATTTTCTCTCGCACATGATTGGGAAGGAAAGACCCCAACAGCACCTGGGAGCAGGCTCCAAGAAATACTTACAACAAATACAATTCCAACCCCTTTAGAATTAAAAGGTTGCTATAACAACATAATGCATTTATTCCTAGATAGCTTTCCTTTGCTTATTTTTTATCATAATTTTTTAGGGTATCAGTTACCATAACAACAGAATGTAGTATCTTAAATGTCACCTTTCATGTATATTTATGCAATATAATTAAATGTATGGGATATGGGATTGGGGCATGTGCTAGGGTGGATTAATTCACACCTCTCCCATGAACCATCACAATGCTACCACTAGAAGTGGGAGTGAATTTAGATAGGACATGTTTTGCAGTGACACTGCCTCATGCAGCTGTAAATATACTTAACTTTGCAATGCTTCCGTTGTTAATTAAGTGTTGATGAGTCTTCTAAGTTATAAGCTATCAGCATGGCTCACTCTTTGGATCTTTTTCTAAGCTGTGATTTCTATTAATTACAGTTGTGTTTCTGTTCTTATTAGCTAAGCTGATCACTCTCAGAGGAATATGAGACTTTTCTGAGAGAAGCAGACAGTTGAGACATCCAGCCTGCTATCCCGCCTTTCAAAGCAGACTGATAGACAGATTCTTGGCTCTGGATCCAGCTTTTTTCCACCACTGTAAAGATGTGACCTGAAATCAGCTTGGAGAGGTAATGTAGTCTTCTTGCACAGTTGGGGATATGTCCCTGAAACTTCCTTCCGTGCTGTGGGAATAGGCAGAGAAAGGGGTGCAGAGGAGCTGGGGCAGAGCACTCAGCCTCCCACATGCTGTTGAGCAGGCTGCAGCTAATACAAGTGAAGGCAGCACTGGGGCATTTACACTCAGGCAGTGTACTTGTGTCTGGGGTGAGCACCACTCTCCATGGGGAGACATAACCCATGCTCCTGGCTGCACCTTTTGGGATGATAAGTAACCAAATTAATAAATGCTAATATGCCC
The DNA here is from genome assembly GCF_047663525.1 of Anas platyrhynchos. Classification (NCBI taxonomy): domain Eukaryota; kingdom Metazoa; phylum Chordata; class Aves; order Anseriformes; family Anatidae; genus Anas; species Anas platyrhynchos. The sequence goes on from NC_092587.1 coordinate 55,741,187, forward strand.
TGTTTGCAATAGGATAACATTGCAGTGATGGTACCACAATCCCCTGTGCTCTGTACTAATGCTCCTATAAGTTTCCTTCCCATGTCTCCTGTTTTTTTGAAGTTTCTGTTCACTTCTGAGCTTCACTTCATTTCCATCAACCAGTTATCCTGCTTGATGGGTGGATTCTCTAGGGACCCACTGAAGGGAGGACCTAGAAAAGGACTCAGAGAAAGACAGCTCAGGAGGAGGCATGGAAAACACTATGATAACTGTCTCTCTCTTTATTACTGTGTGGGCAATTACTGTGGGAGTTCAGGGGGGATTTCTGGCTTATGGTCACTAATGACATTTATTGTGGAGAATACTCTGTGAACTGGGATGTCCTGAGTTTTGATTCAGAGAAAATGCTTTATGAAAAGTGAGGTATGGTAATGATCTCCCTGACCTCCATGCTGTTTGTATGAGCATGAAAATAATCACTGAGGAGAGGAACAGTTAAAGATAGAAGTACTGATACTTTCAATTTCAGCCTTTTAACATTGATAAAGAGTCATAAGTGTAAATTACTGCAATCACTCTTCTGAGTGAGTAGGTCAGTTTGATGCCACACTATTCACATGTACTTCTTTAGAGAGAACTGCGCTCTGGATATGACAGATTATAAGGCACCACAGGCTATCAGCTCTCTGCATGCTTATCAGAGAGATTCAGAGTCCCTGCAAAAACCCAGCTGGAATATCCTCTGATTATCAAGTTGCAAAGGAGTGGTCTCCATTATTCCTATTCTGCTCTTACTCAATAAGCCAGTAGGACTTCGGCAGAGGTAAGCCAGGTATGCACTGCTGCCAGCCCTTCAGTACTGCTTCACCTCCTTTCAGCGTTTCCCCTGACAACCACGTTTTTCCCTGGGGGCTGCTGTTCCAGATGTTTAGCAGAGAGAACAGATGTGGCACGGATCCCCTCAGGAACACCCTTGCTCTCCTCACTAGCCCCAGCACACTGCTCTGTCACAGGGTCCTAGAATGGTGATGTCTGGATGAAACCCACAGCTGACCTCTAATGCCACACATGGGGTACCTCTAACTTAAACGTAGACAAAACCCAATTCAGTATTAATGAGGACAACACTTAGAGGGGTGACATAACCTTCTGGGGCAACTGTGATTACGTAGGGATTCCTCAGACTGTTAGGATATGTTCATGCTCCTACCAAGGAGGATGAATTTTAGAAGATAATTCCAAAAACTACAAAGTATTCTCACCTCACAGTACTGAGTGGTTTTCTCACCACTTGGCAAGAACTATTTCTCAGTAGATTCCCAGAAACAGACAGATGTCTCCATCGATATTGTGGTTGCAGACCTGTGGCTTCTGATTAACAATCTAAATAAAATGGGTGACATTTCATCCTTTTCACCCAGGTTGCCAAGTCCAAGTACTCTTTCATCACTCCAGTTAGTACTTATAAATGTGAGGCTGAGCTTGAGCCTGATGGGGAAGCAACTGATTACACATTATGTATTAATGGTTTATGGCCATACGTGGTAAGCATATGGTTTATCTAAGCAGATAAAGTTGAGTATTGTCCCTCAAGTAGAAAGGGGCTATAATTTATAGCATTATTCAATTTGAAGGGACTTCAGAAGTAATCTATTTCAACCTCAAAGCAGGGTTAACACTGAATCAAGACCAGGTTGCAATATACCTTGTCCTTTCCCTTGGTAGTGTTATTGGAAGATGGGTAAAGACAACTCACATGCCAGCATTTTGAACTTCATATTTCCAGCAACATTTTTTTGCTCACTGTAAATCATTGGCTACCTATAGAGTCCTTCCTCCTTCCCCTCCCCCAAAACAAAACAAAACAACAACAACAACTACAAAAAAAGGGAAACTACTACAGGAGTTACTACTACAGGAGTAACTACAGGAGTAAGTAGTACTACTAAGTAACTACTGCAGTAATAGGTAACTACTGTAGTAGTACTACCACTACATGAATACAGAAAACCAAAGTTAAGCTCTCCTTGGCAGAAGAAGAGTTGTCCCTGGATTCTGCTGTACATTTACAAATGTCACCTGTCATTCAACTCATTCTCTCCTTCTTGGCTTTTGTGAGGGAAAGAGAGAGGGGGAGGAAGGTGCCAGACTGTGTTTTATAGCTGATGAGATGAAAATGACCTTGTCGTCATCTGGATTCTGCTTTGAGCAATGCTGCATATCCCTTGGAGGTGGATTAGGTTTCCACTGACAAGCTCTGGGAGATAGAATTTCCATTAGAATTAGGGGAAGAATATCTATTAGATAGATACAGCTTCTTATCTGCACCTTGTCTCCTTCTCAAACTGTCTGCTTGCTATCTTGCTTTCTCCTTGCCTGCTCTCATGGTTCCTCTGCTCGTCAGATTTGTCTTGCTCTCTTCACCTCTCCCTGGGCTCTTCCTGCAAAGATAATGAAGTTGCTGTTGCCAGACCTGAAGTGCCATTGCTTGTCCTTCACTTTCTAACTTTAGCTTCCAAACAAGCAGACCAAGCAGGCTGTGCAAACCTACAATGTGCCTTTGTTTCCAGCAGGCACAGCAAACTGCTAGTGAGACTTCTTGTCCTAAGATCATCCCCGTTCTCTACCCACCACCTTTAAGACTTCTTCAAAGGGGGTCAACGGGTGAATTTAATGAATTTCTACTGTGGTATCACACAGAGGTACCAGCCTTGTTGTACAAGGCCACCTACCAATAGAAGGGGTCCTGAAGTCCAAAGCTTTTTGTACTCTGAGAACTATACTGAAACAAGCTGAGTGGCCACAACTGCATATGGGGCCACCACATAAATCTCTGTGTCTTTATTTCAATTATGTATAGTCTGTGTACATTACTTTTGGCTGTACAGGTAGCCATTGAAGCAGTTTTTTGAGAACCATTGGTTTTACTGGTTAAGAGGAAGGGACAATGTTACATCCTTCCCTCTCAGTGACTTATCATATTTCTTTCATATATGTTATATGACCAGTAGTTAACCAACAAAGAGCATTCACAGAATAATGGCACATTTGGTATTACGGGCTACGCAGAACGTTATTCTATACAGAAGAATGCAAAGCAGGATGAAGGCTAGGAAATGTAAGAAAAGGAAACAGCAAATTTCATGGGAGGCAGAGTTTTGCTGACCATCCATTTTGTTTGATCCTCGGCAGTGTTGAGAATAGAAGGCAAAGCTTTCAGAGGATCCCGTGGCACATAACCAAAGCCTGAATTAAAGCCACTCTTCAAGTTCAAGATTTTTTTTTTACCAAAGAGTTGAAGGGAGACTTCACTCTGCCACAATGTTTCAATACATGGGCAAAATTTGTGCTTAGATTGCCACACCAACCAGCATCTCCTTTGCAACGGCTTTCCCAAACACATCAGTAGATATCTCTGAAAACCATTGCTTGATTAAACAAGTTACATGTAATATCCATGAAGAGTGATGCTTGGAGTCCTGGGCTCTACATAGGATTGTTATACAAGATTTTAAATTAGGACATCAGTGCTGGGACTACATACTCAAGATCAGTTAGTTCCCCATTGGACTCTTTTCACAGGGAATGGAACCTGTGCATTGAATTATTTTTTCCAAATCAGAACATTCTGCTGGCACCATGCACAGGGAAAGCTGTGATTTTAATAATATGCCCACACCGAACCTGAATGACTTAACCTTCAAAATTCATGCAAAAAAAAAGGAATTATTTTCCCTTCACAGAAAGCAAAGTACCAGTGAAATTTAAGCCATTGCACTCTAATTCTAACTTTTGTATTAGGGAACTTAAATGAAAAGAAAACAAAAAATCAAATGGAAAATTTAAATGTTTACTTAGGAAGGGGCCAGGGGAACACTTCACACATGTTTAAAAAATAAACTCTCCTCTGAAGTAACCCACTTTCTGAAACCTTTATCTTATGAGTAGTTAGCATTTCCAAATGAAAATAAAAATAAAAATCAATCTATAAATAAATCTTGTAGAACATTTGCCATCAGTTCATCCTGAAAACGTTCCTGTGAGCTGGATGACATCTGCATCCATGTCCCCATGAAAGTCTGAGTGCATTTTCTGGCACCATCAAGTGACCATGTCAACTGCAATATGTGTTTAACAGACAGGACCATACTTCACTTTGCTCTTTCACTTCCTACATTCCCAGGATCCTCCAAAAGATCTGCTAGATGTGACTAGTAGTCTAGTGGGTACAGAATAGTAAATAGCATCAGCATGCCTTCAAGAAACAATATTTTCTGAAGCTTTTCTACACAAATCAGGAACTCTAAAAACAGCAACATTCTATAATGAATATCCACTCAGCTAAGTGATTGGTGGTTCTGACAAGATGGACAGTTTTGCATTTGTGTTGACCAGTCACCAACAGAATAATGTTTACCCTCATTCACATACACATATTTTCATAACTAAGTTTCACTACTGCTCATCTGTCAGAGTCTCTCAACATATATTCCACACTGATCTCTCACAATCATTGTTCTGACAAAGAAGTCTTTTGAGAACAGCTTGCTCTTTGAGAAAAAAAAAATATTTTGAAGGAGTACCAATAGTGTAGAAAGATGGAAACTAGCATACTGAAAAACTTCCTCATGATAGAGAACGTTGTAGTAGTTCTGTGATCAAGTAAGATGATGCATTAAATACCTCTTTTCCAAATAGAAACTACATCATATTGTTTTCACTTCTTTACAGCAACATTCAAAGCACATCCAAGTTTTCATCTGGGAAAGCTTGCTTGCTTCTTCCTTCTTTATGTGTTTGCTTATTTATTTATTTATTTATTGGACTATACTTGGTTTGGCATTTGGTCTTCATCTCTTGGAAGCCCATTCTGTCACTAACATACCATTATTGATGTCTGCTGGCCATGCCTTTCAAAGGGAAATTAGCAACACCCATGAGAGCATTACATGCCATGATCATAACAAGGCCTTGTATCATTAGCTGCTTGGACTGAAGGAAATGTTGCGGAAAAAAATATCCACCAGATCATTCATGCTGTAGACATTGTCAACAAAGACGTATGTGTATGGATGTTTTATGATGCTTGCTTCATCTGAAATGTCATTGTCTCTGCCCCCATCCCCCAGGGCACTAATGGTCGTATGAGTTAATGGCTTATTTTAGAAGGAGAGAACTATAACAGCATTTTTTAAACACATATAAATCCTTTATTTGAAATGCATTAGGTAAAGAAGACAATTGAGACATTATATAAACACCAGAGTCTGTATCTCAAAAACTCACAGACAGACAGACAAAACTTACAAATTAAGCAGAGGACTTATTTGTGACTTGCTGAGAAAACACATCTGTCTCTCTTGGCCATTTTGGTTGCCTTGAAATCAAAGGGGTGGAGTGTACACTTATATCTGAGCACCCGGAGAAGGAATAAAGGAACACTTATGGTGTTTGTAGGGTTTGGTGGGTGAAGCTAACAGTGAAGGCACCTCTGGAATATTCTACAGCATTTCACACCTTAAAAGTCAAAAGATTTCTTATTCCTTATTTCTAGTGGGTAGAAGAGCCACTCACTTAAAATCAGCCTTCATCAACTTTTGCCATCTCTGAATCTATGTGCTGAAGGCAGTGAATGTGGCATTCTGGATACTTTTATCTTGTTGATCTCTTCTACCATCTGCTCTAGACTATCAAAGTTCCCCTAGATTGTTCTAAAGCACAGGATGGTAATCCCTTTCCCAGCGTTAGGGGACAAAGTTAGTTGCATTTAGTCCTTTTGATTGATCTTGGATATTCAAAACACAACATACTCTGGCTCAGTTAGTTGCCTAAAGTTCCAGTCCCTGAAATGAGGGACTATTCTGCAGATTTCCTGCAGAATTCAAAGTATGCCATAGTAGGGAAAAACAAAACAAAACAAACAAAAAAGGAACAACAATAACAAAAACAAACAAACAAACAAAAAACACAGCATTTTTGTCACTTGTGAGAGATGGAAGTGCTAGGCTAAAAAGCAATACCAAGAATTATGGCCTAACATTATTACCTCATCTACAGTTTAAAATAGAATCTAAAGCAACACTGGCAACTTCCTTTCTGAAAGAAACAAATAAACAGAGAGACAAGATAAGTACATTCTATATCAGAGCAAAAGGCAGCTGACAGATATAACCTAGCCTTATGGACAACCTCTAGGACTGCTGATTTTTGGAAAAGTTGCAGCTAGTCATCCAGGAAAAATATCTCTGGAAGCTGCTATTATTTTTGGAATCTTGGTTACAAGTGTCTTAACATGCATGATACCTTCAAAGATTTGGAGTTGCTTTCTTTGGGATGTAACACAAAGAAGAGGATGAACGAAATATTCTATCACCACACCCCATCTCGAGGCTTTAGCAATTAAGTACTGAAATAACAGAGAATATCAGGGCCTTTGTCAGACATTTTATGTTCGCTAGATCCACAGTCCATGGAGGGGTAACCACTGGACCTGAACCTCTTCATTTCAGCTTGAGTCCCTTAGGAACATGCTTATGAGAGCTTAATGATTCCGTCATCGTTAAATATTTATAATGCTGTGACACCTTTCTCTCACTATTTGTAAATCATGATTCAGATTAACTGTGAGTTTACAGCAGTGAAATACAACTATAAATTTGGTTTAACCAGCCAGTCAACTTTGTCTTAGGCCTTACTGCCTTATAGAAACAGCTCAAAGCAGCCAGAGAACACTAAGGAATCTGGCCTTATGGTTTAATGGAAAGGCATAATTTAAGTTCTGAGCCTAGCACAAATGCCATTGCAATTACATCTATCTCTGGTACTCTAAGTTTAAAGATATTACTATTACAGATTTGATCTGCACAGATCTCCTTGAGACCAAAGCCTCCCTTTCTGCTGAAACAGTTCAGCTCTTGTCCATATGATAGTAACAGAAAGGAGATTCAACACAGAACACACTGAGGACTCTGAATTCCTGTCAGCAGTTCATTAAAATGTGCAGTGTGGTCTGTCCAGAATTAGCTCAGCAAAACTCATGCTATGTTCTCAAAATATAGATTAATATCTTTTTCCTATAAGAGGAAAATCAGAACGTATGAAAGCATGAATTGTTTTCAAAATACGGTTTAGCTCTGTTTAATTCAATTCAATCAACCCAGGCTAAAACAGAGTAGCTTCTGTGGGAGCCTAATGTGATGGATTATTTTATCCATTAGTTTTTCAAATTGTAATTTACAATTTGGTATCTATTCACTACCATCTTTGCATACCCTGATCCAGGGTGAACAACAGGTTGTCATCATATTATAAATCAACCTCAGGCTTCATTAACATCTGGCTTCTTATACTGACCTAGGACAGCTTCAGATTGGAAGTTCCATCCTCCGTCTTCCTTCCTCGCACCACTCTTTATGGTCTCAAAATGTCCCTTGCACTAAGGCAGGTGCTGGGGCAGTAGGTGCCTGTCTAGCTGTGCAGCAGGTGGCGGTTGCAACTGATGTCCTCAGCCCACAGCTTAGCAGAGATGTACATTCAGTGTCATGAAACCTGCACAGTATCAAAAAAAAAAGGTAGCAGAGTTTCAAGACAGAAGACAAAACAGAAAACAAAAGAATGAGGTAGAAGTAACCACTACCCCTCCTCAAAGAATTCACGTTTCTGACCACAGCTAGCCAGCAGTTACTGCCTGCAGTTTTATCTGATTTCCATAGGCAGTTAATTTTCTAGTAGAAACAACAACAACAAAGAAATAACCTCAGACCATACCATTCAAATGATTTTAAACAACAAAGTTTGAAGTTTTAAAATTGAAGTTTTCATTGACATCACATGGTATTTGTACAAGCAAGGAAAAGTAAATCCTATCTAATCCACCAGTAATTGCAATGACTTAATTTTCCTTCAAGAAGCTCTTTTGGTAAGTTTCACTGATAACAAACATTGGGCAAGAATAAAATATTCTATGCCACGAGACATTTCACAAGATTGTTGGTTGGTTGGTTGCTTGAAGCTAAGGAAAACAAACAGCATTTTAAATGCTACATAAAACAGAGTCTTTCTTTTTTCTTTTTTTCTTTTTTTTTTTTTTTCTCAAAACTTTCCTTGATAGCATCATGAAGTTTCATTTTTGATAATTAATATTTTTAAACTTGAATATGACATGTTTGCTATTAATTTTCAAAATATAATTCAATGTTGTGTGTAGCTACTAAATCATTATCTCAGGTTAAATTTCTAACCAAAACAATTAGCAAATTAAGACTTGTTTCAAAATGAAACATTGAAATGTTAATGTACCAGTAATTTTAAATAGGATTTTTTACCTTATGGAAATGCCTTCTTTGTTTGTTTGTTTTCCTGTCTTTCCTTCTGTCCCTATTGGACTATGTTCAGATCTGCATTTTCTAATAAGTGTTTGATCACAAAATTCCTGCTCAGCTCTGTTGATTAGATTTCCATGCGCATAGTTCAGTTTTGTCATATGAAAGCTAAGATGTTTACCCACCTCTGCTATCCAGTTTTATCTTGCTGGAGAGATTAAAGGACAGTAATGAGTCAGACAGTCAAGAGAAGAAAGAGTGGAAATAATTAAATATTACCCTACCAATTTAACCCTATTTGCAGTGGGTTTTAAAATTCTGTTTCAGTGAAGAATATCATGCATTTTGGAATCATATGTCCCAGTAAAAATATGAATTGATAGATCTGTCCTGTGCATTTGTTTTCTCTATATTTTTATTTTGATCAAAGGAAAAACATAATTGTCACACAAATCACAAATAAAACTTGACAGCTTAAAGCATGTTCAAACAAAATGTGCTGGACAAAGTTTTAGTAGTGAGTTTACAAGCAACACTATTTCCACATTATGCATCACAGCCTTTTGAAAATTAAGCTATCCTTTTCATATCCATCCTTAAACAGCAGAGCAGGAAAATATTGTGTTAACCAGTGCTTTCAGAAGTGTCTATTGCTGGGGCAGCTGGGAACATCATGCGAGGGGTAGTGAGGAATTTTACTGAATAAGTTAGAGGAAAGAACACTCTGTGTGGAAGCTTCAATGACTTCTGGTATCATTTAACCTTTTCATTATCATTGCTTCCAAACAAACATTCTTTCAGCATCTTTCTCCTAGACACAGAACTTCCTTTTGTTTGCAATCCACTGCAACTTCATGTTATGCTGCTGTGAACCAATGTGAAATCAATTCTGTGTTTTTCAGCTTGTACATTTCTTTCTGTTGGGCATCAGTAAAACCAATGTCACTGTCAGTGTGGGTCACACTTATTTAAAATATGCACTATTTAGGAATCTTACTGAGCTCTATAAAGAGGTACAGAATGATAGATTGGATGTAGTAAACACGTTGAATAGTCATCTGAGTGCAGTTATGTAGGACTATTAGTATTTCAGAATTCATCCAGACCAGGAAAATTATTTCAGTGAGAACCAGATAGACTTCAGACCCCCTGAAATACTGCTGTAGGAACTAACATAGATGAAAATACAGTGTGAAGAATAGATATTTATGACAGTTATTTTCACCTTCAAATCTATTGCTCAGTACTTTTCCTTGGTTTTCAGGCACCTACCTGGACATCAGCAGCCAGTTAACAGCAGTGAAGAAGAATTGAATGCCTTTCTAGTGGCAAACAGAGTGCAGGACGTCTTTCAACAACCTGTCTTCTCCTGTTCCCAAAGCCTAACCCCATGTTGCACAGCCAGCCTAGCTGAAATTTGATTTATTAAGAAAGGAGAAAGAGGAGATGTTAGACATTATATGCAAAAATGTCAGACAAGTTCAAGTTCACGAGCTTACTGGAAAGAAGATGCCTAGCATCCTGAAAAATATATGGAAGCAGTCTTGTTTCCTTTTTTTTCTTTCTTTTTTTTTTTTTTTTTTCTTTTCTTTTAAGTCCTGTTTGGCAGAGTGTTTAGTCAATTCCTGTGAGGCCTGTTAGTGAGTTTTATTCTTCCTGCAGTCAGGTTCTGATTTTCCATTTCACTTTCAGGATTTATCCTTTCACTTTTGTTTACATGCACAGCTCTGAGTGTTTGCTGTCTTCTCCAGACACTCCCTTTCCTTCTAACAAACACATACACATAACTTTTTAATATACTTTGATCCTACACTGATGCTCCCATTGGATAGCATAGAATATTGAGTTCCTGTGCTCTGCTTCAATTCGTATTACTTTATTTCCTTCCTCTTTAACCACAAAACCCCTTTCCTGAGAAGGCTCCAACCATTTATTTTCTCTCTGTGCAGGAAGAAATATTCTTTATGTGCTAGTCAACACTTTGCTAGCTTTTCTCTAGCTGGGGAAGCTACCAAATTCAGCTCCAGGTCGAGGATGTGGGTTTATAGTTTTCTGCACCCCATTAACATTATTGTCCTCTATGCTAAGCACATGCTATTGGCAGACATCATATCTGTCATGTTTAGCAAAGAATAATAGAAAAGAGAAAACACTCTTCTGTAATTTACAGGATATTGAATATACCTGAAATTTAATCAGGAACACATTTGTAATGAGGCTGAAAATGGCCTGTCAAATACTGACTGATGATTTCTTAATTAAAAACAACAATAAATCTTGTACACAAGTAGTAAGAATATTTTATTAAGGTATAGATGCAGCATCACATAGAATATATAAGAAAAAAAAAAGGAAGCAAGCTGAAAAAAAAATCCTCATCTTCTTTTGGTTTATTAAAACATACGTGAATACCAATCTAAAAGCAATAAAATAGCCATGACTGATACATTGGAATGACTACACAGTAAATTCCTGCACTAATATTACCATCCCTGGGCAGATGCTTATTGCCAGAGCCAACTTTTGTTTTTCTTCACTTTCTCCTGCAGTCTGCAAGTTCCATGATAGCCCTCCTTTTCCAGTTACTGATTTAGTCCTTTTAAAACAAAAATATTCTTAAAATTCTTCCAAAGAAGTATTCTCCCAAAGATCTAAATCTCAGTAAAGTCCAAACTACTTAGTTTAGGAGGAAAAAAAAAAAAAAAAAAAAAAAGTAGGTAGCTCATAACAGGTCTTTAACACACTGTCCATGGAACTGATCACAAATATTAACTCTTATCATTGCATCCAGTGAATCACAATGCTACTTACTTATATGTCCACAGATTTCTACTTAAAGCACACACATTTTACCAAAGGAAAAATACCTTGTTCTAGATGGAGTTCTAGACTACATCCAGAGCTCCTTCTCAACCTACGTTGGCCTTTGACTTTTGATTCTAATAAAGAACACTTTCATTCATTCAGCTGCACAAATCCAGCACCACTCAAAATGAGCCTGTTAACAGGATGTAAAAACAAACTAATGCATAAGCAAGTCTGTTTGCTCCTGACTTCCCAGTGGCTATCTCCATTTATATTTGGGTTGAATACTTTGTCCTTCTCTACAGAGAACAAGATACATACTTACAACATTATTGTCATTTTGACTACTGTGAGGAATTCTACAAGACTTCCAGTTGCTCTTCTAGTAGAATATAGTTCTCCCAACACTTGAGAGCATCAATTCAATTGTATGTACTCTCTTAAGATGCCTAGTGTTTTCTGAAGCTGTTGCATTTTGGGAGGAAATGAAATAGCTGTTCAAGACAAGACAGACAGCTTGCAGGGCTGGCAAACAAAATCTAACTGACATTATGTTGAACCAACTCCTTGCCCATGTGCTTTTTCTAACAATGCTGAAAATTATTCTACCCTCTCTTCAGCTAAACGGCTTTTGACCTCAGCTCATCAGAGTAAGAAGATCCTGCTGCTGACCAGGAATAATTTCCCTGTTGTCATGGCCCTGTACTGATAATTGGAGAGAGGGTGACAGGCAAAATATAATGAATTGCTTCATTTGTCATAGAAGAAAAGCTGAAGGTGAGACAGAGAAGGGAGATGGGAAACTGGGTTGAAAAGATCTGCAAAACTATTTCAGGTGTTTCTTGGCATAGTAAGCAGTTCAAAAAACCCTAAAGGCTGCACTAACTGGAAAACTAAGAGGGTTTTTTCCCTTTCTTATCTTGCTCTCTCTTATATGCAGTAACCATGTACCCACATTTGACATATAGTCCTAAAAAGCAAGGCTGAGATGTAATTTCTAAATCCATGTGCTGCTTCCAAATCTTTTATACAAAGAGACTTTATAAATATCCAGACACGTCACTTTTCTGCTATGTACCAAGAACAGATTTGTTCAAATCAGCTAATGCAATTAAGGTGCTCAGGAGAAGCAAAGATACATAACTGCAATAAAAACCGAGGCTGTCAGTATTTAACAAAAAATATAGTGAAATAATAATAAATTAGATAGGGAAGAGGGAGTCCAAAACAATGACCAAAAACGAACAAACAAACAAACAAACAAACAGTAATTAGACATTTATTAGTGTCATATATAAAGAGAGATGGATGCACAGCTCACTGGTAACCATCCTTTTTGGAAGTCCTGTATGAGTTTGTGTTTTTTCTTCCATGAGGAAGACAAACAAGAACAAGACAATTAAAGCCTACATGTTATCATTTCTTACACGAATCATGGTGCTGTCATCATGTCTGTAGGGGAAAGTATTCCTCTTTGAAGGCCAGTACTAAGCTGCTATGTCACTTCAGTACTTCTCAGCCCTGCGAGATGAATATTCTCTGACCTGAGTTCTGTATGGGAGTGGTTGGAAGTCATGATTGCTGCTCTGCATAAGGAAGTAGAAAAATCGTTTACATTTTGGAAGGAAAGGATGGGGTTTCAGATTTTCTAGGGGAGGCAAACCCTCATGTCTTTGTGTTTGTTCCTCACTCAGGGAGCACCTACTACTTACCACAAATAAAGGTGGTGTAATTACAGATGGAAAAGTGGGAGAACCTGAGGATCACCTGAGTCCCTTCTTTCAGGGACAGGAGACAACTCTTGCTGATTATCCACCATATGAACTGGTAGCAACCTATGAGATGACAAAAGCTGTTTTTCCACAGTGTTGTCAGGATGCTTCTGTATTTTCCGTACTGCTGCATCTTCTGCCTTCGTCCTTTGTGGCACATGTGGAACCCATGCCAGCCAACAGGGAAGTTCAGTTCTTGAAGGAAGCAAAGATGTTAATCTTGATGCAGCTTTTAGGTGGGGTTTATTAGCCTGGGGAGGCTAAGGTGCATCCCCAGGTGCAGTCAGCTGCTCCAGCAGGACATGACTTTAGGAAAGGATCCACAGGTGGGTGAAGCTTAGAACTGCTCAGCCACTGCCAGGATCCTGCAAACAGGCTCTGTTTGACTGAGGGGAAGGGAAGACCATCCCACCATAAAAAGCTGATGCACTGTGTGGAGCACAAAACCTTGCTGAGACATGCTGTGATGGGAGGACACAGCCTCTATGGATCCTTTAGGAATCTGCTTCAGCAATTAAACTGCCATTGCGAGAAGGGTCAAAATCCTGTTGCCGCTAACGTCAGTAGGAAAAACAGACCCCATGGTAGGGTTAGGGAGAATCCTGCCCTATTTTATTCTTCTCTTACTCTGCTCTCACACAAACATTAACACTTTCTTTTTGTTTCACCTTGGCCCTGCTGCCACTGTCCCTTCTCCTGGGGGTGGGTGCATGTCCTTATGTCCCCCAGCTGATGTGCACAGCAGTGATGCAGAGACATCCCTTGCTTCTGACTTCCCCCACTCCCTGCTGCCTTTCACTAAATTATCACAATTTGACATTATTGCAACAGAGTTTTGGAAACAAGAGGAGAGGATGCATTTAATTATACATCATAGTTGTAGGCTGCAAGGCTGACAGCTTTTCTATTTAATAGCCAAACACGTGGTGATAATCAAACAAACCTTTCGAGTTGAGCTGATGAAGTGTCACCTGGGAGGAGCATGGCAATGCAAAGGATGTGAGGACCTCGGCAAGTGTGTACTCAGCCACCAGCCTGCCTGCAGGGCAAGGACCCCAGTGTTGCACTGCACAGCAAGTCAAGCAGTCAAAGCGCATGGTTGAGCTGAGCTCTCCAACCATTGCCTACCAATGGACTATAAAGAAGCTGTAGTTTTAAGAAACCTTACTTTGACAGATAGCTGAGAAACAATAGTTCCATTCCTTTTTTATTTCATGACCTCCCACAAGAGTCTTCCATATTCCCTAGTCCCTCCATTCAACACCCATATAGTCTTGCTGGTGTTTTTTACCTGATAAAGACTGAGTAAGGACCCTCATCTGAACCATCCACAACGATCGAAGAATTCTTAAAGATTATGACAGAGAAGAAACAGCTCTCCCTATGGTGATATTTCACCTTTATATGATTGCCAATCTCAGATAAATCCCACACTAGGGCTTCTTTCCCAGGCAACACTGAATTTACCTATCGCTCTGCACTGCAGTGCTTATGAATGCAGTCTTTCCTTTTGCATAAACCCTACATTCTTTCCAGAACATCAACTAAAACCTTTCTGTACCTTTTAAGAACTTTCAGCCTATTCCTGGAGTTATTTACAGCCCTTATCAACCTTTTTCTCTCTAGTGGCCAGACGTTTGCTGAAAAAAACAAAACAAAACAACACATTTTTTTCTACAGATGTCCTTTATTTTCACCGACAGTCCAAGCTCCAGAAGCAAACATCTACAGGTTCTTGAGAAGAAGAAAATAAAAAGATAAAAAGGAAAAAGGAAAAAAAAAAAAAAAAAAGATAAAAAAAAAAAAAAAGAAATGAGAAAAAGAAAGGAAAAAAAAAATTAAAGAAAAAAGACAGGAAGAATTAAAATAAAATAAATGCTTCTGCAGGAATGAAGGCTCGTTTAAAATCCCCTCTGGCCCTCTCCATCTCTCTAAAGGATCATTTCCTAGTTTGGTCCAGATGGACTAGTTTTCATGTGCCATTGAATTTCACTCTTTCCTTCTGTCAGAGGACAGCACTCCTTGATGACTTTTCCCCATCTACACTTCTGGCAAACAGCCATGTGGCAGGTCACTGGCAGGCTTGTTAGGAAGCCAGATGAAAGGAAGTCTGTCTCTGTCTGTTCCCCTTCTTTTTCCCCGACATGTTTGTAAGGTTACTCCCAAAACTTCTTGGAGCACAAGGGTCTGTAGAAGTCTACGGGGGAGGAAGGGGGTTGATATCTCTCCTCCCTCTCCCTCAGCACCAGGCTGTGATGCTGGTGCAGGCAGCTATGAAAGTTATGCAAAGCTATGGGCACCATCAGTGCAATGCTTCCTTAGCTGAAACCTCTGCATGCATATGCTGTACAGTTCCATCTTCTGCCTCTGCCAGTGGCCATGACAGCTTCTCTTTTGTGTTTAATCATCGCTTTTCTTCAAATCACAGGGAGCTCAAGATTAAAGCCAGGACTTTTGTACAAAATTAGGATTGAGGTTTCATTTTGGAGTCACCCCTTTTCCTAGTCTTCCCACCATTTGGGTTTGGAACTGTGATAAAAATACATCTCTAACATAAAAAACACACAAATTTAGCAGCAATCCAAAAAGTGTTTCAATGACAGCCCCTTTTTAAGGGGAGGGGAAATGAGTTAAGACTTAGGTATATGTCTCACACTTACCTTGTAATTTGCTAGCATAGGCCTATTTATATGACAGCTGTGACAATATTTAAATATAGTAATTTTGAATCTGAATTATAGATGATGTTTTGTACTTTAACAGATCTCAGTGGCTAAATATTTATCTTTTCCTCTTTCAGGTGTCTCCTTTGTTGGCAAATTTCCAGTTCCCTCTGTGTTAACATCTCTCCTTTTAAAGTACTGCATTGAATAAGGATCTCTCTTCTTCAGAGTTTTGCTCCTCTTTCACCCAGCTTCTGTGGTGAAAGTAATTAAGACCAATTGGTTGCTATAGAAATCTTAATATTTATTATTGGTACTGCAGTAATATCCTGAAGCTTTAGCAGCTGTGATATAAATACATGAGAGAGTAATAAATGTGATAGTGCCAGATGAGGATTATTGCTTGGACTGCAAGGTCAAGAAGCCTGCAATCATGTAGACATGCTCTGAAAATAATGAAGTAGGGAGCCTTCCAGAAAACAAAACAAAACAAAACAAAACAAGCAAACAAAACCCATAAAATACAGTTTCAATCATTTGCATGAGATATAAATGCAAACATTGTAAGCCCTGTTTCTCTTGAGAGGGTCTCTGGGAATTGTTATCTATGACTAGGTCCTTTGAGAAGTTGAAAAATACGGCTTGAAAGAGAAAAGCCTCCTTTTAAAGTTTTTTACCATGGGTTGTCTTGCCTTCTGCAGTTGTGCCAAATGCTTCGTTCTGCTGAAACCTAACTGCAATTATCAGGAAAAGTTGTCATGACATAAGCACAGTAAAGGAGCTTTTTACCTTAGTATGCCTGGGGTACCTCTGTGCTAGAGCATTAACCAGTAATATTTCTTGTTAAGTGCTTCACTTCCACAAAAGGCTACTGTCTTCCTTCTGAGGTGGAAGACAGATTTCTGAAAGCAGACAGCATCCATCCCACTTTGCTACCACTGCTGATGGCAGTATCAGTGATTTTGGCCAATGGTGAAGTGATTTCAAATGTCCCCAGTCCAATCTTGAGCTTTTGTCCACAGAGAGAGAGAGAGAGAGAGCATGAAAATTACATCATTGCCATAGGTCTCAGCTGATACATGTTCAAGATAACACAGAAATGCTACTAATAAAATGCACACCTTTAAAAAAATTACTTTTTAGGAGTGTCTATTTTTTAAAATCATGTTATAACATTTTGAAAAACATGACACATTTTTTCATGGATACTCCTCTGCATTTAAAAGATTGTTCATCATTTAAGGGGCACTTCAAATAATATTTTCACCCACTTTAGTGTATTAGTGTGTTCCCACTTCTGTACACACAGATTAGGAGGATATATACACCATGTATGTATGTCTCTGAGTGACAATTGGCTAACGGGCAGGGCCCAAAGGGTTATGGTGAATGGGGCTGCGTCAGGCTGGCGGGCGGTCACCAGTGGGGTCCCTCAAGGCTCCATTTTAGGGCCGGTACTTTTCAATATTTTTATAAACGATCTGGATGTAGGAATAGAAGGCATTTTGAGCAAGTTTGCTGATGACACCAAACTTGGAGGAGTTGTGGACTCAAATGAGGGTGGAAAGGCCTTGCAGAGGGATCTGGATAGGTTGGAGAGCTGGGCGATCGCCAACCGCATGAAGTTCAATAAGAGCAAGTGCCGGGTCCTGCACCTGGGACGGGGAAACCCTGGCTGCACGTACAGACTGGGCGATGAGACGCTGGAGAGCAGCCTAGAAGAGAGGGATCTGGGGGTCGTGGTAGACAGCAAGTTGAATATGAGCCAGCAGTGTGCCCTGGCAGCCAGGAGGGCCAACCGTGTCCTGGGGTGCATCAAGCATGGCATCGCTAGTAGGTCAAGGGAGGTGATTGTCCCGCTCTACTCTGCGCTGGTGCGGCCTCACCTCGAGTACTGTGTGCAGTTCTGGGCACCATAGTATAAAAAGGACATGAAACTGTTGGAGAGTGTCCAGAGGAGGGCTACGAAGATGGTGAAAGGCCTGGAGGGGAAGACGTACGAGGAACGGCTGAGGGCACTGGGCCTGTTCAGCCTGGAGAAGAGGAGGCTGAGGGGAGACCTCATCGCAGTCTACAACTTCCTCGTAAGGGGGTGTCGAGAGGCAGGAGACCTTTTCTCCATTAACACCAGCGACAGGACCCGCGGGAATGGAGTTAAGCTGAGGCAGGGGAAGTTTAGGCTGGACATCAGGAAGGGGTTCTTCACAGAGAGAGTGGTTGCACACTGGAACAGGCTCCCCAGGGAAGTGGTCACTGCACCGAGCCTGACTGAATTTAAGAAGAGATTGGACTGTGCACTTAGTCACATGGTCTGAACTTGGGTAGACCTGTGCGGTGTCAAGAGTTGGACTTGATGATCCTTAAGGGTCCCTTCCAACTCAGGATATTCTATGATTCTATGATTCTATGATTCTATGACTTTCTAAGAGCTTTATATATTTACAGATGAGTCGAGATGATTATGGTGAGATCATGGGAAAGAAGGATAAAGCGCTATAAATGTATGAAGGGATTTTATGAAAATGAAAATGACAAGGGCCAAACATTGTAATCAGCCAACAGAGAGAGAACAATATGTAATAGGATTAAAGGGACATTGTCTAATTGCATTTAAGAAACCACCCATCAAAAAAAAACCCATACTCTGACATTCTGATAACATGCACTTTTAAAGATTGTTCTGTTTTTAAAATGTTTCAAATTCTTCAGAGAAGAAACTTTCCACCTTACGTTAATTTTTGGAGAAATTAAGAAATGTGAAAACTGACTCCTGTATACCAAGGCCATGTAAACAACTATATGTCAAAGTTTATTGTTTTTTCACATAAATAAGATAGAGAAAAACATAACTTTAAATCTGTCAGCCATAGCCAAATTTTCATTTTATTTCCATTCAAATATATGAAGTATTTTTGAACAGAAGTAATATTTTTCAAAAAGATGAGGAGAAATACCAGTATACTGTTTATGTTGCATTGTACTAGCTATGTCACCACCTACATTCTATTGGTACAATTAAGACATGTTTTCAAAAAGAAATGTCGACTCTGAGTATTTGCTTTTGCAATCTCCAATTTGAGACACTTCAAAAAGCCCACTTTTCAAACTTGCCACATTTAATTCTTTCTGATTATGAGGTTCCAGCTGACTGTCTCAGAAAATGAAGGCACCTAAACCACCAGTTATTTTGACAAAGTAAAAATATTATTTTTTAAATTGCATAAGCTCTTTCAGAACTAACATGTAAGGGAGTTAAGAAGAAATATTGTGTCTCTCTTGGTATTTTCCTTCAACTATGTCATTTGGACATAGTACTTCTTCTGAGGAATGATGGACTAACCATAATACACTAACACAATTGTAAACATCCTCTTTTTTTTTTTTTCCTCCACACAGATACAAATCTAGTTTTAAAATTGTTTAGTGTAAACGTATTAGATAGTCAGCCCTGAAAACATAGCTGACAACATGAAACACCCCAGTTGGAAATATTTTTCAGTGACATTAAATTTCTTTTGTGTATTGGTTCTTGTTTCTCTTACTTTTTCCTCCTTTTAAAAATATCTTGAATGTCACTGAAATATTCATAATTTTGCAATAATAAAGTAAGAATAGTTGTTGGTTTTTTTGTTTGTTTGTATGTTTTGTTTTGTTTTGTTTGTTTTTTAAACTGATAAATATACTTACCAATCCATAACTATTTGAAATGCTTTCCTTGAGTAGACATGTCATGGGATACTCTAGGTACCTATGAGAACTGTTTTCCATTCTAGGCACCTCTATTCCAAAAAACATATTGACAAACATGAAGGACTGCATCAGAAACCATCTAAGCTTGAGAATAAAAGAGCTAAGAATGAAAGCAATGAGAGTTAAGGATTGTGTTAGGTAACTGACTAGAAGAGCTGGTGTATGGAGAAAGATGAAAGAAGCCAGGCATGTCTAGATTGTCTAAACAAAAGTGAATTGCCAATGGCATAATAGACTGCATTTATAATAAGGAACAAATAAGATAGAGTGATGCTGTTTATATTGACATAACTGGTTGTGACTTGAACTATTGCCATAGCCTGGAGATCTTGACAATGTAAGAGGTACAGCAAGGGAAACTTCCTGACAACTTCCTGATCTTCAGGCTGTTCAGAATTACAAAGCAGGTGAAGAAAGACCCATTGCTTAGGGCTAGACTGGGCAGTAGTCCAACATGCTGAGTACATAGTTTACTGTTTCTTGAAATTTATGTCAGAAACTCCTAGGAAATGTTTTAGATGCCAAACTCAAGGTAAAAATGAAGGGATAGGCTTTAGAGTTAAAATTACTTTCCTTGTTTCAGTAAAGCTCTGCAGAAGTTTCAAAATAGGAACTTTCTGTGACTCTCAGCTCCTGCCACATGTACAAATACACAGTGTAGGTATAAAGCCTTTGGCAGTAAGATGAGCTAAACGATGCAGTAGATCTTTTCCATCTCTAATTTTCATGAGTGCACAAACAAATATTCATGCCTGGGAACATTAATCACTATTGGGTAGAGGTCTAAATCAAAGAAGGGAAATAATGTGTGCATGCTCAGCACACAATGTTCTAATGTTTATAACTATGTAATTTCCAAACCAAATTTCTTCAAACAAGGCAATGCATCATTCAGGAGTACATTCACTTTCAAGGGTGATGTTTCAAAATAAAGTGAGTTTGAGTTACTAGGTATTGGAAGCATATGAAAAATATCTTACATGGCGAAAATCTCTTTTTCTGTCCTCCTTATTGGATATCTTAGGAGAAAAAAAATGTATAAACAGCTGGACTGATTTTTATGAAAGTGTCTAAAACCAATTCAGTGTTGGACTGAGACTGAGAATGAAAAATTTGAGCCCCAAAGGTTTTTTTTTTTTTTTTTTTTTTTTTGAGAAAGTTATAAATGACTGTGATTTAGAATTGAAATGTCATTTTCAAGCTTGGCAATATCATCACAACCACAATGCTACATTAACTTATGTTGTGCAAAGCTGTAGTGATAATAGAAAAACAAATTCTCCTGATTTCAACTGACCTGCAGCAAGTTACCCTTTCAGGGAATTTGTCACACAAACACAAAACAGGGAATAAGAAAAAGAAGATGGACAGTAGGACTAGAGAAGAGAAGGAGAAAAGGAATAGAAATAAATGTCAGGAGGAAAATAAAAAAATGAAGTTTAAAATAAAACAAAACAAAACAAAGACCACTACAGTCTTTTACTTCAACTCCTGTATTCTCCTATGGGAAGAAAATGTGTCTATGGTCAACACTGCTCTTTTGAATAAGGTTGTAAGCAACTCAAGACAGAGTGACAGTAAAGAAGAGACAAAAAAACAAAGTGAAAAATTGAGTGGAGATAGAAGAAATTGATAAACTAAGGCAACTAAAAGAGAAATGATTAAGGAAATTAATTTTGGAGCTATTGCCAGAATTTCTAGAAGAGTTATGGAACGACTCTTTCAATTACAGTGAAGTAATTGAGACCAACTTAAATCATTTCTAGAAACCAGTGTAAGTAGGGCTAAGTTAGAAGCTGGCTGTGTTTGTATGGGAGGCAAATGAATTTTATGAAAATTAAATGGGTGAACGAGGAGACAGCCTGGAACTGGCCAAGGTTGCAGACTACGTCTTTTTCTCTTACTGTCTAGGAGAAGCCCTGTTTAGTGTTGGCCAGCAAGGATACCAGCAAGGATGCCAAAATCCCTGTAATGCCAGGTCCTACAGAGGCTCCTGAAACTCAGAGGAGATATGCTTCAACCCTTGGGCTTTAAAAACACCACAGAGTGAGGAACCTCAGATTAACTGCATCCTAACAGATAAAATTATCTGAGCTGATCAGGTACGTTTGTTAGCAAATTGAAATCTTCTTTCCAGGATTCTGCCTGAACATATTCTTTAAAGATACTTTCTGAGGTTTCTGCAGGTTTCCAAAACTGCAGTGGTTATACTGGGTGCTGAATCTGCTCTGCAAGAGCTAGCTTTAAAGCAATTCAGGCAGCAGCCTTTGACCGAAGCTTGCTATTCCCTTTGCAGCCTAGATCTGGAGCCTTCTCAGTTTTCTTCTACCAATATTTTTACTCCTCTTAGATGTAAAATAGATGTCTTGTACTCAGCTTGTCTCTAGGGAATATTCAGTGAAGGACTGTGTCTATACTTCTGTGAGTGTCAGCCACAGCTTCTTCTGTTACCTCCTTCAGACTCCAGCCCCAAGGGCTGAGTATCATTCCCAGTTGTTTTGTGTATGAGGCAGTCATCACATTACAAACATCCATTTAACTTCTGATCTTGAGAGCTAAGACTGAATTGTATGCTGCTTTGTGTCCCTAATCCAATGTGGAAAGACAACAGCAAAAAACAGCATCTCCTCTCCCTACTAACTACAGACTTTTTTCCTCTCTTTTGCATATGCATATTTTAAACCATCCTTTCTTGCTCTCTACCCAACTGAAAAACATGTTCAATGACTCATCTCACCCATTCTGGTTTTGCTGACATTTGGAAACAAATGTCAAGTTGATAGCATTTCTCGGAGACAGGAGAACAGTATTGTCCTCTGCAATTCAAAGCAACTTGGTACAACATTCTTAACACTTTTGCAATATTCTACATATTACATACCTTAAAAGGTATAAATAATCTATCAAACTTCACCTTTACTTTTAGTAAATCCTGAGCAGGTAATAGAGACACGTACAGCAGGCACATTAAAGATATAGATAATAAAGCTCTTAAGAGGGTACTTTTATCTATAATTTTCTTGTTCCCTGGGAACATGTGTATTTTAGGTTTAGGGACATGTTACATCACATGTAAGAAGTTTCAAGTAACCCTAAAGTTGTCTCATGCAATAAGAATCAGAGCAGAGCCAACAAGCAAAAGTATAGTGTGAAAGTGGCTGAAGACATGTATTTGGCAGTAATGATTCAAAATTCATCAATTTGAAAAAATTCCATTGGGACTGTATTCCAAATATAAATACTTTTTGACAAATGTGGATGCATCAATATTTTGATCTGGGAAAATGCTGATTCTGTTTAAAAACAAGGCAAAACTCCTTAAAGAGAAATATCTACAAATCTATATCTCTACGTGCGTCTAAAAAGCCACAATTTTTGGTGCTACCATACATCAATAACCATAAAAATGCATTGTGGGAAACAGAGTATGGTTGCTTGAAGTTCATATTCTGCATATTAGTTGAAGCTCCCTAGAGAAAATATTTCATTTTAACTGGTATGAGAGAAGGCGGTGCATTCTTCAGGAGAGTTGCTTTATTACACCCATATTGTGGCAATTGGGGTAAGGTTCTGTAATGGTATTTCTGAGCAGAAAGCTTTTTGTACCAAAATAGATTGTTTTTAATTTTTCACAAATACTCAGTAACTTAATGCAGGGGGCCAAAAACAATTTTCAGTTTCATTCTTTAGAAAATAATGAGTCAGGTAATTGCAGTCTAATATAGAAGAGTTTTCAGCAATAAGGATACCAGTATGAAAGCTGGGATGAGGAATACTCCAAGGGATTATCCATACCGCTAAAAGGAAGAGATAGGAATTTTCACAAGACTGTGGTATTCCTTGCCTTCCAGCTATGAAAAAGAGTGAGAACCATCTCTTCAGTGTAACTGATTCTTGTACAATAGTTTTGAGTTATTTTAAGGACAGTAAAGATTCTAGGCATGCTTTATACTGAGAGATATTTAAGGCTAGGCAGGAACTTCATCTTGAGGGGAGCTTTTAGGGATAATTAAATCAGCTCTGACATAATTTAGGTGAATGGCCTAGGCAGGCAATTAGAAATGTATCCCCAGCTCAACAGCTCCATGACAAAATATCCGTAGACAAAGGAGACTTAATTGCTTGCTTTTTTCCACATTAAAAATTCTGCCAAAGATAAAGCCTAAGAAACATTAAATAATTTGTCCAAAATATTCATAAAGTTGATGGCAACACAGGCACAATTTCTAATGTGTTCTAGAATAAAAATGTTGTATGCAAAATAACTCTTTTGGGTAGTGATCTCAATGGTTCAAATCTGTCTTGATTAAAGCCAGGATCTTATTGCAGAATCAGAACTGACAGTCTCATATTTAAAAGATTTGAAGACTGAGACATTAGAAGTTCAAATAGTTATGTACAGCAATATGCACTACATATCCTGAAAAGAAAACAGGCTCTGTAATGACAACTGATCACTTCTGGTTTTAGTGAAAGCCAAAATAAGTAAATCTAGCCTTTCCCTCGAAATGGGTGAATACACTTTTGATCACAATTTACATCAAGTGGGGGGAAAGAAAAAAAAAAAGAAGAAGAAGAATGTAAAATGCGTATTTTTTAAATTGCCAGGCACTTTAAACTTAAATTTAGGTTGATTTCTGCCAAGTTATGGACTGTTTGCTCATGGACAGCATTATACATGGTCAACTCACTTTGCTAAGGTTTGCCTTTTAAGGTTTGCCTTTTTTTTTTTTTTTTGCCTAGAGAAGTACAAAGGATCCAGGTCTTTCCAATAGTTACTTTTCAAACAATTAATTAAATAAAATGTTCTGGAAATACTCAGACTAATTTTTCATGCGACAGCCTTCTGTATGAGATTTTGCTTTCTGACTTGAACTTTCTGCCTTGGCCCACTTCCCTTCCCTTCTCATTCCTAATTCCCTCCCATCACTTACCAGCACCTTGCCAGTGCAGCTCTACTCTAAATTATATCAGTTGGCATAATCTTACTTAAAAGAAAGCAACCACTTATGAGGAGTTTGGGGGTATTGTGTGTGTGCCAGATAGATGATTTCCCACACCTTTAGACAGGACCCACACAAATAGTAGAATGGATGGAAGAAGAATAACTTTTGGCAGAAAGTAAATCACTTAAACTAGCTCTGCCACCGAAGGATTCATTATGTGCAAAAGCATATTTGTAACACTGCTCACAAATAGATTAGCATTTTCCAGGCATGCACAAAACATGTGTCTTTTCACAGAGACTGATAGGTTTTTATTGAATTTTCTGATTGTTCTATTTTATCACCACAAGCAAGCAACAAAGCCATAAGCACTTTGTTTTAATTGTGTATCAGATACTATTACAGTCTTTCAGGTCCCTTTGTGAAACACCATTTTTAATTAATAGGTTATGGACCTGCTCACACTCATGAGACTCCATTAAATGCAGCTGGATGGGATGCAACGCTTACTGAATTCCAGCACAAAATTTGTTTGTCTGTAAATGTAGTCTTCAGACAGTCTCCATGTCCAGCTAAATTCAATGAGAAAATTAATGAAGCTTGTCAGCTTGTCAAATAAAGAGTACTACCACTCTGTACAGTGCTGGAAAGCATAGTAAACTTTGTCACAGTCTCTTTGTCAGTTGTGATGAGCATCGAAGCCCAAACTGAAGCACAAACTAGAAACATTTGCTCTTCAATTGATCTAGTTATGTTGCTCTCTTAAACAAATTGAGAAAACTGTGGCTAATATATATGGAAAATGGAAAATTTGGATTGTGGCAGTAAAATGGGCAAGAGAGGAAAGGAAGTAGTCTACATTTTGGGAGGGAGATTTAAGTGAGAGGCAAATGAAGGGAGGCTGCTGGTGGACATCTGGTGAGCCGATGAGGTGTGTGTGTTAACACACAAATGCTTTTTGGTGTCGAGAAATTGTAAGGCTGCTTTGTCAGAAACATTCTTTCATTTATAACTGGTTCCATCTGTCCTTCTGTGCTGTATCAATTTGTTGTGCTCTTTGGTGTTTAACTTCACCTCTAAAGGTTTCACATCAATTTGAGCAAGATAGGGATTAATTTATTTCAGTGTGTCTATTTTAGGACCCCTGATGATTCTACAAGTCTAAGAAGCTGGTTATTGTTTACATTTGTTTCTCCAGCACAGTATGGTGCTATTAAGTGTTATTTGTCACACCCACCTAGTGTTCTTTAGAGTTACTTGGTTTGTGGAGGAAAATATGGTTGTGCTGGGGGGTTTTGAGCATGATAATTGTAAAATGCATTTCATTTGTAGTGTTAACCATGACAGCTAGAAAGTTGAAGTTGGTGAAATCCATGGACACTTTAATAGACAAGTAGTTGTTAATAAATTGGTAATGAAAATCACTATAGGACTTTAGGGTTTTAGGTGAGATGCAGAAGAAATAATTCTTGTAAAACATAGATATCCTGCTATATAGAATTCCTCATAAACCTCCAAAACCAAGATTTTTCTCTGATTATCACTCCTTCAAACGTAATTGCTGGTATCTGTGCACAGGAATTGGTAAAGCTACACTAAGTAGAAACAACTATTTGGTAGCACATCTAGCTTTAAAATCTGAACTCTGGCATGCTATTTTAGGTGAAACTATGATGATGTGATATTATAGGGTCCTGATATATTCAAAATGGTGGGAAAGTCTATGTTGAGAATGTTGAGAATTTATTGAGGCATAGTTTGTCTCAGAGGAAAAAAAAAAAGTTATTTGAGTGGATAGATTCTGAGTATCCAACTTTTATTAGAGCTATAGTTGCGTCTGATGTGTCTTCCTGGTTTCCTGTGTTTAACATTATGGAGAAATGTACAGAAAGCTCTAGGGAACGGGGTGGAGCTAAGAGAGCTGGTGGTGCAGCTTTTTCTTGGGATTTCTCTGAGATTAAAGACAGAGCAGAATACAATTCTTTCCTAAATTCTTTTTTGTTCTGACTGTCAAAAAATCACCTGTTTGTCTTGCTGATGCAGACTTGGATGATGTACAATTTCTGTAGCTCTTCCTGAATTTGAAGATTATTATTGTTTTCAGTGAGAGGTAGAATACAATGTAAATGGAGATTATGAATTGCTCTCATCCATCTACATGAAAATGAGGTCAGATTTTGGGCTTTCAAACGTGTAATTTCCAAAACCATCTAATGCAGAGCTTGACAAGATGAAAAGTGCTTAAAAGCAAAAAAAAAAAATGTTAACCAGGGGTGGGGGTTGATTACTGGTATGCAGATAGAGAAAGAGACTAAAATATTTTTACCATATAGGTCCCACCAATGGGGCTGGCAGACACACACCATGAGGGCTAGCAGGTCATCTTGCCTTATTTGTTCTCTTCCTTTCCTGCCAATATCTGACTGCAAAGAATGGAGCAGCTGAGATGAGAAAAGGGCCACAAAATTGGTAGAAACTCTCAAGCCACCCAGCCTGTGTAAACATCAGAAAACACGACAGAAATGCAAGAATAAGAAAGGGAGAGATGGGACAGAGAGTTCCTCACCAGTTTCCCTCTGTATACCATTCTTCACCCTCCAGAGGAAAAAGAAAAGTCACTAGGTGTGAGACATAGAATTGGAGGCTTATAGTTGTAGAATAAATAGAGAAGAAACAGAGGTTATGCAGAGTCTCTGGGAAAGAAGTAAAAATAAACAAACAAATAAAAACAGACAGAAGAAGAAGCAGAAATACTGATATTTCTTACACTGTGACAGGGCCTGGAGGTCCCACTTTATGTTTGTTTACCCTTTTGCTAGCCATTATTTCAAACATTACAAAAAATGTAGCCATTACCCTGGGAGTGTAAAAATAAACAAGTCTTAAGAATCAGATTTACTGTCAGATGTCTGAAAACGCTCACAGCAACAATGTATGTTTTAAGGGATGGGTATCATAAAAGAGGACTGTACAGCTTCTTAAGGAAACCTACTTAGATTTCAACAACATCCAGGTCCCATCTTTAAACCACACCAAAAGCCAGGAAGATAAGATGTTCTGACTGAAAATAACCTTTAATGTGCTAGGCTGCACAAGAGGTCTTGTGGTGGCTGGGAACCCAACAGGACAAAATCCGATTGCAGAACTGTAAAATATCAGCAGACATCAGCAACTAGCTAAGAGAAAAGAAACAGGGTTAGCCTAGTGAAGGTGTTTGGCCATTGCAGGACATACCATCACGATGAAGTCAAAGCCATACAGCAGCCTTAGAATGAGCAGAATGAAACAGATACTGAAACACACATTTCTCTTTTTTTTTTGGTCCCCACTTCTTTGGGGTCTTGGCTCCAGATATATAACCCTCCAGAAATATCCATGGAGCTGCCGGGGAGAGGCTTCTTTCAGCTGGATGCCAGCTTTAGGGCTGAAGGCAGGAGACAGAGTGATTGCCTGCAGCCGTGCAAGATCTCATCACAGGCAGCACTTTGGTCGTTCAAAGCAGCCGGTCAGAGCTCAGCTCCACTCTGCTGACTCTTTGAAAAATGAGTGTTGTGCTTGCTCACTGGAATCCTAAAGTGTCTTTCCAGGAACACCTGCCCCTTATATGCAAACACATTGATATGACAAGCTGCAGGAAACCTCTTATTTGCTCAGAAAGCCCTGGATGCAACAGGCAAGTTTTTTTAATGCATCTGTTTGAAGCTTTAGGAAAGATGAAGAGGGGGAGACCAAAAGAGAAAATAATAGCTGATTCTAAGGTTTAACAAGTAATGGGAAAGCCAGTACACAGTGCAGGTGCTAGAGCTCTCATTGTAACAGCAGTATTATTATATGTCATGCGGAGAGACCAGAAATGCTTATTGCTAAACATTAAGTTACAATTGCTATTCTAAGACTGCATTTCCATTATTTTATAATTTTACTAGACTCTATCCATTTAAGGCTATATAGTCAATAGCAATTATATATTTTCTCTGATTGCAGCAAAAGACATTTCAACTCTTTCAGGGAAGGTAGAAAGGGAAAAGAGTCTATTCCTTAGTTTTTCATTAAATAATTAATTCTATTTCTTTATTATTATTATTATTATTATTACTTACAAATCTTCTAATGCCTGCTTGCTTTGTAACACAGATATAGCATCTGTGTGGTAGGGGGAGTTAGGGAAGAAAGAAAAGCTTTTTGTTATGATAGCCAAAATCTATTACATTTTGTAAATCAGAACTAGTATATTCTTGCTCAATAATTTTTGTAACTACCAAATGCTCTTACATGTTTCTTATGTGTTGTTTATATTTCTAGGCTCCCCTAGATCATCTCTTCTGTGTTTTGGACTGTGTCATAACACTAAGCCATACCTCTTTCAGAAATACAGAATACCATCCAGAGATCTGAACTACCCCAATGCCGAGTCCTGGCCCTTCTAACAAATACTTTTATGCTTCATTAGTGAAATGTGTGTTATCTCTTTCTCCTGTAGCTAGTTCACACAGACAACCAGAGTCTACCAACTATAACAGTTAATTCATCAACTGAAATAACAGATATTTAATTTGACACCCAGCTTCCCAGAGA